>NW_022984629.1:5270037-5928792 GCF_003426965.1 Aspergillus tanneri
AACCCTTCGGTGGCGCGCTAGACTCGATGACTGGGGGGGAGTTGTTAGCAATTAAATAGAGATTAGGCACTATAACAAGGGGAGTCACATACATCGGAGAATGCCTTCGACATCCTTCGTGTCACAGAATGAGGTTTTCCCCGGTGTGGGTTCGGGAATGAAGTAATGCGCTCCGTGAATAAAGCTCTTGTTACAGTCCTTGACCTTGCAATGATGGGTCTTTCATTGGTGTGTGTTCGATAGTGCCTGCAGAGGTCGATTTGCGGTTGAAAGACTATTTTTAAGATACTATTAGATGGCCACTTTCGAAGGAAGTAAGACGTAAAGTACCTTGCCACAATACTCCCATGAACATTTAAAATCGCGTCCATTGCCAGGTGCCATGGCCGCGGGAGAGGCGCGCGGATATGTCGGGGAAAAAGTGGGATTACAGAATGAGGAGAGGAGAAACCGATGGAGGAAGATATTGGGGATAATAGGGCAATTAAGGGAGACGTTAAGATAAAGTAACAGTGAAGTAAGATGGCATGGAATGTTCACGGTTTAATAACAACAAAAGAAAAAAGGAAAAGAAAAGAAAGAAAGCAAAGAAAAAGTGTCAACCTGTCAAAGATGTTTATAACGTGGGTGGAAAAAAATCAAAGTTAAAAAAAAAGGGGGAAATAAAGAGGGGAGGGGCTTTATAGATATAATATATATAGGGGAAAAAAAAGGCAACCAACAGATATGGAGAAGCAGACTAATAAATAGGAGCGACGAGCGGTTCGGGGGAGGAATGAATTGGTGGATCGAAGGAAGAAACGTACACAGTAAGCGAAAAGTCGGGGAAGGTGTTGTGAAATTCAGGGGAAGTGATGCGCAGGGAGCTATTCTATCAGCTACAGGCCAACTAGCCTAATTAGGAAGTAGATATCATTCAGTGGAAACACCAGGAATCACAGTATCTCAACCAACTGAGTCTCTTGCATTCCTATCTGGGTGCTCTACTATCTAAAGGATTCAGGGGTTGAATCGATCGTCAGATACTCCGTACCGCCAAGTCGGGCGGATTATAGTGTTTCCGTAACAGAAGGAAAGCAAGCTGACCTTGGAAGAAATCTACTACGCGGATAATGGATCTAGCTTCCTTCTTGATGGGATCCCACATTGCTAATGCTCATTACTGTATCTGGCGGTATGTACACGTATAATAATAGCACTTCTCCTGTTCAGAGCACCTACTTACTCTATTCTGGGTATTTAATATATTCTGGGAGGTACACGTCCACTCTTATCGGAAAAGCCTCAGTGGACCCCAGTCATGGGTTATTCTGGTGGAGGCCACCTATCCTTGTATGAACATTGGATGGTTGTCAGGTAGGATAAGTATGAAAACGTCCACTTTTCCAGGGGTAATTAAGACGTAGGTATAGACATGTTAGGAATGGATCTACGTACCTGTCGCTACAGTAGGATAACCAGGGGGTTGTAACGCCACCATGTAACTAAGTCCGTATAGTAGGCATGATTAATTGGGTGGGACTATGGCACAAAGGCAACGAGCACTCATCGCGGGTCGGCCTGGCGCTCACCTTCTGGTATATCTATGACCACCGTCAACGGCTGTAGCTGGAGGGTTGCCCGGACCCGACGGGGTGGACGGTTAGTGACATTTTCCACCAGCTGCCCAAGAAGAGCTAGGACTATCAGCCGGTAGAGACGCGGGTCAAGGACTGGTGCTGGTGCGCGTGGCCCTAGAACAAACTTGTGCGCATTGCTGGCTCCCCGAATGTGCTATGTTCCCTCCCTTAGGAGATAAGATATTTCTCGTGCGAAGACGGGCCCTCCATGACGGCCTACCGAACGTTAAAAAAGGCGGAACTCGACACACTTGAGGCGCTTGTGCGGCAGTTTCGACCTCTCCTCCTAGTGGCCGTGCCGCCAACCTTCTTCGAGATCTTCCTCTACCCAACCGCCCCCCAGCCAGACTTTTTGCCGTGGAAGAGTGGAAGGAGCAAGAGACCCTGAGTGAGCCTTTGGATTCTGAGAAATTTAGCCACGCCTTTGACCTCATGCTCGAAGACTGCTTTTAGGAGAAGATAGATGCAGCCCCGCTTGTTTGGAGTGTCCGACATTTTAGATATTGCTCTATCAAACTAGGTCACTAATAGAAGGTGAGCAGGCAACTTCCAAGATAGTTTCTTTCTTACATTTTAACGATAATTATATTTATTTATTTAGACGCTCCCTGATGCTGTTGTTGTTTTTTAGCTGTATGGCTTTGGTGGTATAACTGGTATGTCATGCATAGCTCTAGTTTTTTACATAAAAAAATCGTATCTCGATCAGTCAAGGTCTAACATGAGGCAAAAATAACTTGTCTACTTTGTGCTAATTATTTAACCACTAAAACAGCCCTAAATGGCCTATAAACCTTGCCTACACGTCCATCTCTTTAGATAAGGTTCTCCACATCGAACAATTCTGGCTCAGACCTTGTGGAATTAACTCCATCTCTGTGGAGTTTGTTTGCAATCGTAGACGTCGTCCATCCCCAGACCCCCAGGGCTCCCAGTAGGGCGCCTCGTGGTATTTAAAATGATTGGGATTCAAAATTTTGACGAAACTGATCCAATAATGCATAACAACTGGCACAATAGCAGCATTCAAGCTGCCGTAGCTCGACGACTCGCTGCTTCCAGCGAAGCCAACCCCAAAAATAGCACTTAATTCAAATATGTGAGGAACCCCAAGACCCTCAGATATAAGCCTGGGTGCTTGGACGTTGTACCGATAATTCCATATATTATTGGGTAAGAAGTGGTCCGCCATGGAACTAGCTATTTTGATCCCAGGACACGTGAAGGTGGCGTCGCCATAGGCCGCAGAAATTGACGAAAAATACTCGCCATGTTTTGGTAGCTGAGATGTGCAAGGGTAGGCACGATGGATTTTCTCGAGGCTGTTAAAGTGGAGATTTGGATAATTCGCCTTAAAAAAACGCGACAAGTCATGTCTTCTAGAACCGTTGTATGCAAAGATAGAACCCTCGTCTGTGTCGTCACCGACTAGTAGCGGGACCTTCACAGTCTTTCCTTGCTCAAAGGTAGTATATAACTAATCCTTTATGAACCTACCATCAATCACAGGCAAAAAGTACCATAACGGTGGGAGATCACTGCTACCACCCGGGAAAGGTGTGGCAACATTTGCTGTCTGGATAGTGGCAATGTCTAACAAGCGTAGACAAGACATATTTGAGGACGCGCCAGAACAGCCAGTGTCTTTAAGAAACCGATTAAATTGAAATTCCATTTCTGAAACAGTACGCAATGTAGGCCAGAATGGAGACTCATACACAGCACCCATAAAAAGCCCATCATCCTGACCCCCGTAAGCTGCCATGTGATGGGCAATTGACCCAGCCCCGGAGGAATCACCGTGAATAACGACATGCTCCGGATTCCCACCGAACTATTTCAACGATTAGTCTGATGCATCGTGTGAAATCTCTCTACCGTACCTTATTAATGTGTTTCTTGACCCATAAAAGAGCTTTTCGTTGGTCAAGAAGGCCCACATTCAAGTCGCCATCCTCCTCAACTTCACGACTCGCCAGAAAACCCAAGGCCCCAACGCGGTAATTAAAGTTGACGAAAACAATCTCGTAGCCTGATTTTTAAATAACATTGGTTCCATTAAAATTTGCATTGGAATTGTTGGAATAGCCGCCTCCTTGTATGTGGACCCAAACAGGCAGCTTAGAGTTGAAAGTCGCGTTGGATGGAGTGAAAACGTTAATAAAGAGACAATCTTCGCTAAATATTGAATTGGACTTTTGATTGACCCCAATACAAGTCGGCCTGAACTGTGCAAAATGTATCTGTTACTTGGAGCCTTAAGAAGCAAATTTCTCAGCCTAATACTTACATAAAACGCATCCTGCACAGTTCCATTTTCTACAGGATCCTTAGGAGCACGGAATCTTAAATCATTTAATGGAGCTGCTGCGTATCGCATCCCAAGATATTCATCAACTCCAGCGTTAAGTCTCACACCTTGATACTGAGAATATCCTAGGTCAATCACTGGAGCCACTATCAGGCAATAGACACCGGTACGGATTGCCAAAATCAAGCAAAGTAATAGTCTCATCTTTGGGAATATTTGCTTATAGGTTAGTTTGTTTCTCTATCCCTACTTAGGAGTCTTCTCTGAGTGGCCTCAGTGTCACGTGATGATACATAACAATACAATGGCGGTTTTGTAATTTCAAAATCGGATAACCCATTATGAAATCCTTAAATTTTAGCTTTTTACACGTTTTAATTAGTTACATTTCAAGGAGCTCACTTTAACTAGTACCAATCATAAAACATGCAAATATAGTCCTTACTGTCACAGGCTGAACCTGTAACATACTATATAGGGCGCTAGATGCGACTGATCTTCGATCAGTCGTCTTGTACCTTTTTATATGGTCAAGTGGTTTTATCTCTACTAGCGCAGAGACAACCAAACCATCACACTTACCTTTCCTGTACTAGTGTAAATAAAATTCCAAATACGCTACTTTGGTTACATTTCAAGAGGTTGAAATTTCACTGTTGTTGCATTTCACCTCCCATACAATACACTAGTTATCTATTCGAATCAAGTATAAAATTAGCAGACCCAAGTCACCCAAATCTAGAGATTCTTGAACCGAGTATACTATGCGTTGCTTATAGAATAATTCTTTATATTTATTTCTACCCTACATATCGCAAGCGTGGGATTTATATATATATGTGCGGCAAACAAAGTACCGAGCGGCTAGCTTGTGTTTGAACTTGCCACCGACATTAATTACTGGCGTCATCGACTCTCGTTCAAAGATAAGTGTGGAGTAAAATATAGCGGTTTTTAAAGAAAGACATTTTTCGATCGTTCAAAGTTTGTTCACATGTGGAACGAACCTAACAGTGGATCGGTGCTTCTGGACCAAGGTATAGGCTTTGTAAATGTTTTATGGATAACAACAGAAATTAACTTTTTCCCTTGCTTTCTAAAGCAGAGCTATGTTGAAGTGTACTATTAAATAGCCCCGGTAAATTCTTCGTTGTACCTATAGAGTCTTTTATTATGAGACACACTATTCTTATCTATTGATCTATTCCAATATAAACATGGCTACACTTTCGCCAAGAAATATAACTACTGCGATTGACAGCAACACTTCTGTATCTTTTTTCGAATCGAGTTTGTCTGTTTTAAGCACCATCGGTGTATGTTTAACCGGTGTCGGGATCTGGGCGATCCTTATTACGCGGTTCACCCCTCTACATGCTATCCCTTTAGTGGCATCCATCGCTTGCGCAATTGCCAATGGTCTTTGCTATTATGCCTTCTACCGCCCATGCCCAAAAACACAAAAAGCAATAGCCAGCGTATTTGCTGATCTCTTTTGGCTAGTAAGCATAATCCCACTGAGTTTTGAGATATATAAATCAAGGCTTATTAAAAACACGGTGTAGGTCCAAGAAGCCGGACTGCTTCTTTACAGCTACCAGGTCCTTGCCCATATTCTAAGTGGGCGCACTCGCACTATATACATATGTATCTTTTGGGTAGTTATTTCCACTATTATAATGGTGCGAACAGTCATTGCTGTTATCAGGGCAATTAATATTTTTAACAATGCTGCATTATTGCAGGGTCTGATTAATTACCTTCATATTGGATATTTTACCTCGATTGCGTTTGTTGAGATTTACAGTGCAGTTTATCTTATTTGTCGCCTTCGACAGGCATACAGAAATGCACCTGTAATGTCTACGCGCCAAATTTTCCGGTTCTTGCTCCTGTCGACAGAACTACGGTTATCTAGCTTATGTCTCGTTGGCATTACGCGTGCCGTGACCTACCAATTTTGGACAGTGGAGCAGCATGCGGTTGAAATACCTGACCAAATTGATCGACTCGCATATACGCTGGAATGCCTGTTCCCAGTCGTGATATTGTAAGGAATCAATGCAATTGCAACTGTACGCTTACTAACAGAAGAAGTCTTGATATTCTTTCTCCCAAACCCCCCCAAAATTGTCGTTCAGGCTTCTCAACTGTCAAGTCACTGTCAGCTGAGACAGGGCAAGGGCCTTTTGTGCTCTCCTTTCCTGTAGATGGTTCAGAAACATCGTGAATATATTTTAAAGTGGCAAACATTCAACATTGCCTTTAATATTACAGAAACGAATTGTACATTCCTGGTGGGAAAACATAAAGTGTCTATTACCATACTTTTAATGGTCATCATAACATTAATGAGCGCAATGAAAATCTATATAACCAGTCTTATCAAGTATGGTTTAACCCTCATGTATTTAAATTTGGCTTTAAAAAATCTTGTTCGAATAAAGCAAGATTCTTTTTATCCTTTCTACTTATTATAATACTGAATATTCTCTTCCATGTCTTTCCCCCACACACTGCATCACGATGGCACTAGCCATTGTGAAACAACCATCTAATAATAACAGTAGCTGTGATTAACCACTAATATCGCTCAGGTGGGTATTATCTTGAAAAGGATTTTCCCGGAGATACACGTTTGAGGGTCTAGGGTTGGAAAAACCTTAATTGGTGGCGTTCAGTATTTAAATAAGTGATAATTACACCGGCAATGTTGACGCATGGAGATAAGTGCAATTCGGTTTGCCGAAATTGGTCATTGTACGTCTGCGCTCTGCCCTCTAAAGACTTAAATTAACAACTGACTTCTCGATTGTATTTTGCGCTCCTGGGGGATTGGTGTAATCTGAACCCTCCTGAAGTCCTGATTGGAGGCTTTCATTACGGGTCTGAGTAGTGGTGCACAGGGCGCGATGATGGCGGAAAATAGAAGCGCCTCGATGCATATAGTAACTGGAAATGTATCAAGAAAAAATTGTCGTTAACTTTGGGTGCCATGTTTAAGGAATACTGCTTCGGGAGATTGTTATACTAAGCAACCCACAATTTGTTAGATCACAGTATTTAGAGGATAAAGGAAGGTGGGAGTACATGACCCGTATCGCAAAGCAGCTAATAACAATAGCCTTCTTTCATGCTCCCATCTGAACTCTACAAACAGTGACTGTAGGCCAAATGATAAGAGCGACTTGTGCAATTAAGTTTTTGTTGAACTAAAGTAATTCTTCCATACTGGCTTTGAGGATGTCGTTAGTCTTAACATGAACTTTTATCTCTTAATTAAGCTAGAGCCACGTGGTTCTACATACCATACTAATGCACCTGTTAGATATAATCCCAAGGATGTGGGATTTAGCACTGGAATGCTGCGACAGTGAATGATAAGGTCCAGATCACAATTGCTGTGAGAAACAAAAGTTCACTTTAATGCTAAACCCTCTCAAAGGGTAAATAAAATGGCAGTACTAAGTTTAGAGAAGAACAGTACACATATCAAGGTCAAATTTGACCCATATACAACCTGTTTTATTCGAAGTCAGCTATATATATTTTTAATCCCAGAACAATGTTTTAGCCTAGATCATAAGTGATTAGTTCAGTACCTTTTGAATTAGGTGAATCTAATCGACAGTTAGACAATCACGTCCGTTTCCATAGCCATTGTGTGCTGCTACTACCAAGCATGTTGTGTGGGCGATACCGAATACCTGGGAAGCCAAGTCAATTAACACTGTTTTTTGTGTACTAAAAAAAGCTACGCCTATATATCTCAAAGAACATACAAGAGCAACGAAAATTGTCCAGTTATCCATGCATAATCGGCGTGCCATCCAATACTTCATTCCCACTCGCGATAACACAGCAATAGCCGCGAGGATCAATAAAATGCAGGCTACAACAGTAATGATTGGTGCCATATTCTCTGGTGAAATAGGCACCATTATAAATTCCGGTGGTAAGTAAAGAAACCGAATGCAGACAGTAAGTTAAACAGTCTAAACAAGTATTATAAAATAATCTGGTCTTCTAGGATGTGCTAAGTATATTTTAATATCGAGCAGAGTGAGGTGTTATAGAGTTGGACACTGCCAAGCTTTATTTGCGGTCACTTGCTTTGCCGCACGCAGTATATTTTTTCAGTTTGGTTACTAGGGATCTAAAATATATTAAGTTATACAGAACTTTTCCACACCGTCTTCCCCGGTTATAATTTTTTTTTCTTTATTTTACAATGTTTACTACGAAGCTTTTATCATGGCACGTGCTCTTTGGCAGCATGACCTGGTATCTGTAACTGGATTAGGGTGTTATGGCGTCAAGACTTTGGAATAAAGCGACACGCAACCCACATCGGGATTTGTTTGCCCATCAGTGGGTCTGGGTCTTAAAACAGTTTAAATGTGGTTGCCCTTGTTTGTTCCATGGAAGGTTAACTTAGTTAACTTAGATCTGGGTTTTATATAAGCACAAACAGTAGCAATACCTGGGTGTAATTTACCAGGATTACCGAAACAATGCGCCTTATAGTCTTGTTTCCTAATCCATGAAAACAGCAACACATTTATATCCAAAATGTTCGTAATTTTTAAACTAGATTTCTTATGGATCCGTTTGATCCTATCTGATCTGTCTCATTGTAACTTTCTTAGATGTTGAACCTTGTTTTTATTCACTAGAATTTGTTGAATTTTTGTAAACGAAAAGCCCGAGGAATAAAAAAATAAAAATAAAACATCTGCTTTTGCAGCTCTCAATTTACTCCGCATATGAGACTCCACCAATTGCTGAAGTTGCGAATAAAGCAAGCCACAGCCGATTCTTTCTTGAGTATGTGTATTATCATAGGTAAGCTTGCCTTTACCGTAGATAATGTTAACTGCAACCACTGACCAGCGTACTTCTGCTGGCCAAGATAGTTGCGAAACGTGTTATCGGTATATGTTGTAATACCTCTAGCGTTTGTACCTCTGCATCCATCTCCCTGCTGATCCAGTTTCGCAGCTCAACTGCCACCAAAGAATCAGCCCCTAATTCGGTAATTGACTGTGACTGGGAAATATCCTTCGACCCCATAGAGAGGAGTTGCTGTAAACGTAACACTAGAGCATCTGTGATGATCTTAACCGCGTCTTGTTTTGTCTTTGCATCCCGGAGCGCTGTCCTGACATTTAGGTTGCTGTTTGTCGTAGCGGGCTTGTTGCTTTCGTGATCGGAGGATAGAAGATGCTTAAACTTTGGGTCAAGCAAATGCTGCGGCACTATGCCCTTAGAGGAAGATTGGTCATATTGTAGCCCAACTATGGTGTGTGCCTGCTCCACTATCCTTAATGGGCTCTGTATAACCTTACTAAGTAGTCTTAGGAATTGGTCCAGTTCGACCTCTGCATACCCTTGTTCTCTAAGAAATTGAACCGCTTCGGGGTTCTCTGCTACGTACCCAGCGGACTGGATCATCCCAAGATCAATAGAATGTGCAGGCAGTCCTAGACGAACCCGATACCGTGCGAGGGCATCCTGGAATGTGCATCCGGCAGCATAGTTGGCTTGACCGGAGTTACCGACAATCCCTGCTGCAGAAGAGAGGAGAATGAAGAAATCCAGATGCTGCGTTAAAAAAGCATTATGTAGGTTTAGCGAGCCTACGACTTTGGGTCGCACAGCAGCAGAAAAGTCCGAGTAAGTCATGTTGTTAATTACGGAATCCTGTGTTCGCAATTACTAACCAAGAGCAGTAGCGAATATTGTCAAGTCTAGCCTACCTTGAGCACCATAGCAGCCTGAATAACTCCACGAATAGGCGGCATCTCCACCTGTGCCTGCTGAAGAGCTTTTTCCAGCTCAGCCTGAATTGTAATATCACAGGTGTATACTGCCAGGTTAACTCCCATTCTCTTAATCGACGATACCCACGATTTAAGCTCAGAGTCTTGGAGCGGAAATCGAGATAAGGCAATAATGTTTTTCGCCTCTAGTCTCCCCATCCATTCTATTATGGCGTGTCCAAGGCCACCAAGGCCCCTGGCTATTAAGTAAGAGGCATCTTCCCGGAACTGAATACCTGCTGCAGGTTTCGGCACAACCTAATTTTTATTTTAGCGGCTTTCCTCGGCTTTATAGGGAGGATACTATACCTTAACTCTGCTGTCCTGATTTACACGCAATATTACTTTCGCAGGCTTCTTACCTGTTTGGATTGTTCGAAACGCGGACTCTATTTGGCCGACGTTAAAAGTAGTAATCGTTGGGAGAAGCTTTAATACACCTGTATGTTGAAGATGGAACACAGATGAGATTAACCTTCCAAATAGTTAAGGGTTACTTTTTAAAACTTTGGTTATATCCACGGAATAAAAGGCTACATTTCGCTGCATGAATCGCATGTCTAGCCTAGAATTTTGAAGGATGTCGTAAACACCGAGCTCGACAAACCGACCAAAGAGTGCCAGACAACTGCATGACTCGCGTCCAATCTCCCCTGCGATGGAATTGACCAAGACATTTACGCCGCGGTCAACAGTTATTCTTCGAATCTCCCTGACGAACGCAGTTGAACGATTCGAGAAGATGTGATCATTGCTAATCTTGTACTGTGTCTGCAAGAATTCTCTCTTCAGGTTATTTCCGACTGTGACAAATATCTCCGCACCGATGTCCTGTGCGAGTATTATGGCTACTTGCCCAACTGCGCTGGCACCACTATGGATAAGAATGGTCTCGCCTCTCTGTAGGTGAGCGAGTTCAACCACAGCATAATACGCGGTGGTATATGCAACTGGGATTGATGCAGCTTTTTCGAATGAGATGGTGTTGTCTATTCGGTTGACTCCAACAGCCTTCATCCTAGCGTATGAGGAAAACCCACAGGCTAACTAGCCACAGACTTGGTCTCCAACTTTGAAGACATGTCGAATATTAGTGCCGACGGCTTTTACCACACCGCTGCATTCCCCCGTCATCTCAGACGCATCGCTAAATTGGCCAAGTGCGATTATGAGGTCGCGGAAGTTCAAGCCGAGAGCCTTGACATCAACTAGTATTTCGTCTAGCTCTGGATGAGACACCGGGCTTTCACACTCCGTCCACTGTAGGGTATCAAGTCTCCCGGGTACGGTAATATCGAGCTTCAGAGGCCGTGTGGCACGAGTGACTTTTAAGTCCTGAGTAGACACTTGTCCTATTCCTGTTATATATTTAGACGTGCTCTCATCCTCAACGAGGCGAGGGATGTATAAGCTGCCCTGTTTTTTAAGATATTCTGAATCCTTGCGGCCCTCTGAATCCTCGTGGCCAATACCTTGAGAAATATCCTTGCAGAATTCAACGATAGATTTTGTGGTTTTGCGGCATAAAGGCCTGGTCAGGTCTGTGTCTAGAGTAATGAACCTCAAGCTGTTGTTCTCGGACCTGGCAGCCCTAGCCAAGCCAGTGATGAGTGCTCTGTCAGGCACTTCACAGGCGTTAGAGCTCCCACGGGTGAGCCAAATAATTCCAGATGCCGTCCTCAGCATTCTCTGGATCTGCTGAAACTCACTTTCCGTGCAGGAGAGGAGCACGGGGCGTGTCAGCTCTTCCAGAACTATACAGATTTTCCCGTCAGGTTGACAGTCGGCGAGAGTAGTAGTGTAACAGTTCTTATTGCCGAGAGCGTTGGTCACCGATTGGCTTAACTCAGTAATGACCGCAGAAGCATCCGTACTGATCACGATTTCAGCCGCCTTATCAAGATTAGAAGACCTTGTTGCCACTTTTCGAGACAGTATAACACTGTACTGTGAGCAATCTCTATCGTCATAGTCGGGAATATAGACTTCGACCCCCGAAAATCCCGTTTGTTCCAGTACTACCTGCCACTCGGAAATATTCATACAGGGGCTGTTTTGCCGACCATCTGAACGGCCTGTTTCGTTTGTATTAGTTACAAGGCCCTTCTATTCTGTCAAGTGGCTGCCACTTACCAAACCACCACCCCGGCAAGGTGCCAAAGATCATGCCTATATATTCCATAGGCCTCGTAATTTCTAGGAGGAGGAGCCTACTAAAAGGCTTTAATAGTTGATGCACATTACGCATGGTGCCTTGCATTGACCTCGTCGCATGGAGTACATTTGACGCCACCACAAGATCATATGTGCCTTCGTCAAAACCCTGCTCCGTGGGATCCTTTTCGATGTCGAGTTTCTTGTAATGGACTGACGAGCCCCATCTCTTGAATTTCTCTCGTGCGTTGCTGAAAAAGCCCGTAGAAATATCGGTAAATTCGTACCTGTGAAACTTTGTTCCTAATGCCTCAAGAAGATGCTTAGTAGCACCTCCTGTGCCTGCACCGACCTCGAGGATTTTTAAGTTAGGCTCTTTCTCGCGGAGACAGTTGACATATCGAGCCAACGCTGCATAGCACCGCTTAATTGAATTCTCTTGGTAGAATTTATCAAGGAGGCCGTCCGCTGTTATGAGCTCAAGCGGCTTGATCTCTCCAAGAATTATCTTGGTCAACTGACCGCCAATACGGTAGATTATTTTTCCCACGGCACCTAACGCTTCGACATGAGTCTGTAGACTGCGATCGTTGATATAGGGATTTTCCTTTTCTCTGTGAGAAAGTTTACTCTTTATCCATTTATATAATTTTTTATGATGCTCAGAAGCTCGTGCTGAGACCTTATCTTCGCACAGAGCTCTTAGTGCTTGTTCCATCAATACGTAGCATGCGGCGCGAATCTGTGCCAGCTGATCTAAAGGCAATTCCAAGGAGAGATCAGAGGTGGTAAGCGCTATAAGCTCCTTTCCTTCCATTTTATCGACATCAGCAGCCCAATGAATGCGGTGACACATTGTTCTCCTGGGGTTTCGTTTGCCTTCATCTCCAACGCCACCCAGAGCTCTGTAGGTGAGGCCCTCAATGTACATGCGAGGAGTACCAACTGTATTCTTAATAATAGCTCGAACTTTGCATTTCCTCTGCCCTTCTGGAGTAGTCTCGGCAAACACTAGAAGCTTTTCTCCTGGATGATGCTCTAAATCCCCAGCAAGCGTAATTTTATCGCAATGGACGGGAACCATTGGGCACCCTAAGCAGTCGGCGGCTATTAAAGCAGTAAGGGGTGTTTGGAATACGCAATCTAATGTTGCAGGATGTAGTGCCTGTGGTAGTTCATAACCATGATTCATGAACTGGGAAGTGTTTGGAACGCACAGGACAGATAAAGCCTTGTGCGGTTTCGCCGTCACTCTTTTAATGTTCACGAATGGCTCGGAGAATTTGTATCCCAGATCGAGAAGGATCTTGTAGGGGTCTGGAATAACCTGGCCCTGGAAGGCATCTAGGGTACAGAAATCAATGTCCTCGAGACTATTATAGTCGTCATGTCGCACTAAGACGAGGCCTCGGCAGTTCTCGTTCCACATACTGCTCTTGGAGTACGAGCAAATAAAAAACTCTTGCCAAACAGAAGAAGCATCCTGTGTGGATGCATAGTACGGGCGTAATCTAATGACTATTTCGACACCTTCCAAATCATCCGGAATAACTAAAGCATTGGAGATATGAACGTCTCTGAACGTGACTTGTAAAGGTTTCTGGATGTTGTCTTTGCCGCCGGATATGAGAGTTTCGTGGCAAGCTTGAAGAACGGCGGATATATACCCTGCAGCTGGATATATAATTTGCCCTTCCACCATGTGTCCACGGAGCCAAGGGAGCTTATTGGTTCTAAGTATGTGGCGCCAGCTTGGCTCAAGGGGGTTCCAATCTGTTGTAGGAACGCCAAGTAGCTGATGTCGTGGCCGGTTTCGCAATCGATAATCAGAGCTTAGCCGCGATTCGGTCCAGTAAGTGACTGAATGGTCCCATGGATAAGCTGGGAGATTAGATAGAGTAACTGGGTTCGAATAATTACGGCCTTTAAATATCTCGTCGAGCTTGACCGGAAAGTGTTGAACAAAGAGTCTTCTAGCAAGTTTTAGAGCGGCCTGCGTGCTATCCTTATTGCGAATAAGACTTGGTAAGTACAACACATCTTCAGAGAGCGATAATCCTATGAGAGTTTGCTAGATAGGCCCCGACAGAGCAGAATGAGGCCCAATTTCCACGAGAGTGCGAATAAATGGACCTTGCGTTTCTACTCAGCCGTGGTGCTGATGGCTGCACATTGCTGTAATTGCCGTCGAGAATTTGACCTGGGATACCAAACTCTTTGCCCAATATTGGCTGCCAAGTTCTTTCCCTGATACAACACTGCCTTCCATACAAGAGAAGAACGGAACACTTCCTCTTCCTGCATGGATTGGTTCAAGGCTGTTCTGGTAGTCCTCGTTGATCATATCCATGTGGTGTGAGTGGTAGGCAGTGTCCACTGTTAATCTTCTTGAGAAGCATGACGACCGTTGCAGTTCTTTCTGCAGATATTTTACTGCATTTTCATCGCCAGAAATGGTAACACTAGAAGGGCTGTTAACGCAAGCTACTGCTATCTTACCAAGGTCAACTGGCACTACAGCAATATATTTTGCCGCTTCGGTTTCAGAGATGCCTGCAGCTAGCATAGCCCCTGCAGACTTGTTTCTAGACTTAGCCCTTGCCGCCCATATGCCGCGCAAGAATGACACTCTTGCTGCAGCTTCGGCACTTAGAATTCCTGCAGCATAAGCGGCGGCAATCTCACTGGATGAGTGCCCTACGACTCCTACTGGCTTGATTCCCCATGAATCGAAAAGGTCGACAAGTGCAATTTGTACAGCAGTGCAAATCGGCTGAGATATCTCTGCTTCCTGAAGACAGCTTTGTTCTTCATCCTTAAGAAGTTCATCTGTATACAAGTCAACACAGGCTGTACAGTATCCCAAGGAGAAATGCGCGCCCCCGCCACATACCAATGAGAAACCAGGAAGCCCCAAAGCTGCAAAGGTGCCTCCCAGTCTGTAGTAGAGATTTCCGAAAAATAGGAAATGCGCGAAGGAGCTCCCGGCCCATCTTCGGCCATTGTGCTCCTTGGCCGGTAAAATAAAAGCCAATGTCTCCCGATCGACTTTTATTGAAGTCTTCCGCCGAAGAAGTAGAGGTTTCCAGTGTTTGTACTAGCTCCTCCAGGGAAGGCGTTACCATAGCAAAGCGCTGCTGGAGATGTGAACGACGTAGGCAGAGCGTATATACTAGATTATCTAGCATGCTGCCTTCTGGTTCGGAAAATTCTCGCAGATACAAAGACAAATCTCGTATCATACTCTGGAGAGCTTTGTCTGTACGAGCACTGAGCACAAAAATACGTGGTATGCTCAAGTCATTTCTGCCAGCTTTTACGTCAATCTCCTCTTTGTCAGTCACGTCATTTTGAGTGCCAGCCGAGGGCAGGCACAGGAAGCCGGAACTCAGCGACGCTGTAGCAAAGTAGCTCTCCGCAGCGTCTAGAATTGCATGGCAGTTGGTCCCGCCGTACCCAAAGGCGTTCACAGAGGCCCTTCTATAAGACGCGTTGGGCCATGGGATACGCTCGCTGACAACCTGTGTATAATTAGCTAACTAGCCTAGAGAATTTAGGTTTTATTCATTATTCACCTTCATATGCCACTCATCAAAATGGATTTCTGGGTGAGGTATCTGAAAGTCATAATTAGGAACAATGACGCCTTTTTCCAGCATCAACACAGTCTTGATTAAGCCCGCCAAGCTTGCACAGCTTTCCAGGTGTCCAATATTCGTCTTTACGCTACCGACAAACAATGGTTTATTAGCTGTATGGGATTTTGCAATAGTTGATGCGACTGCTTTGGCCTCCACTGGATCTCCAGCCGGGGTACCAGTGCCGTGACACTCACACTGTCTCCGTTAGAAGAGTGGACGTGTAGTAGTCCACTTAAAATTTGTTGCTTACATATGCGGTGTCTTTCATATCTAGCCCAACACTCCCATAGGCACTATTAATCATAGCAATTTGGGCATCCATTGATGGCATAGTGATACCTGGTGTTCTTCCGTCCTGGTTTGCGAAGGTATTGCGGACGATTGCCTGTATCGGATTCCCGTCACGGAGGGCCATATGAAGTGGCTTTAGAATAAGCGATGCGACACCCTCTCCGCGTCCGTAACCATTTCCTCGGCCATCGAAGGTCAGGCACTGACCATTATCAGATAGGAAACTGTTAAATGAGTGAGTGTGTCTCTGTGACTCTCTGCGTTCTTAAGAGATCTATGCCTACCCCAGATTACTCATTCCAATGAGAAGCTCAGGGTCCAGAATAAGATTTACTGTAGAAACGATTGCCTGAGAGCTTTCTCCTGTGCGTAAACTCTGGCAGGCCTGATGCACTGCTACCATACTTCTGGAAGAACCGGTATCCAGCGTCATAGAAGGTCCCTTCAGATCAAAGAAATACGATACCCGATTGGACATTAAGGCGTCACCTGTACCAAGCGCCTGGTACTTAGGTATTGCTTCTGGATCACGCAAAGCAATAGCAAACCAATCACGGTTATAAGTATTAACAAATACTGCTGTATTGCTTCCAGCAAGGGCTTGCATCGTGATCCCAGCATTCTCAATCGCCTCGTAGGTACTTTCTAGGGTTTGGCGTTGCTGAGGATCCATAGCTCTAGCTTCTGGTGCCGATATATTAAAAAATGGTGCGTCAAAAAGCGAGAGGTCTTGCTGGATGAAGTGTGCCCCTACGGGGTTAAAGGTGCCACTTTGAGCTCGGTGAGGGTGATAGTGAGCTTTTATATCAAATCGAAAGCCTGTATCAGAGGAAAATGTGTTGCGGCCATCTTCAAGCAATCTCCAAAATTTATCTGGGGATGTGGCGTCTCCAGGAAATTTACATAAGAGCCCGATGATTGTAATAGGCATGGATGTTTCGTTTCCTCCGTATAAATCAGAAGTTAATCCGTTAACTCTCTTGTCGCCATAGCCGTCAGGTGTGACGTTTCCACTTTTAGAAGACAGACCCATATTTAGACTGTTCTTTAAAGTGCAAATTTAGAAGAATCTGGAGGTCCTGCAAATATGGTGTTCGTATTTTCCTCTTTCCCTTTTGGTTTCGATGGAAAGCAGTTCGCTGTATATGATATTTAGGGACTTTATAAGATTTGATCGTCAGTAAAGGCATATAAAGAAGTAGGTATCTATATAAAATTAAATTAATAAACACCGATATTCTGTGGGTCAATATCGTAATTCTCATTCTCGGAGACAATTTCCTTGACCTATAAAACTATGCTGTTCAGCTGTTTGCCTTCCGGATGATGAACAGACTTTCCGTTAGGCTTCAAATAATATATTCCTATCTCATGACATCAGAAAAATTCTATCCAGCGTGGCGTAGCTTGTTTCTTTTGGTTTTTAAGGGATTTTTAACGATGTACTTTAAGTTCGTTGCCGTTGTTATTCTTCGACTCCACGGACAGCAATAAAATTACTAAGCCGAATATGAATTTAGAAGTCTTCAGACTTCCTACTGCAATTAAAATGATACCACGTCTGCTATTGCATGGAGAGACGAGAAGTTCAAGAAATACGGCGAACACGTAGCTAACTATTATGATAATGAACACTGGCACCTGTGCAAACATTCTAACTCAATCTGGCTACTTCCCATGATAAAGATATGTTTGTCGCCACCTGCCAGTCGCCACCTGCCAATCCCCAGCAGGAAGAGTAATCTATTTGGTTTTATGATTCCTTTCGAATGTCTTAGGAGCTTAATGATATATCCGCGATTCCGCGATTAAGAATAGAGTTCCCCTAGCCTACTCCGAGTGCAAGGTTCCATAGATAATATTTTAAGTTCTGTTTGTATCCACTGGTTATAGCGTTTTAACCATGGTCGTCACCTAGCTTAAAGACATTAGAATGGCCATACGCACGAATTTAGGTTTATAGGCCGATGCAAGCTCTCAGACCAACCTTATCGTCCCGTGTTGCCTACAGTTCATATTAGTGTTTTACTAAAACCTTCCACTCTTTCATTCTTGTCGCCCCCCAACCACCCCGCGCCTCGCAAGACCAGATACGGTTCTAAGGTAGCAATAAAGCTCAAGGCTGTCGATATGAGAGTAGAATGTCTCGCGTAATAGAGTATTAATAGAGCACAAGTTATTCCTCCTAGCTGGAAAAATGCCTCCGAAACGACGTAGCACAAAGCAGGCAGATGCTCACCTGGGGCCGTTTCTTTTATAAAGCCATCACATACAGCCTTCTTGCGGGAATTGGTATGAGATTGCTGACCCCGCTTCCATCCACTGCACTTCAAAATGGAGAGATATCAACATCGTACTGTTGAAAATGAATCAGAAGGAAACACCAATAAAATTTAGAAATTGTTATGCCCTGCTTCTGGGTAACTGATGGCCATCCGATAAGGTAATCGGAAAGCGAGCGAGCCACCTCTGTGTTGCATATAAGATCGCTAATTATTTAGAGATTATAACTCAACAACCAGAAGCCTAGAAGGCCTGTTATTTCGAATACAAAATTGATATTATAAAAAAACATAAGCTTTTTTTTATTTTTTTTTGTTATTTTTGAGGTTAAAAAATTTTATATGTCATACTTGTGGCTCACTCGTTTACCGGTATCCAAGTTACAGAACACTTTAGCTCCACTAGATAGCTATCAATGACGACATACGGCTTGTCCTCCTCTAGTCCCACCCTTTCCCAAGACAACGTTCAGATGTGCTCATGCTTCTTATTAATATCCACTTCTTTTATCGTATGACTTCTTTTTCACTTGTAGCTGAAGGGATATATCTCTTGTGATAAAGGACCATGACTTTAAAAATTGTGCTGGAAAGCATTGCAGCAATAACAGAAACAACTAAAACGACAGTGTTGCAGGTGATTCTGCTGTCGGCCATTGTCTGGTTTATTGCAAATTCCATCAGAACTTGGTATCGGCTGCGGTATTTCAAAGGTCCATGGTTAGCCTCATTCTCATCCGTCTGGATGGCTTATGCCCAGCTATCCGGCCGAATGTATGAGAAATATCCCGAGGTGTCGCGGAAGTACGGTATGTAACTGATTCTTACTGTTTGCTTCCGAGGATGAAAGAACATAGCAGGTTGACTGTTTAGGCCCATACGCTCGCATCGGACCTAATACCTTACTGACAAATAACTTACAACTTCTTCGGTCTATGTCTGCCGCTCGTTCGCCCTACGGGAGATCGAACTACTACGCCGGTTTACAGATGGATTCTCGAGGAGAGAGTATACTTTCAATGACCAACACTGCCGATCATGATGCTCTGAGAGCAAAAATGGCTACTGCAGTAAGATCCCAGACTCAATACTTAGGTATGAATAGGGCTAATACGTTTTAACTAGTTTGCCGGTACGATTATCCTTATTCCAGGCTTGCGTCCTTCCACACACTTGACCACATAACCATCCAAGCTGTCGATAGTTCACAGCTAATACAGTAGCAGGCAAAGAGAACGATTCTCTCGAGTCTGATATTGACTCGCAGATTATGGAGCTAGTCACTCTTCTCCGCTGCAAGTATCTCAGCACTGATACATATACAAAGCTTGCCGATTTAGGAGATATTATTATATACTTTGCTATGGACGCAGTTTCCAAGATCGCCTATGGGGAATCATTTGGATATCTGAGGAGAGACGAGGATGTCCACAAGTACCTGACAACTTTTAGGCAAGCTGCAAAGTTAATAACTATTGCCACCGATGTTCCGGCGCTCAGGTCCTACCATCGTTTTATGATGAGATACTTTTCACCAACTGTCAAAGATAAGACTGGACTAGGAAGAATGATGGCGTAAGGAATTCCTTTTTTTTTTTTTTTTTTTTAAGACAAGGCTACTAGCTAACTATCCCCCTAATAGAGTCGGCAACAAAATCGTTTCACAGAGATACCATTCTGGCGAAGATAAGAGAGATATGCTAGGGGGTATGAAGAGGCACGGATTGACTAAATTGCAGGCCGAAATTGAAACTATTACAACACTGATGGCCGGTGCAGAGACAACATCTACTGCAGTGCGAACTGGACTATTGTACCTGATAACTTCCCCTGTTATCTTGCAGAATCTTCGCCTTGAGCTGAGACGGAATGGACATCTTGATTCTCCTGACGATCAATGCATTTCCAAAGCTGATGCGGATAAATTGCCATATTTGCAAGCTTGCATAAAGGAAATTCTGCGAATGAACCCACCCTTTGCGGGCATGCTAGAAAAAGCAGTCCCTGACGGTGGCGACTATATCAATGGGCATTATGTACCCGGAGGTACAGGAATTGCACATAGCACTTTTAGTCTACAGAGAGATACAGAGATCTTCGGTCACGATCCGGAAATATTTCGTCCAGAACGCTGGATACAGGCATCTCCAGAACAGCTTAGGACAATGAACGATGCTGTGGACATGGTCTTTGGTTACGGCCGATGGGGCTGTATTGGTAGGCCAATTGCGTACATTGAGCTGAGTAAGATTTTTGTCGAGGTAAGTGATCTTATTGTCAGGGAGACTGAGCGTTGTCTGTCATAGTCGCTCGATGCTAACGACGACCGGGACAGCTATTACGGAGATTTGATTTTACTATTGCTTACCCAAGGAGCCCTTGGAGGATGTACTGCAGAAACCTTTTCTTTATAGACCAGTTCTGGGTCCGCGTCACTGAGATATCATGTTGAACTTTCTAAAAGCGTGATATGTTTTTGTTTACAAGGAATGGGAACATGATCTGTAATCATGAGCTCGCATTGGTGGACGGAGTTGTCTTGGTGATTTAGGATATCGATGGGATCCCATGTTTGCAATATTTCTTTCTTTGAATTTTTTATTCGGACTTCTTGTTTCGTTTCTATATACAACAGCCTGACACTAACATAGTCAATGGTTGCTCTTGACTCGCTTTTTGCAGTTTTCTGAATCATGCCCAATGTCATTACTCTGTGTTATACAGGGTTTCTCTGGGCAAATGTTGTCCGTTGTCGGCTTTAACTTTTAAATGTCCTCGTTAAAGGTTCATCGGCGCTTTTGAATAACGCAGTTTAAACAAAGTGTGATGATCCTGTACACCTTGGTAAAATGGATAGATTCTATCTGAGGTGGCGATCTAACGAAACATCAAACGTAGAGAAGGAAGGAAGGAAGAAAGAATTCTATCGTACAGGAAATGTGGGAAATCTCTACATTGTGGGATCAACAGTGAATAAAGCAGACTTGGTGTCTCAGGCAGGGTTCGACCTAGGTCCTGACACAAAGTTCTCTAACAGAATGTATATTAAAAAAAGTAATGCTAAAAGCTATTTTTTCATTATCCTGCTTCTTATAATATAGGTGTAGATGCTAAAGCATTTTTACCAGCCACTGTTGCCTTATATATGTGACGACCTGGTCTTGGACACCGCGCTCAGGTTAACGCGGTGACGTGATGTTTATATGGTTTGCACGTAGGCCGTATTGGGATAAGGAAGGGCTGAGGGCACAGGGCTAGGGCTGGGAAGCTTCCCACCATATCCTCGCTCGTCATGACAACGCCCTTCTACTTCTTCCTTTCCTCCCCATCTTTAGTATTCTTGATATAGGACTCAATATGATTTTATCTATCTGATTTGCCTGCCGTCACACTGGGGTCCGTTTGACTTCTCGGGCCTATGGTCCCAGTTGTCCCTGTTGCCCCTATTGCCCCTATTGCCCCAACGGGCCCTTTTGGCACTTTTGGCACCATTGGCCATCGACTCATATTACGTGACCTCCTACATTTGTTTACCGTTCATTTTCCTCTTTCTTCCCTTCAACGATTTCTCCTTGTACATAGCCTATCTTACAGGTTCTACGAGTTCAGCCGCTGACAGTATGTTTCTTTAGTCTTCGGAAGTTGGACGTATTTCTGTGTTGGCAGAAATGCAATGTCTGTAATGTTACTTTTCATATATTTTTATATGAAGAGGCACTTTAAGCAATAAAATCAAGACAGATAATTATACATGTTGAAGATAGGATATATAGGTGTATAGCTAGCGCCTTGGCAAGCATGCGGGGTTTTTAACACCTGAGACTTCCCCCTTTTCCGGTAACTATGCAGGCAAGATACTGCTCAATCTACGTCTTGTCTCCTTTCAAACGTTATTTTTCCCTGAATCCATAACAATACATTATAATTGGCTAAATGGCCCAAAAATAATCCCGAAAAGTGCAAAATGATGCTATACAAAGCATTAGAATAATGGTCGATCTGCTAAACCCTGGCGTTTAGAGAGATACCCCCCTAACTCTAGTGTTTTCCCGTAAATCCTTTCCTCTACGGCTCTCTTTATATGGGTTTCCTCCTTACAACCGAATGATCTCTTGAACTTGACGGACGAGACGCCAATTCCAATGTTGTATAGGCTCCTGAGGCAGTTCATCCCAGGTTTTTTTCCGTGCAGATTCTGCAGTTTTCTTATCCCGCGGACCTCCTCTTGAAGATGTATGTTTCTTTAGCCATAGCCGCGCCCACTCAACTGCATTGAGACCTGGAGAGTTGCCTGGCCCATTTGGGACCTTTTCAGCACCATGACGACTAAGTAAAGTCTTTAGGGAGTGATGACGGTGAGCATGAGATCCACCCTCTAGAACAATAATATTAAGACGTTCGATCAGGCATTCTTTTGTAAGGGTATAAGCTTGGGCTCGAGGACTTCCTAAAAGAAAAAAAAGTAAGATATTATGCCATTTCTCTTAGTACAAGAAACACTTATCTTGTAGTATCGATACCAGTCGATTCCTCCTTTATCTCTCGCTCCAGCTTTCCATTCTTTCTTGTCCAATTCCATTTAGGCTCTTTACCGGGTGTTTTACGAAGTCATTCTTTCAAGTGACATATTCAGCTCCCATTCATTTCTTTAAAGGTTCGAGCTCATTCATAGCTGCAAAATCTTTAGAATCCTTTTTTGCTTCCCTGTCTCCGTTTACTAGATATGTAAAGGACCTGTCTCATCGTATGTAAAATATCCCTATACCGTAAAGCCAGACTTTCCCCTCCAGCGACGGCGAATACAAGAGATTTCATGGCTTTCATCTCTTGTATGCCGGATGCGTAGACCTCCACGGCGTTGACAAAGAGATACAGAGATTTCATCAGTAAAAGTAACGTTTTTAAAGTCCTCCAGCATCCAATCTTGAAGGGCAAGACAGAATTTTAAACGTCTTTTTTGCTCGTCAGTAAAGCCAGGTTTAATAGTAGGTTTAACTTTGTGCGATGGTAAGTGTGAATACCAACTGTAGCATCCCAGGAGGAGCTAGCAATGGAAGGAGTTTAGATATGTTGATATGTTTAATTAAGATTGTCTATTTGCATGGATTATCAAATCTTCAACATCAACGACCTGCCTAAAGGTGAAAGAGATATTTCGAACGGACAGCTTGCGAGGCAATTCAGTGGCGCTGGCGGTAAAGTAAAAGGAAAACTTATCTCACGCTCGAAGGCGGATTCCGTGAACTGTCTGGTAAAATATCTAATCGAATTTATAGTTAATAAAATTCCGTTTCTTATTCTACTGTAATCTCCTTAGTCCGAAAAGGGTAAGACTAGGTTACAGGGTACACTCAATTGCCACGCCACTGCAAAAAGGTCAACTAGACTTGGTAATACCAAGTCTGGCTCCCAATTCACTTATCTACCGTCTCCGCGGTCACACTCAATTAGCTGTGATTACACTACCATTAACACATAGAATGTTCCTTTAGGGGCCGGACTCGCCAAAAACGGCTTCCCTTGGCGCTGTTTTTGGCCGCTCTGGCCCCGGGAGCTAAACCGGAAGAGGAAGCTCCCACACGCTGCTTTAGAGCGCCAAAATTACACTGGCGGCACTGTAACGTCGTTACGGCCCCAGCGAGACCCGCTCGCTGGTGCCCTCGTTCTGAACTATCCCCTTGGCTGGGCTAGTCGTCGTTAGCGTCCTTTTTCTGCCGCAAATGACACGCCCGCTTCATCTAACACCACATACCGTAGAATTGACTGAAATATGAATATTTAAGCTATCTATGAACAATTTACATCCTTCTCACCTAAAGGGGGTCGTGGTGTATGAAAATCAGCCCAACATGACCTTATGTCAGGCCTGCGTAAGGGAATTCTGCAGGTCTTGCAGCAATATACTGTGTGGAATTGCTTTGGAATAGTATGACCTCGAGCCTTTGCTCTTTGAACCCGTACAACACAGAAATGGCACCATTTGCGAGGGTGAATCCTCTCAACCTGATGATCACCTTCATCTAATGGTTGAACTGAGCTGTGTTTTCGCTTTCGTTGAAGTAATTCCTCTGATCCTTGCTTAAATAGCTCCCTGTACAGACCTTTTCGAAATTCAAGATGAGTGATCTCCTTCATACCTTGCTGCCTGCGGGCTATCTTTGCAATGCAATAAGCATTAATAATAGCTATGTCAAGTATCCAAAAGAATATAGGCCACTATGAGCGTAAACATCTTTGATGAGTTTCATAGCTTGCACGTAGTTGATTTGCACGATCCACCCCTCCCATATGATAGTTGTAATCATCAATAATCCGGGGTATTGGAAGTTCCTTGGTAGGCTGATCACCAAATGGCTGACGGGCAAATTTTGCACTGGTTGAGGTCTTAGCAGGGCGTTTGCGCAAGCGAGGAATCCAATCAGTTGGCTTGTGTACAGTATGTACAGTTGATAATGCAGTAACAATATTATTATCTTGCCATGCAATACACAACACAGGATCAGTATCAGAGTCACCCAGGCTTGGCAACGATACTCCGATACGATACCGATCGATATATCGGTATCAGTGATCGATACTCAATAGTATCAGTGATACTTCTTGGCATTGTTTAATATGGTGGCAGTAATCGTTCTGAAGTATACTATTGCCATGGTAATTACCATCTTGATAAATTCCCATAGTAACATAGGCGGTGAGGCTCTGTCGAGTATCAGTGATTCCATCGATACCCGGAGGTATCGTTGCCATGCCTGGAGTCACCTGCAGGAGCTGCATATATACGTATCTGCCAGAAAACGATTCCGACTTGATTGAAACTGAACAAAAGGAATAAATATCGACTCTTCTGTAACTGATGTATGTATTCCACAGCAACGTCGAGTGTGCTGAGCGTGTTGGGATGAAAAGATATAGTATCCAAACTCCGAAGTAGGCTGTCTCGTAATGAACAGGGCAGATTGACTTCCCGAGTGGCACCAGGGAAAATAAAGGAAGCCAACAGATGTTCCCAGAGCTCTCGAAGCTGCTGATATTCTGCAGATGAGGTTTCTCTAGCTGACGAGTTCCTATATATTTCCTGAAACTGCTTGGCGACTCTGATGAATTCTAGATTTTCAAGACCGTAGTTTTGGGAGAGATAGGTAGTAAACTCCGAGAGAATAAGGCCACTCTGCTGTACCTGCTAGCACTTCGTCTAACGTAGGCCATTGTTTTTGACAGATATCCCAGTAAGCCATGTCTGAGCATAAAGAGTAGAGCTACCAAAGGCAGAGAAAAGGTTGTAAATAGATGCTGATGCGTTATTTGGACGGAATTGCCGTTGAGTAACAGTCGTGACGCTCCCAATGTTGCCACTCTCTCCAAACTGGAAACAAACTAAACCTAAAACTACCATAGGCTATACAGGTACCGTACCCAATCACTCACCGCCCGCTATCACTCAACGCCCAATTTTCATCTACACACCGACTTTTTAGATGGACCACAGCAACATCAAAATGGGCTCAATTGAAGAAGCAATTGCAGATATAGAATCCCTGAATCCAGATGAAAAGATTAATTATGCAAAATTTGCCAATAAGCATAGTATTAACCGGTCAACACTGTCGAGACATCACCGCGGTATACAGAGCTCTCAGATATGTCGAAGTTGCTCTACCGTGTTTCTTATCGCCCCTGCAAACCGTTAACCTTTACGCAGGCGATACACTCATAAATCTATTTAAAATAGGGAATATTTTTAAGTGGTCAAACCTAGTTGTTAGGTGTGGGTGCGTCGCCTAATATTATAGTGCGCTACTATATAAGGTGCTCAAGAATATCTGATCCCCATTCATAGTGGTCTTTTAGTCCAGTGGAGTAATGTCAAATAATATGGCAGTGGGTGGATCAGAATCATGTGACTGGATAGGGGTAAACCCCCGCGGAGCAACAACAAAAACAACAGAATAATTAATCAACATAATCAAGAAGAGCCTCAGTTCATTCAAATAAGACCTTTTTACAGTCGTACTGTATTTCCTCTTCGGGAATAGCCGTATATCTGACAAGTAATTAGTTAAGATCCTGAGCTTGGCTATAACACTAGTCGGCTGTAATTAACGTCGCACAACTTGGAGCCAGTTCAACTAGAACTCTACAGTTTAGTTGTATTAATCGAGCAGGGCCTTTAAGACACTTCATAAAAGTTAAAATGAAAAGAACAGTGGCCCCACCCCAAAAAAGGATGTCGAGGAATAATAGCGTATGTCTGAGTAGATCGTGATGGGGCGCTGTAACTTACGGGACGTGGCAAAGAGATGCCAGTGATGCAAAGCCTAATCGAACTGGTGGTACAGTACTAATCCCCTGGAGAAGTCAATGACCGTTTTTGGTGGGGCATATGTTAGTGGATAACAACCCACATGGCGAAAAAAGAAAAGAATAAAGAACTCGTACACCATGAGATACAGAAGATACATAAATTCTCTAATTTGGGACAAAAATAGATGTTACGGAAAAACTATAATCCACCCGACTTGGCGGTGCGGAGTATCTGACGATCGATTCAACGCCTGAATCCTTTAGAAAGTAGAGCACCTAGATAGGAATGCAAGAGACTCAGTTGGTTGAGATACTGTGATTCCTGGTGTTTCCACAGAAGGACATCTACTTCCTAGTTAGGCTAGTTGGCCTGTAGCTGATGGAATAGCTCCCTACGCCCCATTTCCCCTGAGTTCCACAACAATAGATATTAACTAGACAGAAGTCCCACGAACCCAAATGACGCATCTTTAAATTGGCACAAAGTACAAGACAACAATCACCTACAATAGGCGAGCTAATAAGGAGTAGGTTGTGGAATAGGACAGGTGAGATAGGCAGAAACATAGACAACGAGACAGCTAATAAGAGCGGAATGAGATGTACAGACGTACACGAAGAACAATAATAAAAATGTTAAAAAAATAAACTTAAACATGGCTAACAATTAGCTCCAGTATGGCTCATGAAGCATTTTTGCCATAGCAATGTTCTTTCTCTTGTCCTCTTCTTTCTTTCTCTTGAGCTTGTTAAGCCGATAGGCTGACATATTTCCGAGGGGTTTTGGCTCGCGAAGTGCAGTGTCGCTCTTCTCCGAGAAAAAGTGGTTTAGGTACCTAGAGTCATATAGCCCAGGAACTTTGTCTGGAAGTTTGGCAGCCTTCATAAACCACTTGAGGCCACCAACTGTTCCGGGAGTCTTTTCGAGCCTGTGAGGATCGCCCAGCCGAATCGCAGCTTCAACGAACGACATTGCCACCTCTATATAGACAAAGACATTTTCGGCAGATGTACTAGCAGCGCCCCTCCGAAACTCTATTGTACCATTGGGGCTGTTCAACAGATAAAGAAAGTTCCAGCCATACATTTTATCGTGGTTCGGATTCATGAGGAGAACCAGCTCTCTCATGTTGGAAGCTCTTTCTATGACAGCAATACTCTGTTTTCGTGACAAATTGCGATGTCCAAAATTTTCGTTATCCAGCCAATTGCTTCGCGCATACTCGTTAGAAAGTCTTGACTCCGGTAGGAGAGCCTCAAATGCAGGCTCAAAATGTATAATACTCTGGCAAATTTTCTTCAGATCAGCGAGCGCATAACCCCCAACCCGTGAGAGGTGAACGTGTGTGCCGCAGCTACTATTGGTGCTGATGCTGTAGTTCACTATCAGAAACCTCCACATAAAGTCAATATGTTGGCGCCATATTGAGTTTTTGTGAGCACGGAAGATTGGCGAGATGCTCTCTAGTCCCCCTGTGTAATGGGCCATTAGTGATGCGAAACCTTGAACAAATATATATGTGCATACATGGTGCATGGCCTTTGTTTGGCATCTCAATTGTTGAATCCGAATCAAGAGACCATTCTGCAAATCGTGGCCCGTGATATGATTCATCAATTGCGTTGTGCATGCGCGGGTGCTTGTCAGGTTCAAATTGAGCCAAGAAGTCATTGTAAGAAGATGCAACCGACTTGGAAAAACTGCGAATATCGTCACTGGCTCTTGACTTGTCACGAGGCTCTAACAGGAATTCAACTTCCACGCCAATTCCAAAGCTTCCAGTGGGGTATTTAGAGACATCAGTCTGGGCTACCATCCTCCGAGCTGAATTTAACGCATTAGTGGTGGTGGGTTATTAACTCCAAGTCAGAGGACTGACACACCTGTTGATGGCTGGGGAGGCGGAGGGGGCGGAGGAGGATTGCGTGCCATGCTCTCTAAGCTTCAAGGTGCAATTGCGCCAACAAGTTTAGCCTGTCTCTAATTATAAAAACAAGGAGAAGAGATGTAAAAGAGCAGGACAAAATTTGAGAGTTAACGGGTGTGCAGTCAACAATTGCTGATGGAAGGTGGAATAAAATTGAAGTCTCGAAATTAGAGAGTAAAAGGAGAATGTAGTGTCGACTTATATCTTCTGGCAAGGTCCAAATAACAGTCCATATCTAACTGCTGTACAAAGGTCACAAATATCAAAATAAAAAATACTGAGCGCTTAATCCACCCGCCTTGTTTTACATGCGTCACTTTGCATTAGGGTGTTTGAGGGAAGCTGGGTTAATGCGTAAGCCATAACGAACCAACTGGTTCTTCGATACCCATCCTGAAACAACCGAAACGCTGAGATCATGGTCACAAAAATAACTCAGGGAACTGTTGGTTGGTGATCAAAAGCAAGCATCGTCGAAGTGGTGGTTGGCAGATATACATAGACATGATGGGATAGACTGAAGCAATAGAACAATTGGTTAGCCGCCAGCCATTGGTTAGCCTTCCGATCCGTACATCTGATAGGTTGGGTTTTGAGATTACATAATTAGACTTCCATTGATAGGATCACAACTCACTCTTTGCTGCTCAACCGCTTGAACCTCAGTAGCATCCGCCCGCTCAATATCATCTTAGACACTTTGCTGTGGAAGATCTGCCTACATTGTGCTTCAATCTCTGTTTCTGTTAACCATTTTGCCAGAATGTCTACCCCTCCGGGAAGGGACACTAAGAACGATGGCCCCCCTCCACCGCCACCAGCCGAGGATCCACGCTCAAAAATCTCTCCCTTTGTTTTGAAGCTAAGAAGCGCTCCTCCCAACTATTATTATCAAGCACCAAAACCGTCTCCGATAATCGACTTACTTACTGCACCTACTGGCCCATACTTCTTTTATGGGACATTGACTGATCCATCCATGATTGCGGAGATTCTCAACCTAGAAAAGGAGCCTGAGCTCCGCCCGGCGTTTATCTTGGGTTACAAGTGCAGAATGTGGGGCCAATACCCAGCTTTAGTTGACGCCCCGGGCTCGATAGTTGAAGGCGCTGTGTACCTTGTCCGAACAGCAGAGGATGGCGAGAAGCTTGCCGCCTATGAGACAAGAAATTACTGCACCGAGTCTTGTCTTATTAGATACTCAGATAATAAAGGACCATCTCAAGACCTTGGATACACGTTTAAGTTTGCCGGAAATCCGAATGATTTGAGCGAAGGCACCTTCGACTTGAGGACTTGGTTGAAAATGATGGGAAGACAGACCGCCCTGGATAAATTAGATGCTAAAAAACACATAACCTATTAACCTCTTTTTGTGCACTTTTCTTTTCTACCCTTTTGTTGTTTTATCCCTGGGTGCCTTTATGTCTCTTGTTTCTTTTCTTTTGTTTCTTTTCTTTATTTATTGTTGTTTTTGCTAAGCGTGATCTTGTATTTAATTTATTTTCAGCTACTGTGCAATGATGTCGATCATTTTCCCTTGATATTATCTAGAATGGACACAGGAAAGGTAAATATCTTCATCAATGGAGACTCGAGAATAAAAATCTCGAACCCCATCCACAACTAATGCACTAAAGTCCTTGCTTAAACCAGGCTGTTAAGCAGCGACAATATTCACGCTGGAGAGCTAATCGGTCCATAACTAGAGCTAGAAAAAGAGCTACCAGACTCACATAATATCAACTAACTTAACTAACAATGTGAGAGATTCCATCAAGCAGGAAGCTAATTGTCAGATATATGGCTAGTCCCGAAGAGGAAATAGAGTACGATTGGTAAAAAGGTCTTACTTGAATGAATTGAGCTGGTTGGGCTCTTGATTATTTGTCGACCAAAATGGGTCTATATTACTGATTATTCAGCATCTGCTCGGTCCGACTTTGTTCCTTCGTTGACCATTTTTTATTCAGTTCTCCCAGATAGATTCAGATAGTCAGAGACCTTACCTTCAATATAGATGGATCCTTATCCATAGATCAGTGATACTAGCTCATACGCGTATTCAGCTGGCCGACATTATTCGTCTTGGTTATTCTTGATTGATTATTTTGTTGTGTGCTCCGCGGGGGTTTTACCCCGATCTAGTCACATGATTTTGGTGGAAGCATGAAGGAGTCTGGGATTCAAGGGGGTACGGAGACATCCACCCAAACCCGATGTTCCAACAGTGAACCGGAACCACGTGATTATACCCGCAAAGTTGCACCCAGTTTCTTGGGGGGTGGCGTAACACATGAATCGTCTCAACCCTTAATGTGAAATTCTTCAGTCTTGTGACAATCATCCCTTTACTATTTTCCGAAATCACTTACAGATAGCTACTTTGCTGACTTCTATACGGCGTTGTGGATGCATGGATGCCTAAATTGCCCGACTACCGCGCGACTTGAATGCTCTCAACCGAAAGCCCCGCACTTCACAAAGCTGACTGTGTTCCAATGTTGTTGATATGAAGGCTGTTCTACCAAGTCCTGCACTTGTTACACCGCCTACCTTTCGTATTCAGAGGTAATATTCTTTCTCACTCCCGTCCTGCGTAAGGTGCTCAAGTTAGTTAACGATTTCGAGTGACCCTTATAGGATTTGCCGGGCACCCTACCCAACTTCATTTGGCCGAAGCGGTCTCCTCACCATTCCTACAATTATGAAAGAAACGGAGATTGAAGAACCTGGTATTCCGGTGGATGACATTGCCAGCGACGCTACAAAGCTTGAAGAAATGGCAAAACTTGAAGTATGAATATTGGTATTTTCTCAATCGGACCTCTGCTGAGTCAAATCTAGTCAAAAGAAGACGTCGTACTAGATCCACATTGGACGGATGTGAAACAATTAGAGTCATCTCCGAGCGTGCGCGCCGTTCTCTTGCGGAAACAGATATCACCCGGGGGTGTTGCCAGAGTTGAAGGGAATCCGTCGCGATACACATTAACTGACAAAGTGACTGGGACTGTGCTTGTTGCTGCGAGGCCCGGGGAAAACATCATTTTACTAGGCTATCCCTCCGTCCGATGCTTCCGTCGCCGTAACCCATGAGTTGCAAATATACTGTCTTAGTTCGACCGCCAGCATGAGCGATAATTGTACTTTTGCACTCCAGCCGATCTTCGAATCGATTTTGATATCAATAAATGGCAAAGCTCCATACCATGGGATTATAAGTTGCAAGTGCTGCAGGCTGGGGCAACTTGCCTGGTAGTTTCGAAGCAAGCCGAAAATAGTTGCGAGCTGCTGTGGATTGGGACAGGTTGATTCGTAACGCTGAAGAAAGCCGATGAGCTGTGTGATATCAAGGTCGAAAACTGATTGAGGTAGTTGATCTCGGAGAAGGCATACTTGCAGTCCCGGCACATCGTCAGCGGTCAATATTAAGGGGCTTTGCTTTTCCTCGTTGCCATTAATTTGGACACCGACAGTGGTTTTCTCTAGTTCTATTGTACTTTCTACCTCTTGTCATTAGTAATCTTCTACGTTTCTTCCGGGGTACGTACGAGCAATGGTAGTTGCTATATTCAGTCGTGAAATTGGTGAACCCTGGATTTGCGGGGTTAGATTTGAAGGTTGATCATTGTTTCCTTGAGAATTTCTGATAGGCAGAAGATCAGAGATGCGCTTGCGTTTTCTTGGTAAAGGAGCTAAGTAATGTTAGTATGCAGACCGAAAAACGCAAAATGTATGGAAAGTAACGTAAGTACGTGATATTTTGTCCTCCTCGGAGCGGACTAATTTATCAATTTCATATTTATTACAAATGCTTTCCGCTATACTTAGCAAGCATTTAGCTTTGGAGGGTCTGCTCCACCATCTTCGAAGTTTGGGAAGGAGCTCTTCCTGGTTGAGCTTGCTCAGCTCCGTGACGGGCCAAGCCAAAGTACATAGCATGAACACTGCAGATCCAAGCTGCGAATAAACCTTTCGGAGAAGTTTGCGCACTCGTAGGATCCTGTATTGCTGTGCAGTTGACAGTGATTCGAGCGCTTGGTCGTGGAAAAGCTCGCAGCCTAAGCGAACACTCTCTTGTTGATCTTCATCTAATATAGACAGGTCGTTATCAAAACGCGCTTCTACTCTTCCGATTTGTTTGATAAATGTATCTTCCCTTGAAAGAACTTTAGCCATGGCAGAACGGTGGACAGAACGGTGGACAAGCGAACTTGTTGGATACGCAAAAGATAAATGGGAAAAGGTGAGATTGGAAGCGACTAAATACAAATGTACGTGAAGAGGTGAGAATGAATGCGAATAGATGAGAATGTATGCAGCCCAATAATATAGATTTGCCCAGGTCGCGCACGGGTATGATTGGCCCTATTGGCCCTATTCACTCATTTATTTGTGGATCTACAGGTCCCCGCCATCCAATCATGTCTTCTTGTCGCTGGAAGCATAATCCGTTCTCCTGGCGGCTCTCACACAGCATAGGTTGACTACACGGAACTTTGGGTGAGCAAGATGACATTAACCGCACACGGAATGACAGATCAGTTTTGACCATGTGTATATTGTGAACTATTTAGGGATAGCTATGCTGGATAATCCCATTTAGTTTAACAAATTCCAGGTCTTATCGCGCATCTCGCGGCCCAATGGATACGCTCGACACGATCGAGGCCATGACCATGTATCCTGCGGCACATTTAGATGAGATGCCGAGGGGGGAAGCAACGTATTGCCCTGAAGGAAGTGTGATAAACTGTGTGGTCGCTCACTGCACGACCGGTATAAAAGGATGTATGTTTCCCCAAGCCTCACAACATTGGACCACGAGAAGTTCATGTGTCCAACTAGACACTTTGGCCCCATATGCTCTTCGATACATGGCTCGTTTTAACAATTTACTTCACTGGTTAGATTCTCATCTTCACTGGCTAGGTAGGCTTCTGAGAGAACCACGAGGCTCAAACAGAAACCGAGCCTATTCACATACCTTCACTTGGGGGGAGGATATCGACCTCGAGTTTCCACCTCCTGTTTACCAATCTTCTCAACCCCTATAAACTGTCACGTCTCCTAGCTCACATTCCGCGTCCTGGTTAGACAACAACTCATATAATACAATACAACCTTACCCAGGAGTTGTGTAGCTGAGTTGGCTAGAGAGCTATTCACTAGTAAGTAATTGGTTATGTTCCCCCTTATCGAATATTGAAAGATCGCGATAACGGATCAGAAGTTAGCTTGACCTGGTACCGCTCTGCTTGGGGACAATATGTCTGGTTTCCAGAGGCAGTGCGACACCCTTAAACGCATTATACAGAACTCATCGATAAGGCTCATTTGCCCACAATGTCTTCGAGGTTTCCCCCGTTCTGACGCCTTATACCGCCATTTCCGAGAACAGGAGGATGATATCCACAAGGGCCTGGATATGAGAGACACGGACCATAAAACGTTCCTCTCCTGTTATCAAACGGCTATTGGAGCTTCTATTCCTGCTGTGGAGCTGCCCATTGGCGTTAAATGCTTCGAGGTCTTGTTTGTAGTCGAGCACTATAGAGAAGATGTTGAGAAGCATCAGCGCATACCCCCAGGCACGACCAGTCAGAGTGGTTCAACATACAGTAAGCGTGTATTTTAAAATTGAGTTCGATAGCTTGACTGAACTAATTTATGCCCAGGTCCAATGAACACATTAACTGAGTTAGTGTTACCGCATGGGCCTGAATCGCTCTTGGGTACGGAATTTTCGACCTCTGCTCACCATTCGCAAGGCGAAATAGTCGACGCTGAGAGCATCATGGAGTGGGACAACTGGTTACTTAGTAGTGTCGATGATATCGAATGGAATGAAAATTAGGCGGAAAGACGGCATGAGGGCACAAAATTTTGCTGAGAGACATTGCAATCCGTCTAGGTCGTGGTTGGGCGGGGATGAGAGAAGACAAGCATGAAACCAGTCGAAAGCGGTCCAGCGGTCATTAAAGATGGACTTGAACTGTGTCAGCCGAGAAGTTTCAAGTATCCTTGTACATTGTGAGGATGGTAAATGTCGTAATTATCAAATTGCTTCGCTTAGGTTGCAATGGAAGGGGCCTAAGGGGGAACGAAGTATTGTTGTAGTACAGAGGAAAGGTTAATTGCGCGGACACTCAGCTGACGGCAGCGAGAACGTCCCTTCAGGAGATACAGGAGTTGCACCGGTGCCTTCAAGAGGAGCAGCGACTCTGAGAAGAAGAACAGGACATCGAGAAGAAGAACAGGACATCGAGAAGAAGAACAGCGACATCGAGAAGAAGAGCAGAGAATACGTGAGCAAGCCGAGCGATCACAGATAGAAGAACAGCGACTCTGGGAGCAAGCTGAGGAAAAATTGAAGCTCCAGACACAAGAAACAACGCTTCCCGAATTTCTCGACGCCTGCCATGTGCACTTATTTCTCGGTCTCTCCATCCAGAAAGACAAACACTCATCCACAAAAGGCGACCCGGCGAACGTCGACCGTAAACTCTGCCCGGCCAAGATTCGAGAGTGGACCAACTTTCCAAATGAACAAGTTTCAATATTGGGGACCTAATGAACACCGAGTTCGTGACCAAACGCCATTCGTTGAGGGAATATGGAAAAGAGGCCCAAGAGAGGAAGGATGGTAAGCTCGGCTGGATTTGGGGCACCGTCAATGACAGACAGTTTTGAGTCACGGGTCGCTTCAGTCGTCAAGCTGCTACATGCGAATCTGCGACTTCAAGAAACTTTTTGCCTGAATTGAGACATCACCTTCGAAAACCACGTCAATGCTCTACTGGACAAGTCCATATAGTGGCGGATCTGAGTTCTCTGAGCCCAAGTTAAAGGCAACCACGTCGCTCTGGTCGCTTGGCCGCAAAATCGGGCAGTGCTGGCCTCTCGGCTCAGCTGCCAGGAACAAGCGGAAAACTACACAGCCAAGGAATTCCCGGCCTCAAGCCTACCAGTTTTGTGTTTATAATAAGGGCTCAGAGGGAAAGGTCCCGGCGTGTATTATCGAATACAAGGCGCCCCATAAAGTTTCTCTCACCCATATTAAGTCTGGACTACAAGACATGGATCTTGAAGAAGTACTACGCTTACAAAAAGAAGATATCTGTCGGCGCATTGCGGCAGCAGTGATCACCCAAGCATTTTTTACATGATTCATGGAGGTCTGGAGTATGGCTTTGTGTGTACTGGTGAAGCGTTTATATTTCTTCGAGTGCTTCATGATAACCGTTCCACCGTATACTACCTGTCAGTGCCAGCAGAAGATGTTGGACAAAAAAAAGGATGGACAGGAGATCCGAACAGTGATAACAGGCTGCATTTGACTGCGCTAGGCCAGGTATTGGCTTTCACTCTCCACGCTTTGCGAGCGCCGACACGGGACATCGCTTGGATAAACTCGGCAGTACGTAAACTAATGACCTGGGAGATGGTATAAGACGACATTGTGGATGAAATCGGAGAGAAGGACATTCCTGCTTCCAACTTTAAACCTTCCCCGCGAAGTCGGAACGAATACTGCCGTGCATCCCCAGTGAAGACCAGGTCAAAGTCTGCTGTTGTTGCTTCCTGTAATTCCTCGCAAGACCAGGGGTCGTTTAGTCATGATGATGACGCCGGGGATGGCTTTGATCCTAACACGCCTAGTCGACCGCCTCGAGAGCCCCCCCCGCCTTCCTCACCCGTCGGCATCTTCGTCCTTATCGACAGTGGAAAAATCGCAAGGTTCACGCTCCAAAGGTAAGTATCGGCAGTATTGCACACAACAGTGCCTCCTGGGTCTGGTAAAAGGAGGGAAATTAGATTGGAAATATCCGAATGTGTCAGACCATGGGATTGATCGGCACTGTCTGAGCCGGACAACTCTCATTCGACGGCTGGACCGGCAGTTCTCGAACGATACTCTACAGCCTGATTCGCAGCTGGGTTGCGAATCGCTGCATGTACACGGCAGTCCTGGGGCACTCTTTGAAATCACGCTGTGGTCTTACGGATATACCTTTGTAGGAAAATGTGCGCCAGTCGAGTTTGTCGAGCACTCGAAGCACTAGGAGCTCGTGTATTTGTATCTCACACCAATCCAAGGAGTATTCGTGCCAGTTTTACTTGGGCAGCCTGCAACTTCGCTGCCCATTCTTTATAACGGTATTGCCGAGATTGTTCATCTGATGTTCATGGGCTACGCCGGAAGGACCCTTGCGGGCCAGCATAATCTCGATCGCCATCGACTAATTCAACAAGCCGAGATATACTTGCAGGCGATTTACGATCTACGCGTGCTTCAGGGTGATCCAATACCCGGCAACATGGTCGAGGAGAATGGTCGGGTGATGTTTATTGACTTTGAGCGGGCAACGATGCAAACCCGACGAATACCACAGGGTGGCATTTCACCTAATCAGAAACGCAAGTTGGGGGGACCGCTCCTGGGAGAAGAGTCCAAACAAACATATTAACTGTCTTGAACGTGAGAAGTGACGCATGAGACATGGATTATGATGATGTGACCCTATCTCTCGAGCAGCACTTTTAAAATGCTTGACGTCGCCTAACATTCAAAAAGCGCGCTTTTGTTGAGTGCTTATTGCTTCAATCTCAACGCAACGCCAGCCTTCAGTTCAGGTTTACTGGAAGGCTAACAGCCAAATAAGCACCGAAGCCATCCTCGTGGCACTAACTTATTCAGGCAGAGAGACCTGATTCTGCCTGCACCCCACTGGGGGGGAGATGCTTGCAGAACGGCTGCGGCGCTAAGGTTGCGCCTCGGCTCTTGGAAAGCAGTGTTTCCGGTGTATTTCGAAACTCTTACAAGACTCGCCCTCGACCAGTTGCCCATCATTTCCGACATTCTCGAGTGGCTGTGCCACCCAGGCGACGGATGCCGAGCCACTAATATTGGCTCTGTCCTAAAGCTTATGAGGTGAAACTACCATCGTCTACAGTATCGCCGCGCGAGCGCACATCGAGTCAGGAAGACAACAAGATATCTCTGTTGTATAGTCTCCATTAAGTCCCTGTCCTCCCTCACTATGAACTATCTGACTGGTCGGTAGCAAACGTGGATTTCGAATTTGATGGGTCGGTAAAGGGTGGTTCCTAACTAGCGTACTACGCGTCGTACACTATTCCCCTTGCGAAATTAGCTATTATCCAAGATTCTCCCTCCAGCCTGAAGCATATCTTCCAACACCTAGGTTTACTTGAAACCGATAAATTGGCTTATGCTCTTGGACTTTGGTTCGCTGCACACTCTGTATTAAACCAACCTATTGAAGAGACCCTAAGAATGGCTCATGAATCTGAACCGCGAAGACGCCAGTCTGACCACCCACGGTCAAAGAGTCAAGAAAGGTACAGACTCCGCAAGTCATTATTTAAAAAAGCGAATAAATACGGCATTGAGTGTGATGCCGATGTATGCGTGATCCTTCGAGTCTGAAAAAGCAGTCAGATATTCACGTTTACAACCGATTCTTTTGAAAGCTTCCTGCCTGTATTGAAAGAACTGGTGGGTGCTCCTGTTACATACCATTATCTGCCAGGATACTTACAAAAGCAGGACCGGCACTATCCTCCTCCGATCAATCAAGGACCGAGGGATTTTGTTGACAAACGAATGACAGAATCTCGCTGCTGAGAAAAACATCAATTTTGCCATTTCTAGGAATCAGAATGAACAAAGAGAGCGAAGATCACTATCGTGGGGTATATACATGTTACGACTTCTGTTTCTAAAACTATTATATTGCCAATCCAATTATTACAGTAGTCAAACTTCGCACCATCCCAAAAAGGCCTGTCATACCATCTCTCGGCACGACCAAAGATCAGCCGATCGGTTGCTTCTAATACAGTGCCATTCCTAAGGCGAAGGAATCGGTATTACCTGTGCTGTATAGGTGTGACTGCATCTTTCGCAGCCATTTTGGAGTTCCAGATATCCGCCTCTAGGCTATGTGTAAGAGAACATGGATCCTACAGTACAGTATCAGGACTCGGCCCGAATACTCAATAATGGCTTTAGCTTCTGCCACTAGACTTGTAAAACCACAGTAATATGAAAGAAAACGGAATGTCAGGTTGATTTGTCCCTTCACTGTACTTCTGATTTTCCGGCGAAAGTTAGATTTATTAAACTAGTGTCCCTGAGCCTTGAATCCTGAATTAAAGTGCTAAAATTGCGGCAATACCACATATGTACCTGGGAAGCAATTGACGTGTTATATATTTACCTGACAATTCGTCGCTAGTATCTACTGTAAGACCATAACAGTTTGCGCATGCCTGCTAAATTAGATTACTTATGTGTTGTGCTATTGGCAAACGGCTTATTTGCCTCTAGCGAGCACGTCCATTTACATAGCCACTATCTTTATATTTAAGAAACGCGAGAATAGGTAGAGCCGAAGTCTCTTATTGAATACTACCAGTATATCAAAAATCAGCGTAGGGGGCATACAATAACACATTTCATTGAACCATGGAGGTATCAATTGATAGAGGTTTAGAAGCTCCCGTCCATGCTACAAAAGATTCCGTAATCCAAGCCGCCCACCGCTCGGCCCTTAGGTAATGGGAACGTCCGTGCCAGCCGCATAAATTCCGTGGCCGCGGATTTCGCGTCCACTTCTCTGCGGGAGAAACGCCGAAATGTAGCACGCTTTTCGTTCCTTGGCCAAGGATGTTCGTGATCTGAGAGCAGTCCAACCGGGTCAAGTGTTCTCCCAGCAGTATATTATGCGTGATAGATGCAAGGGACTGGAACAGAGCCCTGAGCCTTGGGTAGTTATTTTAAATATAGGTGAGGACATTGATCTTTATACAAGTAGGGTTTACAGTACACTAAACATATGTCCAAGGCTGGCAGTCATTATCAACTAATACATACAGTTTCTAGTATGGTCTTTATCTTGTTTTGAATTTGCTGGAGTAGATCAGAAGGCACCAGCTCTATTAGTTGCCTCTTTTGTTCATATGTCAGTTTTAGCGGGTTCAAGGCCTGAATCTAAATTTCCAAACGTACAGTATACAATATTGAATACAGCACATAATATAAATAAGACTTATTCTGGCCACTTTGGAAGCACTTTTGGATAAAATAATGCAATTAACTTAAAGCATCGGATATCGATGGGATAGCAAAATACAGTATAGTATAGTAAGTGCCTGAAGTTTAGCTGCATTCTGAACCCGCAAGATGGGGTACTGCAGAAGCTCGCCGTCGTGAATTACATGCTTGGCAAGTGCCATCACTTGTGAAGCTACTTTGACCCTCTCCTTGACAGGTTTCACACAATTGATGGTAGCAAGCAGTCGTCACAACTCTCGCATGAGTTGTTGCGCAGCCGTCACAAAATTGGACTCCCTCTGGTTCGTGTGCGATTCTCTGGCGTCGAATGGCTCTTTCAATACTTAAACGGTCCCTCAACAAATGGATGTGATGCTGTAGTCTTTCCACTGAGCTCTGGGTCTGCGTATTCGCCTGCAGCAATTGCTCATACTGATTCCGGAGCGAACTGTTATCTGTTCGCAACATATTCGCTGTCATTCTTTCCTGCGCGCCTGCGTTCAAATCACTGTGGAGTCTGGTAATAATCCATCTTTGCTCATCGCACCTCTGCTGGAGTTGGAAGTTGATTCTTTGTAGATCTTCTTTCTCTCGTTCCTGACGACGTATTTCCCCCGACATCGACTCAAACAGGTGGTTTGCAAGAGCAGGAAGGCGCGGAGCCGAGACTCCTGGATCCACGTATCTCTGTTAGTAAATCTTTCGAAGAACTATCAGACAGGAATGGCTTACCTGCTGGACGGCTAGAAGGTCTGTTAATGTTCCTTGGCATATTGATGCTTTAGATATCCAAAGTCACGCAGTCGAGAAGAGATGAAGACGGAACTAATACAAAGTTTATATACTCCCTTACGCCTCCATGCTACATATATACGGGCCGAAGAAATGGAATATAAATCTTAATTTGAACTGTAGTAGGTCTGTAAGCAATGCTTGCATTCCAGGAACATCGTCGGTTCGAATACCGACCTGAAAAAATGCGGCAAGAAAAATCAAGAAATGTATGTAGCTCCCTACCCCTGGAGAGGCCGATATTTTAATTCCGAGGGCCGCTCATATGTATGAAAACGGCAAAACAAAGACTCTCAAATATATAATTCTACTCGCATCTTAAAAGCAGAAACTTCATCTGATCGTACAAGAGAATTAGTGTATAATTGCTACAGGTCGATTGTGTTAGCTATCGTCTAAGGCTTCTCCGAGTTCTTAGAATGAAGCCGAAGTACAGTATTGCGGCGTACTCATCACAAAGCTGCTCATATTTCTCCTTCTCCTCACGTAGGGCTTCGTAGCGTTCCGTGAGTAGCTTGATCTCCTCTTCTGGTTTTTGAATACTGTATGAAATGGACAGAGTGAGTGTTGTGCTTCAGGTCTTCGTGATGCGCTTCAAGTTCTAAAAACTCCTTGCGCGACTGCAGCAATTTCGCCCTCAGAGTTTTATTTTCATTTATAGTCACCTCCATCACGTAGCCACAGTATTTATGGTCTTCGATTGTTTCCGATTCCTTTCATCCTGTCAATCGACCTCATTCCTAGGAAGAATCCAAGTATAACAACGGTAACTTACAGAGATAATGGTGTCACTCACGTCTACTGGGAAGTTTGATTGGGGTTTTCCTCGGCCACAGGTCAAAATTCTGCCCCCAAAGGGATAATTTTATTTACACTGGACACCGGTCTTTCGTAATATCCTAATTAGGAAATACATAAATCTCGTAGTGTTGAAACTAGGGATGGTAGTAAATATAATAAATAATTCCAAAGAAAATGGATTATTTCCCAGATGATAATACTCCTTCTCAAATACCTTCTCCTGAATCTGACACGCAATTTAATACTGCCTTAGAGGCAGAAAAAGCTGCTAAGTGCCATGCTCTACAATACAGCTATGCAGTTGTGGTTGTACGACGGAATAAGAACCGCAATGGATTGAAGAAGCAGTTCGAACAGCTGTTCATTCTGGATGGGCTCCCCTGAAGGTAGGGACCGCTGTTAGCTGAATCACTTGCCAAGATCTAAAATAGCCTACGACATGTCAGAGAAATATTCCGAGACGTAGACTTTGAAGGCAAGAAAGCCATTTTCAAAATCCCATTTCGTATTCGGTGCATGGTTGACTCTTGCTCCTGCATGGAAATCGCGCCATTCGGCGACCATCCCCGCTGCTTCTCCGCCTTCGCTATGGATTGATAGCTTTTCGCATACAAAACCATTTCCGCACCAAAATAGATGGAATTATTGCCTCCTAGCATTCTCCTCATAGTCTCTGATATGTACCATCTCTTGAACAAAATATCCTAATGAAATATGGGTAATTGCAAGACTCGTTTATTTAGCCCGCAGCTACGATACTGTTGATGCTACGTGCTGAGAATAAAATCGTACAGTACAAGCAAAGCCATATGGAAAATTTACGAGTTAATCTGCACTTACTTCCAACATACCATCGCATCCAGTACGATGGCTGTCAAAAGTTGCGTAATGAGAGGGGATTATGGTCCACATCTATGGATGCGCCCAATTCTATTTATCAACTCATTGCCGCCATTCAGCACCATCTGGACTGGTACAGCCGCCAAACAATTCCACTCATCTCTGTGTTTGAAGATCAGGAAAGGGCGGAAATTTGGGCCCTAACATTGCGCAACGACAACGTGCAAATTGCAGAGATTGATACGAGACTTCTCGGGGATCACACAGCTTTTCCTTGGAAAGAGTATGGCAAGTACTTGGTGCTCAGATCCCTCCAACCCCCCAGCATCGTGGTGAATTGCTAGTATTGCATCACATTCCAGCCGCAGCAGTCAGGCGAGGACTGGAATAGATATGATTCAACGATACAGAGAAGAGAGGACTGAGAGCCGTGATGAAGTTGCCTTGTGCAATATTTAGGAAAAAGTGAGAGCTGAACGACGACTGCATCGGTGGCAAAATGATCTGGTTTATCATTTCGTTACCGAGCTTGGAGGCTGGTATGACGAAGACGAAGCAGTGGAGGCACGTTATATTGCCGACGATATCATCAGAAATATTGAAGACAATTAGTGATTTTTTTTATCAGTCTGTCAAGGAAGAAAGCCAACCAGCTGTCGGACTCTACATACTGCATGCAGGCAAAAGTTTTCAATGGCTCAAGAATTGATTCATGTCAGCTATAACCTTATATACCTAAACACATTGATAAATCCATCGATGACTGATACCATTAGAGTCTATTCCTTCCGCACCGGTTGCAGGGTTGGAGCCTGTACCCACGACATTCGAAGATATATTCGCGCAGATAATAGAAACATTCCTCGCACGCATGAGGGCCATGTACATATTTTCAATTCATGGCTGCATTCATGGTTCTCTCGGAGCTCCTGGATTGTTCTTGCAACCAAAATATCTCTTGTTGTCCGAACACGGGTGGTGGGCCTTTCCTGCACGCACACCGGAGCTTCTGCAATTGCTTCATCTGCTGACTGAAGCTCATTAATTTCCGGTTGAGGTCCATTAATTTCTGGCTGAGCCTCATAAATATCAGCTTCCCGATCAATTATCTGATATGCACGTGCAAGGAGACGACGCTCATTCCATTGTTCACACGCGCAGTTTTTCCAGCGCTCCCTACAGTTGTAACAAAATTGGGCACCGCAACGACAGCTTCACCGCATTTGGTTAGCAAACGGTGGTAAGAAAGAAAGGAAAGATCACCAACATCATGTGATTTCAACCATGATCCAGTTCCACCACACGCCAACACGAGTAACACCGTTGCCATCCATTCGCCTGTGCGGTAGCTAGGAGTTGTTGCATACCAATATCGTTTGGGCAATCGCCTGTATGTGCTTGTCCTTTGCAGTTTGTGCAGGTCGTGAATCTACAATTGGGACATGTGGCTAACTCACCCTCGATATAGGATGGGTTGATAAAGGCTGAGCACTCAGGAGAGTAAAAATATGTTCTATTTGGAGCTTCGAACTCAGTCTTCTTCTTCTCGTACCGTTGCACGAGTTCAGTCTTAAGAAATATGCGAGCAATGCTCATAACGATAGGCTGTCGGCAGCAGCGCGGAGGGAATAGGGATTCGCCTGTTATTGAAGCGTTGAAGAGATCTTCCAGGCAGGGGCGACAATATTTATGATCACAGGGAACACGTGCCACGTTGACAAATTCCGTTTCTTCTCTGCACGCTACACAACGGCGTAAGTGATGGTGATTGTCTGGTTCGTCGTGCAGCCCAAGCAGACGACTCGGCTAGTTCAGTCTCTGAACTACTTTGCACTCCGTTTATGCCATAGTAGCCTCCCAGGCCAGACACATATAGGATCTGGAGTTTATCTAAGGTCTCATCATACAGGGCTGTTGATTCCGCGTTAGGCTGGAGACCTTCTACAGCCACACGACATCTGTTTTCTGTCCAGTAAAAAGCAATATCTCGATCATTAGCCGCATTCTCTTCTTTCGCTAGGTTCTCGGCTAGAACCCGCCCATCGGCTTGAACTGCAGCTGTGAAACTCATAGCCATTCGTCTATCCATGAGGAACTGGGAAATACTTCCCAACTCTTCATTTTGTAACTGAAATGCCAGCTCTTCATCTGTGGGCTCTCCATCTGTGGGCTCTCGGGATTTTTGTTTAGAAGATTCAAAATAAAGACCGGCATCTTGAAGTTGTAGTTGAATAATCAGATCTGCTGTAGGCTGGTCGAAAGGATGACGACAGCCGCATGAATCATTATGTGCTGTACGAAGGCGAGGTACTTGCCAGATACCCCCAGCCAAAGAGCCAGCAAACCTCGGGCCAGTCGACCGAGACACTCCCCCCGCTATTCGGCCACGAGGCCACTGACTATGCAGCCAAGAGTACCATGCGCATTGAGACCGAGTGCACTCGACCAAAGCCTGCCAGTCGAAAGAGGCCAGCGAGCGCTGCCTTGGACTCTAGTATTGAGACAACAAGCGGTCCCCGGACAAAGGGCTAGGGCTAAAGCCGAAACATCCCACTATTTTCCTACGTCCCGCAAGGTCCAGCCTTGTTCTACGGCCGAAGACGATCTCCTACGGAATTTAGTGGCCAGAGTGCTTTCGTGGGGGCAGATCGAAAAAGAATTCGCTCAGGTCTTTACTGGAAGAAGTTTGAGATCGTTGCAGGTGCGTTGGTCGAGGAGCCTGAAGTTTGCGGCGCGATCGGCGAGGCGTTCAAAGCGCCAGAGGGGCGACTGATGGAGTGAGTCGATGTCGTATCCTTGTCATCCCATGACTTATGATCTTCCTCAAGATCGAGAATGATCGCTCTCCTAGTAAAATTTCTTTGGACGTTCCATCATTGTCTTTGATTACACTTACCGGATAGCGGTCGCCCAGCCATTTAAAGGTGTAGTCATTCTTTGGTACACTTTATGATTTTATCTTGTCGTGGAATTCAGGGGAAGTGATGCGCAGGGAGCTATTCTATCAACTACAGGCCAACTAGCCTAACTGGGAAGTAGATGTCCTTCGGTGGATACACCAGGAATCACAGTATCTCAACCAACTGAGTCTCTTGCAGTCCTGACTCCTATCTAGGTGCTCAACTAACTAAAGGATTGAGGGGTAGAATGGATCGCTAGATATTTCCGCACCGCCAAGTCGGGCGGATTATAGTGTTTCCGTAACATATCTCAAAGTGATGATCAGATGCGATCAGAAGATGATTCATTCTTATGTCTCCTACCCATGAGATATCTACTCTACCTGACTACATACTGTCAAATAATATGGTCGTTGGTGGACCAGAATCATGTGACTGGGTCGGGGTAAAACCCCCACGGAGCACACAACAAAATAATCAATCAAGAATAACCAAAAGAGAATAATCAAGAAGAGCCCAACCAGCTCAATTCATTCAAATAAAACCTTTTTACCAATCGTACTCTATTTCCTCTTCGGGACTAGCCGTATATCTGACACATACAGAGGTGTCAGCCGCCTGGGCTAACCCGAAAGGGGGAAGCGGTGGACGAGATGATCCGCCAACATTTTATCCAAGTTCTTAAGTCACGTGTAGTCCGGTTATCTGCGTCCCGACACTTGCTGTTCGGCTGAAGGAATAATACAATGCATTTAAACTAAAATGCAGAATCATGCAGCATCTCCAATATCGACTAAGTCTCACGTTTCAATACTCCTAACTCGCTTAGCCGATGCAATTGAGCGAATGAACAAACCTCACTGATTTAGGCTCCAAACTGGTCCTCGAGTCAATCCTACTATAGATGTTATAGACGTAGTCCGGTATATTCAACCGTACAAAGTTCCTCTGGATCACTATATGGCTACCAAATAGTTGCCCCTTTTAATATAAATCCAGCTTTTCATTAAGTAGCCAGTTGTCTCTAAAGAAGAGGGATGGGTCCGGATCTAAACAGTTGTTGCTCACGATTCCGGGAAAGGCCACATCGCCCTTGCTTCATCAGGTGACTTTTCTCCGGCCATTCTCTTTATATACATGGACAGTAGTTCCCTGTTTTGCCTTCGTTTCTCTGCAATATCTAGCTGGGGAGCGACCCAGCCTTCAGCATCAGTATCCAGGCATTCCTGAGCGAGTTGTTGGACCTCGTTCCAGGCTTGGTATTCAGAAAACTGGTGTTCATGAGAATTAATTTCTTCATCATTGAATGAATAAGGGCACCGTCCAGTGAAGCCCAGACTTGACCAGTTCCGAGAAATTTCTATTAGGCATTCTCGGAGTGGCACTGCACCCACCTCAGAGATTTCTCCACAGCGGATAAAAAGTTCTCGGAAAATGCGAGGTATATTCATGGCGTTATGAGCAATTCTGTCTTCAAGGAATGTCGCAACTTCGTATGCTTTTGCTAGCTTAGACTGGGACCATTCCTGTAAAGCGGCAGCTTTATCCTCTTCATCTAATTCACTGAAGTCATCAGGGAGCTTGGGCTGCACAAGCCCTTTAATGTAATTCTGTGGAGGCTTTAGGAACACCGGCCACTGAGCTTGAAGAAATAACGGAAGGACTGATATGGACTGAAAATCAATTAGCGATACTATCCTTGAACTCTCTTCAGGCGCAACAAAAATATTTCCCATATGGAGATCACTGTGCCATAGTGTAGGTTGGGCAGATTTGGTTAACATTGGATGCGAGTCCAGCATCTGCATGACGTTCATGGTGTACTCCAGAAGCTGTGCTTGTTCCTGAATGCTTCCTTGAGTAAACGTTGGATGGTCATTTGAACGTTTGCATGAGATCCGGTATAGCTCTCGCTTTACGATTGATATCCCAAAATCTGACAATTTATTCCCTGGGCGATCTTTTAGCATAAGTACACAGCAGGACTGGAGGTTCTTACAAGGCCCTTGGTTAAGTTTCGCATGAGTTGATAGGTCCACAGTTGCATCGGTATTAAACGAACGATCACAAGAGGGGCCAATACAAAATAAGTTATATGGATCTATGCTCCGATCAAGCTCTTGGCATTGTGAATGGCCCACATCAGCTCGACGATACAGTCCTCCGTATGCAGGGAAAGGAATAGCCGAAAGCTGAGCTTCAAGTTTTGTTAGATTGTTTATAAGCTCTAGTTTCTCAATTTCTGGCATCTTTCCCCATTGCTCAAACAATGGAACTCCATCGGCCTTTTCCATGATAATATATTCGGCACCAACAGGATTTGAATCGTCCGAGGACCAGGAAAAGACGTGAGGGGTAGGAATGCTCGTGTATTCTCGCACTGACATAACATATGTAAGCAAAATGGGAAACCACGACCAGGAAAACACATACCATATTCCAGAACGCCTACTTCACACGCTGTTGTAAGTGAGATTGGTCCAGCGATACGACACGGAAGCTTCGCAATTACTTCCTGTCCATTTTCTTTTTTCATCAGAAGAGCTTTACTGAAGCCTCCTTCGAGCTTCTCAATAGTTTCGATCCGAGATGGGTTTCCACCGGCGGCAGCAGCAACATCACAAAGAGCCTCTAAGTTGAATTTTAGGTAGCGTCGATCAAGCTGGCGTTGTTCATCAACAAGGAAGTGGCCATTAGTGTATGCGAAAAGCTCTTCGCGACCGATAGATTTTCCTAATTTATTAGCGATGCCCAGTGTTATTATTGTTATCACACTCACCACGACAAAGTATGGATATACGAGCCATCTGCTGCCTGCACTGTGACTGTTTGAAGCTTCTAAGGAAGGATATCATGACAGATAGCAGAGAACTCAAGGTTGGGTAATATCAAATATCAATTGTGTGCTTAAATTCCGGAGGCCAGCTCTCCGTTAAATAAGGATGACAGTAAGGAGAGCCGCGCATTCCTTTGAGAGGAAGCGGCTGTGTCCGGTCGATCTGTTAACCCGAGCTAAAAAGAGTCCATGCTACCCAACAACTCCGATCCTTTGACGGCTTATTATACCGCCTTCCTATTCTAGTTACGGCATTTTAGGATGAGAAAGGCGGTGAAATTACATGACCATTCAAGCGATGATCGGATTTAATTCTTCAAAAAGACTAGCTAGTTCTGCAGGTTTTACCTTACAAGAGGCATGGGTCCTAAGTATATTTAGAGCCTTTGCAGCAATTCAAATATCTGGCACCACAACATAACAAAGTATAGCCGCGATTGGATAATTATGCATCCACAATCAAAACAGAGACTTGCCCTCTTGCCCCACCTAGCAGCAGCCCTGAGTCCAATTATTAGCTCGTTTCCCTAGTCACATGATACGTAACTTACCTGTAAGCGTTCAGTTGAGGTTCTCTTTCGCTTGCTTCGCCATTTCCTCCCAGAATTTTCTTGCAACTTCCTCTTGAGACTCAGCTGGAGTGTTCTCATCAATCGTACTCGAAGCCAAGTTGGCATCTGTCCCTTTTTTTTGTCTAAACTTGGCTAGAGAATCGTTTTTCGCCTGGGAATTGACTTGCAAGTACACGTTCTTGATCCCGTCCAAGGACTCGCCCGCGTCCAGACGCAATTGGTATTTGGAGTCATTGTCCCTCGCCTGCACAGGTGCAATGCGTTTTCCGGGTGTTTGTTTCTGAAATAGCTTTTTATAAAGCCCTCCCTTAAAAATAGCTTCCTCGAATTGCTTAAGGACCTTCGACATAGTGGTTGAAAGTAGTAGTTGTAGCAGTAGTAGGGATGTCAATATTAGCCTGTAGATTGTGGATGGGTACGATAAATGGGATGAGAGTAGACATCAATAATCTAAAGCTTTGGTGGATAGACAATACATATATAGTCCACTTATTGAATTGCCTTCCAACCAGGCTAGAAGGTATTAAAGCGGGGTTGTTCCCCGACCTGTTAACTAGCAATAGGGTATACGCTTTGGCGTCGGTACGTTGCTGGTAAGGTGTTATTATGCTTCACGTATTTCTCTAAGCCGTGCTGTGGTGGGTAAGCATGGTTAATAGGGTATTAAGTTGCACAATGTTAGCCAATACGTTCTCTTTTTTTTTTTGGCACTGTATGGAATAAGGAGCTATCCATTTATTGAGACGCTACACTAGCAGTCAAGTATGGCTAGAGACAGCCTCTCAAGGCTTCCGCATTGGTCGGCGCATAATGCTCTCCTGTAGTTGCCTGAAGTGGCTCCTCGCGATCTACACGTGAGACCATTCAATTAATGCAGGAGATATCACATTGCATATGCAGGAGTGGCTGCTAGCCAATGGAGCCATGGAAGGAGAGAATACCGATCATGCGATTGCACCTTGCAGAGACGAGGCTGACACGGCTGGCGGCTAAACATGTACAACTAATATGTGGGCGGTACTCTTCACATCCGATCAGGTAAGATAGGCCTTTAACTTTCCCCAACCCCTATCCGAAGAAAGATAGAATCTCTTATCTTACATATTTTAAATGTTGCTCGTGTCCATGTATGGATTTAGAAAGAATAAAGGGGAAATATTAGCCTGCTTTACCCCTTATCTTCCCAAATGATCTGGGCACCAGAATATGGATTTCCAACGTATACTGCAGAACCCAGTGGAGCAGATGTTTCGTACGGAAGGCACAACATCCTCCATCCAGACTTCCGTGCTCGACCAAAGAATTATTGAAGATTCAATCAAGGTATTTGAGCAACAGCTCGAAAAGAGTTGGGCGCGTCAAAGAGCCCCCAGAGGGTTAAAGAAACATTTCCTAGGAACCCGAACTTCCGATGCATCAGTAACGTCACGCATCTTCTTGGAGACTGGAGGGCTAAAATCATGGCTAGCACATTTCCTTGCAACAAAAGGAAAGGCTCATTTTAAAGGGCAACACCAGAGATCCACCACTCTTGCTGCATTTCACGAACTATCATTAGAAAACAGGAAAGCTGTCGCAAGAAAAGTGGCCAATGTACATCCACACCCGACTGTTAGCCGCGCCATTCACAGAATATCCAAAAATTTCACAGACGAGGGTATGCCAGTTAATTGTTTCTTTCTTCTATATATTTTCTAAAAGTGTTTAGGTCTCTTGGAGTCTTTCCACAATGAAAACTCTCGACACTCCTCCACAAACAGTGATTCGACCAGAGATCTTGCCATAGCCTCTATGGAAGGGACACGGAGAGACCCCAATTATGCCTTCGACAGCTCACGACATATCGAAGGACCTGCACAACATGTGGTGCTTGAAAAAGCCTCACTGCAAGGGATCGCGGACATTTTCGACCAGTATATGTGCAGTGCGATTAGGAAAGATAGAGATCAGTGTGGAGAATCCACTTGTCTTAAGGCTGCTGTAACGATGGACTTCCCTTTTGACGGATTAGTAGATTGCCTTATGAGCTTGGCTATTGACCAAAGCAAGGTCGAGTATCTTGCCATGGCATTGTTCAATCTGCATGTGGAATCAGCAGGGCAAGTTCGATACTTGATTCTCAACGAAGGGGCCAAAGTAATACCGAACCCTGATATTACGCTAAAAGGAGTGCTCGACGACGCTATTATTCGTATACTTGGTCCGGACATACACAGCGCAATCCGAGCTAGCCGAATGCGTAGAAAGGAACTGGAAGAGGGGAATCGTGTGACTGAGTGTGTATCCATGATAATTACAAACAAAGCTAATGAGGGCGCCATTATCAATTTGTCACTGGGTTTGAAAGACGGCGCTCAAATACAAAACAAGCTATATACATAAAATGCAACCCTTCTTGCAACCGCACCAGATGTCATCCTTCCTTAACTTGTCCTCCGACAAAGTACAGCTCAATACCAGTTCGTAGTTTTGCTTGACCGGTAAGCTTGCCGTGTACCTGTCCTTCTCCTCTGTTCTTGAACACAGTAAGAGCGCTGCATCCTTTCCAGTAAACCCACTGGTCCTTACCCTCAACCCACTTTATTGTGCTAGTAGGGATGGTCGAGAAATCTACCTCGGAATCGAGATCGTGTGGTTCAAAAGTCTAACTCTAAATTAGAGAAGATGCATAATAAACAAGGCTTCTTACCATTAAGGTGAATTCTGGCCTCCGTGGTTATATTATGATTATAGGAACAGGTCTGTTTATCAAAACCTTTATTTAGATTGTACACAGTGCAATAGGTAATAATTAATCCCGGTGAAGTGGTATGACTGGCAGTGGCTCATAGGTTATCCCTTTGGGTTACTGAAGCCAAACTTCCTGTTTCTTTAATGGACAACACAAAGTATTGATTTCCTGGAGAGTTCATGAGAAGGACAGCGGTAATGGAATCGCGTCTGCAAATATATAGTTTCAATATCAACTTTGGCTTTGTAGTAAATTCCTTCACCTCCGACGGGGAATTTTGGGACAGGATTTGGAGGGGCTCCGGTGAGCGGGGAAGTATCAGTCATGTGACTTACCTGCTGACTATTTACCGCCTTAGCAGCAGTTCGAGTTGGGCATCAATCAACCCGCCTTGAACGACGTAGTTAATTACAAGCTTCTCGCCCTTTGAGTTCCACGTAGTGACTCACCACAGAAGAACAAATAAAGAACAAGATGAGAGTAGCAGGCACGTGCCGGTGCGGATTCAAGATTATGCTCTGTTGCATTAGAATATTGTCTTTAGATAAGTTTCTTATAACCTCAACCAACTTGAGGCGGCGTCAGTGTAGATCTATGAATAATCTGAATGAAAAGTGGGCACATTAGCTAACAATAAGAAATGCTAAATACGTCAAAAACAACTTTATTGCTAGTTACGGGCTTAAAAACTAAACTTTGATGATTATCTTACTCATGTCGGTAAATTAGAATCTTATCTTTCTCCCGACCGCAGTCGACAAACCAGAGCTAGGACAAAGCGAACATTGACAAGACTAAATCTGCAGGACGCGCTGTGCGGTAAAATTTACCCTAGCCTGCATAGGAATTGATATGCCGTGACCAACTTCACTATTCCCCATGGCTCTATTCTGGGACAATACACAAGGGAAGTTGTCCATCACGGACAAGAATAAAGATAACGGGGATGGCAAAAGGAGAAAGAGACACAACGTCCATCAGATTCATAGCACACAGCATAGAAATAAGACGGGCGTGTCTGCCCCGAGCCTCACAGCATTAAACCACGAGGTTTCCATGCTTCTAGCTGAACTCTTTGACAACATATGTTCTTCGATACATGGATTGTTTTGACACCTTGTTTCACTGGATAAAGAATTTTTTTCACTGGTTAGGGACTCTTCTTTACCGGCTAAAGGAGCTTCTGAGGGAACCACGAGTCTCAAAGAGAAGTCGGCCCTATTCCCCTACCTTCTCTTGGGGGGAGGATATCGACCTTGACCTTCCACCTCCTGCCCTTCTTCAGGATAGCATCGAACCCAGAAACCCAAATAGGGAGGCTAGCTTGATAAAACTCCAAGGTTCTCGATTCATATCAACGACTGTCACTCCTCTTAGCACCCATTCGGCATCTTGGATAGACGAAGATATTATCGTGCTACCATACCCAGCTATATCCTATAATACGACACCAAGCCTCCCAGAAGTTAGCCAGCAGTAAGTAATTCTACTACAGATTTATTTTACTCTTATTGAACGTTGCAAGATGGCAATGACCGATCAAATAGACCATCTGTTCTCCGTAGCTTTTCGTCTTTTTATTGCTTGGTTTATCTTTGTTCCGATAGTTGTGCTTTGCCACTGCTTGAGACCGGTGTATCACTGGGTAATTCAGGAGTACAGATCCTATCGAAGATATTAATTAATATGCCTCCTTCACGGGAAAACGCTGTTAAGGCTCAACTTATCACAACTGGACACTGCAAAGCACATTGGACCATTACTCTCAGCGAGCCTGGCAGGTGTATTAATGCAAACCTCGAGCTAAACTCATTGAAGTGGAGCCAAGGCCACCCTGCATTACTTTTAAAAACCATCGAGTTTCGTGTCACTGATCACTATCCAGGGGTCGAAGAGATGAAAGGTTGCCTCTGGCCTCCAGAGCACCTCATGGAGAGACAGGGCCAATGCCATTGTGCGCAGTGGGTGTAAGTGCATATCCTGAACCTAAATATTCGCAGTTTAACGATTTTAGATGGGCGGTAATCTGGGATTATGGCAAGAGAGGCTATGTTGAGGAGGTATCTAGAGAAGAAGTCCCCCTCACGAATTTATTGGACCAGCTGGTTGGGATCCAATCAGGGGTCCACGCACTCCTTTCACTGTTGGCAAATCGGTGAGTGTTGTGGAATTCAGGGGAAGTGATGCGCAGGGAGCTATTCTATCAGCTACAGGCCAACAAGCCTAATTAGGAAGTAGATGTCATTCGGTGGAAACACCAGGAATCACAGTATCTCAACCAACTGAGTCTCGTGCATTCCTATCTGTGTGCTCTACTCTAGATCTTAGGTGCTCAACTAACTAAAGGATTGAGGGGTTTGATGGATCGTCAGATACTTCCTCACCGCCAAGTCGGGCGGATTATAGTGTTTCCGTAACAGTGAGGAACTGGTGGATTAATGCAATTTATGCGTTCTGCTCAACGTGGTAGCTATCACAAGAGTAGTGTCGTGGAAGGTAGTGTTGTAGTTCAGAGGAAAGGTTAATTGTTCTTGCTCCACCATCGACCAGCGAAGGCGACGGTGGGTTTCATGCCGCTTGAGAAGAAAAGGGGACCTAATTGGTCTGTTGTGGTATCCACCAATCAAAGCAGATTACATGAGCAACGGAATACGATCCAAACGAACAAAGAAAGTCCATTGGCTGTAGCCTACAATTACTCCTATTCAGGTTAGATACCCATCCTGGTGATTGTTCTCCTCACCCTTTCCCTCCTGGGCAAGTCTTGTGCAGCTCATGATCTCGACTTATCTCGTCAGGAAAGCTTGAAAAGCATGACGTATAATTATACGAATAAGGAATTATATTCGTACGAATATTGTTCAACTAGAAATATCTTGATTATTCGTATTCGTTTGCGTCCCTACTTGAATTCATTTTAAAAATTTAGAAAGGAATCCCAAAAAGCTGAATAGCATACATAGCCGAAAATAATCCAATTTATTGCTTCCTGACGATATGTTCTAAAAATGAATTGCTGCCCAACCACTGACCATTTCTCATCCAATGTGTGCAGCTTCGTTATTGTAAAGGTATCCTGTCAGATGACCCCTATACATATATCGATGACGTCTTTAATAGATTCATAATTCCCTATTTCAGTGGCACAATTCGGCAACGCATGATTCAAAATTGGTGCTGAACCCCCACTATATCACATGACCGTAGGTGACGAACTTCTGTTAACCCCTCTTTTTGATGCCCTTGTAGGCTGCTCAGACAGGCCCATGATACTGAAATCTTCTAATGTCACACTTTGCCCCGTGAAACGCATTGAAGAAAGGATCATTCTCTGCCTGCTTTTCTACTATTTCTCCATGGTCAACTTGTGATCGTTTCATTGTTTTCCTCAGCGGTGGCGGACGAGTGTACATCTCACCAAGGACGTTTTTTCAAAACCTGCGGCAAAAGCTCATCTACGTCTAAAAGCAAATTTATTCATCAGGCGGCGATCCATAAATTGGCAATGGAAACCAGGAACTATGTGCTTATATCGGACGAAATTTCACAGGATAAGGCTAAACTTGCAGAAGAAGCTGTAAATCATGTTTGTTATTGATGTAATCGTTTCTAAATCACATGAAGCTAACCGCTATCTTTAGTTTGGAAGTACTTTCGAGGAGTCGAAGGTGGACGTCGAAGAAAGTTGGGCGTCTTATAATGTTAGACTTTTCGAGAGCGCCCTCACAGAACGATTGGTGCTGTTCCGACCACCACCATCATCAAAAGTTTTCGGCTGCATAAGGGTCCGCGACGGACAAAGAACGGTGAAATGGGAAGCGGTCCGCAAAAGCGGGTTATACATGGGATTCATACCAAATGGGTGTCATTTCGAGGCTATGCTGGTAGACGTGAGGCTCATAACGCAGAAAGAGAGTTCGAGTTGAATATCACTGGTAAGGTGGACTGATAACCGAATCGGATTGCATCGTCTCGTGGTATAGAAATAACGATGCTTGCGACACGATCTGCAATGGGAATTGTGAGAATAACGCTATGAAGGGCTGCTGACGGAGGATGAAGTTTCAAGAGCTCCTCGAGTCTGGAAGGGGGAACGAGAAATGCAATCTCGATAAATTCTTGGGCAGCTTCTGCTTTTTGTAAGCCAGTCGTCTTCCTAAGAGCGTTGTGACACCAACCATCAACATTTGGAGCTTCATACTGCTGTAACTCCGCCTGTTGCATCTCTAGTCGAGGTTCATTTTGAGCATTTTCTGCGCTAACTTTCACCTCTGATATGTGTTAGTCTAAGTTTTAGCATATGTAAGGCGTACTTTCCATTTAAGAATACTTCAAACTCATTTGAACTTCGGAGTGGTTTTTCTGCTCCCAGCATACCCAATACATCATAGATAACGGTCGGCCATTGATGTGGCTTATCGGACTCCAAAAATTCGAGGACGAAGTCGAAAGTACTTTTGGACAGAACATTCGAATCCCATACGCTTGGTGCAAATGCTGCCGCCCATAAAATTATTCCATCGGGTTTCAGGCTTCGAATTCGTCCGCACGCTCGCGAGTTAATTTCTTCCTTGCCTTAACTGCTGAAGAATCAAGCTTCGATTCGATGGGAGGTATGAAGAAGAGCTGTATATTTCTCACGAAAGTGACTTGATTTTTTAGCCTGTGGGTAGCCATTAGTTCTGTTTTGACGGTCTCTGCATTGGATAATAGTCTCTGTCCTTCTGAGACAACTGTGCGCTTCCGCCTCTTTCCCAATGCCTGGACTTCTTCGAAGACGTTAGCTGCGATTTTGGCAAGACCATGGCTCGCAGTTTCCAGAGCTTCTAATTCGTCGCCATTAAACAGAAGTCTTCCATGCCTAATTGTCTCAAGGGCTGAATTAATCTCACTAGCGAGCTCCTGCACGCGATTGGTTGTAAAGGCTGGCTGCTCTGATCGGGATGACATATGGGAGGACTTGATCGCTTAGTTTCTTGGTCGGCTTTGATGAGGGGTAAAGTGGGCGAGATGTAGAGTTTAAAATATTTTAGGAAATGGGTTTACATATGTAAAATAAGGTCATGTGGAAATTATATACAAAGTTAGGTAAACATCAAATATGACCCAAATCGCAATGACCAATGGTTAAGCAGGCATAAAAGATCTGCAGGCTATGTGATACCCGCAGTCCAATCACGTCTTCCTAGACCTGGATAATTTTCCACTGCACGTAAAAAGATAAGCACCTAGGGCAAGAGCCAGTTATTACAAGGCTGTTTTAAATACGAACGTAGCTTAAGCTAAAAAGTCAATCGACATATGCCCTTGAAAGTATAGGAGAGCAAGGCGACATTAGTCGCATACGGAATGATAGATCCGTTCGGTATATCTCGAGCTATTTTGGATAGCTACGCTGGAATATCCCGTTTAGTTCAATATGTGCCAGGACACATTGTACATCTCACGGCCCAATGACATACAGCCTGACGCGATCAAGAACATGATCATGCATCCTGCGGCACATCTGAATAGGATGGCGAGAGGGTAGGACCACGACTCCAAAAGACATATAAGGAGGCATATTTCTTGGAACATCATCAGCTCTCACAGCATTACTCCACTCACCTCCGCTCCTTCAGGAGGTTGCTGTGCCCAGAAACCTGCATAGCGAAGGTGTGGTGATAGACATCGAAATTAAAGCCTCCTTGCCATATCGAAGCCTCTTGGCACTCATTCAACACTCTGGCAAAACGAAGAACTTATTAAAGAGCCATCACCAGTAATATCATACAATAGAACGCCATTCCTGCAGCTTCCACACAACGGGGAAGCCAATTAACAGTAAGTTGTTTGAATGTTGAAAGGTGGCAATAACGGGTCAAATAGTCTGTATATTCTCTCTAATTTTTCGTCTCTTTATTGCTTAGTTTATCTATATCCCGATTGTTGTGCTTTCACACTGCTTGAGACCGGTGTATCACTGGGTATTTCAGGAGTACAGGTTCTATCGAAGTTAACTTGACCTGGTATCACTCTTCTTCGGGACAATATGTCTGGTTTGCAGAGGCAGTGCGACGTCCTTAAACGCATTATACAGAAGTCCTCGATGAGGCTCATTTGCCCCCAATGTCTACGAGGTTTTCCCCGTTCTGATACCTTATACCGCCATTTCCGAGAACAGCAGGATGACATCCACAAGGGCCTGGATATGAGAGACACGGACCATAACACGTTCCTCTCCTGTTATCAAACGGCTATTGGAGCTTCTATTTCTGCTGTGGAACTGCCCATTGGCTTTAAATGCTTTGAGGTCTTGTTTGTAGTTGAGCACTATGGAGAAGATGTTGAGAAGCATCAGCGCATACCCCCAGTCACGACTAGTCAGAGAGGCTCAACATACAGTAAGTCCGCAATTACCATTGAGCTTGATAGGTTGACAGAAATAATTCATGCCCAGGTCCAGTAAACATATTCACTGAGTCGGTATTGCCGCATGGGCCTGAATCACCCTTGGATACGGACTTTTCGACCTCTGTTTGCCCATCACAAGGCGCAATAGTCGAGGCTGAGAGCATCATGGAGTGGAACAACTGGCTACTTGGTAGTCCTGATGATATCACATGGAATGAAAATTAGCGACAAGATGGCACGAGATCACAAAATTTTGCTGAGCTGACCTGCGTGGGCTAGAAGTTTCAAGTACCACTATTTTTGTACATTGTGAGGACGGTATTCTTAATAATTAAATGCTTCGATTTCCCGTCTTAGACTGTAACGGAAGGGGACCAAGGGCCAAGGTAAAGTAGTGTTGCAGTACAGAGGAAAGGTTAATTGCTCTTCTGGTTCTCGTCTGGTTCATGTTGCTTGGGAAGAGGGATCTAATTGGTCTGATTTTGTATCCACCCACCAATAGTGGCAGCGCATTACTGGAGCAACGGATGAGGTCCAGGCTGTAGACCAAACAAAATCATTGGCCGTAGCCCGCAAACCATTCTTATTGGTTAGGAGATTTCTGGCGGCATCCGCCCAAACATCTATCACAATCAGTTTGATGAACACTCAGCTTGACGGCAGCGAGAATATCCCTCCAGGAGATACAGGAGTTGCGCTGGCGCCTTGAAGAAGAGTAGCGACTCAGGGAGCAAGCCGAACGATCCCAGATAGAACAGCAGCGACTCCGTGAAGAGGAGCAGCAACTATGAGAAGAACAGCGACTCCGAGAGCGAGCTGAGGAACAACTGAAGCTCCAGACTCAAGAAACAACGCTTTCCGATTTTCTCGAAGCCTGCCAAGTGCATTTATTTCTCGGTCTCTCCATCTAGAAAGTAAAAGACTCCTCCACAAAGGACGACCCTGCGAACGTCGACCGTAAACTCCGCCCAGCCAAGAGTCGAGAGTGGACTAACTTTCTAAGTGAATAAATTTTAATATGGGAGGACCTAATGAATACCGAGTTCGTGTCCGAACGCCTTTTTGCACCATTATTAGCGTTGAAGGAATATGGAAAAAAGGCTCGAGAGAGGACGGTAAGCTCGCAGCTGGATTCGGGTTACTTTTAACGACAGACTGTTGAGTCACGCGTTGTTTCAGTCATCAAGCAGCTACACGCGAATCTGCGACTTTGACAAACCTTTTGTCTGAATGGAGACGTCACCTTCGAAAACCACGCCAATGCCCTAACGGAGAGTCAAATATAGTGGCAGATATGAGCTCTCTGAGCCTAACTCAAAGGCAGCCACGACGCTCGGTCGTGTGGCCGCAAAATCGGGAAGTGCTGACCTCTCGGCTCAGTCTCCAGGAAGAAGCCTAAAAATTACACAACCTAGAAACTCTCGATCTCGGGCCGACCAGTTCTTTGTTTATAATAGGAGCCCAGAGGGAAAGGTCCCGGCCTTTATTATCGAGTACATGGCACCCCATAAAGTTTCTCTCCCCATATTAAGTCTGGACTACAAGACATGGATCTTGATAAAGTACTCCGCTTACAAAGAGAGGAATAACCAGAGGAAGACATCTGTCGGTGTGCCGTGTCAGCAGTAATCACCAAAACATTTTCTTACATGATTCATGGAGGTCTAGAGTATGGCTTTGTGTGTACCGGCGAATTGTTAATATTGCGATCCGAATAGTGATAACCAGCTGCACTTAAACCACGCTAGGCCAGGTATTGGCTTTTACTCTCCGAGATTTGCGAGCGCCGACACGGGACATCGCTTGGACAAACTTGGCAGGACGTAAACTAATGACCTGGGAGATGGTGTATAACGACCTTCTGGATGAAATCGCGGAGAAGAATATTCCTGCTTCCAACTTTAAACCTTCCCCGCCCATGAGGCCGGCGTCCACTCTGTTGGGATTTATTTATGAAGACCCTTTCAGCACAGGCTTATCACCGCATTATTTTGATTGATAGCCTAACCATGGCAATAAATGAGTCTCCGAGAATACCGATAGGAGATCGGTTAAATGGTTTCGGTGACAGCTTTAAATCGACTAGAGAAAGTTTAGGCCTTCCTCGCTCGACCGACTCTTTGCGTCTGTGGGATATTGAAGGTGAGCGCCAACAGGAAAATGGTGATTTTACTAATTCCTCGGACCTGCAAAATCTAGCACTTGATCTCATGTCAGCGTTACGAAGCGTCCCCTGAATTGCCAACCCTGACCTCCGTTAATAGTCCGAAGAGCCTTTTGAGTGATGTCAAGAGGCTTACTTCTTCTATCAGCTCCGACAACTTAATAACTACCAACTCGTCTCCTTACTTGGCGCGGTCGTTAAGGAATCCGACGATACAATCTGGAATAAGATCCACACTGCGCATCGGATCCTCCTGCACCTAAGCCGCTCCCCGTTCTTTTTGAGATTCAACTGCCTCATTCAGGACTGACTCATCATAACACAGCCAGGAATTTTTCCCACGCTACAGTAGATTGATTTGGAATGATTTTGAGCAGTGCTTTGTGGGTAAGTCACGTTCTTTAAGTGCTTCATAGGGAGAGAGTACCTGGACAACGAACAGCCAATCAGTTATCTCATTGTCGGCTCCACAGAGAGGAATACATTTAGTTGGGGGCCTATGTGGGACTTTTAGACCGCCGACCTAATTTTTCCGCTCCGGGAAACGGGAATCCTGGGGGCTTTGCTTTAAGAACATCGGCCCCAGTTTAATTTACCATTTTGAGCTCTTAACATACTTGCTTACGCCTCAGATGTGAATAGATTGCCTGACTCTTTACTGACCTTAGTCTTCAAGTTCAATCCCATATGTTTCGCAGTGCTTCTCGGTCCTTGCTTTCTTTACACAGAGCTGGAAGTGTTTCTAACACGCGTTGTTTTCATCGAGCCACGACGGATTTCATTAACTATGACGCGAGAGGAAATTTGGTTTCCAGGAAGGTGCAGGTTATTATTGGTGACCCGGGAGAAACTTATGTCTTAATTGATCCTGGGGTTGGGAATGCTCTCCGTGCTGCCAGTCCTTTTACATCTGCTTCTGCTGCCAGTGCTGAAGATAGATGTAAGCTTACATTCTTCCACGACTCGCAACACTTCGGATTTGGTAAGCTGTCTTTGTGCAAGTGATTTACGCAATCGGTGTTAACAGTCTGTCTTCAATGGTAGGGCCATCGTGTTATCCTCGCCTCTATTTCCCGGGCCAAATTCCTCACCAAACAGAGTTAAATACAAGCCCTGCAACTTTATTCTTGAGTGGAAAGATGCATGAGATAGTTCTAGATGGAACTCCTGATGGTATACAATTAGAACACCAATCCTGCCAGTCTTACGGATACTGATCGATAATGTTTATATAGCAAAGTTTGCTGAGAATGCAAGCGCTACTGGACAGAACCTGGAACATGTACTCGGCCAGCTGAAGGATATGTAATTCCAAGACTGTTTTCCCTGTAACTATATCAAACACAGTATTTTTAGGACTCCAGAAGGCGCGTTGCTGTGTATCGATGGGTGAAAAGCGAGAACTTCCAATGTTGTTATTGAAGATGCCAAGCTAGTTAACCTTATGAATGCTTGAAATTTTACGTCTAACAATAACACTGTCTGGATTTGCCTGTAGTATTACGTCGGAGTCAATTCATACTTGGACTTGGATATTTACTGATCAATGCTGTGCTATGTCAAAGAGAGTGCGATGAAATAAATACATCTCAACACAGCAAATCACGGTAGATAAGGTGGTACAAATAAGCACAAAGCAATTTGCACCTTTATTCTCCTATGCTTTCCCCAGAATAAATGAAAAGACAAATAAGACTTTGAGCGGGTGAATAGCCCGTGGTGATAATTCCCACTTGAGGTTCACGAAACTGCATATGTAGTAGAATGGTGCCATCAGAAAATTACTTAGAAGTTGATTGAAATGTCGACGATTGCTGTGGAGGTTGGCTTCTAGTACTCGGTAGCTGAATTTCTATATTCCAAGACTTCTGCAGTAAATGGAACAAGGGGTGCTGCCACTGATTTATAGTAGGCTCCTAACTGATCAGCGGTCCACTGATTGGTAACAACGGCAACGTGAGCATTTGCCAGGCCTTTGTTGTGCGTATCCTCCGCGAATGGCACTTTCTGAAGATAGTAGCCGTTGATTTTCAAGAACATATCGGCCGCCAGTAAGGCGGTGCGTTTATTCCCATCTTGAAAGGCATGGTTTTTCATTATTTTCTCCGCAAGATTTGCAGCAAGCCGAAACACATCTTCCTCCATTGTGTAGTGTTTCATGTTCATCGGTGAATGGACTGCAGACTCCAGCATGCTTGGCTGAATCGGGACAGCATTGGAGACGACATATCTCGCATGAAGTCGCTGAACTTGGGAGGCTGTTAAAAAGAGAAGCTTTTTCGTAGCCATTCTTTAAAAAAAGGTGGCAGGAAGTGAGATGTATGTATAGATAACTTGTTATTTTCACGAAGCAACTATCGGTCACTCCCTCTAGGGTCAAATAGAAAAGATAGACTATAAGGAAGGCGCTGTTCTGCTCAGCCGGTGTCCAACTTTAATAAAATCAAAGATGGGAGCATTTATATTCCTTTTAATAAGCTGATAATCAGAGCTATCGAATCTTTTGTAAATATCTCACTCGTCCAATGCTACCTACAAGGCTGTTGGGTTGCAGCAACAGTCAACAGGCGCTTCCTATGCGCTAAAATTTCACCTCATTCACCAATGAGCCACTCTAGCCCCATCTCCTAGTACGCAGCTCTTCTGCTTGCATATAATAATGGAGTATGACTGGATGTTCCCTATTTGGCTACGTTAGCTGGCGGCAACAATACGATACAAATAATGCAGGATGATAGGGTCAAAGCACCCCTGCAACGAGCCTGAACGCCGGTTGGGCAATAGGTAAATGTACCTCTACTAAAAGTCCCAGTGCTGCTAGATGTACATTCTTAACTACAGTCAGAATATACTGCTCGCCAATAAACTGTTGGAGGAAGTTGTCTCACACATTCAGCTTATTTCTACCAGCTTCTCCTATTTCTACCAGCTTCTCCTATTTCTACCAGCTTCCCCTATTTCTACCAGCTTCCCCTATTTCTACCAGTTTCCCCTATTTCTACCGGTTTCCCCTCTTTCTACCAGCGTCTCCTATTGTTTCTACTAACTTCTCCTATTTCTACCAGCTTCGGCTATTTCTACCAATTTGTATTGCTACCCCACTGCAGTATGTCGACATTATCGGCCATTTCCCGAATCTATGATGATCTCCGATGCAGTCGCACAATACAGCCTTTATATTGGGACACCCTTGAAGAACGTCTTTTGATATTCTGTAAACCGTCTCTTCGGTTACCCCGCATACAAACACGACGTTCCAAGGGGGAGTATATGTCGCAATATAGACACAAAAAAGCGCAGGGGGTTTATTTAGATGTCCTAGAGAATTATACTCGTATCTTTCTTCCCTTCTTACTTGCAGTTTCGGCTCGAGCTTGCCCGCGCATTGATTTGGTCGCAGTTAGCCAACATCTAAGCAAGCAGCCTAGAATCAAAGTCAACCGAAGCACACGATCAATCCTTGAAAATGCAGCTGAAAAGGTTGGCGTTTTTGAAAGCACCAATTTTAAAAGGCTGGCCGAACTACTTTTCGTTCCTGGTTCGTACTGATTTATTATCATTATCATAATTATTAGTCTATACAGATCAACACTAATTTTCTCCAGATGATTGCCAGACACCAACGCCCACTACAGGTGCGGGAACTGAGGATTCATGGACATACAACGCATCTAATTTGGACGCTGTCGCCGATATTTTCGGCGAGCGGATTTATTCGGCTGTTGAGAGTTCTGCAGGCCGACTTATCGAGAAAGCAAAAAGTTCAATCTCTCGTATAACGGAGAGTATAAGGTCCAAGTTCCCTCGAAATAACTCTGAAGATGCGATTGTATGCCTAAACATCGGATTCGGCAGTGATCTAATCCGCAGCCTGTTTCCGACAGCGTACCGGAGTTTGTTTTCGCTCGAAACTAATTCGAGGGAGCAATTGGTCACAAATTCTGCAAGAGTTTTACTACAACAGCAAGGGCCAATTATATCAGCGACAGAAGATCGTGAGTAGTAATATTTCTACTAGATGTTGATGTGCTTATTTATTTCTAGTAGGTAATGCCTACTTTACAATTGAAGGTGCCTCTGTCTCAGCTATCGACTCAATCTTCGGTCCCCAAATCTGTCAGGCGATTCAAGAGAGCCAGCTGCGGAAGTGGGAAATTGAACATTCACTTATTAGGACAACAGACTGTGTTACTGTTGATATATGTCGCAAGCAGCCCCAGTACGGCATCATCCGTTTGCGCATCGGCTTCGGCCTTGGTATTATCATAGCGAACTCGTTACATGCATTACCAAATCACCTTTGACTTGCCCTGTCGTATATACACCATAATATTCACGGGAAGTACCATTTCCCCATCTCCACGTGTAGACCATATCTTTGCACTCTTTGATGTCAGAAATTCGATACTTTCGCATCCAAAGCAATAGAGCCTTCTCTCAGCATTTTCCGCCACGATATAGTTGAATGGTTGAACGTAACAGTCATCGAAAAAGGTTTCCGGGACAGTGAGGGGCTTCCAACGATTGCTCTGTGGATCATTAGCGTACAAAGTAAATACTGAAAAATTCTGATGGAAGTAATACCAATTCACTAGCCGTTTCCTCTGTCATGTCAAAGCCACTGTTGGTCCTGGATATTTGAAGATCGGTCGCAAATTTGCCGCGAATTGGACGCGATGTGTGCGGTATGGTACTTAGGAATTACCCTAAGAATAGCCAAGTGGAATAGCAAGATAGAGTAAGGTGGAAAATTCTCACATAAATGTCCACTGTGTGGCGAGCGGACAGTTTCTCTAAGAGTCAAGGAATTATGAGAAGCCATGAAAATGGAGGGGTTGCTTGCCCAACCCCACTATCTCATAAACGCAGGTTTATCACGTGCGTTATTTTCTTCAGGTACCTTGGCAAGATGGATCTAACCATTAGGTACGGGGGAAAAGGTTTCGGCTGGGACCTTGTCAACTATCCCAAACTTCTATTTCTACCAACTTCTATTTCTACCAACTTCTATTTCTACCAACTTCTATTTCTACCAACTTCTCCTATTTATAGCAAGTTCTCCTATTACTACCAACTTCTCCTATTTCTACCAGCTTCGCCAATTACCCGGATCTGACCCTTTCTACCCTTTAGTGATTCTATTCCCCAACCTTATTTATTACAATACAAAGTCAACTCTCCACTGACTACCGAATTTAGTGCTGTAATTGGCATGGAGCTAGGTGTCCGTGCCACGAATCTACGAAGCAAACTCCACTACATTTACGAAGTTCCCTGTAGTTCTTACTCGTTATAGGATATAGGTAAACCACATGTTGGCTGGGAGATTTACGTACCCCGAGACTATCAACGCGTAGAGATGGCGTGATGGTCTTATCTAAACCCTAATTGTAGCTGCAAAGCAAGGAGTACTTTCAGCAGACAAAGGATGGAATCGAGACAGTTTGTGAGGTTATAAGTATAGAACTGTACGCATACTATTTGCGGGTAGGCAGACTGCTCCCCAAATTGGTGTATCTTCTGCATCCTTCAAGTCTTTCCCGCGTCCCAAGTCCATCCTTATGTTGCTTGCTTCAGAGTACCAATGGATTGTTTCGCTAGAATAATTCCGCTTTGGAAGGGCATAAAAAAGAGACTGAGATTAATTATGAGCGGTGTCCAAAAGGATGAGGTCAGGACCATATTGCATCATAGATTGCTGGTCTAATAATTGCTTAGGCTATAGTCTTCATTGATGTGGGAAGAGGCGCTGACGATCTGGTGGTGACGATTCGCCGCGGTCTTTTCCCTGACTATCTCCTCTGGAGCGAACTAAAGTCAATTGGACCGCAAGCAACAAGTGCAGTTGTTGCTGCAGGGTGGAACTGCAGTGCGTTGGACAAGATTGCGGAATCAGTGCGGAAGGGACGTTTCCTTGAGGAGGAATTGGATCAACTTCGAGAAGAGGCCAAGGACAAACGTAAGCGGATTTCTATCCGTAATCCCTCTGATCCAGTTAGCATCTTTGAATGAGGCTGGAGAGGGGTTTGGAATCCACAGTATCTGGAATTAGCTGCATGGACTATACGTATTCTACCGAAGTAGATGCGAGAACTACTCCAGTCAAGGATCTATCTTAGTATTCTCCTAAAGGAAAAAAAAAAAAGGTAGCATCCAGACGACGCGCAAGCAATAAGGGGCCTTCCCTCTCAATCTAGGAGACCGTATTTTACCTTAGCTGTGTGCTCGAGAATGAGCGAGAGAGACGTTGACCAATAATTTGAGGTAAACAGCTTCTAATCTGGACTAGTAGACTACTTAATCCTCGATAATCCCGAATAAAAACATTGCTATCTTTAACCCGCTGTCATTCTTCTTCGGGGACAACATGGCTAGCGTTCAAAGACAGTGTGACACTCTCAAAGAGATTATACACAAGTCATCGATAAGGTTTATTTTCCCCCAATGTCTTCAAGGTTTCCCACGTTCAGATCTCTTATACCGCCACTTTCGAGCCGAAGAGGATGAGGTCCATGCGGGCCTAAGTGTCAGAGACACTGATTTTAAAAGGTTCCTCTCCTGCTATCAAAAGGCTCTTAGGGCTTCAATCCCCGCTGAGAAGCTGCCATTTGATTCTAAGCGCTTCGATGTCCTGTTTATAGTCCAGCACTATGGACAAGATACTGAGAGTCAGTATACATCTCCAGACACAACTCGTGATAGTGCTCCGGTTGCTGGTACGTGTTCACTGCTGTAATCAAAACGCTGATAAACTAAACCACTCCAAGACCCGATGCTCATATCCAATCGGTCAGCATGGCCGCATGAGCTTTTTTCACTCTCCGATATAGATCCGGTCCCGATTCCGTCCAATTACCTATCGCAAGGCGAAATAACCCACGCTGAAAGCAATACCATGGGCTGGAACAACTGGTCACTTGGCGGCCCAGATGATACCGCATTGAACGAGCATTAGGCTAAAGACAGCTTCAAGAAACCAGTGAAGAGAGTAGTACGGCGATTATTAAAAGGCTTGTGCAGTATGGAATACTCACAGCTCTACTCGAACAGAAACATAGACAGCTTTGTAAGGATTTTCGACGAACTAGTGATGGTATCCTAGTACTTAATGTGGATTGTTAGATTATGTACTAGGCAGTTGAAGTAACATGTTTGGTCGAGCTTTGGATCTTGGTGCCTGAATATATTCCTGTCGGCGTACAATTCATACGCTGAAAATTGTGGTGCCTAGATTACCTGTATAATTCGTCGTTCAACTATTTTGAGGTAGATTATTCGTCGTACCTAATGGCTTCTTTAGTACGGTAACGATTTACGTTTTACTCTGTGACCACAGCCAACAATGCTGTGATGGGCAAGACACAAGTGGTCCTAATCTTCCCGGGTCACCACGTATTTTTGTTTCAAGTGGGGTCAGATGAACTATATCAACTTATAAAATTACTGCATTGGCTTGAAATACCTCTAGACACCTTTTCGGCTGAACAGTAATTGTTCGACAAACTACTTCGCGACCAACTAGGTAATCTAAAGAGTCGAACTTTTCATACCTCCAACCTGCTGGTATTCCTCCTGAGTTCTAAACGCAAAATGCCTAAGACCGAGAGGCAGTTTAATACTCTGAAGAAGGTTATAGAGCAGACACCGATCAGATTTCTTTGTCCGAAATGTCTCCGCGGCTTCCCTCGCTCGGATACCTTGTATAGGCATTTTCGAACGGAGAAAGATGGCACCCACAACGGTCTCTGTATGAGAAAGACTGATTTCCAAACATTTATTTACTGCTATCAGATGTCCATCGGGGCTTCAATTCCCGCTCATGAGTTGCCCTACGGCAATAGATGTTTTAATGTTCAGTATATGCTCGAACACTATGACGAAGATTTGGAGAAACCCCATTGCAACAACCCGCCGACCACAGATAATACTCAATTGCAGACTGGTAAGATTTACTTTATCAGAGGCATCGAACAGATTAAATTAAAAAGTTTTTAAGGTCGATTACACCTGTCCACTGAATTTGTTTGCCCAAACAATTATGCTCTCCTCCGTCACCTGAATTATGCCGCCCCCATTTATTTCGACCGCCAGCCGCTTGGCCTCAAAAATGTGTACAGCGAACGCAGAAATTTGGCTTGTAATTTGCGATCCAGCAGGGAACCAGTTGCTGAAGGCTGGAGCAACTGTTCACATCATCTGCACGTCCTAGATGATGAGGAAGTGGAAGCTAAAATACTTACTCTTATTCCACAGATAAATAACTGGCTGGATGGGACGCTTCCTCTGCCAAGGGAGAGTGAGATAGGACCAGATGGCACGGGCGTCATTATCCCAAAAACTGGGATTGATGTGCACCTTATTCCTGTCAGGAATCTACTATACAAAGGCGTAAGGCCGTGGTCGTTTGACTAGTGATGGAATTCCACTGATTGTATTAACTAGATGGAACATTCACCCTCCTCCGCACGTATAAAACAACCTTCACTCCCCTGAACTTCTCCCAGGCTGTCTACACTGCGCTTCGTGTAGATGGACCCGGCTTGATCGGTAGTACGAACGTCACCCTTGGCAAGTCTATTTGGGTTAATGGCCGAACCACCCTATCTGCCGGCCTTATCCTCTTGATAAGCAAATCATCAGAGATAGTTGTTGGGCAGGACATTCAAACTGAAAGTATAAGCCAATCAGCGCTTGGTCCAGCGATATAGTGTCCATATTACGATATAGAAGAAGAAAGGCATTGGTGTATAAGACCAAGGCAAGGAGAGCATTGTTTATAAATCCTTCTCACAGGGTACATTGCCGATGAGCATCTCTTACCCCCATCTCTCCCGTGCCTAGGTTGAAATAGAGTAAAATAGTGTAGATGTGAGCACTAACAGGGGAAAAAATTTAACTATGGATTATAATCACGCATTTGGACTTAGTGTTATTTTCGTCTTTTTGCCGACCTGTATGGGTACATGCAAGGTATAGCATCCAGTAAAAGAAATAAAATTGTAATGTTATCAAAAAAGAAATAGGATGCTATACACTTATGGGAAAAGTATGGTAAATGAATATCTAGACACTTGAATTTTATTATTACAAAGTAACGCTTACTGTACATACTGTAGTATATTCCACTGAGATTGCTCTCCATCTACTGAGAAAATCCCAAAAAGTATAAGCCAAATCCATGCTCAAGAAAAACCACAAGCCTCTTGAATTTGGCTTTAAAATCCCCTAGCGTCAACTCCTGCTCCGACAATAGAATGTATCGGCCCCAGAGAATCTCGCACAGTTGCTTAATATTCACTGTTGGTCGAGAGAAAAATTTCAGAAGTTCTCGAGGAGGCAGGGCCGCTGTCGAAAAGTTATGAAGTGACGCGTCAAAGTGCCAAGTAAGGAGAGACAGCATAAGAAGCCCATCATACGAAAGTTTTTCCAGAAAAAATTCAGCGTACTCATGGAGGAGTTTGTTCTCTGACAGGCGACTTATGTCCACACTGCGGAATCTGCTTTTCCGGAGAGCCTGGCAAATATCCACGAGGGATTTGGCTTCAGGGCTAAGATTAAGCCGAAGGCTCGTACTTTCACAAGCCAATATTCCCAGTCCTCGTACCTGTAAACCCTTTAACGCCAACTGGGCTGGAAGGCGAATAATAGACTCGTGCAGGGGGGGCTTGAACAGTAACATTTAGCAAAATTGTAAAAAACGTATGGACATTTGACGAACCATGGTAGGCTTCCTGTTGAATGTCTGTTTAAAGTGTAGCTGTTGCCTGAAGGAAAATATATCAAAAGATAAGCAAGGATAAATGCAATATCGAAACAGGGCACTGAAGGCTGTTTTATAGACAGAACACTCACCTTATCATCTAGTAATAGGTCAGACAAAGGTGCCTTCCTTTCCCCCTAGTGCCGTTGACTATAGAATGACCCAAAGTTTATTAGCCGTATTAAAAATACTCCCGTGCTATGTAGTGATCATCCCATCACGCGCAAGATTTAATTGGACCCACTTCCAACATATTTTGATGTATTGAATATCTATGTATCAAAATAAAACCAAGGCCGTATAGAAGCCCTGTGGGAAAGCGGGGAAGTTAATCCCTACATCCCCCTATCTCTCCCGACACCATGTAGCAACAGTGGGATGCATGAATATTGGCAACCCCAAAGATCAGGAAAGGATGAATAGTCATGGTTTGTTCCCTGGCTAGATACTCTTACAAGAAGGGATCTAGTAAGGTCAAATTTCCCAAGTTTAATTAACCTAGTAACTACAGGTGTTACATACATACCCACCAGTTATATTATTGAAGCTCGTAAAACAAGTTCCGAATTTTTATTTACTTTCTAGTCAATTAAATTGGAGTAAGGCACACTCGGGACTTTTACTGACACGCTACTGCTAATAGAGTGTTTTAGGCTGGTCTGCTCAAAATATAAATTCTCACTATTTATCCTGCTGGTTTCTGTCTGGTGAGCCACCTGAATTATCCTCTCCGTTTTAAAAGTCCCACAGAAAACCACAAGTTCTTTCTTGTTTCCTCAATTGTTTCTTTTCCTTGCCATGTCTCACACATTGGAGTTTGCTTCCCGTTGCAACCCCGAACTTAAGATAGAGCGTATCGAAGTTTATTGTGATTCATCCATGGAAGTTGTGCGTACTTGGGAGCCCGGAGTTGCGGACCCGTGGAAGTCGGTAGTTTGTCAGAACCACTGGACTCTCATCTTCCATTACGGTCGCCACAAAGCCACAGCGACTAAACATAGAGGATATAAACTGAAATGGGTGGACAACGTCCTGACCAAACGCTCTGTATGTCTCGAGTTCAAGCCCCAATATATGTGCCCAAGTATGAGGGAGTTTGTATACATGATGGGAGCCCATGAATATCCGGACACACTAGACGATGACTGTTCTAGCTTCGTGTAAGTTTGATGATGTGAGAATGAGCACCTGGTCCTAATCTAGCACAGATATAAATTTATTAGCAAGTATCAAAAAGAAGGGTATATTGACGGTCCTTTGGAGTATTTGAGAGAGTTACTGTGTAAGTATCGGAATACTATAATAAACAGCAGAATACTCATGTTTACTGTCTTCTAGTTGCTCCTCCGGAATATGAACGATCTGCCTAGTTATAGTACTTGTCAGAACTGATCTCCCAACCGTCGTAGATCAAAATATACGTCTACTTATGACCTAAATCTAAATTGATGGTTCATTATAAGCAGCAGCTATGTAATAATTTGTGTTGTAGTAAGAAGTGTAGTGATAAGCAATTGGGCGATCCATTTTTAGAAGGATAAGGACTGGCTTACGGTACCTAAGTTATGTAATTGATTGGAATGTTAAACAGTGATTTTTTTGGCTAGACCCAGCCCAGCCACGTAAGCTGGCATGATCCACCAAGCTCGGAGGAGTATTAACTAGATACGCCAAGCATACAAGTCTCACACAGCAAGAGGTGCAAAGTAAATAATCCTACCCCATCAGCAGTGAGCCGGACCGCATTTACTACCAGCAATGTGCATTCCAAGGGTGGGACTCCCTGATTCGCAGATAGTATCGACCGAGAGTATGAGATGAACAATTGAACATCCCAAGAAGACCCACCACGTACTGTTGTATATGTGACAATCGACCATCTGAGCATCCACTAAGTATTTTAGTCTCGAAACGTTCCGGGGTCACTGTATTTATGGTTGTCGTTCCGGACGGTAGCGTTAACAGGTATCTGGTGGTAGGACTACCTTCTAGTATGGTAGTACTTATGTCACAGTAGCTGTACCGGTTCATGTAAGGGGGCCATAGTAATAACTAGTTTGGTAAGATAAGAGCTTAAGAGCGGAAGATCGGGAAAGTAGCAAATTGCCTCGGTTCGCCGTGCCTCAAGAGTTCTCTCATATTATGCAGGGACTTTCTAGCGTGCTTTGTTGGACTCCACTTTTAACATATTCTGGTGCATCGAAAACAAACGTAACGAAAGAAGAACCTGGTTCGTCTCGGAGGCTGCGATATCTACAACGAACCACGCATCCCTCGCTAGAACCTGTCCACACCAATGAGCCGTGTGATGGGTCCATTGGGAACAACCGAGCTGACACCGCTGTACTGACTAAATATTCGCTGGCTAGCGTTTGGAGTGGGTGTCTGGCCGTGAAAACGCTTGAACACTGGGAGCTACCAGGGGCATCACTATTTTAATATTATATAGTCTTATGTTCGTACCCTTGACTAGCCTAACTTCTAGTCTCACTAATTCACAGTCCCGGTAGTCAAAATATAAATTGCAGGTCGATATACGTAACGTACAATTATAAATTAAGGATGTGGAGCTCCAGATTATTTAGGCATAGGAGATAACATGTCCGTCACGCCTTCTACTTATATTCGGTGTCCTCCGCAGGCATTGCTGCAAGTTTTATATTTTCAGCTCGAATACGGTATTGATAATCATCAGTTAGAAAGAATGCAACTTAAAAAGGCCCACAGAAAGCGTCCGAAACATTTTATTGTGCTACAAGTTAAGCATAATGGAGAATATTCACGATCAGCTTCGTCGTCGATACGATACGGGAACATAATTAACCAGGAGATCGAGGAGAAATTTAAGGAAGAAGTATTAAGAGCTGAGGCAGCAATGTGTAAGCCCTTCTGAAACTACTATTGTAACGACTTAGTAATGTCTGATTTTTTCCTTAGGTGAATCGCAGCTCAAAGACAAGAATTGTTCATTACTAATAATGAATCTTAAGTGGACAACCTGCCGTCTACTTGCGCAGCAATGGTATAAGGTTGTTGAACCCTCTCAAAGTACGCTACCAAGGCGGAATAGGAGACCAGAATGGTGGCCTAAAGAGCTAAAGGAAGTCAGAATATGCGAGTTTAGAAAAGCTGGTGAGAGTTTACTTCCACAGCCCAAGTCCCATAGTTTTTTAACGCCCACAGATCTTTTCACGCTTCTGATGTCTATACTTCAACAAAGACCGATTGAAGAATATAAAGAATACATGCAACAAAATATCCATGCAATAGGATCTAATGAAATGGAGGTGATCTTCAGAATACTTAAAATTTTGAACACAAACTGCCACTCTGGCCCTGAAGTGCACCAGACGGGTAAGTACTGTACTCCCAGAGAGAAATCTCCATCACAAGACTGAATCAAAACGATGAAACCTTTTCAGGATCATTACAACAGGAGCATTGAACAGGATACAGTACAATATGTATCCAGAGTGAAAAAAGGGGCCCAACAAGGTTCAGTGTAGGCAAAGTGGGGAACTTTTTAACAAGCCCATCAAGCTATATAGTGGATAACCGGTGTCAATATGAGTATACTTCTTTTTTTGTACAGATAAAGTGAATATTATGTACCTGGCTTCCACATATCTCTGACGCTACAAATATGATTTCTAGAAGAATGGCCAATCGCACCTTTACCTTCTAATTGATTTTATTTCATCTTAAGAATCTGAACAACCGTTGGAATACTTAGTTGTCTTGGGGCTCTATTAATCTTTTTGCATGCACAGACTGCTCGCTTTAAGTGATCACCTTTAAATCTTTGTTAGTGCAAACAATGCCACACATAATACAGCATGCCAGTATATAATGCTTCGGCAGTCGTTGATCTTTTACGTTGTTGATTGCAGTAGTCCAAGAAGAATCATTAACTAAGCGAGAACTTGCATTGTCGCAGTCTATACTCTAAGGGATCATACATTCGCGCGGGAAATGCCTCTGACTGGAAAGTCGGAGGTGCAGCTATCTTGTTCCAAGCAGACGTCGGAATAGTTTGCTGAGCCATGGTTCAGTACAGTAAGTACAGTATGTGAAAATTTTCAAAAAATTTAATTACCTATCGACAGAGGACAATGCACGCTGTTTTGGAAAGAAAAAGCATATTTGATTTTCCATTTCCTTGAAGTATCGGCCTATTCCAAACCGCTATTCATGATTTTGGAGTTGTACTAGATTAATTGAAGCCAGCTAATCCAAGCTTGAAAAATCATAGGAATTGTAAATCCTCTTTAGGACAAATTAACCAAGACTATGCAGATCTCTTGGTACAAGTAGGCTCAGAACCCGTCGGTTTTAGCGAGAAAAACGTTGCAGTCACCGCATTCCATTAATACAGCAGATATTTGCTGTTTCTCGTTGTGGACTTGATTCTTCTCTCCTATACTAAGTATCATATCAAAAGAACCCGATTTCGATATCTGAACTTGTATACCCAACGGAACCTAGCCAGCCGCTATAAACTTCCAGGGGCGGATATAAAGTATATCATATTATCCAGCCAGCATATATCTGCGATCAACCAGTGGCAATATATAAATTTTGGACCCTAAGATGTTCATGAATTTGGCGCAAGCACCTCTTCTGAGGATATAGTATCTTTCATGCTTCTGTCTTGGCCCAATTTGGATTCTATATCAACAATCGCCAGTGATCCTGTGGAGTCAGAAAAGCTAATTCTACCCTCCATATTGGACCAATTACAGCCCTCGTGGCACCTGGCATAGGACCTCACAGGGATCGTGACTGCATGAGTGTTATCGCCCGCGATTTTGCTCGAATCCACGCAACTTGGGATTTTTCTGGGGCTGCAAATGTTGGATTCGTTGCGTCCAGGTTTGACAAGAGTAACCAGCTTTCTCAGGATGCCAAATTCCAATTTTAATTTAATGCTGTACACCGTGGGTTTGAGTGTTGTTTGAAGGATATAGAAATTGAGATACTCTAAAGAGAGAAGCGCAACATCCAAACATATGATGGCAATGTTGACTGTTATCAAATTGTATAGGGTCCGGATGCGCTTTGGATCTTTGCCCGGCCACGTCTGTAGGATTCTTGCTGTTTCGTAGATATAGATCCCAGATAACAGGATTTCTTGCGCACAAAACCAAGACAGCTGCAGCCTTTCCATAATGTTATAACCCGTGATCACCGTTCCTTTTCGTACATAGATCGTAGCATACGTGAGCACTGTTGTCGGAATGGTAAGTACGATAGCGTTAATCGTAATAAGGTATGCGATAGAACGTAAGAACTTGCGGTTTGGTACAACCAGGTGGAGGCGGGAATAGAGCACGACCGACTGCCCTGGGACCATAAAATAGAAGCCCACCGTGGAGACAGCGACAGCTAGCCATATTGGCCCTTTGGCGAAGAATTCCAAGAGATAGCCGACGGAATGGGGAAGAACTCCAAGTACTAATGAGAGCAGCAAGGCCCAAAAGTACAAACTGCGGTGATGCTTAAAAGTAACACAAATCATAACAACGAGCTCAATAGCATTGTACATGGCAATAGAACTGAATACCACGATAAGAATTTGGATGGCGAAACTCCCATCTTGGTACCCTCCGATGAGGCCGCTAGGAGGGTCTGAAAGAGAGCCAGTCATGATGAGAGGTTCAAAGAAAACACAAAAATGTGGCGGTATATATGGGTTCTAATGCTATGATTACAATCATTCCCTTCTACCATGTATAGGTGAGTCCTCGAATAATTATATACATAGATTAGAGTTCCTCAAGTTTCATACTACCAACAAGTATAGCAAGGTAGATAGAAAGGTTAATAGGTATTTACTTTACTAGATTCCGTAAATTGCAAGAACGAGCAAACCCCGAGTCAATGTTTTTGTTCATTGTCGCCTGGCGTTATTGGTGCGCTGGGTCTACTGGACTACTACCGCGCGGCATACAACATACCAGATCCTTGGAATTGTTGGGGTAGCGGAGACATTCCATGGATATGATCTTACTTGTAGCTTGATAATTTCCCTGAGAGCTCCATTATGTGTCATAGAATTAGTAGAATCTCTGGTTCAGGATGGTCATTGTATTGGACTGTGAAAATTGCCGCTCGGGGTTTGAGGTATTTGTCTGGCAGGCAGGCGGCGATGAGATGGACCCAAAACTTAAATACTCAACGCCACCAATTAAAGTTGTTTGAGCGCTCAAATCAACATACAGTATCTCCACACGAACCGTCTTGGCCAGATATTACCCACTCTGTGAGATCGCGGCGGCTAATCGCATTAGAAGGTTGTTTCGCAATGGCTAGTGCTATCTTTGTGGTAGAGAGAAGGGATGGTGGGCGAAAGAAAACCATTACTTGATTTGATATCAACCTGGGCAAGAAAATTTGGCTTCCAAATATCTCAACTTCGGTAGATCATAGGCAAAACATAAGAGAGATAAAGAGGAGTGCATGGCAATATATTTGTCGAAGCCATTTACTACAAAGTCGCAAGATTCCTGAAATTGGAAGATCCCTCTCTTCGGCGAGGACTAACACGAGATTTGTTTCATGCGGGGCTTGCAAACTTTATCCCAGGTTGGATACCTGAGAACAAAAATAACACACTAGTACATGTTTGGAATAGTGTATCACGCGTGATACGAAATTTCTTATATTAGGCACAGAAGAGCTATTTATCAGATAGTGGAGCTCATCTCAAATTTAATTGGTTATATTTTCAAAGGAAGATTGACTGATTGGGGGCGTAGATACTGTATGTATATTGGGAAATCAATCTGATTCTATACAGTGCAGAATAAATATATGAAGTTTTACAGTATTGTCCTTACAAAGGAGTCAAGGACAATAAGCAGCGTAGTTTCATGTCCTGCAAGGTTGCAAGTCCTCTTCGCTGTCTCATTTATGTCCTTCATGTTGTTGGCCTTTGATGGATAGTAACTGAACGGAGCAATGCCTCTGATGATTTTCTCATAAACCTGCGTTTGACTTATTCAGTGACTGATACAACGAAAATTTCAGGCTATCTGTGAGGAAGTGGGTTAATTCCAAAATGATTTCTCATCATATATTGTCAGTTTCTATGCCAAAGTAAGTCCCGCTATACAATTTGATATGTCATTACGTTAACTAAAGATTGAAAGCTGGCTACCTATATTTTCAGAGCGTCTCCTGGGCCTATATATATAGCGAAATAGTGTATTACTCTGAGGACAATTTTTCGCGAGCTGCATTTTTAGTTCTGCCAGGTCTGAACCAATACATAAATACTGCAATTCTATTTCTACTACCTTTCCAACTCATACCACAGTCCCCTTCCATCCACACCTTGCACTATTTAATCTTTTTTATGACAGTGACATCGGCACCGCCTGGGCCGGAGCCTCGACAACCATTCAGCACGAGCACTATATCCCTTAGAAGTGCGTTGGACCGCTGCAAGAGCAGAACTGCGTTTCGCCTCTAAAAGTGATCTTTCTTTTTGCTCTCTGCATGGTTGATTCTTCTTGGATAGTTCCCAAGTATTTTTAGAGCCGCGTCGCTCTTGAGTGTCTAATAGACCCCGGCTTCCATCACATCCATTGCCACTTGGATTTTTGTTTCCCGGACGAGCACCATGTTCCAGGCTTGAAAAATGAGGAAGAGTGCTTGCGAACTGAACCCTTCCACTTTTGCGCTCTAGCTGCCGTAGAACCAGCTGGGTATACCCGTCCATCATAATTGCTCTAATCTCCATCTTCAAGGTAGCTGCACGAATGGAATGGTTTGGGCAAGAAATTCCACTTAGGTTTGTGAAATAACCGTAGTAGTTCGGAGATGAGGTATTCTGTAGACATAGCCGCAGTTAGCAACAGTATGGGGATATTCACGTAGGGTAAGTACAGTCAATGTTGGGGCTGATAACTAGTCAAAACCAAACATGCGGAGCTTTGTATTAATATGAAGGCTACGTTTGAAATGGCTGATAAACCTTAAGGGCTTTCTTCCATTCGGGCCATGATGGGGCTATATATGCGTGCTGAACTATGTCAATTAGCAAAATAAGTATGGGCAAATACCCAAAAAAAAGGCACCCAAAGCGAATTTTGCGTTGGTCCTCTGCCACACTGCAGGTGTTGCTATGAGCCATGGGTTCAAAGTCGAACAACTATGGAAAGCTCAGGCTAATCTAATAGCTCACTGAATATAGTCACAATTGCGTTCCAGGGCAGAACACGTAATGCTCGCTTTGAGGGATCCCGGACAAGAGGAATAGCAAAAATGCTTACATTTTCTTGGCCGCTCGCGGTCACACTCGCCACTGAGCCAAGTGTAAGCAATATATAGCAGTTCAAATATACATACCAGATCCGATCCTACGATATGCTGGGACGTTTCCTACATCAACATGTACCGCAATGCAGAGTTTACGTGCCACAAGATCTCAGTAAAAGCCGACAATACGTCATGCCTGAGAGTAAGCTGTGCGGCAGGGGAGTTTGACTACGTTGGAGTTTAGCGTCTGGACTGCCGACCTTGGCTACCTTTGCATTTCACTGTTCTAAAGAGCTGTATGAGACATTGCAGAGCTTTCGGTTCCATCCAAAGCTAGTCTGCGATCTGCTAGAGGAGCTAAAGGCTTTAAGTGCTCCGCCAGGTGTACTCGACGATATTGTTTGCGCAAAAACAGATTTGATCTCTTGGCACTCTACTCGCCCTTACTACTATGCGGCAATGCTTGCAGAGAGTTTGAGCAGGTGACCCTGCGATGTTCTTGGCAGTCTGGTACCAATCTCATGAGCTTTCGTGCTTGGGCGAAGCTGACCTCCATGGGGTACGACGCCGATGGTTTTAGACAACATCTGTCGAGCTACAAGCTAACCTCAGCATTCCCTTGCCAACAAGAACCCGTGAGACTTATCCGTCGGATGCGAAGAGCGAGCCACTCTCATCCATGACCCGTCGATTCCTAAGACTACTTACATTGATAACCGCTGTACTGTATTGTACATTAACAGAGGGAGTGTTTATGCATATATTTCAACTTTCCGCAGACCGTAGTCGTCGTGTATAGAACACGAAGCCCCACAAAATGATAATCAATCACGGCCTGTTCCAGATAAAACCAGCACTTCGTATTTGTAGTATTCGATAGTAGTCTATCAAGCATATTATTGTATCCTTACTAGTAGTGCCTGTTAATATGTTAATTTGCAGAAAACTTAAAGCGTGCCGCTCTGTGTAAAAGAAGTATACATATTATTTACACTAGGAACAGAGAAATGATACTTCACTAAATGCTATTCAGATTGATAGACTCTAGGAAATTCTTACCTAGAACTATTGCTGTAATCTAGTTAGCTACTGGTCCTAAAGTTTTACAATTAACCCACCACGATGAGCAGTATATCAATAATCCAGACCTTCCCATGTCTGTTGCTGCCAGAATAATAACCACATAGGCTTCATGCTATAAAACCATTTCGGCTTGCTTAAATCCCTAGTTATTGAGATATATATGCCCTTTATACATGTAGCGGAATACCTAGCTCCGCCATATTGTTTCCCAAACCTATCGCTTAGATCGACCTAGAGTCTTAAACAGAAACAGTGACCTGCATTTTTGTAGAGAATGCATAAGAATTTAGTGGCAATCGTTAACTTGCTCAAATAATCGTATAAATATTCAGGAATACTTGTTTGCATAGATAGAAGCGTAATTTGGTTTACCGAAATCGGTGTATAGTACATCTGCAGGACATCCTCTACAGATGTAGTTTAGCAACAGACTTTTTGATTGTCACTTTCGCTCCTGGGGGATTGGTGTAACCTGAACCCTCCTGATTGGAGGCTTTTCATTACAGGTCGGAGTTGCGGTGCACAGGGCGCGACGATGGCGGAAAATAGAAGAGCCTCGATACATATAGTGACCGGAAATGTATCAATAAAGAAATTGTTATCACCTTTGGGCTCTAGACTGCGGAATACGGTTTCGCAAACAATTGAGATTATTATTCTAGGCAATCCACAATTTTGTTAGACCACAGCATATAAATAAGAAAGGAGGTAGAAATACGTGACTCGTATCGCGAAGCAGCCAATGACAATAGCCTTGTTTCGTGATCCCATCTGAACTCTAAAAACAATGACTGCGGGCCAAATAATAAGAACGACTTCTGTAATTAAGTTTGTTGAACTAAAATATCTCTGCCATACAGGCTTCGACGTACGGTCAGTGAACTTTATCTCTTGATTGAGTTAGAACCACGCAGTTGTACATACCATGTTAATGCACCTATTAGATATAAAATCCCAAGGACGTGGGATTTGGCACTGAAAGGCCGTGACAGCGAGTGATGACAAGGACCAAGTCACAATGGCCGCGAGAAACAAAAGCTCACTTCTGACGTTGAACCCTCTCAAAAGGTATATAAAAATGACAGTACTAAGTTTAGAGAAGCACAAGACACATATCAAGGTCAATTTCGAGACATATACAGCCTGTTTTGTTCGAATGTCAGTACATATTTTCAATCCGAGAGCGGCGTCTTAGCCTAGATTTTTAAGGGATTGGTTCAGAACCTTTTGAATAAGGCGAAACTGATCGGTAGTTTGAAAGTCACTTCGGTTTCCGTAGCCATTGTGTGCTGCTACTACCAAGCATGTTGTGTGCGCGATGCCAAATACCTGCGAAGCGAAATCAATTGATACTGTATTTGGCGTACTAAAAAATGCCACGCTTATATCTCTCAAAAGAACATACAAGAGCAATCAAAATTGTCCAGTCATCCATGCTTAAGCGACGTGTCATCCAATACTTCATTCCCACTCGCGATAATACTGCAATAGCTCCGAGAATCAATAAAACGCAGGCCACAACAGTAATGATTGGTGCCACATTCTCTGCTGAGATAGTCGCCATTATAAATTCCGGTGGTAAATAAAGAGCGTTGAATGCAGACGGTAATTAAGCAGTCTAGACAGTATTATAAAATAACCTAGTCTTCTTGGGCGTGTGCTAAGTATATTTTAATATCTAGCAGGGTGGGGTATACGGTATATAGCTAGATACCAATCTCTATTTGTGGCCACTTGTTTTGTTGCCCGCAAAATAGATCTCAATTTGGTTACTAGTGATCCAGTTATACAGAAACTTTCTGCACTGTCTTCCCTTGTTATCACTTCCTTTATTTTACGATATTTACTATGAAGCTTTCAATCACACCTGTTCTGTGGTATGACCTGGAATCTGTAACCGGCTCGGGACGACATGACATCAAGACTCTTTAGAATACAGCGCCACGCAACCCACATCGGGATTTGCGTGCCCACCATGTGGGGTCTGGACCTTATAATTGAAAGGGCCTTGCCCTCGTTTAGTTCCATGGCAGGGTAGATCTTGGTTTCATAAGGAAAACAGTGGAAATAGCTAGATGAACGTTATCCAGACTACTGAAGCAATACGCCTAGCGATATTGCCCCACTAAACCAGGAGACTTCTTGTTGGTTCGTAGACTAGGCAAACCTTCAAAGCTGGGGAAATATTCTTAAAAAAAAAAAAAACCTAACCCACATGCCCACTTTAGTGTTCCCCAGGATGATTTAGGTAAATCCGGAAATGGGAAGTTACGAATCATGTGACCTATATCCAGCTATTGTTTCAAACGAAGGCAATTCTGACACACTATTACATGTATACAGACATCATATCCAGCTGGTTCCTGTTCTTAGTTGGGGCGCAAGATATTTTTTAGCCGAGAGATATTCTATCACATATATCCGAATTGGTTTAGAATGTTTGGTAGCCGAACTTCCTTTTGTTTATTTGGGCTGTTGCTGGGGCATTCTCAAGCTCTGAAACATTCCGTACACCATCTTAATTATACTTACTTGATCGGCCCACACATTTCCATGGCTAACTATGAGCAATTTGATAGGCTCCTAGCCTTCTTGATTTAAGTTTGCCCCATTGATCTACGCCAATGACTCTACATAAAAGGCCCGCTTTTGCTGTTTGATCCACTTCTTCAGGAAATCCTGAACATAATATTCCCTTGTATTTCTCTCGCACGTTCCCCTTCGCCTTCGAGAAGGTAAGACAAAAAAAAATTAAATAATAGGAGAGAAACAAAAGAGAACTACTTCTCACTATTCTTCTCAGTTTTACTTTATCATTGAAATCAGGATTATATAACTGTTATCCTTCGCTACTTAGAGCTCAAATGACTTCACTGGGTATAAATTCTACCAAAATGAACAAGGAGTCGTGCGAATTGGAGGAACAAGTGCAGAGCAGCGACCCAAGAGAGAGAAACGTAACTCGAACAAAGGACGACCAGGAGCTAGTGCGTGTTGGCAAAGTTCCAAGCCTTCAGGTATGATTAACCAAACTCACAAAGTTTATGGTTTTCAGAAGTGCGTTCTTGGTGCGTGTGGCTACTAAAATCTAGTGTTAGCGGAGATTTGGATTCTTGTCCATCATAGGGTTTAGTTGTACTGTACTGGCAACTTGGGAGGGAGTTCTTTCGTAAGGCTCTTCGGTCATTTCTATTGATAAAGCTGAGAAAAAGTTCCAGGACTTTTACACTCCCACTTCAGAAGTCTGTTTTTTCCATGATAAACACCAATACACGATGAGTAGCAAGTCTGACGTATTGTTTAGTGGAGGTTCCGGAGGTGCGGTTTACAGTTATCTGTTTGTATGGTTTGGCACCTTGTGCACTCTTGTCACACTATCAGAACTTGTATCTATGTAAGTATACGTCTTCCACTGCCTTGACACTTTTAGGATTCACGAATATTTAGGGCACCGACATCTGGCGGTCAATATCACTGGGTTGCCATTTTGTCACCTCGGTGGTGTCACAAATTTCTAAGCTTCATCACTGGTGAGTTTGGCCACAGATACTAGTTTTCTTTTCGATATGATTCTATATGTTTCTCAAAGAGGCTTACCTAACCTATAGGATGGCTCATTATCCTGGGCTGGCTAGGAGGACTCGCTTCAGGTGCGTATCTGGCAAGCTCCCAGATCCTGGGCTTTGTTGCCATAGCACATGCTTCCTTTGAACCTCAACCATACCAAATTATGCTCCTATTTTGGGCATATGTTGCCTTCGCAGTGTTTATCAACCTTGGAGCGGGTACACTTCTACCTAAGTTCGAAGGATTTGCCCTTGTCTTGCACATTGTAGGGTTCTTCGTCATCCTAGTTCCACTTTCGTGTCTAGGTGACCATGTCTCTGCAAAAGAAGTCTTCGGGAGCTTTAATAATGAAGGCGCTTGGCCGGGTCTAGGGTTATCTATATTTGTTGGAATGTTAGGGAGCACTTTTGCCTTTACAGGCTGCGACGCTGCTATCCACGTAAGCAATTTCCATTCCATTCTCCGATATAAACATAGGGCTGACCCCCCGTGAAACGTTCTGCAGATGACTGAGGAAGTCCGGAATGCCTCAGTGACAGTGCCACAATCAATTATGATGAGTGTCGGCTTGAATGGTCTCCTGGGTTTTGGAATGCTTCTCGCTACGTTGTTCTGTTTGAGGGACGTCGATCATGTCCTGAAATCATCTACAGGATATCCATTCGTCCAGATATTTCTGGACGTAACCGGGTCAATTCCAGCAAGCATCGCGATGGCTTCAATTATGCCTATCTCGGGAGTTGCTACAGCATCTGGGAATCTCGCTGCTGCATCACGAATGGTATGGTCATTTTCTCGTGATCGTGGTATTCCTAAGTGGAAACATATAGGCAAGGTCCGCAATATGCCTCAAGGGTATTAAGTGAAAGTGTTAATTATATATGCGCTTAATGCAGGTGGATTCTAGAGCTATTCCCTTTTACTCGATCACAGCTATTGCCGTTGCTGCCCTCATGCTGTCACTTCTCATTCTTTGGTCCGGCGCTATTCTCGATGCAGTGGTCTCATTGACAGTCAGCGCCCTATTCTCCTCGTACTTGATGGCAACTGGGCTTCTTCTTTACCACCGCCTTACACGTGGGATTCAGTCCCACGAGGATGGAAGCTTTATCGTGAACACAACCGGCGCCCCTCTTACTTGGGGCCCTTTTCATATTCCCCGCAAATGGGGCATCGCAACCAACACTATCACAGTATGCTACCTGCTAATTTGCGTATTTTTCAGCTTTTGGCCACCTAGCCTACACGTAAATGTATCCTCATTCAACTGGGCTATCGTACCAACTGGGGGTACAATTGTGTTTGGTACCATATATTACCTTACTTGCGCGAAAGATAGCTTTACTGGACCTGTGGTAGAAATTTCATAGGGAAATGATATTTGGGGCCATCAAAGTGCCTGTTGTGGTTGTTACTGTCAATTTACTATATATCCTTTTCTGTCAGGAGGTATATTTAGAAGCACTTCTAAGGAAGACGCACATTTGGTCTTTACATAACTGCATAGAGTCGCAGGTTCCACTGTTTTCTACCCGGCAGGGTAAGGTACGAATTTCTTCGAAGCATTATCCAAAAAGCAAAGACCGCCAAAAGTTTAGAAATGGAAAACCCAAAAGACGACCGTTACAGTACTAATACACGAACCCGGAGCCGTCTGGTTGTGCCCTTCGGTTTTGTCTCACCCTTAATGGCCTCCTCATGGGGTACCAAGGTTGGACTAGAGTTCGTTTACTCTTTCGGAAATTCTAGTTAGCCTTCAACTCATTAGGCATATCATAATCACAGTCAGCAACAGAATAGGGCTATTTGTGTATGGGAAGGTGCTTCAATTCTGGAGCTCATAACTAGTGAAACAAACCTGCGGAGCTTTGCATTAGTCTGAATGTTATTTTAGAAGTAGCTGATAAACCTTACGGGCTTATCTCTTCCATTCGGGCTATGATCGGGCTTTATATGCATGCTGAAGTAAGCCCATTAGAAAATGAAAGCGGGCAAATACCCAAATAATAGGCACCCGAAGCGAATTGTGCATTGTGCCTCTCCCACCCTGCAGGAGTTGCCTTGAGCCACGGGTCAACAACGAACAACTATGGAAAACTCATGCTAAATATAATAGCTCACCGAATATAGTCAAAGCTGTGTTTTCCAAGCTCAATTTCTACCCTGTTCTTTCGTCGTCTTGGTTAACTATTGCAATCTGATCATTATGACACATGAACAAAAGTTTAGCAGGAAAAGCTTTGACAGGGCAGTACAAGTAATTCTCGCTTTGGGGGTTCCAGGACGGAGACGAATATTAGGAATACTTTACATTTTCTTGGCTGCTCACGCTCATAACGGTGGCTACCTTGGAAATCTCTCCCCTAATTATAAGGCATATAAATTGGGTTTGAAGGCGTTCATCTGCCAATGAGTGTATGGAGACAATCAGCGCTCAGGAGGCAAACTTATGGCTAGGACTTACGGCATTTTGCCAGTCACAAAATGATATGTATCAGATTTCCAAAAGATGGGAAATAAAGACTAAACTGAACGAGAATAGCTTCCACTAACATCTTACGAGATATGTACATTGATCTAAAAACAGCCTAAAATTGAAACAGCACATGCCTGCTCTCCCAAAAGAGATAAAAAATAAAATAAAAACATCAATAACTTTTAAAGTTGTCTGTCTATAGACATTGATAACATACTTTTATACATGGATATTCGAACTCAGCTCAGTAGGTAGCCACTGGTCTAGAATGCGCAGGATTTCACTAGACGGGCTTAGCATAGTTTCTGATCTTGTATTAGTTACCCTGTTCGGTCATTAGGTCAAACGCATGTTCGAACTTTCTGGAGTCAAGCGGTTCGCTCAGGATCTCTCGCTCCGTCCACTCTTCCATGGCAAAACGACTGGCCGGGAGGCGGTTGTAGAGGAAAATCTCGAAGAAAGTTGGTGGCACGGCCGCCAAGAGGAGAGGTCGAAACTGCTGGATGACCGCCTCAAGGACTTCGAATTCTGCCTTCTTCAACGTTCGGTAGTCCGTCATAGAGGACCCGTCTTCGTCCGAAAAATATCCCACTCCCTGAGGGAGGAAACAGAGCACATTCGGGGACCCAGCAATGCGCACAAGCTGGGCCCAGGGCCACGCACGCCGGTACCAGTCCCTGACCCGCTCCTCCACCTGCCGATAGTCCCAGCTTCCCTCGGGCAGCTGGTGGAAAATGTCACTGACTGTCTGCCCCATCGGGTCCGGGCAGCCCTCCTGCTGTAGCTGTTGACGGTGGTCGTGGATGTACCAGCAGGTGAGCGCCAGGCCGATCCGTGACGAGTGCTCGTTACTCTTGTGCCATAGCCCCGCCTCGAAAACCCCGGCTGCATTGCGGACAAACGGACTGACCGCCATGTCGCGTCGCGTGCGAAGATGGAGCAGCTGGCGTTGGATCTCAACTAGCACCGGCGGGGAGGCGATGTTGAACGATAGCTGGAGCAGCTGATCCGCTCGCTCCCAACCAGCGGCGGTGGCCGCACCAAGAGGCCTCTGCGCGATCTGCTCCCACGTCGCGGTGAGATCCATCGCGCCACACCGTCCCGCCAGCGTGGACCAGCGCCGCCGCACCACCTCCCGCCTCGTCACACCCTCTCGACTTGCGACGGAAGACGGTCGCGGATCGGTCCGACACTGGAGCACCTCGGTGGCAACCGCCTGAGCTAAACCTGATCGGAAAGTCTCGGGTGGCTGGTTGTGGGCCGGCTGCCCGTCGGCCCGCTGCGCCATGGCCCAGAGGAGAAGAATTCCGCCTTCCTGACCGCTTTGGAGTGGGCGGCAGTTAAATTGCCACTTGGAGCCTACCAGGATTGTCTCATCTGCCTTCCGTAGATGCCGAGTTACTGCTTCGGCAGCGGCTTGACAGGCAGAGCACCCGTGGTCGTGATGGTGATCCAAGTCTGAAGACGCAAGCTGTGACGTGGGAAAGAGATAGTGAGTGATAGTACATTGTTGTGTCTGGACTTCAATCAGCGACCACTGTCCATGACTGTGGCCGGGTAACAGCAACATTGGCGGTAAAGGGGACAAACGAAGCGACTCCCGATGAAGATGGTCTTGCCATTCCACATGGCCGATGTAAAGACTCTGAGTCTGATGCCGACAGGCCAAGCGGTTTCCTAAGATATTAACACTGAAACTTGAAAGACATCCCGGATCCTGCAGCTCTTGTAGCAGTCTTCGCACATCGGTGCGTGTCAACTGTCCGCCATAGACTGATACAGAAGACTCGTCCGTCCAGTGCGCCTCCAGGTTGTCGCACAGTTTTCCAATATTTGGTGGAGGGACAGTGTCATTGGTTAAGTTAAGTGCAGTCTGGTCAGTTTCGCCCCTATCCGTTGCCTGGGATATAGAGTCGTGTGTAAAGGGAGTTGGAAGGGCGGTGGGAAAGGTGTCCATGATCGCCTGACTGATATTTTCTGGCATGCTCCAGCTGCTGACCAACCCCTCTGCTTCGGCCGAGGACAAATCAGGGAGCATTGGGAGCGGAGCGGCGGTGCTTGTGTCGGTCATAGATGGCATTTGGCAGGCTACCCATGACGGCTGTGTTTGGCCATCTGACCCCTGAGCTCCGTACGGGACAAACAGTGCATTGGATGCCACCGGACTCATGTTATCAGTTTCCAGCATATTGTCAGTTGTCGGGGATTCAACCTGGCTTGAAGTACTAAACTCCGCCAGCATATGGTCAAATGCTGCCCCTGCCCTCTCCGGCGTGCTCGTTTGGTTCGGGAAAGCGACATCTGAGGTAGGATCCCAGCACCCAGAGTCTTGGACGGAGTCGCTGGCAGGACTATTGCTACTCTCGCTGCCGTCTGTGATAGCACAACCTACATTGTCTATCACGCTCTCACCCTGACTCTCATTATTATTCACGAAATCATTGGGGCTAGATATCATTGAGAGATCCGAAGCCTCTGGCTCTAACATTTCCCTGTTGCTATCAACGTTAGCACTACTCTCGCTCCCGTCTAGGCTTGGACCAGGTTGCTGAAGGTAATGCAGGTCTCTGTTGACTGCGCTGTTGTCTGATGCTGGCCCCTCCAATCGTTGCCTGGTCTGGACATTGGCCTGGTTCTCATCTCCCCCACTTAAGCCTTCGTGCAGCTCTCTTTTCCGTTTGACACCCGCCGGCAATGCGGCAGGCGTTCCATTGACATCAGCAGTCACAGAATCGCTGAGATGGTTCTCAATAGCCTTGACATAGTGCAATGGATTGGCAGTCTCTGGAAAGAGAGCCATGTTGGGGAGAAATGCTTCATACATGTTGCGCAGATATGCCAGCTGCCGATGACGATCAGCTCTCTGTTTTCCAGCTTGTGTCAAGAGCCACACGTCGGGGCAAGGCGCCTTTAGATGGCCCGAGGGGCCAGCCACTGGCATCTGAACTTACTAATGCCTCTACTGTACAGGCTGTTCTCTCACGGTCCCGTACCCACTGGCTACATAGTTCATCCACCAATGGCTTCTATATAACCCTGTTAACTCATACTTTGAATGATTAAAACAAGATACCTACCGCAATTTGCCAGTACTTCTTTTTTTCAAAGGTTGCCTCCATGCCTGTGGGACAGCAGTGGGCACATCCAGCAGCAGAATCAAAAGACCAGAAGTAACAACTAATGCGAACTTGTTCCTTCGGCACATAAGTCTGTGGGAGGGAGCCACCCTTTTCACTGGCCTGGTCTGTCACACCGAAAGCCATTTTAATCCCCAGTGCGCTGCCTGTGTTTATCCTTGGGCTAGGGGAAAGATGTCGAACCTGGCGACGGTTTTATAATGAACGACGCGCCCATTGTAGGGTGCCATCCTTCCATCAATACTTCTGATCCTTAAGCTGCGGGGGCTTGCGCCGATCTAAGGACTCTAGAGCCTTGATCCCCCTTTGTTCAAGCCAAAGCTGGAAGATGCTTCCTTGGGTTCACATGGCGACCTTTTCACAGACCCGCAAAGAAACATGGGAGAAGTAAGTAGATCCACGCCGCTAAGATGCCTAAGAACTATTAAGGCTGGCTAAGGGGGAACTTTGGCTTAATCCCTGCACACGCGGCGATAGTACTATCCGATTTTTTTTGCAGCGCGCTTGCAAAACAAGGTTGTGTCGTGAAAATGGCCGAGACTATTGTCCTTCAATATACGGTTCTATGTACCTTTATAGGCCTTGGTAAAATGGCAAACATCTTGTTCGTGGCATGATAGTACACTGGCAGAAGAATAAGGGCCATACTGGGGCCAACAAACTACAATCCATACTCTGCACTAGAGCCAGCTATCCAGGTCTCAAACTTAAGACGGTGGAGTATCATGTTTTACTGTAATCAGCTACTGAAGCACACTGCCGATCTCAGCTCTTCAAAACGTGGGTATTTTTATTGTCAAGGGGCAGTAGTGCCTATAAAAATAATCCTGTCCATGGTTCATGAGATCGAAGCTGATACTCTTGCACAGTTGGCAATGTGGGCTGACAAATATCATGATAGAATCAGGATCGCGTGGGGTGATGATCCACGGGTCATTAGTTCAAGATCGACAACCCTGAGGATCAACACATCAGTGGATTAATCAACCGTTTGTGACCTCCCGTGGACAACACTTTCCCAATGGGACAATGTGATCAATTGAGTTATAATAAGAATGGAACTAGTGGAGATCCTAACCAAGCATGGAGGTGGGTATTGGACCGATCGACAGAGTACAAAGCACTAAGCTTCTGACTGGCCCATAGGCTTTCTTACCCGGTCACAGCCGACTTTAGCCCGAACCAAAGCATGGTACCACCATTGGAAGCCCTGAATGATTCTTCTAGAACTGACCGATAAAGTTCATTAACGTGGAATTGATTGCATCATAGAGAATAAAGGCCATCTACACCCGATTTAGACTTCCCGACACTGGCCCCAATAAATCCTTCTGGCAAATTTGCGTTTTCAGTGGGTTACCCCTCCAAAGCCTATTTATAATTAAATCCCGCCTTTCCTATCGTCGGTGAGCGTAGGTGTCCACTTTACCTGGGGTTAGCGGATGGGGCTCTCCTCCACTATGCGGGATATTGTCCCCGGAATTCCACTCTAAGTCGCAGGAGGGGTAATTCTAGCCTGTCGCTCAAACCAGCAATAGTAAAACCTTACCACAAATCACAAAAGTCATTTAAAGTTTTTTCTACAAACGTGGAGGCAAACCCTCCTGCAGATATTTTGTTGAGCCCCTTGGATTGAGACTGAGCCGCAGGATTTATGCCCATACCAGTAAGTCTTGTTATTGTACAATGTCCAGCGCAGATATTACTGTAGTTCTATATCATTTGTAAAGCGTTAAGATCGCCTGATGCTGATAGGCAGTACTAAGACCATTTAATCAGGGATTCGGCGTTTAAATCAGCTCTAACCGATTCATAGAACCGAGCGTACACGTTCAAGGACAAATAAAAAGAAAATAATAACTGTATTCTTTAAGGTGGTAGTAGACGATGCTGAGCTTACTGTTGTATTTTTATAGAACATTATTAATTTACTATAGACGCCCGCTGTGCAGAGTAGGAGTTTGCACGGGCGATCCGAACTACCCGCCGAGCCTGCAATTGCCTCACACGTAGGTTGCGTCGTGAAATCAGCCGTTTCTCACACGCCACACAGTCGTCCCGGGAGGCCAGCCAAGGGCCAGAGAAACCAAACATTGGGGATACTCCTTGACGGTCCATAAACCAACGCATCGGGTTAGGAAACCCGCCCACGGGATACCGCGCCCCATCTTCCAGCCGAACCGACAACACGATCACATCGTCCAAACGGTCGACGGAGAACTGGACCGGCACGCAGTAACGCCCGCACTTATGGCACACTGCGTCTTCGCTCGCATTAATCCGCAGTGGTCGGTTGCCGAAGACAAATTCCTTCTGCGATGTGTCTACATGCTGGAGTGCACTAATCAACGCATCTCCAGGAACACGACACCGGATGACACCCCGGCATCGGTAGGACCAACTGTTGATGTCTCGTTCCGGGGCGGCCACTAGTTCAAAAAACAAACTTTGGGCTAGCAACCTTAGCAGGCACCGACGACCGTGATCTCCGACTCCCTGCAAAGCGGCCTGCTGGATCAAATCACTCATACAGTGAGCGGCATCCAAACGCGGCTCAGGTCCAGAGAGCTGGATATCTAGCCGTGACAGAGGCTCTCTCTCTGAGCATGCTGTGTGGTGCCAAAGTCGGAGCCAGGATATTTTACCATCCATGGTCTTCATGAACGAACGTAACACCGGCCACAAAAAATGCCTACGAGCCAGGGAACGAGGGGGGTGTGGTCCAGTCCGAGATCGGCATGCCTCTTCGGCCCTTTCGCCAGCGCCAATGTTCAAGAGAATGCCCAGAGGTGGCCGCCAGGGCCACATGTACTGTAGTTCCTGTCGGCACAGACCGGCTGGATTATTATTTTCCAGACCTCCGTCCCAGCAGTCGCCAAGGGTTGACAGCGCAAACGGACCAAATAGCCTATCTTCTGTTAGCTGGGCAACATGCCTCCAAGCCGCCTGATCTGACAGAGACTATTAAGTTCTTACTTACATCGGGACAGCCGATGTAGCACGTGCACTGTATGGGCTTTGGTTAATAGACAATTCCCACTAGGGTGAGGATACCAACCATTGCCAAATAAACGGCTCATCCTCAGGGCTACAGACAGAGAGGTCGCGGTACCCTGGTCGAGAAGCTTTTTATTAGAAAGTCTGCATGGTACAGTGCTAGCTCGGATGAAACCAATGCAGCTGACTTAGAACAAGGACGAGCCAGGTTGCGCAGTCCAAAAAATAAAAAGGTAAGGATGTTAGAAACACCAACAAAGGAACAAAGAGAGGCTTACCAGCATTTCTTGGCCGCGCTAACGAAGACTTGTAGTTGGTTAAGATGACTGTGTCCTCTGCAGTCGTCGTAGTTACAGCAATCTTGGTCCCCGACAAACCGCCTGGCCCAAAAAGCCGCTGGTTGCTGCTATAATGTTGCTGGAGAAGCGACTCGGCCTTCTCCGAATCGTACAGCCCACGACCCATGGCACTACGTATGATCCGACGTGGCCATGCGAGCAGGCGGCGGGGCTGTGGCTGACTGTTAAAGAAATCAAACAGAAGACGTTGGAAAGCATCGAGGCATTGGGCAATGGGCTTCCGCCTGGCAAAAATATCCAGCACAATAAGGCCACCTGTTTATTATATTCCATCAGCGCGGTCACTGTGTATCCGACGATATATAACAGAGCTGCCCGTCAAGCCAGGAGAGCTTTCATCTCTTACCGGCACTGGTCCCAAATGCGACGTCAAACAACTCCTGCAACAGACAGATCGGTCCCAGCAAATCCTGCAGTTCCATCAGAATCTGCAGAGACACTACACCTCGAACACCTCCCCCGTCCACAGCGAGGGCGCGCACAGCAGCGGTGCGAGGAAGCAGTGTCACGCACGCCGTGCATGCTCGCTGGCACAGCGGGCACCGATCCACCACATAGACAGATTCCGCCCGTGGCCGCGGGCTGCCGCAGCGCTCGACACAGCTGTCACAGATGGCATGACCACAGTCAAGAGAATGCTGAGGACTATAAAGAAGACAACTCAGACATGTGCGGTTGCTAAAGAGTTGCTGGAATAAAGGTTGCAGCTCTTGCAGGTAACACAAGTGGGAATCCCAAGGGGGCACTTGCCGCGCCAGCATGCAAGCATATGCGTCAACCAGTCGAGACTCAATCGATTGTGACCGGTGTACTGCTGCAGTGAAGCCCACTATGTGCTGCAGGGCGTCAAGGCACTGCTGCCAGTAGCGCTGTCGGTATAGATCCCTGGGGTGAAATGCTATCCGGATTCTAAACGTCAGCTTTCTTCCAAATACGATGGTCTAGGATATAGTGAGATACAGAGTCTATGCATAGATAGTGCACTTACCGTGGGTATCCGGAGGAAACGCGTCAACTAACAGGCTCGATGCAATGATGGCGTCCTGCGTCTTAGAAGGGATACCCGTCCCTTGATGGAGAAAGTGGCTGAGGTGTGTTGTCCATCCTATAGGGTCAGACAAAGGACGAGAGGCATCAATCAAGTTAAAGGGCTCCTGGGGGCTCCGTGCTGTGTGTCGGACCGCTTGTTCCAGCAATCCAGGCAAATGAGCTGCTGAAAAAAACGTTCCGGTCTCCTGTCGATCTCGAGCAGCCCAATCCAGGGCTTTGAAAATCTCCTCCTTCAAAGGTCGGTACCGAGCCTCGTCGGATAGTGAGTTCTGCTGTGATACGTAGAAAAGACGGACGCTAGAATACAGCTCCGGAGCGTCCGGTCGCTGGAAGAAAGGGAATTTATCAGGGTCATGTCCTTCATCCGCCTCGACCGCCACAATCAGGCGTGGTCGCATGGATGGTTGTGTGGCTCCGCGCCCCACACGTGCCCAACCGTCAAGCAGATTGGCGGCTTGCTCAACTCCTCCCAGATCTTCTGCAAACAGACATAATACGTGGGAAAATGGAAGCAGTGCCCGTGCGAGGAGGACATTATATACCTGCGGGTCTGGGTTGGGCGCCCAACCAATTGAGATCTGCTCGACTCTCGGTGGTGAGCTGACCCCGCAGGGTTGCCAGCTTTGGCGGGGGTCGCCGTCCGCGAAGAGGACAGGCCGCTGGGAGTACAACGTTCGGTGGTCCACCCGCAGTTGAAACCCGGTGGTTCTATGCAGTGGGTTGTCCGGGAAGAGACAGCGCAGCGCTCGGTCCTTACGGCCCCGACCCAAGAAGCAGGTCAGCACGGGATGTCGATTCTGCAACGATCCTGCGGTGCGCATTAATTGCAAGGGACGGTCCGCATCATAACACAGAGAAGGACCGGCCTCGTCTGAAACAAATTCAAACCAAGCCGATTGCCGGCGGGGGTGCATGACAAGGAAAGTAGGGAATACTGTAATGGATCAACTTCTGTTAATTACCATCGTAGAGACTCCAGGTAGTAGTGGCTTTAAATATTACTCCACCGGTGATAATAAGCTCCCTCAAAACTGCCGTGTGAGCCGCTCTCTCATGCACTTTGGTGCTGCTCACTTAACTTCACTAATGCCGTTGTTTTATTTGTCATTGTTTCCCCAAATTTCAGGCGCTACAGTAACTCTCCTCCAAGTTGCGAGCACACGGCCCTCTGCCGCAGAACGTCTTCTCTGCCATGGCCATTTTTGTGAACAGTCGGAGAAAAGACAAGGCCAAGTTCCCAATATGTAGGCAGCCGCGGCTCCAATTTACTTACGGCTGAATTGTGATATAACTTATAAACACATATAAATAGGTGAGAAGGCCTAGAGCCTATCCATCACTTGTTGTCAGACTCACACTCCCCACAGGATTTATTAAATAGAACAAGTCTAAAACTCTCTTGTTAACAAAAGGTCTTGATCAGATCGCATCGCAGTATCTATCTCCAGAGTTGCCCGGGTTTGCGACTTATAGAATCGGATATGGAAGGCCTATGGGAAAAGCAGCCTTGCTCGACGGCCGATCGCCACATCGTGGAGTCAGACAGCGCGGATGATTCTAACAAGGCAGCTGGATTGGCTTCCAATACCGGTGCCTTTAAGGCCCAGTTAGCTATGGCCAGCCATGCTTCCAATCTACTCACCTGTCACGATGCAACCCCTCTCTCGCCTGCAGGAAGGCAGAATCCCATGGGTGGGCCATTCCCCAAACCGCCCGGCCAAGGAGTGCCAGGTTCGTGGACACTAGAGGAGGATGCGGCGATCATCGCACTGCACGACCGGGGGGAGAAATGGGAGGACATAGGCCGACATCTCCAGGGACGCTCCGGCACTGCATGTCATTTCCGCTATGTGTTCCTCCGGCACCGGCCCGAATGGAATGAAGAGTGGAAGGACCAAGTCGCAGTTTGGTATCAGCGGTAAGACACCTCCTCTACAAGAAGTGTTCATATAATTAATCAACCACTGCCAAGGTGCAAATCTAAGCTGTGGGCGCAGGTAGCCAACAAAGTGTGTCTTTCTGAGCGAGATGTTGAAGCGCTTGCTTGGCAGCTTGGTCCATGGGAGATGGCGCGACGCGCTGCGATAACATCATGTGAGCAGTGAGCGGGGGTATATCCGAACAATCGCCGCAAACCATACAGTGAGGAAGCTGGTTTTTAATTTTTTTTTTTGGTTTGCCTTTTTTCTTGAAAATTGCTAAGAAGGAGTGGTAAAAAGATGAAACTGGGTTTTCTCTTGAAATCATTATGCTTCCGGTAAAATAACGAAGCTGTAAATATGTCAGATATTCGGCTAGTCCCGAAGAAGAAATAGAATACGATTGGTAAAAAGGTCTTATTTGGACGAATTGAGCTGGTTTTTGGGCTCTTCTTGATTCTTCTTATGATTATTTTGTTGTGTGCTCCGCGGGGGTTTTATCCCTCAAACCTTTAGTTAGTTGAGCACCTTAGATAGGAATGCAAGAGACTCAGCTGGTTGAGATACTGTGATTCTTGATGTTTCCATAGACATCTACTTCCTATTTGAGCTAATGGTTGGCCTGTAGCTAATCTATAGCTCCCTGCGCATCACTTCCCCCTGAATTCCACAACATATATATAGCAGATCCTTGGCAACAGATACCATAGGGAGTGTAAGAAATTTGACTATTTGATGTTATTAGTTAAACCCTAAATGGTTCGCTTGGAAAAAGGTTGATTGTGTTGTAATTCATGGGGAGATTAAATTGTTATTATTCTTATCTAAAAACTTGAGGGTTTATATAACTGGTGAACACTGGATTAATATCCTATTAGTCATATTCTAAACAGATTATATTCCGTGCATGAGGCTTTTCAATTTGACCGAGCCTTGATTCACAACAGACTGCGATTTCCGGTGACACTTCCCAGGCCGGCGGAGAATACGCCGCAGGGACAATCGAATAGTGTCACCTGGGATAGCTGGAATGAGCTTGCGTAATTATAATAAATGCTGCAGGTAGGACAAATCCGTTAATCACCCGTGCTTCTTAGGCAATTTATAATAGAAACATATTTCAAATTACACGAGGAAAAAGGAGATAAGAAGGCTACAGTATATTCCATAGTTAAATTGCTGTGAAGTAGGAATTTATTTAACGTTCGAATCTCAAGCGGATATTGCCTTTCCCTATCCTAGCAGAATAACTGGAGCACAGAGTATTTGATATGCCATTTAAGGAATAGCATTGCAAAGCTTGTGACCTTATCCGCGGCACTTTAATAAAGATTTTATTCTTTAGTTTCTTAGCAGCTGATCCATGTATTGCCATCGGGAGAGTATAAAAAAAAGAGGAGTCTTGTGGTATCTCTACCTTAGACCTGAGAGTGTGGGCGGAGTGATTCTACATGCGGTTCAGACACAGTGAATCCATAGGTGACGTGAATTCCCGAGGCACCTTCAGGAAGGTTATTCTGTGGGACAGGCGGGCCATCCACGTTGGTGTCTCTTAGGTTCCAAAGGCTGGTTTCGTCTTGTTGCAGATGCATCTGAATCCAATGCTTGCGAATTCGATCCAAAGCCTGCTTGAAGTCATCGAGGATCACAGTGTCGCATAGACATTTAAATATAAAAGAGAGCTGTCTCAGTCATCACTGTCAGCAAGGCTCCTGGTAGATCGGTTTCTTCATTGCTGCAAAAGTCTTACCTTCCAAAACGGTTCAATTCCAACCGGGAGTTTCGTGTGAAATGCGCCTGCAATAGCACAGGTGTCTATGATAACAAAGACCAAGGAAATGCACATTGAGAGGAGCATAATGCCAAACCGCGGGCTGATTCGTACAAGATCTAGTAGGCTTATTGTATAGTGCTGTTTGATTGTGTAGCACAGCATACACGTGGTAAACAGCCACCATGGGTCCCTTGGTAAATAGTTAGTGTAGTTTTTAAAAAAAGCCAGACACGCTAGCCAAATGGTCCATACCGAAAGAGTGGTTCCAGAGGCCGTGTTTTGAGAAATAAGTCATCATGCTTATTAAAGAAAACAAAATTTGCGTATATTTCCAGCACCCAGTAAGGTTGTGCCAGCAGTAACGTTGCAAGATATAGCCAAGAGCCCCATCTTGGCAAAAAAGGCTTAATCTTGAACCAGGCAATTATGTTATGCAAAGTCCATGACAAGTTTAACCCGATAGCAGTGATTGACAAATACCAGCCGTATGATGGCTCATGGAGAAAGATAAACGTCCCGTGGCAAATTGCCAGGATTAGCTACAGCCATTGTAAGAACCCAGGAGCCTAGTATGGATAAAGATAACTGAGTGGTCTACTCACTTCGACAATAACTAGCTTGTGAAGTATCTTTCTCTTGATCATGTTGGCTGCAGCAACAGATAGCATTACAACCAACGAGCCCACCATCAACCCCTGTCCCCATGCTTCCAGAACAAGCCCATCTGGGTCTTTAGGTCTCCCAGGGGATATAGTGGATGACGCTGATCTCGTTGCTTGGAAGGAAAGAGCCATAAATGTTGTGTAGTTAACACAGAGGATAATAATTAGAAGGATAAAAGCTTTCAGGGAAAGAGATAGCATAGATTTATATTAACCAAGGACTTCAGACTTGAAAAGCGTTCCTTGCAGGACTTATTTAACTGGCTACTAGCAGAGCTACAACGTGCAGCCCGGAAGAAAGCCAGACGGTATGGAATGTAACGGACCCAACTGATCCACAGTGGGGGCGGTTTGGCTTTGTATGTCCCATTTTATAGGATACTCCCATAAATACCACAAGCGACAGATGAATGGCGGAGGATATTGTTTACCGTATTCCTTAAGATACCTATGGGATCTACTATATCACCCGTGGTTCGTAGACCTCTAATACATAAAGAGAAGGCTGGAGGATGTTCCAGGAATATCTTGTTCTTAATATATGGCCGGTGGCTTATTCCAGCTCATTTGACTCACCCTAATTTACGATGTTTCTCCACAGAGCATAGTTAGTTTTCAAGCTGAAATTACGTGCAGGGTCTGTTACAGTACTAACAAACCTTAGGTAACCACTAAGAATATCTAGGGTTTATTGTATAGGGATGCCTTCCGCTAAGGACAAGTTTAATTTTAAAATAAAAACCAACAAAAAGTGACATCTGCAGCGCCCTATACAGGCCTTTCATAACTTAGACATTGGTTGTCAAAGAGTTTTGACAGCGAGGGAACACCCCATGATAATCACCGCACAGCAGGTGGCACCGAGACTGAGCCGTCCAGCGGGCCCTAAACTAACATCCTGGACAAATGATATGCCAGTTACACGCGTTTGCAATGCTGATTGAAGAGCATATATAATACCTGCAGACACGGAGAAACACACCAGACAAGCTAAGCTTGCGGTTAACATCACAGTCTGTTTGACCCGGCGATAACAGGGCCATGGCCACCGTGCAATTATTAATGGCGTCAGCAAGGCAGTCAAGGCCAGCACAAGCCCAATTGTTATAAGAGGTGTAATTGCTCCCTGCGAGGAAGCAGGTTCTCCAAGGGACTGGAAGCTTTCAACAGCGTCCTCGAATTTAGTTTGGATTGACTTTGGAAGGATGTTCGAAACGTTGACAGGCAACTGGTGGCATTCATTGGGCTTTTTATGGATTTTAGTGCATAGCTTTTGGGTACCGAGAGAGATCCTGTAAGGGAAAAGGTCATCGTCTAGAGACTGATTAAATTCGACTTTTTTAGCTGCTGTTTCTATAGCTGACGGGGTGGTGAATATTGCAGTCTCAATTCCGCCTCTAATACTCTGGGAGAGGTTAACATGGTGAAGTATAACGCGGCGATCCGTCTCTGGAAGTTTCTGCCAGTTCAACTAAACTCTATGTCAATATTTATGTCTATGCGTGGAAACCATGCATTGCTAGGCGCTTTGAGAGTCACTTACATTAATGGTTGCGATCCCGGTTTCTTCCACAGAGGTGCTGGTCAGCACCAGGAGAGTCAGGACAGTGGTTAGCAGCACAGCTGGGATAAAAACAATATAGATGGTCGTGATTACTCGTTTTCTTCGAGTTCTTTGCTCCAATGTGGTAACTGGAGCCAGAGCGTCATTTATTCTCCGCCGCGGTGGGGATGTGTCCTGTTGCGTAGACCGAGTGAGCTCCTCTGGCAGCTGAATGCTTGCAGGACTATCTGTGAGAGCAGCCATGTTACACCTGCTCAACAGGATTAACGAAGGAAGGGGATATATATAATAGAAATTTGACGATATTAAGTTCGGGAACTCGATTTTGGAGAACAAACGAAAAAAAAAAAAAAGGAAATAAAGAAAGGCAGCAGGAAAGGCAGAATTACTAAGTACTAGAGAGAAGAAAGTTGTGCTGGAGAATAGTGGATACTGTACGCTCTGATAAGACATTATCTAGTCTGAAATAGCCACACCATACCTGGCGTCGTGAGGTATTAATCTTCAACGGTGCGGACAACTTATGCTATGTAGATTCTCCGGTAGAAAGCTACATCGCTGACAAACCCACTTACCAGTAGTTACAGTATATATAGTAGAGTGCTCCCAATATCCTCTGCTAGCAGCTTCTTCCCCACAGTTTGTGTATAAAGACTCTCGAGCGTCCAACACCGTCCGCCTTTTATATTAGAGCTACTTGGACATAATCAATTATCCGTCATGGACAACATCCCTCAATCCTGTCCTAACACTCCTGAGTCCAGTCCGCTTATGGAGGGTGACTCCAATTATGGCACTTCTATAAGTACAGTCGACGTGCCAGGCCATCGGGATGCCCAGGACGGGTTTCCGAAGCAGAAGTTTACTCCGAACAATGATAGGCCTGTCACGCCTTTGCCTAAGAGACTGATGTCAAACTGTGGTGCTCCAGGGCCCTTCAATCCTCCCGGGGCACCTCTACGCGGTGTTGCAAACGTTCCGCCACATTTCTCTCGCCCAATGCTTCTGCCAAGCCCTCTCCTTGATGACAAGCCACGGCAGGCAATAGGGTTGTTCGAACCACAAATCTCCCGACGAAATGCTGTCGCGCGTATGATGCCGCTTCCTTACAGTCAACATTGCTTGGGGGACAGCAATAAGATTTATGATGAACTCGCCCATTGGTACTACCAGTACGTAATAAGTCTTTTTAAATCGAACGTTTCCACGCTCTCTAACCGCATTCCGGCAGATTTCGCCTCCAGATGTGGTCCCCAGTGGCATGCATGATGGGTATAAGCTGGGAGGAGGCGGAAGAGCTTGGATGGCGAATGGGCAAAGCTGAGATTGACCAACGGGTGTTCATATCTCCCCATGTTTCGCGTATGGACTGGCGAAACAATGTGATTACAAAGATGTAGGGGAGAAATACATACTCAGTTTGTGAAAATAGAACAAATATCAATTTTTGTTTATGGGAGTGTAATACTGTATAAACACAGTAATGTACCAACTTTAGCACTGAAATCCAGGATAATATCTCTGGACCCAGAGTTTCTGAAGATCCCCAGTCCAAATACCAGGATTTTGGCTTTGGCCTGCAGGTAACATTGACCCACTTGACTCCCTAGACATTTTGCTTGTGATCTGTGGGGTCATCTAAAGTCAGCAAACAGTAGAATAACTGTGTATATAGCTACCTAGCGAGAATAGTCATATTATTTATCTTTGCTAATCCCAAGACTCGCAATTAACATGATCAAGTAATTATGTGCTGGGGAAAATATACAGTCGAAGCGCTAGTCCACCAATTGTTTATTTATCAGACTATGGATCACTGGGCGACTTCAGTGCAACCATGGTCTGAGATTCTGGAGGTTAAGTTTAGGACTCGCTGGAAACAGGAATGGATTAGTGTATCACGCGCGATAAACTGTATCTATTGTAGTCTAGCACATCATGTGATTGATTAAACTAATCATGTGGTCTCTGTACGTGCCTTTCGATCTTATAGGACAGTGTCGATTCATTGCCGTCTTTTATAGGTTGTTCGAGGTTTCCATATATCCCTCCTTTCAGTGGGCTCTAAGTATACGAGCCAAACCAGGCTGGCGGGTATATGGGCGTCTCGAGATCTGGATAAACATCTTGCGCTACTAGTTCCAAGAATGCAAAACAGTCAGTGCTTTTCCCCTAAGATTAGACAATATGTATATGTGCACAATTCGTTCTGTATATCTAATATGTATCACAGCAATGCAATAGCAAGGACATAGCTGACCAAGTCCAAATAACAGGCGTGGTATTTGTCTGCCTGTTACTGTACGTTTTTTGAACTGTTTTAAAAGGTTAACAGGCCTGACATTAATTTGTTCTCTCTGGACGCATGAACGACTCCTGATTGCTATAATGTAGCCTCCACTGGTACAGGACATCAAATTCATATATGAGTGCAGAACAACCATCTCTTGGTAAAGTGCTAGGAGCAGGTGATTGGGATGAAAGGGAACAATTAGGATTGGTAAGAACAAATTATTTAATATTTTAGTGTTTATCCGAGCTTTTTAAATACCTATAGCGCTTGTATGTAATGAACGGAGTTCAATTGCATTTTTCTATTTCCTAAATCAAATTCCAGTTTCTAGGGAGACCAGAAAAGCGATGGTCCATCGGGATCATGTTAAGGACCTGCCGGTCAGAGCATGATTAACAGGGATTAAAACAGTTGATTGGGGGTCCCAATCTGAATATTCAGAGTGGAAAACCAGGCTTCCTGCTTTCTGCGAATCCCTGATTCGACCGAGGTGTTTGGTAGCCACCTGGAGAGCAAAGGAGCTGGTAATGTCGATATAGGGAATACCGTCCCTTGCCCCCCAACAGCTCTTGCTAGACGTGGAATCCCGAATGTCCCATGGTAGATTAAAGTGCATTCCTGCAAATTCAAGGCCGAGATAAAATGGATCGGCCCTAGTAAATAAAAAAAGGCCGAAATGCTTGACACGCAGTTTCTCTCCATGGACCGCGTGAGAATCCAGATTGACATGTTTATCCAAACTGTGTGGAAAATGCATTATAATCTCATCTGCGCACTGCCTGATAACCCTATTGTTGAGAATCTCCTCGCCTTCCCACTGGTTCTTTACCCTCTCTTCAATAGATAACGACCTCTGTAAATACTTATGCTTCTGGCTAACAACACGATTAGCATGCTTCCGAAAGTCGGGAGGAATTCCCACAATTCACACTTCAAGGGTAGCATGGCTTTGATCTTTTTTCTGGTAGTATACATCTAGGTAAAATATCCGCTCTCTCAGCCGAATAGTATCGGGACCGAGAATAAGAATATGGCATTTGTCGCGAAACCAGGCGTCAAAGATCTGAAGTGTATGGTCGACATCGCGTAACGGATGTAGTAATTTCTCCGCTGAGGAGGCCGATAGTTCAATTTCGAAGGCCACTAATAAAGCGCCCACATCTGATGCCGTTAATCGCTCCATAATATCGCATGCTATTCCGTAATATCCTCTGTGGTGAAACAGTAATGGCAATCCTTTTAAGGATTTTAATATCCCTGTCATTGTAGAATCAAGTGGTGATCGTGTGTCTTGGAGCTTGGCTATACGGTTATCTAAGAATTTTAGCAACTCCATTCCATGGATCGAGGCTGAGAAGTATGATAATGGGTATACTCACGACTAAGTAAAACTTAGACCTTCCTAAACCTCTCTGATGGATGATAAAAACCGCAAGAGGAACATCAGGGGGTTTATATAGCCAAGGTCGCTTGATATTAGTAAAGTGCCTTACAAAACTGCCCCACCTACGAAAATTCTTTAATAACTTGTTGCATTCCAGCACCTCCATTGTTTCCCTCGCTATTACAATTGCGGCGGACAACCTATGCAAGCAACACGAGGTCCTAATAGAGGTGCCTGTAGAAATATGATGTATTCCATTCTTTGGCAAGGTTGTTGCGGCATGAAGTGAGCTTGGCAGAGAACATGCACGTGCACAGCTCCGGGGAGCACCATAGCACTCACGAGGCGAGAAGCTAAAACAGAACATCAATGAAAAGGACAGTTTAATATTCCCATGCTTGGGAAGCCCTTGTTCGCGATGGATACGGTCTGAGAATAGGAGATGTAGGGATCTATAATGTCACTGCTTCGGTCCAAGGCGAGTAGCATTCTGATATGAACAATTTCTTATCGCTGTATACAAGTAGAGAAAACAATGTATATAGAGTAGTTATGCTTCAATCGCTATTACTATGACCTATGCTCTAATGCTGATGTCAATAAAACACGAGCAGATATTTGTAACCATTGAATGGCTCTTTAAGTGATCGCCTAAGTTAACAACGTAAATAAGCTGGCAAACATGGGTTAGTGTATCACGCGTGATATACTATGGATACAGTATTATGGATTATTATATTACCTGTGATAGATTCTAGGGTTGAGCTTTTGTTCCCCATACTGCGTCACGACCCCGTCCGGTTTCTCTGTCTGGTCTGTCGTCAGGTCTCTTTATACAGTATACTGCAGAAACTTCTTTAGCACTATATATTATTATGGGGCTACACATTAAACAAGATCAGTGGATAGCGCATAACGCGTGATAATCTAATCTTGTCCACACACTGGCCAGGGCAACTGCAGTGGCTGTCTTATGCTTTCTGGTTTGGATACAAATATTGCAAGAGTGGTAGTAAGATAAGATCCTTGATGGCTTTCGTGTCGTTTGTTACATCAGCAATAGCTATTAGACCTATTAAACAAGAAATAATAAACGCTGTTGGCTGTTTAAGGTGCAGGCCTACTTGCTGAATACCGCTCGGCCATAAAAAGACGCCATGACGACTAATTGCGGTTTTATGAGTATTTTTAACGCTAGATCAGAGTTAACACTATTCTATCCATCAAGGTTAATAGGGCCAATACGCTACCCCATGATGAGCATAGTGTATCACGCGTGATAGCCCATGCGTGCGGAGACTCCTATATGGAGGCCCCGGCACGTTTTCTCGACGGTGCAGGTTCGACCCTTAGCCTGAACAATTCATTTTCTGATTTGATCATGTAATCCTAAGTCTTATACAACACCCGTTGGGTGCTTGAGCTGCCTCTCCTGTTTACCGCGGGTGTCGGTGTAGAAGGGGCCTGTTGGAGCACCTAGAACAGTCCTGCAACTTATCTCTGTGTACCGTGACCGTCGACAAGTGTCGCCCCTTTTGGTTCAGCACACTTTATCACCCGTGATACTCTAAACCCATAGAGGTTAATAGAGGAAGGAGCGGATCTGCGATTAGTCCACCGAGTTGGAAAGAAAAATAGCTAATTGCTGCCGGGCTACTAAGGACCTGACCCTGGCACGGAGTAAATGCTTAGTTACGACCCATTTTCATTGCATTTCACATTTCCCTTGCCTTTAAATTTTCTCGGCTTGCTTCTGTTTCAGGGCCACAGCGTGCGATAGCACGTGTGTTCCAGTAGTTAGTGTTTGCCGAGCGCACTCGTGCGATCCTTAATAGGAATAGCGTATCACGCGTGATAGACATGGAGTATGTTAGAGAAGTCTCTTTGGATGCCAAGAATAGGATGCGTAAGCCCTGACCAATCACTTGAACAGAATTCCCTAGAGATTATAATTATTAGATATATTCATCTGGCAAGATGCCCTAAGTCCATACTTGGAAAAGTGCGTCACGCGTGATACACGGATTGTGGGTTGGTCGTCGCGTTTTGATTGGGCTCTTTTATTATCTTAGAAGGATGACGAGTTTGAGAAAATCGCTTATTGCTATATCGATTTAGTATAATTAATGCTGCCTGATCGAGTTATCCCGATAAGACCTTATTAGTTTTACTTACTGTGGACCAAAGTGGATGAGCCATGGTGCGTGGGATTGGACCCTCGGTGGATGGCGGTGCACAAGTGGTTGAGGACCATTTATGTTACTAAGATCTGGCGAATTCTATTCTGCTAGTAACTAGAAGAAATTACATATAGTGAGTAACACATATAAATTGCTGTTTAAAAAAGCAAGCTCCTAATCCTAACACACTGAACTAAACATCTATTCCATCATCCTCCAAAAATGGGTACCATTCCGGGTGTCCGCAATGTTTCACGACGTCGTGAGACCATTTTTAAAAAGTGCAACGAACTGAGCCAATTCGGCGTGCGAGTCTGGGTGGTTGTATGCTCTGGTGCGCAATGCACCGTGTTCAAGTCAATGAACTGCAATTTATTTGAGTCACTGGACCGTCAAGTTGTACGCCGGCGGAGATCCAACCCTTCCCCACTCTAAGCAAAAACATCGCTGATGTATATCCATACAGATGCAGGTCACACGTCGGCCAACATGGAAGAATAGTCATGACTACAATAGAAATATGCGAGAAAGACGCCCATTGCGGTTGATTGATCAGCTTCAGTCTGGGAATGGGCCTTATCCCCACGTCCAGTAACTGATGGAAATGAGTCTGGCAATGGAGGTGGACAGAATCTGTGCTTATGCATGGGATATTGCTGCAGTAAATAGTTAACATTGATCGGGTAATGATTATATAATTACTGTACTGTATCAATAGGATGTGCTTTACATAACCTAATAAGACAGTTGGCCTTATAGGGATATGTACTGAAAATTCGTTACTTAAGTTGTACAAAAGCCCTGCAAAATGTACAGTTTGGGAGTAACTAAGTGTGCAGCGTGAGCAAGAGCGACCAAAGAACAGGCATGCTTAAGAAAAATAAAGATATGCCTTATACTATATGTATGTATATTAATGCGTTACAGTAAATGTATCTACTGACGTGCCGATTATTGTGCTGTAGCGGCATTTGCAGTAAGGTGCTGATAACAACGTAAAGGTAACAGTGACTTTGGCTCCTCTTTTATGGCGACACAAGGCTGGCGGCCGCCCTTAAATCTCGTTCAATCCTTTAAGCTCATCTTTAAGCTACTAAGTTTGCAGTACATTCACAAACAGGTATGGCAGTATCAGTACCCAGCCAACATGAACATGCGCGGTGGCGGCATTGGATGGGGACATTTGCTAAGTCTGAACCCTTGACAATCCCGGCCGTGCAAAGTCGGTATGTAGACATGGTGCTCGAGGCAGAAGAAATGCCTCTCCTTTACAACATGGTTGCGTCAGCCGGCGCATGGCTCCTGCTAGCCGGATATCTGGTCTTTCCAGGGACCTTTACCTCTTTGCACGATTCTGCTGTGGTTGGAGAAATAGCGACCCATAGCCACGCCGGCTCGGTGGTATCTCATGCCATTCAGAATCCACCTCTCCTTGCCTTAGCAATAGTGGCTTGTACACTGGGCACTCTCGGATGCGGCTGGCTCTGCTGGCGATGGCGGTTTAACTTTCTGTGGCTGGAACAGCATATTTTCCTGTGAGTGGCCTGATAGCAAAAATAATCTACCTGGCCTGTGTGCTAATTTATAGACCCGTACTTATTCATTCCGCTACTGGCCTGGTTAATACCCTGCTCAATGTATACGCAGCCCGCCATGGGACATGGTCCGTGATGGCGATCGTGACAGTTGCTGTGGCCGGCTCATTTACGGTACTCGCGGGCATTCTCTTCATGTCCATTCAGTTAGTTGTGCTCCAGAAGATCAAGTGCGAGCACCAAACCCTGGTCAATAGTGCTGCTTCGGCTCCTGAGGCAGTGAACTTTCATTCCTCTGGCATTTGTGAGACTTGTCAGAGTAGGTTGTTTATGGAAGCTACGCAGGAGGAGGAGCCTAATGGGACAGATAATGCACGGCAACTTAACTGAGTCTAACTAGCGGGCGAGATGGATGATACAGTGTACGAGCTCGAGCACTAAACGCTGCACCAGCACTTTTAGCGTGAGAACAAATTGGGTAGGGTTAATGCTGTATCCGCAGCCAAGGTTGAACTGATTTTCAGAGCTTATCATTTATGTTAAGAATGCGCAATTTTCTGTACTGGTTGTACCTACTATGTAATAAAGGCAATGAAGCAGTGTTCTCAGCACAAACTATGGCAGAATCAGATCAGAAAAATACCGCGATCTATGGTTATGTTGAAATAATCATTAATTTCCCTCTCGGAGACGAAGAGATACAGTAAAGGTATCCCTCTTCCCATACACAACATGATACGTCGTGTAACCACAAGAGTATTTACTTTTTCCAAAGCTGATGATGGGTTTGCTGGCCTGTTATCATTGGCCGTGCAAATAGTGAGGCGATGGCTCCAATGCCTGCGAGATATCACTTGATAGAATGTGCTACAGTATTTGCCAAGACCCAAGCAAAGCTTAGAAATCAGGTACCCTACGGATATCGAGAAAAAACTCAGTACGGTATGAGGCCACATCATCTTTGCCACATCAAGATCTGAGGAGAAAGGCCATTTCTTTCTTTGTCCTTGCGGCGTCCATGTATTTGTGGGTCCCGCTTTTGGCGGTAATCAGGCCCAGGCTTCCGATCGGCCCTGAAAACTGGCGCATTTGATTGTGTCATATTTAATAAAATCCATTGTGATCCAATGAGAATACCGCTTATTAGAATCCTTTCCGGCGCCGCACGAAGAAGAACGGCCAAAGAGCACTGCAGAACATGTTGGATCGGATGGCAAGAGATTCGCCGTTAGTGGTCATAAGTTGACGAATTGAAAATGTCTCCATTAGCAATAAATCGCTTACGAAGTATTGGTCCGTATGGTTCAACATAGATGTAAACACTGCTTTAGGGAAGTCACCCTTCCTTGCTTGTTGTGTTGCTCCGCTATTGGTTGTCCTAAGAGTAGACTGCGGCAAAACCGCGGTTTTGGGTATTATAGTCAAAACCACAACCGCAGATTTGGGTTTAACCACGGTTACCCATGATAACCGCAAGAAAACCGCACTAGCATAACTCTCGCTTCTTTAACCAATTCTAGCATATCAGGTGACACTTATGCAGCTTGCATACTCTTGTTTTTAATTTGAAATACACCTGTTTGATCAAAACAGTGACCCCGTTTAACCTCTCAGGCTAATTGTCCTTATTGTCCCTACTTTCCCTATTGCCCCTATCGGTTGTAGCTCCTGTAACGTTTTATAGATGTGTACCCAGGCAATATGCTCCTGGGAGCGTATGATAATAAGCTATTACGAAAACTTGAAGACAAGGAATATGTCGCAGGCTACACCTATATATTACTCACCTTCGCCTTCGCTGCAATTGGCGCACATGATTGGTCCGCTTATTGCAGTTATCTAACCTCATAAGCCAATATCAAGTATACTACTGTCAGAATAAACTAGTCCAGATTGGGACATTATGTGAATATATATACCCAATACGCCTCATAGAGGGGTTGGGCAGACAATCCTTCCGAATACAACCACTTCAGACCCCCAAATAATCAAACAACTACATAGATCATCTTGCCCGTCGCTCGGGGGTACCCCCGCTCGTTCCACTCGCTTCTCAATCCCCTTCGGGGACATCGAGGGGACCCCACCCCCCTGCGCTCGAGGGCGCTTGAATACATAAACACTAGGGCTGGTATGGCGACCACCAGGAAGTGGTAGGGATGGTAGTAGTGGTAGGAGTGGTAGATGTAAATATGCAGATGACCTTTAGACAGGTGGGTGGAGTTGGACCACGATGACTATTTTTTTGGTTTTGATGTCGAATCATGCTGAGGTAACGTCGAATTACGCTCAGCTGGAATTTGACAGGGTCTGACCGTGTTAAGATAAAAAAATGATCTGCAACCTCGATTGGTGACTAATATCAGACCCACGGGTCGGGTTATTGGCGGACCTATTTGGTTTTGGGCGGTTTGTCGGTGCATATAAATACAGCTATCTCTTCGTCGAAACAAGAAGGGGAGCAGAAAGCATTTTCTTGGCACCGCTCCCACGCCCCGCTTCTGAAGTCCAAGGAAGCAAGACTTGTTATTTAATCAGAAATCGCGTCTGATACGATATAAATAATCCAACTTTTTCTCCGAAATGCGGCAAATGCGCCTTGACCAGTGGTTAAATATTAATCAGCAGCCTATAACTTCTTATATTCTTGCTCTTCCCCGAAAATACGGCAAAAATTTATGATGAAGCAGGGTTAGCTTTGGGTTGCACGATTAACCTCTGCTATTGCAAGGAGCATAATGAGGATTATGGCAATTTAAATGGGTGTACTAAAATTTGCTGTCACCCTCCACATCCAGATGATGTGTACTGGGATGGTTGTCCTACGACATACAATCTCCTACAGACATGTCGAACCATATATAATGATATTATACCGGTAATATATTCGTCGAATACATTTATAATCAACTACTGTGACCTTGAAACCTTCCAACCGCTGCGAAATCTCAACCCAAATAGTCTTGCTTTCCTTTCTCGGCTGGTTATCAAACTTAATACCTCCTGCTGCGAAACATTAGATTGCAAAACCAGCAATCACAAATGTCAAAAGGTTTATAAAGGTATTAACAGGAAATTGGAGGGAAATTCATATCAGGATAAGCTCAAACTCAAGGAATAGCAAAAACGCAGCTTGGCTGGCTAAGCATATGCCCCCAACCAGTTAAGAATACGGTTTACGTGCGAAACCAACGACTATAAAACTGCTGAGCAGATTCTGGCTCCATTTTCACAGCTTCCAAGTCTGAGGAGCTGCTGCATTAGGCTTAGTTGCTCTCCTAATTGGCAGCTGCGTCAGCTTGCCAAAGAGACAGCAGTCTACAGCACTGGTGGAATTATAATTAGCAGATTTTTATTCTGTTCCCTCCCAAGGGAGCTCCAAATTAAGATCTTATCTTTTTCCGACCTTGTTGCGCCGACGAATATTAGGTGGAGTCCTAGATTTGGCTTTCGGCTCGATTACATACGTCGAGGATGTGAACATGTATGGTGGGGATGTTACTGCCCAGTAAGCCATTCTGCATTTTATAGTAAATGCAGATGCTGGGCCCCACCATCTGCACTATTTCTTGTCAATCAAAATATAAGGCTCATGGCATTAGAGGTGTTTTACTCTCAAAACCGATTTATCATTGAACCTATAAAAGGGAAAAAACACAAACCTGTTAAAGAAAGCCCTAGCACTGTGGAAGCATCCCTATTCTTCGAGAAAGTAATTCCTCGATACGCTATGCGCTACTTAAGGTTTCTTGAAATTACTTTCCCTCCATTTAAGACGGAATATCTTCCCTCTACCTCTTCTGGTTATCAGAATTGGCTATCTTCTATTTCCTATCTTTCCAATCACGCCAATCTTCCCAAACTGACTCTGATAATTCGCATGGATGATGTGCATGAAGGCTATAATCTCCCATTCCGGCCTGGAATAACTAAGGATCAGAAGACAACAGTCTTTAAAATGTATGCTCGGGTTTGTTTACCACTTGTGGACCTTAAGGGTCTAAGGGACCTGTTTATTGATCTAATTTATCCAAGTGATGCTCAAGAGGGGTATATAGGAAGTGAACAATGGGATTTTCGGATCACATTAATAGAGAAGCTGGAGCGGATGCTGGAACAGAAGGTTATGGGCATGGAATATAATAGCATGGCAGAGGAAAGAGAAGCATAATGGGTCTCGAGCAAGACTATGGATCAACCATTGATGAGGATATATTCGACCGAGTGGACACAGATCCGTATTACTTTTAAAGCGGATTTCCGAATTCATTTATTACTGGGCCAAAGTCAGGTCTTGGATGCTATAATGCAATATTTCTCTAGTAATAGTACAATTATAGCAAACCCTCTATCAGGCTCTCTATTGGAGCATAGTTCCCCTGCGCTGTGGATTTCGATCAAGGACAAGTTACATAGACCGATAAGAGTGTCACTTGAGCTTCCCTCTCAGCTTCCCTCTGAGCTTCCCTCTGAGCTAGCCTCTGAGCTATCCGCTGCTTCTTCCTTTCCTTTTTTAATAATAAAATTAAAATGGTCTTCGCTTGTGAACCTGCGAAGCCCCAACCCAAGCCATTATTGTCTCCATGCTCGTAGTGGACATTCGGAATGGGCTCTTTATCCTCAACTGGAACAAGCTCAACCGGGGACTCTTCAGAAGGGCACTCTTTAAGAGTGGGTGGGGCCTCCGCGATGTTCAGACGGAACTTCAGGGCACTGTTCTCCATAACATTCTTCAGCAGGTTCAGGTTCGGGCTCGGGGCAAGCCTCTTCATAATATAGTGCAGCAGTAGGCTCTTTGATTAATGGCCCTTGAGCCGGACCGCTGTGTAGGTGGGCTTCTCCTCGGGCGCCGCTAGAGCAAGCTTACAAATATCAAGCTCGTCAGGCTCCCTATCCACCTCACTTCCACTCTCGGTAGCTTGAGGGGAGTGTCTCAAGCACGATAATTGAGCTGTGAACACTCTGGCCACCATCTTCATCACGGCTTTGCTAAGCACTGGATCGTCTGCAATTTCATCGTAGAACTCATCCAGCTGGAACGTTGTCTTATCTTTCACAAAGCTGCTAGAAAGCTTGGAATGGAGATAGCCATAAAACCATTTTTTGTCCTCAGAAAACCTTGAGAATATAATTCTGGCCCCCCGTAGGATCTGGAAAATCGAGAGGGATTCACTAAGAGTCTCAATGTACTTTTGGGCGGGCGTTTCAAGGCCGTGTAACTCATATTTTCTGGCTGCGTACTAGACCTGAACGCTTCTTTTGTATTCGAGCTCAATGCGAGATTTATCTGATTGGATTCCTGGGTAGGCGATCGTTTCATATTCTCCCTTGTATAGGAAATGTAGGACAGTGTGGCCAATATCCCAGTCGATGTCGCCAAGTATAATGCGTGAACTCCAAGTTTGTTTTCTTTGCGGTAGTAGGTATCCCAAGATATAATTTTCTGGAATTGAATAGTTCTTGTTTCCGATTGTAATGATAACTACTTGCGTAGGGACTACAGATATCAAGTCGGGGTTAGCAGTTATTCGCAATAATCTGAAACGGGGTAATTATGAGTGGTCTCACGATATTCCTGGTTGGTTATAATCAATTGCGGGCTAATCGCAAAAGCCATAAGTGCTTTCTCCTTTCCTTCGGATTTTTTGGAGTCCTTCTTTCTGCCGCCTTTTTTCATACTCGACAATGGCATATGATCGTATATATAGTCAGCGTACAAATCGAGAAGAAAATGTAAATCAAGACCTAGAATGCCAGCAAATATAAGATACCACCCTTCATCAGATTTTAGAGCTTTGGACAAGATGAGGGGAATGCAGGTCTGAGTTGTTTACTCCCCTACCTCTCCTCAGACAAACAGCCATCCAATTCGACCAACCCTACCACCAGTACGCAGTCCCAAAACCAGTCAAGAGCACCAGCACCTACGCCCATCCAGCGGACCCCTACTAGGCTCCAGCCGCAACTACCTCAGTCGAACTGCTCTCCTCAACCTCTCCAAGCGACAGCCACTACAACCACCATCTCCTCGACCCCAATCCAACGACCCACATATGCCTCCGTCCTCCAGCAACCCACCACGTCTACACCGCAGCCGACACCCACATCTCACCAATCCGTCCCTCCGAAAACCACACTCACAATCGAAGATCTTCACCGTCGTTTTCACAGTAAACCGACACCATTTGAGCTCGAGAAAAGGAAAACGAAAAGTCCAAAGACCGCATTAGCCGCACAGTGATTGTCCAAATTCTTAAATTCAACATTGCCAGCGCTCTCGCGATTTCTGGCGGAGATGCAGCAAACTGCGGACAACTGTTGGCCGCCTTACAGTATCTGGGAACTTATTATAGCCGCGCCATAAGGGCAGCCTAACACCATGAACGGCAAATAGGCCACGACAGGCCTTATCAGGTGAGGCTCAAAGTTCACCGCTCAGGAAGTTTGGAACAATCTCAGTGGATCAATTATCATGTATTTACAAAGTTGTTGTAACCTGCATATCGCTTTGGCGAGAGGTCAGGGTAAATGAAATCCATCCGTCCATCCATCCATCCATCTATAGCGTATCTCTGAAATTCTCTGGCCATATATCTTCTTTAACGGAGAAAGCAACTCACATCAAGTGGTGGTGAAAGGTGTGAAGAATGTGGAGTCATATAAAAAGGAATAATCTTTCTCTCTGTACCGAATTTATCAAATTCTGGAGCTGCATGGGTAGATTGGCCATCAAGAATTAACAACCGGTATTGCCCCTTAGTTTTTTCAAAAACCACTTGAAGCCATTCAAAACCAAGCTCATTTGTTGTCCATCCATTCTGACTTCGACTAATTCGAAAATCTTGAGGAATAAAGGACTACCACTGATCTTGGTGTTTCATTCCAGTCAGGTTAATCTGTGCAGGCAAAGCCTATCCAGTAACGTACTTTACCGCTTGCCGCCCGTCACCGCCTGCCGCTCAAAATATCTCCTCACCGACTAAACAACTGTAGATTTTTAAACCACCATAACTCATTCAATATGGATCCTCTGAAAGCAGCGATAGAAGCAATCGATTCCTTAAATATAGGGGAACGTTTTACCTATACTGAAATTGCAAATCGATTTGGTGTTGACCGAACAACTCTCTCAAGGCATCACCGCGGAGTTCAGCAGCCAAGAACGCAGCAATATGAAAAGCAGCGATTACTCAACAACCAACAGACCAGAGAGCTTCTGGATTACCTAAATAAACAATCTGCAAGAGGTCTTTACTGTACGCATGAGATGCTGAGGAATTTCGCCAAGGAAATTACTGGAACCAAGCCTGGAAAACAGTGGCCAGGCCGCTTTTATAAGAGACACCAGAAAGACCTTATCTCTCACTATACAACTGGTATTGATTCTGCACGCAAGCGGGCTGATTCTGCATTCAAATACTCTCTGTACTTTGAATATCTGGGCAAGAAGATAAAGGAATATGAGATACAGCAGCAGGATATATATAATATGGACGAGAAAGGATTCCTTATTGGTATACTTTCTAAGGCCAAGAGGATCTTTTCCAGGCGTCAGTATGACCAAGGAGGCAATACTCAACGCGTTCAGGATGGTAATCGGGAATGGATTACTTCAATTGCTTGTATATGTGCAGATCAAACTGCTTTATCTCCGGGCTTAATTTACCAAGCTTCATCTGGAAAACTTCAAGATACCTGGCTGCAGGACTTTGACCCTGCAGAACACCAATGTTTCTTTGCCTCCTCAGAGACTGGCTGGACCAACGACGACCTCGGATTTGCATGGTTAAAGCAGGTATTTGACCGGGAGACCAAGGCCAAAGCAGGCAGGCGTTGGAGGCTTCTAATCTTAGATGGTCACGGTTCTCATGTTACCATGAAGTTCTTAAACTATTGTGAAGCTAATAGGATCCTTGTGGCTACTTATCCGCCTCATTCTACTCATTCCTTGCAACCGCTAGATGTCAGTATCTTTGGGCCGCTTGCAACCGCTTACAGCAATAGTTTGGAGGCTTATCTGCAAGAATGCCAGGGCCTAAGCACTATTACAAAGCGGGAATTCTTCAGGCTATTCTGGCCTGCATGGAAAAAGGCCTTATCTGCAAGAAATATTGAAAGTGCATGGAGATCGGTTGGCTTATGGCCTTTTAATCCTGAAGTGGTATTGGCCCGTTTTAAAAAAATAGAGGACCAACGGCCCTCTTCCAGTGGCTCTTCTAGGTCCGTTCTACATGCAGAAGATTGGAGAAAGATCGAGCGGCTTATTAGAGATTTTTGCAGATATTAAGGATGAAAACACTAAGATGTTAAGCCGTACCATGCACCACCTCTCTACAGAGAATATCTTGCTTAAAATGGAGAATGCAGGCCTCAGAAAGACATGTGAGAATGAGAAGAAGCGCCGCCAGCGTGGAAGACCTCTGCAGTTTGAAATCCAGGCCCCTGAAGGTGGTGGTGCAGTTTTTACTCTCCAGGGAAAGTCCATCAGGCTCGGCAGCTTGACCAGGAGAAGGCTCTACAAATACAGCTTGCTAAGGCCTCAAAAGAGGAAGAGAAGCTACGCCGTCAACAGGTAAAGGAAGAGAAACAACGAAAGTTGCAAGAACGGAAGGATATAAGGGCCTCTGCACGAGAAGCCCGCCTCCAGGAGGCAGAGGAAAAAAAAAGCGCCAAAAGGAGGAGGAGCGCCTGGCCAAGGAAGCATCTGTACAGCTTCAAAATGACTTCAAAACGGCCAGAATAGACAAGAAGAAGTCCCCAGCAACATCAAAATTAAAGAACCAAGAAGTTGTTGCTGCCCCAGCGCCTGAAGTTGTTGATGAGGCCCCTCCCACCAGAAACCGTCGAGGCAGGCAGATCCGGCTACCACAGCGCTTTCGGAACTAAAAAAAATAGTTGTATAGGCGTATTAGGTGTTCAATTTTATTACTTCAAAAGATCTCTGTATAATTCTAATTGTATGTGGCTCTAAATCTTCATTTTCAACGTGGTGTTGATGTTGGGAAATTGGGCGGAAGGCGGTCTTGGGCGGCAGGCGGTAAAGTACGTTACTGCAGCATTAACACAGCCAATTGAATCCACTCATTCACAATTACCTGGTCATAGTTCTTTTGCTCGACTTTCTTCTTATTTCTGAGCTGCAGATACCCTTTGCATTTGATATTATTTATATATGCTTGCATCACTCCGTTATATATTAGGTTCCGTTTATCATACTTATAAATGGTATGCTGGTAGCCTAGTGGTAAAACTCTGCTACTCTCCTCTAGAGAGGCTGGGTTCGATTCCCAGTGGGTGGCTTTGATATGTCAATATCATCTTCATGTCATCTTCGACATGAAGATGATATTGACATATTGTCCGTGCCCAATCCTATGGAGGACCTCTGGATATTTTTTAATTATCTATACGTATTTTTAATAAAACATAATAAAGTCAATAACTATTTAGTACACCATATATTCATTTAACTGATAGCCCTCATTCATTGTTTGCTCTTGGTATTTCTGAACTTCTCGTTCCTGCTGGACCAAAACACAACAGGGACAGAAAAAGGAACTCAGGCAATCTCCATATATAGAGCCTACAATTTGAAGCTGCTTGCGTATCATATGCCGCTTTCTTTCATTAGCAGCACCCAGTGTAAGCCACAAGAGCCGAGACATGCAAGCAGACAGCACTAATACCCACGTTAGCTATTAGACAGAATTAATATAGTACTACAGTATAGAATATGGACTTACGTTTCTATTGCATCCCTGACAGCAACTATTTTCAATCCCTTCAGGATAGTCTAGCCGCGATGCAGTGTTCCCAAATAGATAGCATGGCAGAAGTGTCGCACACATACCTACAATCTAAATTAGAAACTGGTAAGAGCCTGTATATAATACATACATATGCTGGTGTCAGCGCAACAGTCAAGGAATTTATAAGACCATTGTCTTTCTCCTATACTCTCAGAGATCATACTGATGCCGAGGCAAAACTTGCCTTTCTAATAGTTAATATCTGGTACAGTAAAGAAGAATTTGTTGCCAGATTTACTTTTTAACGAACTCAGTGAAGTGTTGAGAAAATATCAATAAAATCTAGAAAGCTTTTCCATGCTTATATGCTAATTGATATGCCAGACCTAAAAAGATCGGCCACTTTTGCTGTATTGGTGGCGATGTAGTGGAGGCAAAGAATAATGCTTAGCGCCTTTTCTAGTAAGCTTCGGGCTACCAGGACCAAGTATTTCCAAAATAGCTTAATAAGATTATTACATACTGTACAGGTCGATTGTGTTACACTAGTAGTAGTAGTAGTAGTAGTAGTATTCATACGCTGACCCTTCGCCTAAGGCGATATGCAGGATACCCCTATCACTGCTCTATATGTGCATCTATTTACAGCAAACTATTACTTCCCGACGAACTTGGAGCCTCGTCAAGGCCTGTGTTGGCCGATGCCTGGTGTTCTGTTCTGCGGCCCTCGTGGCGCGCGACTTCGAAATCTCTGAGATGCTTCTGCAAAGTCCAGTACTGCATTTAAAATGCTACTGCCTTGCGTGGCATCTTTTAACCTACCCTTCTTACCTTGCCCTGCTCCTCCCAGCATATCTGAAATATTATTAAATGCTCTTCCAATCTTCCCCGTAGCTCTTGTCGTAGCCCGCTCAGCCGCGGGCAATCAATCAGTACATGGACCACAGTTTCTGGTGCACCACATTCACACTGTTTGTTATCTCGGAAGCCGTGTCGCATACCATGCGTCGCAAGCCATGAGTGGCCTGTTCGGAGTTGTGTAAGCAGATAGGCTCGATTCCGGGGGAGCGAGCCGTAGAGCCGGCGCGTATGGTTTGAGGGTAGGGCTGCGTCAATGCGACGGAGGTGCCCCCTTTCTTTGAGGCTCTCCATTCTCGTTCCCCTCCTCAGTGATTCTGTCTCGGATATGCGCTTTTTCGCGTGACAAAGAGGCCTTGAAAGGGGTGCCTTTTATCTGGACCAACTGCTTCCTTCGCCAGGCGGTCCGCTGCGTCATTTCGGGATTGTCACAGTGTCCCGGAACCCACTGGAGCCGTAGGGGGATTCCACGTGCTTTCAGCTCTCTAGCTGACTGATGAATAGCCTGGATAATTCGCTGACCAGACTTGTTCCATGTGTTTGCTATCACCTGTAATGCGGACATGCTATCACTAAGGATTGTTGCCGGTTCCCGATTGGAGCTTAGGGCGTGTTGGTTCTTTTGAGCCAGTTGAAAGACCAAGCCGATTGCATAATATATTGCCATAAGCTCGGCGGCATATACCGACCAGTACTCCATTGAGCCGATGCAAATCTGTCGCGATCCTATGGTCTGGAGACTCTGGTCTAGGGCTACTGCCGCCGCTCCTAGTTGGTTATGTTGCCCTGAAGTGTCCGAGAAAACAGTAATACTATTTGTTATTTGCCTAGCTAAGGCCTTGGCCTTGGCTTTCTCTCGGTCGTGCTCGATGTCGATTTCGGTAAAGGCCGGGGTTCGCCATGGTGCTAGCGGTCTCGGGTCAATAGTCTCCAGGGCTTGTAGTCGGTCTAGGTCCATCGTCCGCATGGTTTCTGCTAGGGGAACCGGGGGTCGGGATTCCTATGTCCGCTTGTATCCTAGCCCGTGCTATCACACCATGGATTGGATGGTTTTCCGGAGGTCTAAGGCGGGCAACCACGATCTGTGCGCGTTGCTTTAGTCGCAAGTGGGTGGGAAGTGTATAGGATTCCACTTCTAGCGCTGCTGTTGAGGTTGTCCTGAAGGCTGAGACACCCGGATAGGCGGTCTTTGGACTGTGCCAGGAGCCGCAGGTGCGTTTTGTCCCTGAGTGGTTTGTGCCAGACTGTAGATGCGTATCTACTACTGGTGTCACCATGCTTGGTAGAGTTGTCGCATTTGTTCTGGCCGGAGATGTCTTAGTCCTCCCAATGCTATATTAACCTTGGTTGCTCGTTTAACTGCCTGTTGCACATGGTCTTTCCATCGCATCTCTTTGTCGAAGATAACTCCCAGGAGTTCGCTGTGTCGGCGGGTTTAATAACCTTGCCATTCATAATAATCTGTCCTACACCATGTTCTCTCTTGTTCCGGGTTAGGTGGATTAGCTCCGTCTTTTCTGCAGCAAAGGAGGAGCCCGTTCGTCGGCCCATGCTTCAATCCGGGGGATATCTTCATCCTGGATCTTCTTTAGGTTCGCCTCTGCCGATGGGCCGGTTCGCCAGCGGAAATAGTCATCGATAAAGGCAGATGCTCCGCCATTATAATCAACCGGTTGATCTACCAAGTCTGAGTTGAAGAAACCGAAGAGAATGGGTGACAGCGAGATCCTTGTGCTAGACCTGCGTTCTCTAATGGTAGGATTGGTGTCTCAAAGTCATCGAATGTGATACTGGCTTTCCGGCTGTCCATAAAACTTTGAATCCATTGTCGAGCTTTGGATGGGATGCCTTTGGCTCGCAGCCGGGCGTCGAGGCTGGTCTTGTTTACTCCGTTAAATGCGCCTTTTAGATCAAATGCGACAAGCGTGACCAACTTTGACCGCAGCCATGCTCGATCGATAGCGTTGGCGAGCACTAGCAAGGCTTGTTCAGTGTTGCGTCCCGGTCTGCCTCCAAACTGTGTATCTGGGAGTAGTCCATGCTTCTCTGCCCAGTAGGAAAGTCTTCGGGCCATAACAGCCTCTAGTATCTTCCCCAGGGTATTCAACAGTGAGATAGGCCGGTAGGCTCCAGGTGCTGAATAGTCTGGTTTACCTGATTTGCGTAGCACTATAATACGCGCCCGTTTCCATTGGCTGGGGTAGTAGCCCAGTTCCACAGATTTGGTGAAGATCTTGGTAATTATCTCCTTCAGGTGCGTCCATAGGTGCTTCCATACTAGTGTCGGGATTCTATCTTCGCCGGGGCCGTGGTGCCTTTGGCAACCTTAAGAGATCGGTACACTTCTAGCCCGGTGATCGGTTCCCATGGCAGCTCTTCTACAGGAGCCGCCAGTTCTTCCTCCTCAGCGTCTGCCATTTTGGGAAAGAAGGTTTCCAGGAATGCTTCAGCCTTTTCTTGATTATCTGTTACTTCTTCGGTGTCCACCTTGAGCGTTGGGACACTTAAGTAGGCGTCTCGCGGGCGCATGTAGGTTGCTGCCTTCCATAGGTGGCCTTCACCTGCCTTGTCAAGGAACTCTCTCCAATGAGTTGCTTTTGCTTTTTCAATAGTTCTTGTCCACTCTCGCCTTTTCTGTCGCATGTTCTGAAAGAGGATCTTGGTTATTGAGTGGCTAGGCCCTAGTGTGGCGCAGCCTTCTTGCCATTTTCGGCGAACCTGGTTCACCTCAACCTGTTGGGTTTTAAGCTCTACTGTGAACCAGCGTTTGGAGTATGGTGATGGTCTCAGTATTGGGACCTGTTGGTCGAGAACAGTGGTTGTTGATTGAATTAGGTTGTCTACTGCCTGGTCTAGGTCCCGGGGTGATAAAATCTGTGGTTGTGGGTTAAGGTTAACCAGGGAGAGTATGCTCTGGCCCACCTTCGTCCAGTCGGCTCGGTCATATGCTCTCTTAGGCCTGGGTTTTACAGCTTGTTCAGGCAATAGGCTCCATTCCGAGTATGTTCCACGGTGGTCTGATCCGTAGTGCTCATGGTAAAGTTGACATTTGATCAACCTTGCTGTGTCATTGGTGAGCGTGAGGTCTAGGACCGATGACTTCCCGGGGTTGTTAAGGGACCAAAATGTGGGCAGGCCTCGAGGCAGGCACCATTGTAGTTCGTGGGTTTGAAAGAAATTAATCAGCTTCTCCGCAGATTCCGCGAAGCGGTGATGTACCGGGCGGTGGCTCCATGCCGGGTGGTGACGGTTAAAGTCACCCGCTAAGATAAGTTTGGTGGTTCGATTATTCTCATTGGAGTGTTGCTGGATGGTCGCTTGGATCTCATCTAGAACTTTTGGGCGCTGTTGGCTTCGACCGTTTGGTAGAGTTCTATTGGTTGGATATATATTGAAAGAATAAGATATTGGGTTTCTGGGGTCCATATCTTGATAGCCACGACATCCGGGTGGTTGCAGTGGATTTGGCGATGTGACGATGTAGAGACCCTCCTGTTTACATAGAGGAGGCTGCGGGATCGGGTTGATTCATTAGTAAATGTTGGTCGATAGAGTCGCCATGCGCTGTGGTTAACATGGGTGTGATATGCGGTCATTGGTGGCTCCTGGATTAGGAGTATATCCAGATTCTGGCTTTGGTGGTCATTGATCAGGGCTTCCATCCCGGCCCTGGATTTCATAATGTTCAACTGTAGGATTCGGAGGTTCGATATTATTGGGACAACCTAGGGTTCATGGGTGTCTCGCACGCCCGGTCCCCTGTGGGGTGTTCTCCATTGCAGTCTGAACATCTAGGTCTTATTCCTGGGAAACAATGGCGCTGGTCATGTTGGCCCGCGCAATGTCCACACTTCACTTGTTCCTTGCATGACCAGGCCAAGTGTCCGAATTGTTGGCAGCGGCGGCACCTTTTCTGTTCAATTCGGTACAGTTCAACACTCCCAATATATCTCTGGCCTACTAAGAGTCCGTTGTTAATGATCCACTCTGCTGCCTCTGGTGAATTTAACCAGATACCCATCGAAGCGGATCTGCCCAGGGGTCTATCCTTCTTCTTCAGCCATGCAATATCTTCCACCCGGAAGCCTCTCCCAGTGAGTTCGTTTTCTTCCATGATTTTCTCTATTCCTTGTCTCTTATTCCCTTCCAGATCAAAGTCTTCCGTCGGGACTCGGTGAACCACAATGCCAAATCGGGGTCTCACTACTTTAGTGCCGTTTCCCAAGTCTTCTAACCACTCAGTATTGTTCCGGGCCACCTCGGCGGACTGAGCGTCTCGGAATCTGATGATATATCCTGTTTTCGTCGCGCCAATGCCTGCGACTTGCACTTCCTTGGTAGGTTCTGCGTTTAGCAAGGCAGCTCTGATATGTGTGTTCGCTGCCTCGGTGGGCAGGAATCTTGTGAACCGATCGTTATCAATGTCTTCATCCAAGGTTGGTGCAGTACTGATTCGAACACAATTGGGTTCCTTTCGGGGGCGTGGAACGGTTGTATTGGGATCGTGTAGGGGTGGGCCGGCTGCAACTGCGGCCCATGACTTAGGGGTGGATAGGGTCTGTACTTCGATTTGGGATCGAAGGGTCTGTATCGTAGCTTTGCGTTTTCATTCTGCAGATCTTGTTGTCCCGTTTTAATCTCTTGGATTTCTGCTCTGGTCGATTCAATAGTAATGTTTTGGTGAGCGATGGTTTTCTTTAGGTTGATGATCAGCGCCCAGACCATCTGGTTGGTGACCCGGTTACTGGTGTCATCTGGTACGTTGAAATCCAGAGGTGGGATCGCTGTGTTTTGTGTGTGTGTTCTCCTTGTCCTGGCCCTCTGGGCTGGTGCCAGGCTCGGTTCGTCATTATTCCTTGCAGAGTTTTCAGGCGTCTTTGGGGTGTTTTCGGGATCCCCGACGGGCGGAATCGCCATCGGGCCGTGTTTAGTTTCCGCTCGGCACACAACCACAACCACAAATTGGATATCCGGCGATCAATTCAAGTTTTTCGAACCTTTCGCCTCTCCTCAATATGGTCGATCGCCCCGATCCTGTACCTAGTAGGTACAGTAGTTTGGATATCGGCGAGTACAGTCGGTCCCCCTTTCGCAGTATACACTAAATTGCAATACCGCCGCAAGAGTCTTATACTCTCCGATTCGGCGAGTACCGTCACATACAGTAGTCTTGTGTTACACTAGTAGTAGTAGTAGTAGTATTCATACGCTGACCCCTCGCCTAAGGCGATATGCAGGATACCCCTATCGCTACTCTATATGTGCATCTATTTACAGCAAACTATTACTGCCCGACGAACTTGGAGCCTCGTCAAGGCCTGTGGTGGCCTATGCCTGGTGTTCCGTTCTGCGGCCCTTGTGGCGCGCGATTTCAAATTCCCTGGGATGCCTCCGCAAAGCCCAGTACCGCACTCTCGACGCTACCGTCTCGCAGCATCCGTTAACTTACCCTCCTTACCTTGCCCTGCTCCTCCAGGCATATCTAAGATAGATCAAAACCCTCCGGCTTTGCTCCGTAGTTCATTTTGAAACCCTATCTCCAGGTATGAGTGAAGCTTGGTCGGACATGGCCGCGTCCTCTTCTCATTATTCTTGCGTAACTCCCGTGGTGTCCCTGTGTTCCATCTTGGATATGTGACAGGAATCCTGTGAATGCCGGAAGTACCGAGAGTAGAAAGTTCGATAACGCATTTGTTGCTGACATAGTTAAATGGTGTTGTGGTGTACTTGGTCGCTGATAGTCAAAATAAGTAGACTTGAATGGTGACGGTCTATTGTGAAATCTTTTGTGCAGGTCATCGATGGTGAGAGTTGAGGTTGAGCTGGCTGAATGACGGCGCGTTTTAGCGTGCGGTGTCTTCGAGGAGGAGGATGACGTAGGTGGTTGCGACACAGGGTTAAGGTCTATTTTTGGGCGTTGCTGGGTTTCTGGAGCAGTTCTCAGGACTGAGGCATATGTCTGTTTAGTGGTAGGTGTCGGGGTCAATAGATGTTAGGGTTGTGGTGGTTCTTCCGGTTTAGGTCGTGGGCTAGGTGGTTGGACTCTTGGTTCTACCGCGACGGTTGGTGTTGGTAAAGGTTGTTCCTGGGCTTTTTGGTTGGTGGGACATGAGTCCGCAAAGGCATCTGTTTCCTCAAGCAGGTCTGCCCATACACAGTCGTCATAGTGAAAGGAAAATAGCTTTTCGGTGGAATATCGGGTATCTGTCCATTCAGAAACTTCGATTCCGCATGCAAAACAACACACTTTATCGTGGCTTAATTCATCTGGTGTATGGTAGAAACCAAATTTCGCCAGCTGCTTGGGCGTGGTTTTCGTAAGAGGCCAATTTTGGTACGTCCATGTTCTGGCTAGGGTAGAAGCGAGTTCTGAATCGATCCAGATGAAGTTTTCTGGCGGTTGTTGTTGGGGTGTTGATGGTCGCGTCGCTGCGCGGGACGGGTAACGCGTAGCCTTTGGGGTTTGCGGGGTTGGATCCAGGACTGAGAACGGGTTGTGGTAGGAAGAGGGAGGAAGTTCGTTATGATCTATTTTCTTTATTCTCTTTGGCGGCATCTTTCTGATCATTTCTTTTCTGGTCATCTTGTCTTATTACCCCTTGTGTTACACTAAATTGCAAAACCGCCGCAAGAGTCTTATACTCTCCGATTGTATTTCGAACCCTAATGCCAAGATGCGCTAAACTATATTAGGATATTCCTGATTCATGGGTCCGGTATTGTATTGTATTGTATTGTACTTGACTGTCATACGGAGTACTTCTAGCTGTTTTATATTACTTGTACCGGATATACAGCCGCTACATTTTTTACCCCGCCATGTATTACTGTTCCTTAAATTGTATTATCTGGTTCCGTAGCATACCATACCGATACATTTTTTGTTGAATGCCTCTCGTTTCTGACGCTAGCTACAGTGGAAGATCTTCGCTTGACCACCCACCATCTACCCAGGGGCTGCAAAGATGGCGCGCAGTCTAGCTCGATCAACATTCACTCCAATTTATCCATGATATGATTATCTGCGGTGAGCTAACTACATCCCAGATGGCTGAAGCTGTCGGCTGCAGCAAGCGTACTATCCTCAGAATTCGCTCTGATTTATGTTTGTTCGGAAATATCAAGCACCGCCGAATAAAGGTGGGCAGTCACGAAATATCACGCCAATTATGCAAGAACCCTTTTCGACGGGCCGACACTGACCCGGCGGTGGCCCCATCCAACTGTGGAAGATCTCCATGTCAGCATGTCACTGTGGCTGACCTGTGACGGCCAAACAACTTGATGGATTGGTGCTATCTTAACAAGAATTTCAAGCGTGGAGAGAGGAAGGAGATTGTGGGGGACGATGCGAAGTAAATTATAAATAAGGAAGTACAAACAATGCAAACAAACAGTCACGCGATATCCGTCACAGGACCGAACAGGTCCAAGGTTCCACTGAGACAAGTACATAAACAAGAATCCTTCTGCGATTTTTTGGGAAGGCTATTTATCTAAGTTGTATCCTCTTGTTAAATAGCATATGTAACAGAAAAAAGAGAATAATCAAATTTGGACTGCATTTAGCTGAGTGGTGTAATGGTATTTTCATAAATATGATTGGAGGTAGCTGGTGTATGGTTTGGCGCCATATCCGGGTTATTCAGCCGCGCCAACACATCAAAGAGGGGTCGAGTATTAATTGCGGGTGAAGAAAGAAGGACATCTCTTTTTTTTTCAAAAAAAAAAAACCAAACTAACCAACGGACTTAATAATTGCGAACGATTTCCGAATGATATTCTATGGTCATGGAGTCTACGAATTCATTTTATGGTCCTAATTCTGGAATGCAATTAGCGATTAACCATGGCACGGTTAATGTCCAATTCAGTCATGAAGGTAGATTATATGAGCTTTTAAGTCGGGGAGCTTTGTTAACCAAGTGCAGAACCTCTGGGAAAGCTGCCAATTGCGTGTGGAGCCGAGCTCGGCTCGTATGCGGATCAGCATGAAGATGATTGTCTTCCAGGCACTAGAACCGAGCTTCTTCGTCAAATTGCAGAGTGGGCTAAATCGTCAGAGAGTAAATGCATATTTTGGTTAAATGGCATGGCAGGAACGGGAAAGTCTACCATCGCCCGAACAGTCGCAAAGTCCTTTAAGGAGAATGGGCAGCTAGGCGCGAGCTTCTTCTTCAAAAGGGGCGAAGCAGACCGTGGCAATGCAAAACGACTGATATCAACCATCACAAGACAGTTAGTAACCAGATACCGGGAACTGGCACCTGGTGTCTTAAGAGCGATTGAGGATGATCCAAATATTTCAACAAAGTCTCTTAGAGACCAATTCGATAAACTTCTTCTTCAACCACTATTAAGCCTTAATCTAAATCAGCCCATTATCACTGTAATTGTGATCGACGCTTTGGATGAGTGCGAACAAGAAAGCGACATTAGAGTTATACTTCAACTTTTACCCCGGATCCAGCAATCTAACTCGATGCAGCTGCGAATATTTCTGACCAGCAGGCCTGAACTTCCCATCCGCCTTGGCTTTAAGAAGTATGATAACCATCAGGATCTAGTCCTCCACGAGCTTCCAAAGCCAGTGATAGAACATGATATACGTCTCTTTCTAAAAGACAGACTTTTAAAAATAAGAGACAACCGATCACTTCCTTCGGAGTGGCCTGGAGATGTTGTTATAGAAAAATTGGTTGCAATAGCTGTCCCCTTGTTTATCTTTGCCGCCACAGTGTGTCGCTTTGTTGGAGAAGGAAAGCTATCTCCAGAAAGGCGTCTTGCAAAATTTCTTAAATTAAAAGCAGCCACATCTGCATCCCAGATGGAAAAGATATACCTACCTGTACTACATCAGCTCCTCGTTACTGATGACGATGACGAGTCAAGGGAACTTGTGGAGCAGTTTCTAGATGTTATTGGGACTATTATTATTCTTGCTACTCCACTCTCGATCAATGCACTTGGGCAGCTTCTTAATATGCCAAAAAGATATCGATAACCTGTTAAGCATGCTACACTCGGTTCTTAGTGTTCCAGAGGAAGAAGATGCCCCAGTCCGCATTTTACATTTATCATTTCGAGACTTTCTTGTTAACACGAAAAGCGACTTTCATGTAAACGAGGAGGACATGCATACAAGTATAACCTCACATTGCCTTCGCATTATGAATAGTCGCCTCAAACAAAATCTATGCGGCCTACCACGTTATGGAATGCAGCGTGCAGATATTACCCGTCAGGCTATTAACCAATACCTCCCGGAAGAACTGCAATACTCCTGTCGCTACTGGGTGACTCATCTGGAACAAAGCAAGTTGCTTACTACTACTGAGGTTCTTTCTTTCTTAAAAATCCATTTTCTCCATTGGTTGGAAGCAATGAGTCTAATGGAGTTGATCCCAGAGACTATTAGTATTATAAACACTTTGCAGTCAGCCATAGGGGTAATGCCTGGGAAATCTACTACTTCTATACACTAAAATAGAAATTTTAGAGCAAAACATCATCGGACATAGTGGACTTTTTACACGACGCCAAACAATTTATTCTTAAAAACATGCAAATTGCAAATGCTGCTCCACTTCAACTTTATGGTTCTGGACTAATATTCTCTCCCAGAAAGTCTATTATTAGAAGAAAATTTGAAGAAGAGATTCCTAGGTGGATATGTGTAGCACCACGAACGGACGACTTCTGGAGTGCAGATTTACAAACGCTCGAGGGCCATTCATCTTGGGTAGGGTCAGTGGCCTTCTCGCCCGACGGTCAGACAGTGGCCTCTGGCTCCGGCGATCGCACCGTCAAGCTCTGGGATGCTAAGACCGGCATGGAACGCCAGACACTCAAGGGCCATTCAGATTGGATTACGTCGGTGGCCTTCTCGCCCAACGGTCAGATAGTGGCCTCAGGCTCCGGCGATTGCACCGTCAAGCTCTGGGATGCCAAGACCGGCCTGGAACACCAGACACTCGAGGGCCATTTATTTTGGGTTGCGTCGGTGGCCTTCTCGCCTGATGGTCAGACAGTGGCCTCGGGCTCCGGCGATTGCACTGTGAAGCTCTGGGATGCCAAGACCGGCCTGGAACGCCAGACGCTCAAGGGCCATTCAGATTGGGTTAAGTCGGTGGCCTTCTCGCCCGACGGTCAGACAGTGGCCTCAGGCTCTGGCGATCACACCATCAAGCTCTGGGATGCCAAGACCGGCCTGGAATACCAGACACTCAAGGGCCATTCAGATTCGGTTGAGTCAGTAGCCTTCTCGCCCGACGGTCAGACAGTGGCCTCAGGCTCCGGCGATGGCACCGTCAAGCTCTGGGATGCCAAGACCGGCCTGGAACACCAGACACTCAAGGGCCATTTAGATTGGATTAAGTCGGTCGCCTTCTCGCACGACAGTCAGACAGTGGCCTCTGGCTCCGGCGATAGCACCGTCAAGCTCTGGGATGCCAAGAACGGCCTGGAACGCCAGACACTCAAGGGCCATTCAGATTCGGTTGAGTCAGTGGCCTTCTCGCCCGACGGTCAGACAGTGGCCTCAGGCTCCGGCGATCGCACCGTCAAGCTCTGGGATGCCAAGACCGGCCTGGAACATAAGACACTCAAGGGCCATTCATCTGGGGTTGTGTCGGTGGCCTTCTCGCCTGATGGTCAGACAGTGGCCTCAGGCTCCCGCGATCACACCATCAAGCTCTGGGATGCCAAGACCGGCCTGGAACGCCAGACACTCAAGGGGCATTCAGATTCGATCAAGTCCGTGGCCTTCTCGTCTGACGGTCAAACAGTGGCCTCAGGCTCCCGCGATAGCACTGTCAAGCTCTGGGATGCCAAGACCGGCCTGGAACGCCAGACACTCAAGGGCCATTCAGATTCGGTTGCGTCGGTAGCCTTCTCGTCCGACGGTCAGACAGTGGCCTCAGGCTCCCGCGATCGCACCGTCAAGCTCTGGGATGCCAAGACCGGCCTGGAACGCCAGACACTCAAGGGCCATTCAGATTCGGTTGCGTCGGTAGCCTTCTCGTCCGACGGTCAGACAGTGGCCTCAGGCTCCCGCGATCGACCGTCAAGCTCTGGGATGCCAAGACCGGCCTGGAACGCCAGACGCTCAAGGGCCATTCAGATTCGGTTCGATCGGTGGTCTCCAGCGATGAGGGCCAGGGAGATGATTGTACCCAAACTTCACACACCCGTGTCCCTCAAATAACTCGGGTAAACAACTGGGTGATTGTTGGAGGTGAAAAAGCACTGTGGCTGCCTTCTGAGTATCGTCAGACTAGCTTTCCGCTATTAAAGATGGTATCCTTGCTCTTGGCTATAGTGATGGGCGGGTTTCATGTATTGGGTTCTCTGTACCTATGGACTAGCCAGAGCACTACCCGTATCAAGTAACCTGGGACAAAGCTCCAAATTGCCACGTCGACCGTGACAGATTCTGTAGGAGACAAAGAGAGGTTATGTTGACAGATTGCCAGATCCTCGAGCCACCTACTTCTTGGGGTTTGGCTAGTTTGCATCAAAGAAGCTTCTTAGCTTCTAGATACCATGGTTCCCCAATACAAGCACCATATACAATTACCGTAATTTACTGTCATCTAACGGTTTAGTACAATACATGCTATACTTCCGGAACATAGCTTTTCCTTAAATATTCCTAATATAGTTTAGCCTGCCTTGGCATTAGGGTTTGAAATACAATCGGAGAGTATAAGACTCTTGCGGCGGTTTTGCAATTTAGTGTAGCTATAATATCGCCTTAGGCGAAGGGTCAGCGTATGAATACTACTACTACTACTACTACTACTAGTGTAGCTATATTCTAAGACTTCTCTGTCTTGGAATAAAGCTGAAGTATTGCGACGTACTCATCACAGAGCTGCTTATATTTCTCCCTCTCCTCGCGTAGGGCTTCGTAGCGTTCCGTGCGTAGCTTGATCTCCTCTTCTGGTTTTTGAATATGAAATGGACAGAGTGCGTGTTGTGCTTTCAGGTCTTCGTGATGAGCTTCAAGTTCCAAAAACTCCTTGCGCGACTGCAGCAATTTTGCCCTCAGAGTTTTATTTTTACTTATAGTCACCTCCGTCACGTAGTCACAGTATTTATGGTCTTCGATTGTTTCCGATTCCTTCCATCCTGTCAATGAGCCTCATTCCTGGGAAGAATCCAAGTATAACAACGGTAACTTGCAGATACACACTGTTGCAAAAACGGTGCAAGAGACTTACTGTCTTTGATTCTTTCTTGACCAGGGAGCTAGTCCCTAGATGGCTAAGCCTAACGGTTTTCACCAATCAACCCTATCTTTTGGACACAGAAAAGCGGGCATAATCTATTTATGGACTAGGGCCTGATCAAGAAAGAATATCAGACTCGTGCACCGTTTTTGCAACCGCGTGTAATGGTGTCACACTTCTACTGGGAAGCTTGATTGGGGTGTTCCTCGGCGTCTCTTTGTGGCTTGATCAGCGGTGGGAATAGGATTTGACATTTTAACACGTGCTTGAAGGAAAGGCGATAGTGCACGTCGCGCAAGGAAGTGGAAGTTGTATGCACTGCTTATTATCAGTAAGTATTACCCGTACTAAGTGCTTTGCCTTGTGAGCGCTGGCTAATCGCACTACAGTTCTTATTATTGCGATCATTGTTGGTGTTGCTGTGGGTGTCACCCAAGCCAACAATAAAGTGCCCCTGATATCCATGCTGGTGACCATCAATAATACTTATGCAAGGTTCTCCACATTGCGATTCCCTCTACTCGTAATTTTTTGTTTGTCGGGTTGCCTTGTGCCTTAGCTGATAAACGAATAAACTGGATGAACAAATATTTATACACCAACTCATATGTACATTAGAAACAAGGTAACAGACTTTAGTAACAGTAAAGGTAGAATCCCAGAAGTTTCCCTTCCCTTGCCAAGACTTTCGGGAAGGGATTCCCATTATATGGGATTCGGGATGGGATATTCCCATTCCCATATACTTAAAAATTCTGGTCCCGTTTGCATCAGGGAGTCCCATGGGATGGGAATTTCCCTCCTAAATTTTTAATGTCCCGAAATAATCCCTTCCCGATCTTGGCACGGGACGGGATATTCCTTTCCCAAAAATTTCAAAAAAATCGTCCCGATTTTTTGGGGGACGATTTTTTGGGAAGGGAATCCCATCTCGATTTCCCATGGGAATTTCCCTTCCCAACGGTCAGCCTACATACCTCTAGTGATTGATGAAAGGTGTTGTCAATACAAAAAATATGCCTAAATGGACCATAATTACGGCTCTCCAAGAGCCCAAGGGTTTTAGGTGCCCGAACAGTACAATATTTTGAAGTTTATTTGTATTTATCTACCTTCTAGTACCAAATCCCAGTATAAGAGGAGACAAGATGTTGGCCCATCAGGATTATGCTAAAGATCTGCTAGTCAGAGCATGGATACTGTAACAGAAATTGAAACAATTGATGTGTAGGAGATAATTGCAATCTTCAAGTGGCTTTTCAGGGAATGACTCCAGTTGAAAACCTGAATAAGCTGGCCGAAATGGATTAGTGTATCGCGCGTGATAGCATGTGGGGCGCTTTGCAAAGAGAAAGACCAGTTTTTGTCAAATAATATGGCCGTTGGTGGACCAGAATCAAGTGACTAGATCGGGGAAAAACCCCCGCAGAGCACACAACATAATAATCATCAAGAATAACCAAGAAGAATAATCAAGAAGAGTCCAACCAGATTCATTCAAATAATAAAGCCTTTTTACCAATCGTACTCTATTTCCTCTTCGGGACTAGCCATATATCTGACAGGTTTTAGTCATTGAGACTGTCAGCCCTGGCCAATCACCTGGAATGCATTGGTTTAAGTTTATGATAACTTAGGTTACAATGATTGGGTAACGTGGCCTAGCATAGTGGGGTTGCGCTGGGATACTGGGATATGTGCAGGTTGTTGACATGACTAATCAAATGTTTCGTAGGCTCCCGACAACCCAACAATTAAAACCACGCTTTTGGTGGTGCCACCGGTCGTGTATATCAATGAGATTCCTATGATGATGTCTAGGAAATATGGAATTTGCGATTGTACCTTGTGCTGCCAAGTATCTATCTATCCCTAGGGGCGGGGATGCTTATATATGTCCTTGAAAGTGTATATCTGGATTAATTAAAGATACCATGGATTGCATAACTATGAGAGGTATTTAATGCCCGCGCTGAATTGGTCTGCATTTCCTCTGTTTTAATTCTTATTTACAGTCTTTGCTACTATATAGCTCTCACCAGAAGTATCCCCTATTTAGTGCCACCTACTCTAAGGACTAGCCTACACAATGAATTTTGAAGATTCTCGCCATCTCATTGCTGCTACTCAGAAAGTGAGAGCTGAATACCTCAAGAGCATCCACACCATCCCAATTTCCACCCAGCAAGCCACAACCAACAGAAATGACCCCGTAAAAGGCCCTGTTTGGGTCAGCAAGTTCACAAACTCAAAACCAACAAACGATACCTCCCGCGACTTGCTCTTATCCCTTATCGACGAGGCAAATGATAAGAATATTCCCTATGACTGTCCAGATTCAGCATCCCTTTCTTTCGAGTGGACTGGCTTCCGCAGCAATACTAACAAAGACACTCCTGAGCCATCCCTGAGTGAGGGCGAAAAGTTCGAAAAGCTCATCGTGGAGACTAAAAGCCCACTGACAATATTCTACATCTATGGAGGTTCCTTTGTGTACGCGTTCCTATGCCCAGACCGATGTCCTGATCGTAACTGATTGATGCCAGGTTAAACACTCCATCCAACTACCGGAAGACAGCGGGTTTGTTGGCCCAATCCACCGGGTCCAAGGTCCTGATGGTGCACCAGCGTCTGGCACCACAAAATCCCTTTCCTGCCGCTTTGCTAGATGTGTTCCAGGCTTATCTCACTCTCTTGGCACCGCCTCCTGGGTCTCCGCACAAAGCCATCCCGCCATCATCGATAGTGTTGGCAGGAGATAGCTCGGGTGCTTGTCTGGCCCTGGGAATGCTACAGGTTCTACTACGGTTAATAAGGAGGGATAGGTCCATAACTTTCCACGGGCAGAACATTACACCCACAGTACCAGCTGGAGCCGCACTGGTAAGCGCGGTAGCGGATCTGGCGAATGCATTCCCCTCCTTTAATCAAAATGCCTTCTGTGATATTTTTCCAGTGCCCATTGAGAAACTTCCATACCTTCAGAAGACCTTTCCAACTTGTGCATCCTGGCCGACCAACCCTCCACGCGCCAACCTCTACTGCGAGGCAGGCATGCTGGCACATCCCCTAGCCAGCCCAGCTGCGTCAGAAGACTGGACTGGGGCATGTCCCATATGGATTGGTTCGGGCCAGGAACAAATCATTGACGCCTCAAAGCTTGTTGTACAGACTGCGCACGCGCAAGGGGTGTCGGTTACAATACAGGAATATGAAGCCATGCCCCACACTTTTTTCTTTTTTTTTCGGCAGGCACCGCAGACGCGAAAGATTATGGAAGACTGGGCGGGAGCTATTGTTAATTTCGGCAAGGGAAAAAAGCCATGTTCAAGCGCCTCGTTCATCCGCGTGAGAGGATTGGTCGCTGAGCCAATGGACGTGGAGAACTTGGTGCCCTACACCGTAGCCGAGGCAAAGGAGATGATGTGGAAGAAGACTCTTGGGTATAAAGTCCCTGCTTTTCACCGAACTAGCCAATCGCTGCTATAGCAAATGCATTTGCATAGTAATACATTATGCGATAGCAGAGGCTCACTGGTAGAGGGAGGAGAGAAAAGGTAAGATACTGTACTCTTACGTATGTATAAAAGGCAAACTGTATCACTCAAAACACGTCCTACGATAGCCTCTCTAAAATAGTTTCAATACAAGCTTTTCGAGAACTAATACCGTTGTTCATTAAAAAAAAAAACGTGCAGAGATTCTACTAAATATTTCTCACAATACCATAGAGTTTAACAAGTTATGGGTTTCATATGATAGACTGGGAAAGTGAAGCTTCATACTGTATATTCTGCTCTGCTTATCTTAAGTTATCCGGTCCTTCCAGAATAATAGTATTATTTTAACCTGTAGTCATGTTTTATTCTAGAATAGAAGAGCAGCCTGTTTCCGAAATTAAAATCAATCTTGTACTGTACATAAGGTTAATTAATCTTTCCAGATTCCAACAACTTATTACTGTATTTTTAGGTGCGAGTGCTAAATTCGAAATAAAAGATGAATCTTATACTGTACCGCACTAGTTGAGGAATAGGTGGGCAAAGTACATAAATACTTAATGATAAAGCTCATTGGCCAGAAGAATAACTCAACCATTTATGTCCAAAGTGTCCTTCGCTTATATTGTAACAAAACAAGACACATATATGTAAATCTGTTGGGCTATACTGTGCATTGTAAAACCAGACCATCTTAATCGTGCAAATATGAAACCATGCCGTTTGGTCTATTTTTCTCGCGCTACGTATGTATCTAGCGCGATAAGAATGAAAACTTGTTTGTGTGAAGTACCGATACATATATAAACCCTTCCCCTGCTAGTAGACTTAGACTATAGATCTATATTCCAGTGATATAACTAGACTGTCTTGCTTCTTTCTCTTAAGCCATGGATTTTCTTTATAAGCTCTTCGGGGACCTTCCAGAGGATATTTGGTACGACTTGAGGGACCTTCCTAGTCCGATCGATGTTGAGAATTCTGCTCCAGCTTTATGGAGTTTTATTTTTAAGGACACAACCTGGCTTGATTTAGCTCTTACATATGATCGATGTCTTCCTGTACTAGTTGGCCGCGACCTTAGCTCATTCCGACCACTCAAGCCATTAAATCGCCTTTATATTACCCTCCTTGCAAGCGACCATTCCAGTGATCTTAGATACAAAGAAAAAGAATTTTTCGATTCTCTTCAGGACCGTTTCAAGTATAACAAAGAAAAGTATGAGCTTCACTTCCCCTCTGGAATCACCGTCAACATATACGAGGTTATTACCGGACATGACGTGGCATATGTTCCGCTAAAAAGGCTGTTTTCTCGGAAAAATGGGCTCGAATTACAGTACCACTTCTACCAAGGCGACGGATTAAAGGTACTTAAACCACCAAATATTATCGGAATTGGCGGCCCAGCAGAAAAATGGGGGAAGATCAAGCATGGCTGTGCTCTCAACCTTCACCACCATGGAATGCTCAAACAATATATGGTCGTTCGAAGGGGTAGCAAGCTGAACCTTTTGGCAGAAGCGATGGACAAATCCACGAACACAGTTTCCTCGTACTGCGTGAAATGAGATACTGTATCTTATGTCTTAGTGACTGGTCAGGTGCAAATATTTACTTCGGGACAGTGTCAAGAAACTAGTACAATTGCTTGGTCAACTATTTACTTCAAATCCAACTTTTCTCTTTGTAAATATGTATTGTATTCTTTAAATCGAGTCCCCTAGCTAAACGGTATCAAACTATTCCAAGCCCGGCAACAACTAAAGTCGTGTGCGAGACCTTCATTCCATAATAAACTTGTAGAGCCAGTTTTCCAGCTCTACTTCCAGAATCAAATTATACGCTGCAATAATATAAAATCAACCTGATCATTCGCTGCATAGGAAAATGGCCAGCCTTTGTTGGAATGGCTCCTCGTATAGATTCCATAATTTAGTTCTTGAAAGTCTGTTTCAATAATTTGTAATAAAATGAGATTACGCATGGAACTGTATACATACCGTACGGAGGAACTTTAGCCGCCTACGGTACAATAGATCACCGTAAGCATTCCAAAGTACTGCACAAGCTCAATGCTATGAATTACTCCCGGGGAAAAGAGCTCCGTTTTTCCTTGCAATTGGCATGTTGAGGTTTAACAAGCTAGAGCATGGGATAAGGTACTGGGTAGGCATGATTCTCCGGTACTTCAGCAAATGTCACCGGGCTAGACATAAAGTGAATTTGCTGGACCATTATCTATAGCAGTAGTGCTGAGAATATTTGATTTCATTGCCGGCGTTCTCCTGTCCAAAATTATTTGGAAACACGGTGTTATTAATGTTGCACGTCTTTTAGTCTATAATAATACAAATGCTTCTGATTAAGTGCGACATTATATGTAGCTTTAGTGTTGGCTTGTTTAATCCCAAAACAGCATATTTAGGCAGCATCCCGTCATGTTGTGCTATAAAGAGAATTGTTATTTCTTTATTTCTGTGTGCAAACTACCCCCTGATTAGTTCTAGTACCCCGAAGACTTTACTACGATTTAAAGTATCAGCCATAATTCAGAATACAATACAAGCAAGAGGAAGCTAAATAAACCAACCCCTCTGTATGGCATTACTCTGCGCGATGACTCTACCCAGGTCCGTTTATTAATAAAATATTCCAGGAAATACCAAAACACGGCAAATTCCTAAACCAGCTGATCTAGAAATGTCATTTTTTATCATCAAAGTGATATGGACATTATATGTTATCTTCCCATCCGAGACGTTGGGACATATCCAAATGAGTGACCCACCACCTATTCGGAGCCCACTGGCACCAAGCCTTCCTGGAGAAGTGGACTATTCCTATACATCGCCCCTGTCAATGTCGGGGTCTGACTACCCCTGTAAGGGCTACAGTCAGGATCCGTTTGCGCCAGTGACAAATTATACAGCCGGCGAGGATTATTCTGTAACTCTCCGTGGGACGGCAACGCATGGGGGTGGATCGTGTCAGATTTCCCTCTCCTATAATAATGGAGAGACATTCCAAGTGATCAAGTCAATCATAGGCAACTGTCCCATGTCGCTACAATATTCTTTTCGGGTCCCAGAAGATGCTCCGCGCGGACCAGCTCTGCTGGCATGGACCTGGTTTAATAAGATTGGCAATCGGGAGATGTATATGAACTGCGCTCAGGTGACCATCTGGGATCCTCCGGCAAGCAGTATTAATGCCCATGTGCTAGCAGCGTCTGGAGGGAGGCAAGGTATACATTGGGAAGATCGGCCTACTATTTTTCTAGCCAACATTAATGCCGAGGGACAGTGTACCACCATTGAGGGCCAAGAAGTCAATTTCCCGATGCCAGGAGACGATGTCGAAGGGACTGTATCCGATGTGGGGTTTCAGTGCGTGCGTCCTGCTGTATTCTTGGGCAACAGTGCGAGACATGCTCTCTCTCCAGCCTCGTCGCCAGGCCCTGCACTCTCTACAATCGGTGATATAACAACAAGCCACAGGACTTCTGCGACAAGTATTTCTATGTATAGTCCATCATCACCGGGTGTCGATTCAAATCCATCTCAAGCCACATCCCAATACTCAGTAGCGAAGGAGCTGTCTTGCACTCCAGGAAGCATTTTCTGTCTAAATAATGGATTGTCGTTTTCAGTCTGTAGCCGAGGAACATTGGTTCCGATGGGCTCTGTGGCTGCTGGAACCATTTGTCAGGATGGGGCTATCCGTTACGCTACATAATAGTGTATACACTATTGTGGTGATAGGTAAGTCACAAGGATGCAATGTCATGGTCCCCACGCCTGTCCATTTGGTCGTTGGAACATCTTTTTATTCTCTCACCCTACACGCTAGAACACATGCTCTCATTAAAAGTACTGTATCAGAATTTCAATACAAATCCAATATAGAACGAAAACGCTCGTAACAAACTACCTCTATCAGAACACTTACCAAGTAACAACATAATCTGTATGTCAACAGTAATAAAGGTATACATATTTCAGTGATGTGACAGTTTATTTGGATTCTATTCTTGTACTTCTGTACACCATTATAATAATCTAATTGTGTGTTCTTTTCTTATTTTATTTATTATTTAAGTTAATATTATATTTAAAAAATAACGTGAATTTACTTGGCTGGGCATACCTATGTATATAAATTTATAGTTGCCTAGCTTCAAATATTAAAGTTGCTTTTTCTGTCTCCGATATATAAGCGCTAGATACTAGAACAGGTTAGATACTAGAACAGGTACAATTTTTCTTGCGCCAAAAGGGGGCCGTCCCGTGCCTACTGGCACAGCAGGCATAGAGATAAGACACAAGACTGTTCTTAGTGTTCGGGCTATAATTAAAGGCCCCCACCAAAACAAGTACGACACTAAACTAGGGAAACCTATCACGCGTGATACGCTAAGCTGTTTGAATGACCTGCCCAAGTTTCTCAACCAAAAATGTGTATGAACTAGTTGCAGTAGAGTCACTTCGCTGTGTAATTTATGCGCATAAGTTATAAGAGCAAAACCTGCAGCTCTACAGATATTTGATTCTGGCCCACTAAGGGTCCCACAGCCAGACTATATGTAATTGGCAAACTAATCATCCCAAATTGCAACGAGGGATTTATAAATAGACAGTTATCAGCCAGCACCCTCGCATCTTTACTCTTTATTCTTCATCTGCGAGTGGCATCTCCGATGAAAAGTGGAAATGAAGTTTGTTTCAATTGCTATATTTATTTCTGCTGTTTCTCAAGCCGTTTCACTAGCTGGTGAACTTACTGGGCACTATGTAAGCGTATCTGAGCACCAAACTATACTGTATAATTAATAACTGAATATTGCATCCCAGGGTCAATACGAGCCGCTTATAATTTATGGTTGGGATTCCCCTGACTGTCAGGGAAAGGAGGCTTTTGCAAAATTCGATAACACTAGCCTGTCAAGAAATCTATCAACTCTCTACGTTATACAAAGCTTCAAGCTCAGCCGTGCGCTTCAAGGGCAAGAACAATTGGATCTTTCAGTCACTCGAGACTACAGTACTTGGTACCCGAACAAAGATCAGTTGTCTACAAATAGCTCATCGTGTGCTTTGATTGTTGAAAAATATTATGCCAATAATGGAAGCGCATCTTGCCATAATACAACAAACTATACATGCTGCCGCTTATGGTTGAATCCTGGTCTTTTGCTCCAATAATATGCGCACGTCTCCACTAAGGCTTTTGGTCCCTCATTGGAAATGTGAGTATCGGTACAATATCAGGAGGATGGAGCGACCGCTACTTCAACCTCACGCTGTATACTTAATCGTGATATGCATGATAGGCAGGGATGGCAGAATAGGGAGATATCTCCTTCCCAAACTTTATTTTTCTTTATCTCTTCTTGCGCTTTGTATTTTCGTTGCAGGTACCAATTATATATAATTGTTTCTTTACCATTTTGAGCTACTCCACGGTAGCAAAAGCTAGGTACTCTAAGCCTCGCTGGCATAAATATAGTAGAAAAACAACAACTGGAGATTTCAGGTACTGCACTTTACGGTAAGGAAGACGGAGCTTAATATAAGGATTAATAGTGGAACAAGCAGTTCGAGTTCTTTTGTTACTTTCTAGCCGTGCAAATACAAACAAAGCAATTGGGAAAATCAGCTCAAAAAGGGGTATTATTTAGACTCCTATTTGATTAGGGTTTACCTATCCAGAATTATACGGTAGCGTAGTATGCTGAAGTGTGCCAAAATATGATACCTTGGATAATCACTAAAACGGGCTATGTTAACTACAGTACTATACTGTATGTAGAATTAGTCCGTCCACTTGTTTTTATCAACTTCGGTCCAACTGGTTTATGGATGGAAATTAAACAGAGCTGTTTTACTTTTTTAGAAAAATAAGTATCTATGGCTGGAAGGGTAGCCTCCGCTTGGTATTGCCCTCATCCAGATCACCCTCATGTTACCAATATGCAAATGGTGAACGGCAATATTGGAATTAGTGAAAATGGCGTCGGCCATGGTGTTTAGGCTTGAATCTTAATAAATCTGTACAGCTATTAGGTCCGATGCAAAAAAAGCACTAATAGATATAGGAATTTAAGAGATGTTGATGTTGTATATATCACCTTTCACTACTCCAAATCGATAATTAGCTGGAGCAGCTACTTCAATATCCGGAGTATCACTTGTGCCCGGTACCCCGGCATTGTTTGTGCAATGGCCCTGGTTGTCACTTCTGCATGCCTCTTCTGTATTCCCGTAGCATGGACAACGTCTTCGTGAGAAGTAAGCCGGGTTCTCGGTACCGCATAGCTACCTGTTTTAGCAATTTTACTAGGCTCAGAGGTTTGTCCTGAATTTCCTACCTCATCACCGATTGGACTCCGCAGAAGAAAATCACAAATAATACCATCCTGCAAGACATAGCAAGAGCAAGTTATTGGTCGAATCTTCTTTAAAATAGGGCACTTCCCAGGGCAAGGAGAATAGAGAAAATCTGATGATATTTATAATTACATTTTACTAGGTATAAGATGCAGCTAAGAGCAGAAGCGTATTTGAGTTGGCGAGATTAGTGTATATTAATAGACGGCCACTACACTGAAAGCAGGCGATACAGACACAAAGAAAATGGTGACGGAAGGCTAATAGACAGAATTTATATAAAACATGTGGTATGGTGAAAATAACGTCTACATATTTAGTAGTATGTTCTTCATCTTGTTTCTTGATGATAGTTACATTAAAAGCTGTCGACCAAAATGGGTCTATATTACCGATTATTCAGCATCTGCTCGGTCCGACTTTGTTCCTTTGTTGACCATTTTTATTCAGTTCTCCCAGATAGATTCAGATAGTCAGAGACCTTACCTTCAATATAGATGGATCCTTATCCATAGATCAGTGATACTAGCTCATACGCGTATTCAGCTGGCAGACAAAAGCTCTACAGTAGCAGCCGCTTGACCAGAATGGCTAGTGCAATCAGTCAGCACGGAGTAACTAGCCAGGCCGAAATAATATACATATTCGTGTGTGAGGGGCTTCCCCCGAGCCACACCACATGATTAACTTTTGAAATAATACTTTCGTTGCGACTTCCAGGTGCAAAATACAGTATAAGGAGTGCCTAGAGTGCAGTTAACCACCAGGGCCCAACCATAGACGTAAGGATGCCTATAAATATATATTAAAGTATTTCAAACCCGGTGTTAATTATATGTGATGCAAAAACTTAATCTAATCTTTATAAACCCGCTGCTTTTCCTCATTTAGTTTATTGTCCCGGACGTCTGATGCAGTTTTATGAGTACTGTAGTACAAAATAGGCTGCCATGTCGATCCTAATTAATGCTGTGTGAATTCATCTCACACATAATGGCGATCGAAGCGCAATTATGATGACGCACCTCTACCCAGTCTGTTGTTTCTAATTTAGTGTAATAAGTAGCCCAGGAGAAGGCTTTAAATCGCGTTGTTGCCCCAGCAAAAGGGCCTTTTCATTCCCTTCCAGCTGCAAAAGACATCCATTATGACAAGCAAGCGAGAAAGGGACCAGGAACGGCGACGAACCAAAAACTCCCGTGAACGACTGAAAAGGCGAAAGGAGCGCACTATTCAAAATTTCCACGACTACGCTCTTCTGTCGGGTGCCAAAGTATACATGCTCATTCAAGAGCGCAGTGGGGAAGTAACTGAGTATCGAAACACATCAGATAAGAAATTTCCGCCTTCTTATACGCAGATAGTATGTCGAGGAGTATTTGACACAGTAAAAGTACATAGACTGACTTTTCTGCAGCGCCGACTTTTCCCGTCTGCGAGACTATTGACTCCAGAGAGCTTTGGCACCACCACTTTAGTGGATCAAGCATCCACAAATGCAAGACAACGCCCCGGAAGAGAGGATGATTTCACTGGCCTCCAATTTGATCCACTAGCTACCGATTCATTACTGGCCAATGATTGGTTGGTAACAAACGGCTGCTTCGGTGACTCCCAACAGTTATGTCTTCCAGTGCAAACAGAGTCCACTCATGATCATGCCGGTACAAATGTCGAGCAGTGTCTAGAACACAGCACATTTTAATCAGATAATATACTGCATTAGCCATAGTTTTTCCTGCTGCCTGCAATGCTGCCTGGCCACATTCAACACGTCAAAAAGTTACATGAGGGAAAAAAATTGGCATGGAACCGCTCATTATAATATGTACGTAGATATTTCGAAATATTTTAGCAGAGGACCAAAGAAAAATAGTTTGAGGGCATCCTCAAAAATTCTCCTACAGTACCCTATACCTTTAAACGGCACCAAAGACTGATTAGTGGACAGAAGAAGCTGTTGAAGTAGGAAAAGTCTGGAAATGCTGCCTATACTGTATCACAATACAAGCAATCAGGAACCAGAGGATGGTACGGCTAGGCTCGACTAAAGTGGTATTTTGGAAGAGTTGGTTAACAACCTGGGGTTGGTTTGTATAAATGATTTGGGTCGATACCGTACCACCAATATAGTATAGGGGCCGAGTTGTATTGCTTGTTGACGCTGTTTTTGCTGTTTAGCCGATTAGGTACAATACCTTTATAATGGGCTGAGTGAGGCATCTGTAGGTTATATTAATTTCCATCACGTCCCCCGACACATAAGAGCACGGTTGAGTGCAAGCCGGACCGAATGGCATGTAGAATTCACCGTAATATTTTAGCCCGCTGTATACTGTACATACATATGCTTCAAATTCCATGAACAAATTCTTGTGAGAAAAACAAATAACTGTAACTTTACCATTACTTACTAGATCCACACACAACTATAAGAGTGCTCTTTCTCTTCAGGATCTATCATATTCACTATCACATATCCTCTTGTTGGTACTGGATACAACCCTCTAATCAATCTCTTCAGAATCCTACTCTCCAATCAATGGCTCAGCAATGGCAACCACTGGCTATCTGTGGTATCGAGGACCCTCGCGAGCACGGGACCTGCATCGGCACCACAAATAAAAGAAACCTTGTAAAACGTGTCTCACAAGATGTCGCAATATCCTGGGATGCCCTAGAAATCTGGGGAGTGGCCCTTTTGATGCAAACAATATCTATACTTCCTTATAAATATTGCGCGTCTGCTCCTTTGCAAGAGATGCATCAGGCTCAACATATCCAGGTAACAAAAAAGTGGTTAGATCGCATCTGGAGTTCTCAACAACAAGGGATGTTAGTATTTCCAACTCGGCACTTTACTCCTCTCCACTTGAAGGAACAGCCTTGTTCGGTACGCCAAGGCCAAGAACTCCGCCAGCCCGAGGTCATTGACCTTACAACGGAGACCACCATTTCAAAGCCCCCATACGCTGCCCCACACCCAGGTCGAACAAGAGGTGAGCATCGAAGCATTGGAAGAAATCAGATTCCATTTAAGGTCTCACCATCTCGACTTGCGTCACTCGCTGTGCCGACTTCCCATGGCGGACGGATTAATTATTCTACGTAGCTTCCGCAGTCGAAGCATCTCCAAAGTGAGCTGTACAACCTGCATGGTGGATAACCCCACAGAGAGAGTTATTATTACCTGTGACAGGTGTTCTATGACTATCACCTGGGCTGCGTGCGACATTGGCTTTCAGGGCGACATCAATCTATGCACACATGTGTGCATACTGGTGAGGCTTGTTGTTTATCTGTTGAATGTTTTCATGGTTCAATTTCTAATATTTTATATAGCCATGGGAAGGGGCCATTTGATGCCATCTACCTAGAGAACTCTGAACCTTCAGCAGAGGTGCCAGGAGTTTCGTCACAGTCAACATTACTATATCCTTCCCTGCCTGATCGCGAGTCTGCCTCGACAGATACTCTGACCGACAACAACATAGTAGGTGCCTTGGATGAAACCACTATTGAGAACGGGGTGCGAGAGACAGGGCAGGTTCGAAGGTCCTGTCGACCGAGGCGACGGCCAGACTACTTTACTCCTCAGTAACAGTCTAGCAATTGAGTTTGGTGTTGCTTTGTTGGACTGGAAAAAGCGTATGCTTATTATGGGAAAGTCACTACTAGTAACAGTATCTGGCTAGGATGACTGCTTGGGTTTCTTTGGCTATAAATTGCTTAACAAAGATTTTCTTTTCTTTCTTTTTTAATGGCACTCTCAATGTGCACGATCTTACAGAAGTTTGCAATATTAGATTCACAAACAGCTCGTTCATTTGATTTTGTCAAATAATATGGTGTGAACCATAAAAATTACGCGTATTCGCAAGTATCGATCCTTCATTGAATTAGGTCTCTGCTTCAACTAAACTACCAAAACATCTCGCATTTATAAAGGCGAGGTAAACAAATGAAGAATGCAAACTAACTAATGTAGGAAATATACGCGATCCGATGATGTTGGATCATCAACAACATTTGACTGAGAAAGGTGCTGAATAATCAATATTACCATAGTTAACTAATTGTTGACATATGGCCGTTGGTGGACCAGAATCATTTGACCAGATCGGGATAAACCCCCCACGGAGCACACAAAAATCATAAATCAAGAATAACCAAGAAGAATAATGGAGAAGAGCCCAACCAGCTCAATTCATTCAAATAAGACCTTTTGACCAATCGTACTCTATTTCCTCTTCGGGACTAGCTGTATATTTGTCAAATAATATGGCCTTTGGTGGACCAGAATCATGTGACTAAGTAGGGTAAAACCTCCGCGGAGCACACAACCAAAACAACAGAAGAATCAACATAATCAAGAAGACCCCAACCAGCTCAATTCATTCAAATAAGACCTTTTTACCAATCGTACTCTATTTCCTCTTCGGGACTAGCCGTATATCTGACAATATTCGACAGATTTTCTCAATTTTCACACTAAACTAAGTGAGGCTAGTTCCATTTGGAGAACCAGTAACATGCGAATATTCTGATTAGTAACTGCTTTGGCTCCCGCTACTAAGAAATTTAAACAGGTTGGATTGTTCATTGGGTGTGAAGCTGATAATACAAAAATCTGTAAAAATGGCGTGGCACTAGAAGATACGACTGTACAGACTGGAGCAATCGGAACTTCAGATAGAAGACGACGCTGGTGGCTGTCGATATTCCCTGCGATACAAAATTGACGAGATTGTGTACCGAGCGGGACCAACCCCGGACCGATGGCGGACCCACCCACGGGAGGGCCCGAACCCCATCCCACAAACACCCAAGATTCCAACGCCAGCTTCTCAGTCGAGGACTTCCAGCCTCGGGTCCCAATCGAACCACTTCCTGAGTCCCGCAAAAGGACGCGGAGCGGGGAGGCCTTCACACCATCTGAAAGCACGGGTCGGGTTACTACTTGAGAGTTGTGGAAGCTCGTCAGCACCCTGAAAGATATTATCAATCACTAATCTATATTCATTTAAATCACATTCTTGATTTGTCTAATCTAAAATACTAACCAATAACTATATATGCAGGCAATTAATAAAGCAGTGTAAGCCATACTATTGTTCCGTTCTCGGCTCCCTCTTTTACTCTAACCCTAGAAGTCACTATCTAATTAGTAGCCGAAGTCATGAGCGAAAACACAGGCAAGCTAAAAAAACATTTAAATCAGTGTGACGTTTAAAATCAAATCTAGTCTTAAGCATTAACAATTGCAGCAACAAATAAATACCAAGAGCAATAACAAATCCACAGCAGATCACCACTGTTGTATAGAATAGGTGCCTGAGAGACATCCCATCAGCCAATCCTCTCTTAACTCTAATAGTTCTATGATTTGATGCTGATTTGGGACACTAATTGTGTAATAGCATCCGTTAGAGCCTTCATATGCTGTTGATTTTGCTCCAACATGGTTTTAATTGCGCCCTCCGAGTCTCTGCGGTGCAGGTCTTCGCGAATACCGCCGATCCTCTTGCTCTGTTCGGGAGCCGGAAGCCTGGGCATAAAAGTCCACGGAGGCGTTATTCCGCGCTGTTGGTAAAATCGATCGACCTCAGCATCAGCAGTTCCCTTCCCAAGAAGCTTTCTTAGGGCTGTCCGATTTAGAATATCTGTGCTACCATCTTTAAACTGGACAAGGCCGTAGGACTGTGGAAGGGCTCGTCGAGCCTCTAGGTTCCATTGCGATGGGTTTGAGGGCAACAAGTTATCCCACCCCAAGATTTGTTTGTAGTTTGTGCAGAGTGTGCGGTTATACCGATCCTGTGAGAAGCGCACATCCTTCCTGTCCATCTCCGGAGCGTTGAGGTAGGATTGAGCTATGTCACTGTCAACTTCGCTGTATCTCTGGATGAGAATGCGGCTGGGATAATCCTTTTTCTCAACAATAAATAAAGATTCACCATTCTTGCTGCGTGGGATATGTCCCAGAATCTTCTGTCCATTCTCGGGATTGTCCCCTGGAGTGGCAGGCAGTTTCCATGAATCTGGATAGCAATATTCCCTCTTAACACTTTCGAATTGCCGCCGGATTCTAGCCATCTTATTCGCTGCTTGTTCATTGCCTGGATTTTTGTCAAGAGTCTCCATGGCTTGGCGGTACTCAATGCGGAAGCCGACCAGAAGGCTGCATTTAATGAGAAATTTTTCTTCAGGGCGGCCCAGCCGCTGGTTTATTTTCTTGATTTTTTTGTTAAACTTGCTAATCTCCTTAAACCCGGAATTGGGCGCTAGCCCATCCGGTGCTGTTAGGTATTGGTTGACCGATGCCGTAGCCCCCCTGTAAACGTCCAGAACCTCTTGACATGGCCTGTGTTGGATGCCATCACCATTCAAGCTTGAGTTATCATCAGAGTCGTCAGAAGCATCAGTCTCATCCCCACCCGCGTTTGATGCAAATACTTCGCCAAACACATTGTATGGGTCCATGACTGGATTTGCCATATACCGGTCGCCCACTTTATCATATTCGGCTCGTGATTCAGGGTCTTTAAGCACTTCATAGGCCTGTGCTAGTTCTGGAGAGCGTTTTCGTTAGCAGGTTTGCTCTGCATCGCCGAGCAAGAGGCCAACAAAAGCTATGTGCTGTCGCGGTCTTACTTTTAAATGCTATCTCCGCATCTTCAAACTTATTCTGATCCGGATGTGTCAAGAACGCGAGTTTTCGATACGCGGTGCAGATATCTTTCCGAGTACAAGTGTTTTGCAGCCCCAAGATGCCGTAGTAGTCTTTATCAGAGCAGTTGCGAACTGTTGTTACCGCTTCTCGCTGCTCCAAAGTATACTGCCCTGCACGGTGGGTCTTTGTGCCTGGACTGTTGACGGAATTGTTGACATTCTCATCCATTGGTGTATCTCCATCTAAGTCCACACCCAACGTAGATGTCTCCCCGCGCAGCAAGGAGAATTTGTTCTGCTCATCATCGTACGGTGCATTTCTATGAAGAACAGACTTTTTCTTGCTTGATTTGCCCATTGCTAGCACTAAGAAACCAGAACCAAACCTAGGAAAGAAAGTAGGCAAATGTTCTTTACTTTTGTTGATATATTAGAAAATAACTGGCATGTAGTTTCTGCACGTTAGGATGTTTCGATGACGGCATCAGGCCCGGTATTTATAATTCGGTCTTGTCATTATGCGCTGCCAAGGATGCTAATATTGTCGCAGAAATCTTGTTAAAGGAGCCGCTGTTTTACAGGGATGAATGCCGTGTTATAGGTACCTTCTAGGTCGAAGATAAAATATCACCCAAGCATATTTAAAACAAAATATAGAATATGTATACATAAATTTGTTCCAAGGGTGATTCGAGTTGGTACCAGAATTACAGTATACTATGCATACTGTATATCTGTAAAGGCGTGAGTGAATTCGAATAGATTGAGAACACTACAAAGCTAGAGCCCTGAAATAATTGCTTTATGACCAAGGGAAATTTTTTCTGTTTTTCTCTAGGGCCATTCTGTCTCAGCGAATACTAGGATTTTGTTCTGGGAGTGTAGTACATGGTGCGAACTCAGACGGTAGGAAAGTTAACTATTAGACATTGCTTATCAAATACGGTAGCTGTGGGTGTGCGAAGAATAGATCCCTGAAGAAAATGACTTTACTACATAAGATATATTGTGTAATGAACCTCAAGCAGAGAGTCTGCTGTAGTTTAAAATAATAGCATCCCACATGTGATAGAACGGAGAGATTATAATAAGCAACGTATAGATACATAAATGACTATCCTTCTAGGATGGTGCTCATTGTATACTCAATTATTTAGTACGCATAGTAACTTATAAGATATGAGTAAAAGGGTCCATTTTTTAACCAGCAATATACGCTATGTAACAGCAGCATTCCATTATATATAAGTAGACCATACCTATAATGCCAACAGTGACGCCACACCAAGAGATATTATTCCTATATTCGAGGTATCACTGGCCTTTCTTGTTGATAACCACACAGAGGAAGAAGAGAGAAAAGCAATGTTCCCAGGCTTGGTCTGTTTTTTCACTGCACCTTCTCTTGCTATTGCTGCTGGGCAGATCTGGTCGTTACATGACAGGGTCGCCCTGGATCAATTTTCTCGACCTGGCGGAGTCATAGTTGCAAATATCTAAATAATACCATTTACCTTGGTCCGTCGCTGAGACTCCGGCCCGATAATCACTATTCCTAAGGATAAATTCTATTTCAACCGTGGAGGAGCCGAAACGATGGTGGCATATCAATCAAGCTTGCCACTGACCAAGTCTAAGCAATATATTGCAGTTCGAATATACCAGATCTGACCCTACAGTATACTGGGACATTTCCTACATCAACATGAAGAGCGATGCAGAATTTACCCGCCATAAGATCTCAGTAACATCCAACGACCCTTCGTGCCCGACAGTAAGTTGTGCAGCCGGGGAGTTTAATGCGCTGGGGTTTATTTGCAACCAGATGATGACTATGCGACCCACGGATGTTCCATATATACAGTCTTAACTGAATATTGGTGCCTAGCGGGTGCTAATCAAAACAACTTCACGAGCTCTTGGCGTTTTCTTATGTGTCTGGAAATTTTCTTTGTTAAGTTGGTATGTACTTTGTCCTTTTGTAGCGGTGGGGTTTTAAAGTGCCCAAGTTCCGTTGTAAAGCCCAGCGCCCCATTTATGGGTACTGCAAGCTTTTAAGTAATACTATTTCACCTCGTATATGTACGTACACACAGTTCTTGATAAAACAAGTTTAGTTGCACAAAGCGAGTTTATAGAGTAGACAGTACAGGACGTACAGTGTATACAATTTAAATTGATAACATTTATCCAGAAAATGTTGTTATTATAACAGCCTACTAGTCACGGTACATAACATCTATAGCAATAAATCGCGTTTCTTGAAGATACTATAATAATATGCAAGGGCAAAACGCTAAACATCAGCACTCTAGATAAAATCCTGAACATTAAAAATACAAAACCAAGGTCTTTTATTCGTGCTTGATAATTATACTCTGGCCTCTACCACTGTTCCGGATAATACACAATTTTGTCCATCGATCTGCTAAGTCTTACAAAGTCAAAACATAGCACAGTTTCACCTTGCAAGTTAGTTGCATCAGCCCTTTAAAAATTACCATGAATTATATTGCAGTCATATACAAAGAGGAAACTATAATACTGCAGTGCTTTACTTATGTTGTTACTCTCATGAATCGCATTGTGATCTACCTGTACTATAACTAGCTATTACATGCCCAGTGCTGGCTGAAAATCACACACATCCCATACTTACAGTATCCATTGTGTAGGACACCTATCTAGACATCGCACACCACCAACACAGTTCGAACCATTTATAAAGAGTGTTTACATGGGGCCGGGGTTTATAGCAAATGTTGTCTCATTGTTGCAAGCAAACGGCCTATCGACTGGGCTGGCCGAAAACCAAATAGACTCTGAAGATTGAACTGTAAAACGGTATGATGTAATTGTGTCATTATTCGGCACAGAGTTTAGGCTCAGGCGTGGCAGGTGGCAGGGGTCTTCGTGGTCCGATTGATAGAGAATATATGGGCCATGTAAACGAAACAGGACGGTGTCACCCTCTAGGACCTGGAGCGCCTGGGGCTGGAAGAGTAATCTATTTTTGTCGTAGTTATTGTGAAGAGGCGCGGCTCCCACGTCGACAATGAACAGCTGAACTGTGGCATTGGCATCCGTAAAAACGGCATCGGCTTCGGTATTTGGGCTAATATTTAAGGGAGTAGATGAGGTCATTAGGGCCGATGCCGGCAGATGACGCTCTGGTGTCGAAGATAGAGGATTAATTGAGGTTTGATCGGCTTGGACAACTGTTCCAAATTCATCACTGACTCTCAGTCTTGAAACGTGGGAATTAGACATAGAGGCTTGTGTCGGCGAAAGAATTTTATTCTTTGTTACCGATATTATAGCTCCAACAGACTTCTCCGCAGCAGCATCCTCTGGACGAGCTGTGTTGTGGTTTCCACCTAAGATGGAAGATGATAGATCACGCGTAGTTGGATCAGCTGCATCAGTACTTTTGGTATGTTTTGGGCCCAATGTCTCCCAGATAGTCTGAGTAACGACCCTGGTTGCTACTTCTATGTGTGCAGCCGTTTTGTCTGAGGTAGCAAGAATACCTTTATCAAGCCAGGTACTGGGCAACACGCAGCTATATCGAAATCAATTTTTGATGACGGGCCAGGGGGTCTGTCAGATTTCCTACCTCATCACAGACTGAAGTTCAAAGAAAAACACAATTAATAAAGTTGCTCTCCTGTAGTCCATATTGAGAAAGAGCCAGATTCTTTAATATTCACAGGGTACTTGCGGATGAAGGAGAACAAGAAATGATAGATCAGTATTTATAATTACTTGCTACTGGGTGCATCATGCATTTTAGGTACCAACACGTATTTATAAAGGAGAAACTGTTGCATTTAATATAACAGTCATTGGAGTTAAATTTCGCTGTAGAGGTCCCTAAAGGATCTATACAGAAGATTTTTATATGCTTAGCCATACAATATTGATTATATCAAGAGTCTTAGTTTTTATTCTTGTAGACAATACGCTTCATCTTATTGTTCTCAATTCCGAAGAAGAAATTATTGGGCGAGAGTCTTGGTTCTACAGTATGTACAGTAACTAACCGGCCACTCCGTTATAGCAACGACTTCATTGGACTCCAAATACATTTAAACACCAGTACATAAAATACTAAACCGGACCAGGATAGTGTATGACTGGTGATAGGCTATTCCAATTATGGTTAGTAAATAACAATAGGCGGCCAATAATAGTATCTTCTGGTGCGCTGGACTATCTTAGCCTTGTGGGCCTTCTGCACATAAAACCGATACTCAGTCGACCCCTCTTTAAAGAGTGGGAATGGCTACTTCGTCCGCATTCTCAATCGCTATAGGGTTGTTGTAGCCAAAACCAGAAAAAAAAAGAGTGTGCGTGCTATTTTCTGATAGGGTAATACTGTACACTAAGATAAGGTGAAGTACAAGGTGTCCAATACTTCCGCAGAACACTGCTAGTACAGTATCTCTTGTTGTTCAGGGCATGGCAGACCTGACTTTACCACTATGCCGCAAGTGGGATGTAAATGTTTTAGAATAAGCTTGGGAGGATACTTTACAGCAACGAGGGACACAAAATATATTACAAAAGTTTTTATCAAATTAGGAAAATTTCTATAAGCTATTAAACCTAATTTTTGGTTTAACCTTGCACTTAAATCTTTTTTTTAAAAAAAAAAAAATTTACTCTCAAGGTCTCTAACATGTGTAACAAATAGGAGGAGCACCATATATATACTTTTAAACATTTTAAATCTGTTTTCTATTACGCTAATGATATTCTATCGTCTTCTTTCACTTGGGCCCCGCACAGACAAGAATTCTTAAACCCTAGTCTTCAACACCACTATCACAAGCTGTGTCAGCCTTTTTTTTCTCTTTTTGTTTTGTTTTTGATGTCTTTTGCCTTTCGGGCTCCATTATATTAATTCCTAGGACTGGCCATTTCACATACTCTAGAGAACCAATATTTTTTTGTTGTTCATATCCCCTCCCCCTTTATTTTTTGTATGTTTTTGTTCCTGTAGTTGTACTTGGCACCTTAAGATGCCTAGCTACAGAAGGGCCCCATCGAAAACTGATACTATTGCCACAGGTCCTGTATATCAGCTGAATGGTAATTCCAAGCTTTAATATATTTTGGGAGGAGACATCTAATCTGAGCGCTTGGCCCATGGCAGGAAACAAATCAAGAAATATCAAAAATTCGACAAATATCAAACAGCATAACACCCTTTTTCGGCTCTATGTTAAACATCCCAGTACATCCTGCTTGTACAGGGAAGTGATTGATAACTTCAAAAAGTACGAAAGTCGGTCAATTATATGTGTCATCCATAAGTTTTTAAAGACTCACTACGGCGAGGATCATGGATGCTGGCCCCCTGGAACCCATCCGGAAAATCCAACTCGTTTAGTTGCGGATGGTAAGACTACCCTTGGATTTGGAAGTTTGTTTATAAAATATTTTTATTTAAGAGAAATTGTTCATACATGCTTACAGTGCACCACTTCTAGAAAAGCGAGCGCTTTTGTTGCATTGGTTCCATAGGATCCCAGTGGAATTACTGGTTAAGGCTATTTCCAATGGTAATGTAACTAGAACTTTATCTGTGGAAACCTGCTATGCGTGTAAAACACGAAAGCTCAAAGGGAAGAACAAATTGATTTCATTCAGTAGTCAGTAGTTGATTCTCGATGAAGTTGAAAGGTTGACGCTTGGAAGGATGAACTGGTGCGGCGAGCGCCAGGAACCAGGTACGCAGTTCCGACTTCACCTAGTTGAAGCGTGCAACAATGCGCTGCGGTTTTCTTTCTTTGATTGTACTTGCAGGATCCAGAATTAGTGATGTTGGGACAAATTACTATATGTTGACCTCATTATTTCCGTTAGTTACCGAATGCTAATACATACTGCTATGGCGCTATGAACCTAGCTATATAAAGCGACAACAGTTCAAGGACGCTGCCCTTGAATACTACATAGAATTTTGCTCCCGACGCAGCGGTTTTCTCGATCGAATGTTCCAGATTGAATAGGTCATGACAAATATCATAATTTTAGAAATTAACACAGGCATTATGTATAGAATAGAGCAATTAGTTGGGCAATCAAAGAGCATGAATGGGTGACACCGCTTTCGACTCCAGCTACACACACAGGAGACACCAAGGCTATTCGAAAAGATGGCATCAAAAGGAAACAAAAAGGAAACACAGTAAACACTTACACCAATCCCGACGTCCCCAGGGGCAACCCAGACTAGTAAAGAACTAACCAACTAACCAGCTGTACATATGAGTTCGTTTCTTCTTTTAAAGTAGGATCACAAAAGATTGTGGCTGGCACCCTTTTCGATATTAAATTTCTGATAAAATGCCTTGAATAATGTGCACGTTAACTGCGTATAAACTGGCGCCTTGGGGCTACTCTAACTATAAGGTTATATATAAATACTGTAATTCACTGTAAATTTCCTATTTTCTATGTTCGCTTTAGTGTGTGGCTATAGTACCATTACTTCATTGGCTACCTTAGGAATGTCTCCTTCCGGACAGCTTTCACTCCCCTCGAAAAGAAATCCAATACCTTCCACCAGTCGTCACGTTGAGAGGGGAAATTCAAGCATTTGGCACGACTTCAGCCACCCAGATCGGCCTACTTCGGTTGAGTTCCAAATCGTACAGCATGGTGGCGACACTTCCGCAGTCGAACTTTTGCCCTGCCGATTGCAATGGTCAAAAAAGGAATCATTGACTGACAAGGAAAAGTGCATTCGTGCAGTCTATGAGGCATCGTATCTTCGAGCGGAAAATGCCTATTATAGAAAAGTCCGTCGTGCAGCCATTATGTTTCAAGCAGATGTTGGGGCGACATTACGCGACCAGGAGTCAGTAAAAAGGCTTAGTTTGGCTTTTCAGCAATTTGACCATCTAATGCTCGAGGACAAGCGACGCTCATTCTGGCCAAGAAAAAGCGTATTGCGTTTTCCATTTGCTCGGATGAAAAGCATATACCAAACCGCAGTTGACGACTATGGGATTGCTCTAGATCAGATTCAAGGCAATTTTATAAAGCTTGAAAAGGCTCATAGGGACTTTGGAGTTGCCCTGAGAACCATTGATCAGGAGTATGCTGATTTTTTTTCGGTGCAATTAAACACTGAGCCTGTTCGGTTTTAGCAAGGACATATGAGCACTATTCGAACGACAAGGCAGCTGCTAGTCTACCCAGTGGCAGCTCTATGTAGTCTACATTTATATGACATATATATAGGTTGTTTATGCGTGTATTGTGGAAAAAAGCATATTAGCCAGCTTATCTGGCTGTTTGTACAGTATGAACCAGAAAAGCTAAACTTAAAATCCAGGATGCAAAGAAATGCTTAATTGATTCCACCGTTAGTCTATTATTATTTATTTATGAATCTGGACGTACATTACCGGCAGTTCCTATTCAGACGAACTCAACTTTAGTGACTACTTAATAATAAACTCTTATAGCGGCTAAGTCTTAGTGTTGCGTTTGGCCATGATAAAGATCCTATAGGGACTATAAGTGACTTAATCTATGAATCTAGAGGATGTTTAAATAAATGAGAAAGAGAGAAAAATAAGTGGAAAAAAATAATAATGGCGTACTAGATAGACTTTTTTCCCGATTTTAGATCCTGGGTCAGTAAGGATGTGTGGGTCAATCATCCGGCCCATGGCTGGCGGGATTTATTATGCTGGTCACCTCAAAACTTGCAATGGGTTGGTCGATCGGCTCGGAAACGATGTTTTCAGTTCTTACCAAGCATATGTGTACAGTACCTACAAGGTCAGAGCTGCCACTCTATCTGCCTCAAATTACCTGTTCGCCTATAGAGGATGAATGGATGGATAGATACATATGGATTGGCATATCTCTCGCCTTTCTGCAGGTGTACTTTTGCTATTACTGTGATAGGAGTTTGCGTTTTCCCTGTGAAGAACGAGCGCTCCGTGTGTAATAGCATAGTTAGCTGTAGTGCAGTATGTTGGATGGAATGGAATGGATTTGGTGTGAATAACAAGGATATAAAGTCCGGTGTCCTTAACTGGAACTGCACTATGCAAACTATTTTTTGCGTTTTTCTTATTGTAAACTCTTTCTTTTCTTCGCCTAGTTTTTTGCTCCTATATATTCTGAAAGTTGACAATTTTGGGCCCTCAGCACGAGAGCTTCTATATAATGGAAAGTATGAAATATGCTCCCTAAATCTAGTGTGCTATTACTCAAAATCCTTCAGGTACTTTCCAAAGAGGAATATTACGATCATTTGATGATCCGGCTGATGTTGGGAAAAAAAGCATTCTCTTCGCTCGCAGCGAACAGGAGCACGCTCCTCTAGGGTCCGCAGCTAACCCTATCTTAATCGATACTGAATATGACTCCCCTGGACTCTGCGATGGCAATGGTGGTGACACAATACCGAATACTCCGTCAAGCACCACGCATGTTAGGGAAGGAGCTGGTGGTCTTGGAAATCAACTTCCCACAGATTCCGGCTCAAATATCGCATGCTTTTATTTAGACCGCGACAAGCCTGACACCGATGATTGTGTATTCGGGGAAGTGGACTGGGTTTCATCTATAAAAGACTGCAAGGAGCCGGCACTGGTCCAAGACGAACCTTCCCCGCGGCTGAAGCTAGATTTATCCATAGTAGATTCATCTGGGCACCGCATACAAAATGAAAACCCGGGTGCCACTGCCTTTGGTGGAGATACCTTTTTGTTACATGATTCTAAAGACAGTGCAGTCAAGGATCAGATTGTCAATTCCCACCTGAATAAGAGCAGTACCCATCCTCCAGCGTTCAAAAAACGTCGCATTACGGCAAAAGTTGATGGTATGATAAATTTTTCCAGCAGTTGTGTCCAGAGATGCTAATCAGTTCAGCAGGAGCCAAGACATCTCCTATTCCTCTTGAAATTAAGCCACTACTATCGTCACATTTACAAGGCAACCAGGCTTCCCCAGATCACGTAACGGGTGGCTTGACACATCCGCTAATGTCAGAAGGTTGTATGCAGTCCCTGGGCATTAGCCTGCAGCAGTGCTCTCAACTCGAATTTTGTGAGTCTGCTCTAGCCATGGACGTTGAAGTAGGCCACTTAGGTCTTCGCGGAACCAACAAACAACGAAAAAGACGAGCAGCCTCCATGAACTAGCAAGATCCTCGGGACGAAGATTATCAGACAGTGGTAGGCATACTAGGGTTATTTCTGTATTTAATTTGCTTTGGATTTGCATTCCGTGCTACAATCAAATTGACCGGGGACAGTGGCAAGTTTGGAACAACACCCTCAATAGCTACAGTACCTAATCAGGCATGAAATAATTTATCTTTCCTAGAGTAAACGAAACTCTAAAAGTAAGCGATAGCTGGGGAGTTAATCGTTAATTATACATAGAAAATGTTCATATAAATGATGGTTGTCCTACATGGATAACTAGTTGGGGCGCAAGGAGAATACTGCTCACACGTAGAAGGCATCTTGCCGATGACATTTTGGTTTTAGTCAGATCTACCGATAAGAGACTTTTCCTCGGGCAATATTAGAAATTTCCATGGTTTCTTCCTAAGAAAGTGTTATCTAATATAACCTAGGTCCTAAAATACTACACTATACAGTATTCAATGGTTTGCGCAGCATGATCACCGAGCACACAAGGCAAGCAAATGGCCAACTTGCTATGTACTGTACGTATAGTAACAAACTTATTTAAGTGGAAAATTTTATGAAGTCAACTCGAGGGACGGCCCATTTCTACGCCACGGCAAGATTTTCGTCGGCTTGAAAAGGCACTCGCAATTTTATGTGAAGCTACCTTCCCGTTTATAGAAAGTTGGATATTGTCAGAATAAAGCTAGTCCATATTGGGACATCATGTGAATATATATACCCAATACTCCTCATAGAGGGGTTGGGCAGAACATCCTTCTGAATACATTCAATTCTCACCTCCATACCAATATCCCATATGTATAATCGGACAGATATCCAAAATCTCGTACTTCACTGGAGCTCTTGATTTGGCTGGACTTGGAATAGTCTCTTTTGCGATGGTAATATGGCATCCACCGGCATTCATGTTTCAGAATAGACTCGGTGATTCCATGCGACGGTAAATAGTCTGGTCAGTATAAATATTTCTGTGTACATAATAGGTAACAGCATACCCTAGCAGCTATCCCTCCTTTGAGATCGCTACTGCAGATAAGGCAATAGACACTTTAATGACCCACGCTCGTTCTCTACCTGTAGGTCTACAGCGTCAAAATCCCAGTGTTGGTCGCATTTGTTTCGATATATTGTATCTTTCGATGCACTGCAGCACAAGAGTGTTGGAAATCTCGACAGGTAGTATTTCTAATCGGTAAACTCAAGCGGCGTATAATATACTATAACAATATGCTCGGCTTAGACCAAAAGGTACTCATGCTTCTTCAAATTGTTGGTCCTTTAAAGCCCGAAATGAGTAGATATGAGGCTTTGACTTTTAGTAGAAGTGTTAAAAGTATTGCGTATTATAATGTCTAAATAGGAGGGCTTAATTCTCAAGTTGGATGCATGGATTTAGGCCTAATTTATCTTTATTTGGCCAGCAGTCTTTGTTTGCTAGAGTAAACAGAACGGTACAGTAACAGTACTAGTAATAATAATAATAATAATAATAATGAAAAACTATAAGCTATTAAGTTACAATTTCGTCAACAAGGTACATAACAATACTTGAGTTGAGTGAACATAAGGAGGCCACTGCTAAAAAAGCGCGCGTTGTGAATATAGCAAAATTCAGGTTAACTTGCACGGCAGACTCAGGGGTTGCCGTCATGCTGGTGCTCTTCAACGCTCCTATCAAGCTGTTCGAAGGGGCTTAAACTATTTTCACCGTTATGCATGATACTTTGAGACCAAGGTGACCGAGACAAGTACATGCTTGTAGGACTAACACCCGGTACCAGTTCTCTAAGATGCGAATTCTCCCCAGGAGCGTAGGTCGGCGGGTTGGGCTCAGTTTGACTCCAGATCCAATTGTAATCCATGAATGGTTGAGGTTCTGTCATGGAAAATAACTCTTCCGGGGCACCCAGCCACCCAGCCTCGTCGCTGTGGCGCCAAGAGGAGAATGGCCGACATAAGGATAGCTCGTGAGCTCTGGGAGTTAGCTCGCGCTGCCCGGGCAAGTTACCGTCTTGATTCTGATAATCCGATCCCTCAAATGTGATTGGAGTCAGCCCAGCAGCATGATCAGATGCAAGGAGAAAGGGTGCCGGTGTATTAACCTGGCTCGGGAACTCTCTTGGAAGATCCGGCATCCAGTCACTGACTGGAATTGTTTCCACAGGGTTCGGTGCAGTAGTAATAGACACCAGAGTACTTGCTGCTAGCATGTCTTGTTCCAAGGTGGGCCCCCAATTAGCATCTTCAACTGGGGGGAATACTTCGGTCCCGTCCGCCGGATAGGGCAAGTCTAATGCTTCACTGATATTCGCCTGTGAGCCGGAGGGCCTTCTGTTAACTAGATTTCCCCATTCACGCTCAGAAGGAACATCTTCATAGAAATGGTTGGATGCGCTGCATTCGACGTCACACTCCCTAGTCAGACAATTGCGGAGGTAAGTTCCGCTGGGGTCTAAAGTGATGTTATTGTCCTTCTCAGGGAGCTGCTCCACGATGTCCAAGAAGTGATCCTTGTGGCTCTTTAGGAACACTGCATGGGATTTTGGGGTCGAGCCATCACTGGGTAGAGTGCTTCCTTGGTCTTGTTTACTCTCTGCCTGATGAGTGACCTGAGACTGTGAATGGAGCTTCGTCTGGCTCTTTGAAGCCGGACCACGCGCAACGCAGACATCTCCCCTTATCTGGCACGCATTGCAGGGGCGCTCACCAGAGCACTGTTTGTTCCCATGAGTTAGCAAATTATAACAGACCAAATGTCCGCCCGCTTCAGCCTAACCGGTCATCCGTTCTCTCACCTTAACTCTTCGTCGATGACATCCTGCGCAAGCTGTACGTTTTTGGCGTCGTTTCCTACACTCCTTGAGTGGCTGCCCAATCCAAAATTAATTCGTGCTTAAGTGGATAAGAAAGCCACGCCGCATACATACCTTTAGAATGTTTCCTGAATTAGATATACTCGCAGGGCCACTCACTGCCGATGAAGAAGCGTCCAAAGTGTCTTTGAATTTGGCACCTCCTGCTTGCTGCGAGGACATCAGTTGCTCTGGAAGAGTGCCACCGCTCTGATTGAGAGATCTTTGGTTCTTTTCATCCCGATAGCACTCCAACGGTGGGGGTAGCGGCTTTTGTTGATCCATTTGCAGCGGACCGTCAAATCTAGACACTTAAAATAGGCCAGAACAAGAAACTAAAAGTATTCAAAAGCAGAAGAGTAAAGATGAGTGTGTTGATTGTATGCTCTCACACCCTGGAAGACTGGACACCTTTATATGCTGATATTCAGCCAGGATGCTGTTCTACCGAAATGCCTACTATGACTTGGTCTCTTAGGAATGGGAAGCACGATGCATTCCATCACACCCAGGCCCTTGCATTTTGCAAATGTGCTTTGTGCCAAAATTTTGCTCCAGTTCTGGACCAATGTCCTCACAAGAATCTCACAAGATTTCCCTCTTACAGTAAGAAAGGATTTCCAGTAGAATTTCCAAATTACTTAATTCATATGATAGTCTAGCCATAAGCTTATTGTCACGAACGTCACCATATGGTATAACTCTTAAAATAATCGCCCTTCTGGCGCAATAATTCTCCCATGTATACTTCGCAGCTCGTTCCACTGGCGATGGATCGTAGGGATTAATTGAGACAGAATACAGTAACTAAGATCTGAATTGCTAATTAAGCTTCCCGGCATTATCTGGTACCTAGTTTGAGAGAAAAATATCCATGTGAAGCTTGACTTCGCCGCCTTTCCATAATTTTCTCTCAGTGTAAAAAATGACGAAGTTCCTACTCCCGCCCTTTCCACCGAATTTCACTATTCGATTTCTCCATCCGCAGCTGTTGAAGAGATTCTCCTCAGAAGCAATTTCTTCCTTCCTGGAGCAACCCTTCACACAATGTCACCAGCTTTATCTTGGATTTGGCTGATCGCACGCAAGCCAGCCCCGCCTATAAAAGTGACCCAGAGAATAAAGAATCAATTTGCAGTGGCGGCAACCGGACGCTTCACGGCAGATGCAACACCAGTAAAACCATCCCGCCTCCTTAAAGCAGGCTTAGTCACACAAGAAGGACACTAAACAAACACGAAAAACCTGGGATAAAGTAGGAGTTACTATACGGTACCTCGGTCCAGCCGCCAAGCATGAGCACGTTTCACTTCGGATTGGGAAGACTTATTTCGAGGGCCGGTGGAGTTTTTATTGTCTCTGCAGCAGTTAAAATAGGTATTTGATTTATATAGTACCCAACATTTATGGAGAGTGTGATAACTAGATAGACAAATATATTACTGAAGCAAGTAATCACAGAAAATTGTTTATAAACAAGATAATATCACTTTTCCTCTCAAAACCGATGGAGAAAGCAGGTGTGGGACACAGTGTTCTACATATTTATCCCCAGACATTCACCTGGCGAAAGTGCTAGTAAAATGATTTTTGAACAATTAAACGCCGAGATCATCAAACAAAGAGCTGTTAAAATTCATCTTGCAATAAATATATCCCGCGGCCTTTTCGCCGCACAGGGTGACATCCAGATTGCATGAATTTGATACTTCACTGGCGGCCTCGATAGACGGTTGTGTTTAACAGGGTTCAATGGCAAACTCTTGGGTTGACATTACTTTTGGAGCTGAAAATACTCAGAGTACCCTAATTCATCCAGCCAAGTTGGGCTTTCACTGGGGGACTCACCAGTGAATTGACCACATTGAGCTCTCTCCCAGTGCTCTATGGGGCCTGTAATCACCACATTCCTACGCAAATGATCTGGCACTGTAGCAAATTCGACCTGTCGAAGCTGACCTTCAGACCAGATTGCGTACCAAAAGTTTGGGTGATCCCGAGAATACACTTGGCACACCCCTGTAAGACGTGCGAGTGGTAGTTGATAAGTTATGGCTGGGCTGCCCACCTCATATAGCACAGCCTTCCCGCTGCCCTGTTCTCTAGAAGGGGGTTGAATATCTCTTGGATCCTCGAGGGTTTTTTCGCCTAGAAGTCCCAGGCGCGGAGTGGGGCGCGGGGCCGGTAGGCTAGGCGGCAGTGGGGCTGTTGGCAGCGCGCCAGGATTCGTCCGCAATGTGGGCGTGGGAGGGTGAGAGTGGATATAGGGATTTGATTCCGCCAACGCTGTAAAGTCGTACTGCAACAGTGAAGCCTGTGGCCGGTCTTGGCTTGGTGAATTATTCGATGAATCATAGAAAGAGGGGGTACTATTCCGCGGCGAACAAGTACCACGGCTGTAGATACTGCTTGATGTCTTGGGCGAGGAAAGAGGAAGAATCTCCAAAGTATTTTCCCCTGCATGTCTGCTGCTAGCTCGGGAAGGTGGAGGATTCCTCACGAGGGATAATAAGTCTTTAGGTTGGATGTGGTCCTGTGAGTTTGAGATCGGGGAAGCATCCGTGTTCAGTTGATTTTGTTCCCGTATGTCTAGACTACTGTATACCATATCAGGTTCATCGTGTAGCGATGTAGGATTCGTCTGCAATGTGGGCGTAGGAGGGCGAGAGCGGACACGGGGATTTGATTCTAGCCCTGTCAAGTCATTCTGCAACATTGAAGCCTGTAACTGGCTCCGGCTTGGTGAATAATTAAATGAATTGTTAGAGGGACCATAGAAAGAGGGCGTATAACTAGTCCTCCGCGAGCAGATACTACAGCTGTAGCTAGTGCATGATAGCTGGGGCGACAAAGGAGGATGGGCCGCCAAGGTGTTATTCTTTACTCTTCTCTTACTGGACCCAGACGGTGGATGGCGTGCGCATGACAAGGAGCGTGTGGGATGGAAGTGGCCCTGTACTTCTGAGAGCGAGGAAATTTCCACATTCGATGTGCTGGCTTCCCTGGCGCTCGGTGTTTCGTGAAACTCTGCAGAGTCCTCAGGCAGCGATGGAAGGTGACCAAGAAATGCCTGAAACACATTTCGGGCAACCGCAAAAGGTGTCAGAGTTTGACCTTCACCACCTCGAAGCGGTTTATCGATATTGTGCAAGGTCATGAACGGCCGGCTCTGCATGAAGGACGACTCGCAAGGCATCCCACTACAGGCACCCAGCTTCCACCTACCGAATCCCCGTTGGGTGAGCCTAGGTTTATTGCTGGATGCGAGAGGGGGCAGTATCGAGAGAGATGGTAGAGCCCGGAGAATGTCCTGGATTTGGGGGGTGTCGAAGCCAAGAGACAGGGCCAGCTGCGCCAGAGCGCTCCTACGTTGATTCGTAATCTCTGGGGAAATATGAAATTTTCGTTCACAGCCACGTCCGTCCAGCAGTGGCTTACCCTCACCCAGGTCAGGAAAATGCTGCATTGTAAAGAGCCAGAGGGTTCGGTATGCCTGGAGAAAGGTGGAATGGGCGCGGATGGCAGGGCACTGTGGATGATAGTGACTCCAAAGACATGCTCGGATGGTATCTTCTGCAGCATCCCGGATGAGCTTTCTTATAGCCTGCGCACATGGCATGAGATATTTGGTGTCCTCCATGACCGTGAATAATGATGGGATTATGGTGGGAATCGAGAGAGCCCGGTAAGCGATAGCAATGCGCTTTTCTGGGTCTTCTACATGGGAGAAGAGCACACCGGCCTCGATCTGGTTAGAGATATAACAATAGTCCGCTGCGCAACAAACAGGTGAACGCCCTTGCAGCAGCTCGACGGATTTTGGATCCAGGTCCTGAGTACCACCGGGGCCCATGATATACGACCACACGCTGAGGATGTGTGTAAGGTAGTGTGTTATTTCCTGGTACATATCACAGTCAGCTGGTCAGTCAAACTAGAGATGATGTGGACATAATCTTCCGACCTACCTCCGGACATTTCATGACGAACCAGTTGCTAAATACCCCTGCCCTGAATTTGGAACGTAGCCCTGGATACTCTAAAAGCTGAAGCAGTACCTTCTTCACAGACTCGTACTGAAATTTATTTTCTAGCCGCTTGATGAGACGTCTCTTAGATGTGCTGAAGAGTTTCTGATATTTCCCCTGTTGACTGGCAGGCACGACTTGAAGTTGATGAAGAATCTCCCCATCAGAAAGAGGGGAGCTCTCCTGCTCTTGGTTTTGCATTTTGGAACAGTGATAGTTAATGGAAGTGATACGGTGAACACCGGAGCGATTGACCCTTTTATATCCTCCGGGCAATATCCTATCTGGTGATAGGATGGGTAAATATGACCTCGGCTCCCTATCAAAGGGTGTGCTTGACACGACTAAAACCAAGCTATGGGCGCCATGCACTTACGTCCATGCTCCTACGTCCATGCTCGTACTTCATGCTCCTACGTCCATGCTCCTACGTCCATGCTCTTACATCCATGCTCGTACTTCCATGCACTTACGTCCAAGCTCTTACGTCCATGCTCCTACTTCCATGCTCCTACTTCCATGCTCTTACGTCCATGCTCGTACGTCCATGCTCCTACTTCCATGCTCCTACTTCCATGCTCTTACGTCCATGCTCGTACTTCCATGCTCCTACTTCCATGCTCCTACTTCCATGCTCCTACTTCCATGCTCCTACGTCCATGCTCCTACGTCCATGCTCTTACGTCCATGCTCTTACGTCCATGCTCCTACTTCCATGCTCTTACGTCCATACTCTTACTTCCATGCTCCTACGTCCATGCTCTTACGTCCATGCTCGTACTTCCATGCTCTTCTTCCATGCTCGCAAATTCATGTTCCTAGGTGTCTTAAATATATGAGCTTAGACTCTAAATACTTTAGCTTGAATACCTCAGCTACCAAAAAGCTGCTCTTGCGGGGAGAGAGATGTGGATCCAAGAATCCAGTCTTGAGCCTATTGTCATGGCTGGATTAGTTTAAGCCAAGTTACCCAAGCCAAGACATTTGTACCCACTGGCCTGTGCCACTTGTCACAGGTCTTCAATTGTCTTATGTTTCCTGTCTTGAGACAAATGCTGTCATGACTGTCCTATTACAGGGGAAGGCTTGAGACTACAATGGACCTAAGAGTGTTGGCATATCTGAATAACTATCATGAGACTGTCAACAGAAGCTGCCCCTCCTTACAAGACCGCCATACAATTACCTCTCGCGTCGTTCAATAGTGGGCGGTTGGATCTGTCGTCTTTCATCCATTTTATCCCTTGTCTTTCGTGAAATCAATAGCAATGCATTGCATCCGTCACATGTAGCTGCTCGAAAACTTGCCGGCGCGCTGATGGTTCGCATTTTCATGTCGTACACATACATCCCCTGTTGCTGATATATCCGCACCGCATGCTCCAGCGACGATGGTTTTGACGGTTCGATTTCGAAGACTTTGGCCTCCTTCCACTGATTCTGCGCATAGAGGAAAAAGGTTATTGGGATCTTTCCTCGACGAGTTCGTGTGTCGATCTCCTTCTCCAGCTTATCCGGGGTGCCTTGACCCTCATTTGCATTCACAGAAGTGTTGCGAGCTAATTCTCTAAAACCCCATTGAGTTACCGGCCGGGATCGAGCCTCTCCGGAAGCTGTTGCATGGCCTGCCCCCTCCTCGTGGGAGATATCAAAGCGAACTTGGCGCGTCCTTGCTGTCCCTTCATTGATGGGTGTAGTTTCGGCAGATTGAGAACTTTCCAAGGTCTCATCAAGCTCGATATCAATGGCCTCAGCTCGCAAGGTTGCGTGGTTACTATCCCGTGCCGTCGGCTTTGCCGTCGATGTCTTTTGGATCTTGCCGGGTTTGGCTTGCTGACGTTGTCTCTGCTTTACAGCCCCTGTTGAAGGGATGTTGCCAGCGATGATGTTCTCTTCGGGAAGCATTTGGATTATCGCAGGCTCACCGACGCCGCATGGTGGGATTGGTGCTTCTGTCTCAGGTCCTTCATGGCCTATTACTTCTAGTGCTTGTGGATGGGTGTGGCCTTCCGATGGGCTACCTGGCCCTGTTCGTGTCGTATCCATATGTCCCTCTGTTAATGGCATTGCCGGCGGGATAGAATCAGAGTTGATGTCCGTTTGATTTTGAGGTTCACGCCATGTCGCCATCAGACTCGATGCATCAAATTCAGTGATCGGCCGAATAGCTCTAACTGGCTCTGCCTCAGCGCGCGGCTGGGAGCGGCTATCCTGGTTCTGGCTCTGTAATTGAGCTAGAGCACCTGCTCGCTCACGAACCACTCGGTCTGTATCCCACTGTGATGGCTCCCACCCGCCAATGGCTCTCTGTTCCGCATCAGCCTGGAGTGTGTTATCCGGCTGTTTGTCATGGTCTTCCTCGGTAACTTCTCCGTCGTTCGGTATTTCACTCTCGTCCTCCACCGGCCTCCCGTCGACTTGCGAAGTTCCCTTAATGGTATCTGCCAGGGCCCTCGCGGCCTCTTGTCGTAGCCAATCCAGCTCAGCTGCCTGTGCAGCCATCCGGGATTCTGCCTCTTCCGCACGTCGGGCGAGTTCTAGCATCGCCACATCCTGTCTAGCCTGTTCGGCCGCTCTCTCGCTTGCCTCCTTCCTAGCCTGTTCCAATTGAGCCGCATGTGCGGTAGCTGTATTTTCTGCCTCCCTAGCTTGACAAGCCAAATCTTCTGCCTGCCGCTGCAGACAGGAATTTTCCACGGCCTGCAGGTCGGCCATTTGCCGTTGGTCCTCAGAACGGGCATGTGCTTGTTGCTGACCATCTCCTAATGTGTAGTCCATCATGCCATCGTCTGCTATAAAGATGGGTGAAATGGGTCCACTACCGGGCACTTCAGGAGGAGGTAGCGGCGAAATTTGCTGCTCTTGTCCGAAGTCTGTTCGAGGCCCGAAGAAGGCCAGGTAAACACAGCGCCTCACAAACCGCGAAGTCACCCGGTCGGGGACCTCTGGTGCGTGCATCTGGTCCAAGAAGAGAAACTGGCGGTCCTGTAGGAGAGCCTTCACCGAAGGATGCCCACAACGAGCCTTTGGCCTCACAGATGGGCTTGCCAGAACGGGAGAGGCGGTTTCGATGGTCCTCGGCGTGGCCGTAGCGAAGCAATCGACTATCTGATCCACTGATGAATTGAAGCTCGACTCATCGTACACGTACTGATCTGGCTTGCGCGCTCGACGTAATGCCTCTGCGGCGATTAGCCGATCCGAAGACTGGTTAACGAGTTGTGTGATTCTGTCGGATTTAAACCCCAACCGGCTTGCCAGGCGGGCCATTTCAGCCACCACACACGCGTCTGCAGTGGCACTCCCCGGCTTGGCCAACCGATTCTTGCGTTTGGGCTCACGAGGCATTTGTGGATAATGACGCCCTGCGTATAACCACAATTGCCGATAGAAGATATCGAAATGCCTCGCTGCCGGCTCAACTCTATTTAAAAAGGTCGATTCGGAATTTTGGACCATGCACATATCTTCCCCACTGTTGGGACGTATCCGCGAGCCCTCCATAGTAAGACGAACTGTAGAGCTGCTCACGGGAAACAGCCGGTGCAGACAGTGGGCCCAGCTTTCGAAACACTTGAAGTCTTCAAAAAAGGAGTATAGAGAGGGGATCAGACCGTTAAATGACCGCAGTTTCCCCCAGATCTCGGTACGCTCGTTTTCATCGAATTCCGAAAAAACCTGGCCGCTAAGGACCAGACCATGCACGTAGGGTGTTTCGATGCGCGGCGCTAGCAGTTGAAGTTTCTGGACAGTTTCCTGGTCTATTCTGACGGCTGACGCGGGATCATGGTCAACCAAAGAATACCAAAAGTCCGCCAGGAAGTTCAAATAATGGGCGATTTCCTGAGATTGTGAGTCCCCCGAAACAACGGTAGTGGGTGGGGGCAAACCTCGTCACATCGAACCGCTATCACCCGATGGAGCATGCTGATACGCATGGCATTCCAATGTCCTGGAATTCCCAGGATACGGTCGAAAGCATGTCGCAGGCGGGTGTTCTTGCTAAGTGCTTCAAAACGGGTCCGGCTGTTGGGACAGAGTCGCGCTTTCCATCGTAGCTCTCCGTGAAGATTGCCGTCGCCTGCATACTGTCGAATTTTGCGGTAAATCTCTCCGTCGCTTGGCGGTTTCTCGTTAGAATATTCCTCGATAAGGCTTGTTTTTAGGTCATCACCGATATCTACCATCCGTCAGAGTGAGATAACTTCGGATATGTCCAGGCGGGGATCATACTGTCTAAATACAGGTCCACTGCCCACCAATAGTGGCCAGGTGGCAATACTTCGCGGCCCGCCGCAATCCGATGTCGACCATGCAGCGCAAGGAGCTGGCCGGGGGGGAACTGGAGGTGAGGTATCTCTGATTCAACTCTTGTTAACAACATACTTGTAGCCACATTTGCTTTCTCTTGAGCCGCTTGCAAATGATGCCGCGATACGATGGCTGGCACCCGATGCTCTATGGTTAAATTCCGACACTCGTCTTCTCGAAAGACGTCGCACAAGCGGTCGACATTCTTTTGGTCCATCTGTCGGCCTGTCTGAGGGGGAAAATAAATATCATCTAGATTGACTTTTGCCGTGCCCTGGAATTTGAGACGTCGCTCTGATGCTAGCTGTGTCTCTCTGTCGGTATACTGAAGAGGGTCCATCGTGGCCATGGAGGGGACTAGAATCTCTGGGCGGGTGTTAGGGCATTTTTATACCTTAACTGTGGATGGCTCAAGTGCTATTCTAGTTCAGGCGATGGTCGTTTCAGCAGCCTTTATATGGTTGGTAAAACTATATATTGAGCCTATTCTGCACATGCGTCCTTCCATCACTTTTTTCCTTCCCACCACTGCATCCCACCAGCTGCCTACAGGTTGTTCACTAATTTTATTTTATTCTACTATTCTATTTATTTTCCACTCAATGGAAGAGCATGATAATAGGCCGGAATTACCCCTAGATGAGTCCCAAGGGGAACTCTTTGATGGTCCGAAAGAAATGCAGGGGGAACTCCAACCCACCCAGCCAAAGAAAAGCACCCCAGCTCTCGAGCCGGAAATCTACAAGAAGCGCCTGAGAGGTCCTCTGAGAGTTCTGTCCCTTCCTCAGATAGCCAAATCGGCGGCAAGTATTCAGACCATCTTTGTTGTTCGTCACGAGTCACCTTGGGACACTTTCAGGAAATCGTATGATTGCGAATTGGGTAGGACATTTGAGGTAGCCAGCCATAAAGTCCGTCCCTCGCGGCTAGTCGCAATCAGGACAATTCGAGAGAGGGACATCGATACAACGCTTCGTCTCTTTGAGACGATTGAACATCCTAACATTCTCTCGTCCCGGGACTGCTTCGTGCATGAAGCGTCGATATTCGCGGTCTATGATTATCAGGATATTGTGATCTCAATGGACAACCTGATTGCCTGCGAAGCCTACCTAAACGAAGTCGAGCTTGCTGCCGTCCTTGCCCAGGTAAGTCATGCACTTCATACTTGGTTATGGAGCCTAATAGTAGCCGGAAGGTTCTCGATGGCCTGTTATATCTCACCAGTCAGCGGATCGAGCACCCGCAGCTCACGTCATCTAACATCCTGGTGTCTGGAAGAGGCGTCGTTAAGATAGGTAGGCTATTCTCTCCATTTCAACAAAGCCTTCCTAAACTATCTTGGCAGGAGCGCTTGAAGACTGTGTTAAAATACTAGAAGATAAAGCCCCACAATATTGCAGGGCCTTGGAGGTTGTCACGATGGAGCTCATGCAGAAGTATGAGAAAGAGGACAAAATGGCCGGCGAGGATAATTTTCAGCGATGGCCTTACGATTGCCGCGCTACCCAATTCCTCTTGTCAGTGGCCTCAGGGAGTTTGATTAGTAGTCTACGAAACGTGAGTCCGATCCATTTTCCCGTCATTTTATTCTGACATCAGACAGCATTCTCTGTTCGCTGAAACCAAATGGGAGAAAGGCCATCTCATGGGATTAGTGTCTTTTGCTAGGCGGTCATCCTTCACATTCTGTTCTTACATGTCGTGAAGTGGAAGTTCAAATATTCATGTTAGATATTTTTCAATGGAATTTAGCTCACCGAGTGGCTGGGATCCGCTCCAAGAGCCAAATTCGTTGGAAATTTCCAAGAGTGTAGACGGCGCGATGTTGGCAAGATAGCCGTGATAATCGCTTGTTATATACAGTACGGGTCTAGCCCTAATATAGCAGTAGTGCGGTCTTGATGAATGATAAATACAGTATTAAAACAGGAGCTCCACAACACTTTATCACCGGTGATACCCTAAACCCATAGAGGTTAGATAGCCAGCTAACCTTAGCCGTGATAGTCAGCCATGATACTCAGCCATGATACTCAGCTCTAATAACCAGCTAACCTTAGGCAAGATACTAATGTTCTTGATTTGGCAGGACCTGGAATAGTCTCTTCTACAATGGTAAGTTAGTAAACATAAAGCATCCGCCACGATTCCATAGTTTCCAATTTCCAGAATAGACTCAATGACCACATGCTACTACATAGTTTGGTTAATAAGAATATTTCCGTGTCCATACAATAATCAATACTAACCTACGTATCAGCTACTGCTCCTTTGAGATCAGCATAAGATAGGCAGGTTGGTGATCCAGACAGCTAAGATACCCAAAGATCTACAGTGCCAAAATTCCAGTCCTGGCCGTATTTGCTTCGATATATTTTATCTTTCAACTAGACAATGGTTGGAAGCTTTTTGTTCAAATAAAATGCCCTTTGGTTGGACTTTAAGTTTCGAATAACCGGGTGTGAGGTCTCGACCTTTTTGGAGGGTAATTAAAATGCTTTAGAAAATTGTTAACTTGATTGCTTGACACCTAATTCGTATACGTTTGTCATGACTGAACAAATGATCTAATTATTGTAACTATCTGACTAAATGTCTCCTATATAATAGTCTTCTTCAGTACAAATAACTAATATAAGGATTGAATGGCGTGACCACTAGTGCTGTAATTTGCAATAACTAAATGTGGGTTAGCAGTAAATCTTAGGTTGACTGTGACGACCTGGCCTTGGACACCGCGCTCAGGATAACGCGGTGACGTGATGTTTATATGGTTTGCACGTAAGCCGTATTCGGCGTATTGGGATAAGGAAGGGCTGAGGGCACAGGGCTAGGGCTGGGAAGCTTCCCACCATATCCTCGCTCGCCATGACAACGCCCTCCTATCTTCTTCCTTTCCTCCCCATCTTTAGTATTCTTTATATAGGACTCAATATGATCTTATCTATTTGATTTGCCTGCCGTCACATTGACAAAAATTTAAATACTGTATGAGAGTTAAGCTGCTTTATATTTGAGATTGCCTCCCGCTTGCAACCGGCGCCGTATGAGACTTATGATTACATGATCAAATCATAAAATAAATTGCTCAGGCTAAGGGTCGAATCTGCACCACCAAACAAGCTAGACTCATAACCTCCTGTTGAACCAAAAAGGGGAGTCCATGTGAGAGCCTTACCTATTATCCAAGTGCCTCAGGCAACAAATCAAGCTATCACGCGTGATACGCTATTCCTATCTTGGGATAATGCGTCAGTCACATCAAACTTTGTTGGAGGCTTGGAGCTCCTGTTTTAATATTGTATTGATCTTTCATCCTGACCGCACTACTGCTGCATTAGGGCTAGACCTGTACTGTATATAACAAGGAACGATTTAACTGTGGCACACCTTTACTTAAACAGCCATCCCCCCCCGCCAACCATTTGGCTATCTCCTGACATGCGATATGCAGCAGAGATTTGCATGTTGCATGAGCTTTTCGTACCTAAATGCCGTACCTTAGAATAACCCATAAAATATAGAAATATACATGAACCTTTTTCAGATTTTAAAAATCGAAAGGTGGCGCAGCCTCCAGGAGGAAGCCAGCGGGACACGCTTGCAAGGCGTAGGCGTATTGGTGTAACATATGCCAAAGAGACTTGTCGGTCTCTGCGAGATGCCTGTAGTTTCTTTGGCGAGGACTAGAGTGCTGAGGTGGCGTCGAATCCCTGCAAAGGAGTATATTGGTCGTCGAATATCTTCCTCTGTAAGAAAAATCGCCATATGCCAGTATTTGTAGTGACGAGAAACCGTTTTCCCCAAATGCCCATTGTGCAAACTCGTCAAAATCATATGTTAACCCCACACTGAACGGAAGCCCTTCCTCGCTTTGATCATTGGCCAGTTTACTGTCTAGTCGGTGGATCCAATAACTCTCATTTTGACTAAGAACAGACCCAGACTCCCTGATATGGAAAATATTCAGGCTTGTGTTGGATGTAAGGGGAGAAGTAATTTGCTTCTGATGGTTTGCAGCAATGGTTGTTTAGTTGGAATTATAGTTAAGAAAGTGGGCAGGAAAAGCGTACCAAAATATTAGGACAACCTGATAGTCCTATGAATTCCAAGTCGAGATTTATAAGAGGGTTGCATGACGGCTCTTTTAGCAGGGAATCATCATGGGGCCATAGCGAAAGATCATCGACGTCATCATCATCATCATACCTTGGTGATGGACAAAGCTTCTTACAGTGGCTTTGTGACGTACCATAGCGCGCCAAATCTGTACCGTACCGGATTGCCAATTGGTGCAGATGGAGAGGTGCTGAAGACCCTCGACTGCAGACAAGAATGCGGTAATCGGAGCTGCGTCGAAATCCCCATCATCGTATTTAAAGTCTGACTGTATTACAAGAGATTCCAGATGGATTGATTGTGTTGTGCTAGCGATCTGGCGCAAAAACATTTCCCAGCCGGGACAAAAACGTAGCTTCAGCGAGCGGAGTGACTTGAAATTAAATGCGAAGGCCATTTCTCTCTCAGCACCGGTGAATGATAGGCCTGACAAGGAGAGATGTTTAATGGTTGGAAAAACGAGCTTCTCATCTCCTTGAGAGAGCCGCAGGATGTCCCCCGCAAAGTAGTTGGGTTCTCTACCATATAGCAAACCAGTTGCGTCACACACATGCTGCCAGGTCAAGAAGTCCAACTCGATTATCTTAAGCTGAGATGATGTCCTCTCAAAACACTCTCGAAGGGCCTGGAAATCTGTGTAATTCCGGAGACCCGTCCAGGAAAGCGCTGTAAGTTTTGTAAATCCTCTTAAATCATACGAAGCAATCCCACATCTACCGTCAGTTAGGAGCGTAAGAGCTTCGAGGTTCCTTTGCTTTGATGGCAAATAGCCCCTCTCACCCAGGATTTGCATAGGGACGCAGGTCCCTAATTGCCAGCTATTCCAGTGTTGGGTCATCCGGTTTGTAGTTCAAAGAATTTAGAGCTTACTTAAAACTTCTTAATGCACCTTCTTTGCACTTCGTTAAAACTAACAAGCACCTGTTTTCCATTCGCGAGTAACACCTTCCCGTCTTAATATCGTCATTTTCATTCGCACATTGTAGGTTATCCATCGATTCGGCCTCGTTTGTATCGTCGTCCCTAGGTAAAGTATCGCCTTGGGGTTCAGAAATTCCATTTTCATCCTCCTCATGGGCATAAGTTATAATATCATCATTATGAAGACATCGCTCAGTATTCATAAATTGAAAAAATGGGGATACTATCTGCACATTCCTCACACAATGGAGAAGGTTACCCTTATCACTGTTGCTTGCGCGCAGCAACCCGCTGATCTCGAGTAAGTCGAGACAGTTTTCCTTCGCTGGAATGGTAATAGATTGGAAGAGGATCGGGGCCGTAAGCTCATGGAGAAATTTCGAAACCCTGCAAAAGGCGGCAAGGTCGCTTCGGTCGAACTTCACAAAGAATGAGTATACGGTATCTAGGTCCATGATAAAGAAAATATACCCTTGAAATAACGTCCAACAGCAACTCTGGTGGAAGGCGTAGGAGCATTTTTAGCCTGCTTTGGGAAGTAATTTTATCCAACAATTCTGCCAGGACTAAATGTCTTTGACCAAATTTATTTTTGCTTTGGGGTATTCGCTTTACGAACGGAAGCGAAACATAAGCAATAGTGTACAGGAAGACTTCAGTACAGTCGATTTGAATATGCATATCACTACAGTAGACGACCATTGGGCTCTATCTATTTCGCAGATTTTGTTGGTCAACATACTGAGTTGGTTTTCACACCTTTTGGCTCTTCTTTACACAGTACATCGTTACCCACTAACCCCACTTCGCGCCCTATATGGGTTAACAATAAAGTAATTATTGTAATTAGCGCGTTCCCAAGTAGCCGGGTAAAGTTAGCGGCTAATACGATTGATGAATGGGATGGTGTGTTCCTGAGCTTCACGCCACTAGGAATCTCATTATCTACACCACCATAAGGGGATTTAATTGCTGGGTTGCCGTGAGCCTACGAAACATTTAATTGGTCATGTCAACAACCTACACATATTAAAGCGTAACCCCACTATGCTAGGCCATCTTACCCAATCATTCTAACCTATCATAAACTTAAACCAATACATTCCGGGTGATTGGTCAGGGCTGGCAGTCTTAATATCTAAAAGATAGTCTTTCTCTTTGCAAAACACCCCACATGCTATCACGCGCGATACACTAATCCATTTCAGCCAGCTTATTTAGGTTTTCAACTTGAGTCATCCCCTGAAAAGCCACTTAAAGATTGCAATTATATTACAATCTTCTCTTACACATTATGTTGCACGCTTGTACGGGTTGGAACTGCATAAGTGGTTCTCAGCGGTCACCCTACTGCGTTCGTCCATACTTCGAGCGTTTGACCTCGTCCACCTTCAATCTTCAACTTAATACTGATCAATGAAATAATGATGTTCTTCCTCTGAGTTTACGTGTTTTACACATTATCAATTATTTCAATTCCTGTTACAGTAGATAATCTTGTCCATAATTAATAATAGATTCTGCCAAAATAGCTCTAATGTAGAGTGTAGAACGGAGTTGGTGTTTCGTACACTCGAAGTAATTGGTAGCAGAGGATATTAGTAGCACTATATACATAGACAACAGAAAGAGGTAAATGTACAGTACCTGGACAAACACGATACTGTATCTGGCCAGGAGAACCCAAGGAAAAAAAGGCAGCTAAAATATTATTGTAAAGAGGCATGTTCTGCATCTCAGCATACATAGTTGGCAGCGCTTGGTTTCCATTATTACATTTAAAGGCACAAGGCATGACAATTTTCTTGGATGAGAAGATAACTCTTTTTCCCCACCCCAGTTCCATAGGTAAGTTATGGCAGAGCCTCCAATGTGTCTAAAGTCATTTTAAAAAACAAGCGTATTTATATATCGTGAAATAGCAAAGCATGTCATATCGATCCACACCGTTTCAATAGTCTTCGCACTGCGCCTTCAGGCCGTTCTTGCTCATAGTATTCTCCCCCCCAAAGCAATATCCGGTGGTACTGTACATAGAGAAAACAATGTATACACTGTGCAGCAGTGACAGTCTTTCTCGAAATCGGCATAGCCAACAAGTATGTAAAATCCATATAAATTTTATTTAGTGTAAATCATTTAAGGGCCGTCGCGTGCGGCACCGCGCATCACCTTTATTTGCGAGGATAAGGATTTCTATTTTCTCCGTTGCATGTGAGAGGGACAAAGTCACACCTTGGACAAAGTCACGTTTTGTTGCTACTGTGACTCTGTCTTGCCGAACAATAGATTCTGGCTCTAGGTCTTTGATCATGTTGTCATTGAAGAAGCAGTACTGCGATTGGAGGCGCTTGTCCTTGTAGGAGAATATCTGGTTAATGCGCCTTCTTTTGATCTCGAGCCACTCGCATCCTCGCAATGGCTCGGACACATCCACTGTCAAGTTGGTCCCGATTTTAATCTCGATATAGTCCTCATTTCTTTGGCGAAGAGTATAGCCCTTTTTAAGCAATTAAGTAAGAGTTGTCGGATTGGCTGTGCAGTAACCCCATACTCCCTAGAACCTGAGTGGAGTACTATATGATTTTGAGCAATTCCACTATGTTCTCCAACATCCCTAAGGCGAGCGCCAATTAGGACAGGATTGCCTCCCAGATCGGATAACTTGTGAAGCCAGTCCTCTTTCTCAAATACCAAAGACCATAGTCCTTGAACCTCTTTCTCACTTGCCCAAGGGAAGACATGAAACGCTGCTTGAGCATTTACCGCAGAAAGGGGTGGAAGATAGCGGATTATGCGATCAATAAGCTCGCGTGGAAATTCAGAAGCGACATAGTCCTGGGAAAGGATCTCCAGCATGGAATAGAAAAATAGTGACTTCATTTGCTGATAGAAAATACTACAGTAAATAGTTATTTGACGTAAGATATATTAATACTCACACACAAAAAGCCTAAAAAATAAACTAATTACAGTATCTTAACAAATAAGTATATCAGCGATTTAGCTTTTCACCGAAAATTCCGGCATAGGGTTTCCTGCGCCATTTGAAGGTTTAGTGCCACAGCGTCGCTCAGCACAAAGGAAGCCAGCAGTGGATCATACTGGTGCCAGGGTGTCATCCGGTGTCGTGTTCCTGGAGACGTGTTCATCAGTGCCCTCTAGCATGTAGACACATCGTGGAAGGAATTCGTCTTTGGCAACCGGCCAATATGGATTAGCACCAGTGAAGGCACAGTGTGCCATAAGTGCGGACGCTACTGCGTTCCGGTCCAATTCTCTGTCAGCCGCTTGGATGATGTGACGGTGTTGTCGGTTCGGCTGAGGATGGGTCGCAGTATTCTGTGGGCGGGTTTCCTAACTCAATGCGTTGGTTTATGGATAGTCAAGGGCTATCCCCAATGTTTGGTTTTTCTGGGCCATGGTCTGCCTCCCGAGACGATTGTGTGGCGTGCGGGAAACGGCTCGTTTCGCGATGCGACCTCCGCGGCGACCTCGTACTCTTCGCAACGGGCGTCTGTGGTAAATCAATAATATTCTACAAAAATACAACAACAGAGAGGTCAGCCTCATCTACGGACACCTATTTAGTAGATAATGCAGTTATTATTTTTCTTTTCTTTTTAGTTTTGCAGGTCTTCGCCCAGCTATGTGGGTTAGATAAAGCCGGTTTAAAAGCCGAATCCCTGATTAAATGGTCAGGGTACTCCCTATCAGCACACCTTGCGTAGTCATATAAATAACCCTAACGCTTATATCAAAAATACAAAAAATATAGAATTAGTTTATGCTCTTGGCAGAGTAAAAAGGCTGACTATATTGTGCATAATTCCTGAGCCCGGTTTCAATCCATTCCATACTTAATAAAATATCCGCGGGAGAGTTTTCCTCTAAGCTTATACAAATAAACTTTTACATGGCTTGTTTTATTTGCATTGTGTTTTTACAGTACACATGGCACACTGGCTGCATATAATAGTGGAATCCTAAGGGGGCATATACCGCATTGTGGAGAGCCCCATCTGCTAACCCCAGGTAAAGCATGCTCTACACTCACCGGCGATAAAGGGGGGCAAATTTTAATTATAAATAAGCTTCGGAGGGATGGATATCTGAATCGCAGATTTGCCACAGAATTCATTGAGCCAGTGTCAGAAGTCTAAATTAGGGTTGGGAGCGGCCCCTCGCCAGCCTTATTATTTCCAGGCACTTTAGCGGTGCGACTGTCCATCTACTTGTCCCATGATCCTCCTCTGTGGGTCTGTCGGAGGGATGCCATATGATTCCATGGTATCATCTTCCACTGTTGGCTTGAACAAAGGGGGCAGCAAGACTCTAGAGTCCTACGATCAACGCAAGCCCCGTTGCTTGGGGATTAAGTCTATCGATGGATAGATGGCGTCCTAAAGTGGGCGAATCGTTCACTATAAGATCGTCGCCGGGTGCGACATCCTTCCCACAGCCCAAAGGCCAGCGCAAGCAGCGCATCGGAAGCAAGATGGCTTTGGCGTAGTAAACCGGACTGGTACTGTAAAAAGGGTGGCTCCTTCCCGCAGGCTCATTTGCCAAAAGAACAGGTGCAAATTAGTTACTGCTTCTGGTCTTTTAAATCTGCTGCTGGACGTCCCTACTGCTGTCCCACGGGCATGGAAGCAACCTTTGAGAAAAGGAAGTATTGGGAAATTGCGGTAGGTATTTTATTTTGGTGGTTCAATGCACAGGTTACTGTGACAGTTTTATACAGAAGCCCTTGGTAGATGAACTATGCAGCCAATGGGCCAGTGATCGTGAGAGGACAACATGCGCAGTAGAGGTATTGGTAAGTCCGTGTGCAGATATCAGTGGTTATTCCCCGGGGCCATCTGAAGGCGCCCTGCCCCGATGTATGGCCCTTGACACAAGCTGGCAGCTGAAAACTAATTGTGACCGGCAGCTGGCATATCTGCGCAATATGTATCAAGAACTTCTTCCCAACATGGCTCTTTTTCCAGAGGCTGCCAATCCACTGCACTATGTCGAGGCCATTGAGAACCATCTCAGCGGGTCCATCACTGCTGATCTCAATGGAACGTCTGCCACACTACGTGTGGGTATCAAACGGAAAAGGGAGCTGCACAAAAATTCATTACTGTCTGCTAAACTGTATCTAGTCTAATTATGGAATTGGCTTACTGGTCAGAGGAGTAAAAGCAAATCCCGGGCATTAGGCCAAAGTATCTTTAACTTTCAGAAAGAAACTTCTCTAACGCTCCCCACGTATATCACGCGTGATACGCTATTCCTATTGAGGATCGCAAAGTGCGCTCCGCAAACACTACTATGTAGTCTCAATATAAAATTGGTCGTATTCTATTCAACCAAGCGTATTCATAATAAGACTAAATCTACATACTATAGGTCTGGTCTCTTCAACATACGCATAGTTTGCCTACTTATATATGTGAGGGAGCTCACTTAAGCAACTGAATAATCGCCAAACAGATCATGTTGAATTATCAACGCGGAAACGCGTAAACCTTCCAGATACTGTAGAAGTAATTTATATTGACACATAGTACCAGGAGTACCGAGAGGATTATAGCGCATTTCCACACAGTTTTTGGTAAAGATGTCGATCTGGATTCTCACGCGGTCCATGGAGAGAAATTGCTTGTCAAGCACTTCGACCTTTTTTCTACTAGCACCGATCCATTATCTCGGTCTTGAATTTGCAGGAATACGCTTTAGTCTACCATAGGATATTCAGGATTCCACGGCTAGCAAGAGGTGTTGGGGAGCAAGGGACGTTATTCCCTATATAGACATTGCCCGCTCCTTTGCACTCCTGGTGGCTACCAAAGACCTCGGTCGAATAAAAGATTTGCAGAAAGCAGACAGCCTGGTTTTTCACTCTAAATATCTTTATTGGAACCCTCAATCAACAGTTTTAATTCCTGTCCACCATGCTCTGACCAGCATGTTTTCAGCGTGATCCTGGTTGACCGTCGCCTTTGCTTGTTTCCCAGAAACTGAATTTGGTATTAGAAAATAGAAAAATGCAAATAAACTCCGTTCATTACATGCTAGCGCTATTCGTATTTTAAATACTAAAATATTACATATCTTGTTCCCACAAATCCTGAAAGCTACTGAAAAGGAAGGGTATATAAAACCTAGAACAACCAACAAATAAGGGAATAATTCGACACCGTCCTATCAGATCGAAAGTCACGTATAGAGGCTACATTATTAGTTCAATCAATCACAGGGCGTGCTAATTTACAATAGGTACAGTTTATCGCGCGTGATACACTAACCCATTCCTGTTCTAGAGAGCCCTAAATTTAAAACCCAAAAACGAATTCGACATTTGTTTTATTTTCGCAATGAGTATGTATGTATTTCTCCCCTATATCTTTGGAGCCACATTGTTTCCCCAGTCCGTACGCGAAGCATGGGACGATCTGGCTGCCCGTTGGTCGATCTCAGTTTTGCCCATTCGCCATCCAAGTTCTTCTGCCTCTTCCCAGCTTATACCCATCATGGATGCCACTGGGGACCACATCTGAAGCCGAAATCTTCCAGATGGCGGTTAGAGAACTCAGTTAACATTCAACTTAAAATATCTCATACTTACTGATGGTACCAATAGGCGAGTTCATCGTAGAACTTGTCACTGTCCCGCGGGCAGTGCTGTCTCCATAGAAGCGGGACTAGACGCGCAACAGCATTTCGTCGAGGCGTCTCAGGTTCGAACAGCCGTATCGCCCGTCGTGGCGTGTTGTCAAGAAGCGGACTTGGCAGAAGCATTGGGGGAGAGAAACGCGGTGAAACGTTCGCAACACCTCGTAGAGGTGCCCTGGGAGGACTAACAGGCTCTGCAGCACCGCATATTGTCCTCACTCTTTTGGGCAAAGGTGTCACAGGACTGTCATTCTCCAGGGATGTCCTTCGCTTTGGAAGTTTGGTGTAAAGTGCATCTTGATGGCATGGCAAGTCAATTGTACTCATAGACGTGGCAGAATCTGTGTCATCCTCCGCAAACTGGGTAGACTCAGGAGTGTTAGGGCAGGATAGAGGGAGGGTCTCGTCCATGATTGAAAATGGATTCTGCCAAGGTAACTTTGATGTAGTGTAAAAATCAGGTTTTGCTCGCACACAAACTGCTAGAAGATGCTAGGAGAGGGATTGGGAGCACTCTACTATATATACTAGCAAGTGGATTGTCAGCGATGTAGGTTCCTACCGGAGAAGTTTCATAGCTTAGGTTGTCTGAACTATTGAAGATTAATACCTCACGAACGCCCAAATATGGAGAGGCTATTTCAGACTAGATAATGTCCTGTCAGATATACGGCTAATCCCGAAGAGGAAATAGAGTACGATTGGTGAAAAGGTCTTATTTGAATGAATTGAGCTGGTTGGGCTCTTCTTGATTATTCTTCTTGGTTATTCTTGATTGATTATTTTGTTGTGTGCTCCACGGGGGTTTTACCCCGATCCAGTCACATGATTCTGGTCCACCAACGGCCATATTATTTGACACACCCCTCAGATTCGAACCTTTCCTTCCAATTTCAGCAACCTTGAAGCTATTCCGGGTCGAATCTGACATTCAGTCATATCCGTTCAGTGTTTCCATCAATCCTTTTGACTCCAGAGATGTCCCGAAGTCCTAGCTGATCCACAAACGGCTCGAATTTCTGCCGTGGCAGTGCTTTTAGTGAGTCCATCTGCCAGCATCTTGTCTGTTGGTGTGTAGCTGACTTGGATTCTTCCTTCCAGAGCTTCCTGCCTGAGCCAATGATTATGGATATCCACGTGTCGAAGCCTTGTCTGAAGTCGGTTTATATCTTTATGCACAAGCCGGATTGTTTGGAGATTGTCACAGAAGATTTGAATCCGTTGGTCCTTCTTTCTCTTATCCAGTTGAACTCCAAGCTCTTTAAGCAGTCTGCTGATGAATATTCCTTCTCCAGCTGCGTGGGACAACGCTAGAAGCTCTGCCTCAGTGGTAGAAGTAGTCACCGTTGCCTGCTTGTTGGCCCTCCATCCTACTACTCCTCCAAACAACTGCATTATATATCCTTGCGAACTCTTTCGATCCTCCTTGTTATCCGCAAACGAAGCATCGCTGTACAGGATGAAGTCATCTCCACCCCCAGTTGCAGCGCTAGGTCTTTCGTTCGTTTAAGGTATAAAAGGACGCGGTCAGCCGCAGCATGGTGTTCGTCGCTTGGATTGGTAAGAAAGCGGGATAATTTGGACACTGCAAAGGCTATGTCTGGTCGTGTGGTGACTGCTGTGTACATTAAGGAACCGTTCTTCTTCTGATATCTCTGAATACTTTGGCGTGTGGCTTGTCCGGTGTAGATAATAAGCTCATCTCTGGTTATTGGGACAGTATCTGAGGTTCTTGAATCCGCTAGGTTAGCAATCTTCTCTATATAAGAGGATTGACTTAGCCATATAATTCTTTTCTCCCGATCCCGGATTATCTCTATACCAAGAAACCACTGCAGTTTATCTCCGCCAGTCATCTTGTACTGGTTTTGGAGCTGATTAACAATTTGGTCCAGTATCTCTTGATTCTTGCAGCCCTTATGGTATGCAAAGATTATGTCGTCAACATAGAAGAATACTAGAATACCATTTTTAATCATGCAACATGGTTCATGAGGAATAGGATTAAATCCTAGGTCTTGAAGGGATTTCTTGAAGTGCTTTTGCCATAGCAATGGTGATTGCCTCAGTCCAAACAGGGCCCTTTTAAGCTTCAGGATTATACCTGGCTTTTGGTATCCTGGTGGCATCTGCATAAAGACATCCTCATCGATATCTGCATAGACAAAGGCATTGGTAATGTCATATTGCACCAATTCCAAGTCAAATCTTGCAGCTGTAGCCATTAGGATTCGGAATGATTGTATAGCCAGTGTTGAAGCATAAAGATCTTCTGTTTTCCTTTCTTGTTGGTCGCCGCGTACAACCAGACGGGCCTTGCACTTTTGCAGTCTTCCTTTCTGGTCAAACTTGTACGCGTACACCCATTTGCAATCCAGGATTTGCCTGCCTTTGCATTTAGGATTATGCCGGCTTATTTCTTGCCATGTACACATATCCTCATGTCCCTTAAGATGATCTTTTTCAGCCTGCTTGAACTGTTCGCCAAGTGGATGATTAATAAGATCTCTGTGGTGGACTGGCTTAGGTGGCAAATCTCTGTGGTGCAAATCCTTTTCAGGTTGTCGAAGTAATCGTTCTGATTGTGCCTTGGTTGTTTCTCTCCGGGTCGTTTCGGTTGAATTAATGGTGCAGCCAAAAACGATGCTTTCCATGCAGCTAAGTGCGATGATTCTTGATTAGATCTAGCTGGGGAACCAATAGCTAATAGCGAAGCTGGTTGTAGATATTCTGGCGTCTCCGGTGGTGTTGGATAGACTAGGTCTTCAGCATCTTTCTGACCTATTTCTTCCGCCAAATCCATAGCTGATTGTGCCATATCCACCAGAAAGTCTAAAGAATCAAAATATCCAACTACTTGCTCTTCTTGTTGGCTTGGTGGCGACATAGACTCTTCGGGAACCTCAATATTCTTGATCATCTGGTTGAAATCTTGGATGGATATCTGCCGGAATTGATCCTGCATGATTGCTAGTTCGGACAGATCCCCAGAGAACTGCTCGTCTTCATTGAATATCACATCTCTTGTACGGATGACTCGGTTTAGGCGTGGAATCCAGATTCGGTAGATATTAGTGGAATCATATCCAACTAGATATCCAATATGCGCTCTTGGATTGAATCTCTGTTTCCGGTTTGACTTCTTCAGTGCTTCTGTGGTCATGGCGAAGGCTTTGCATCCATATACTTTTAGATGCGCTTGCTGAGGCTTTCTGTCATGGATTACCATGCCGTCTTGGTGCGCAACGTAGGTATGGAATCGATCGAAAGGCGTTTTCCAATTGGTTTGGTACTGAGGTGTTCGATTGGAAAGATAGACTGATGCACGTACAATCTCCGGCCATAGAAATGCAGGTAATCTAGCATGTTCCCGCATTGCTCGAGCCTTATCCTTTATTACACCCCTGAGCGCTCTGCACCACCGTTTTGAGCACTTGTATAAGGTGCGGAGGGCTCAATCTTTATAAAATAAGGATCTGACTGCAGAAAGGCTGCAATGCGAGGCTTTTGGCCCACAGTTTCATTGTCACATTCAATAACCTGAACCTTTATATCCATTCGCCCAAGTGTTCCAAGTAAATGCCTCAAAGCGTGGATAATTGAGTCAGCCGTTCGGTCCTCTAGGTAGTAATCCCAGATAAAACCTGACCACCGATCAGTTGCTAGCATCAAGCTTTTCCAACCACCATAGCCAGCTTCGAAGTCATGGAAATCAATGGCTAGGCGTTGACCCGGTCCCTCTATAAAATCCGATGGAATTCTGCTAACCTGACGCTTTAGCTTTGCAATCCCGCAGGCGTCGCATTCCACTGTTGTCGGTCCACCTCTAATCCTTGCTCCTTTAGTTGAATTGACTAGATGCTCCAAGGTAAGAGGTCCAGGATGTCCAAGTCGAAGGTGCCATTGGTATGCATCTGCCCGTGCAGATCTTGGTGTAGAATGGAACGATGATTGAAAGCGGTTTCGGCGATTAAAAGACTTCCTCTTGTTATATTCATGGGAAGGTATTCAATCACAAACTGGTCGAACTGGTCTTCAATCTGCGCAATCGGTCGATTATCTTGATGTCGGAGGATGTTTTGCTCTTGGTCGATTATCCCACCATATTCCGGCCTTATGCAACTGGCGTAGAGACACTAAATTGCAAGCCATCTTGGGACAGAAAGCAACATCTTGGAGGTGCAGTATTGACTTCTTTCCACCTAATCTAACCTGAATATCCACATTGCCATATCCATGGATCTCCACCTTTGAATCTCCGGCCCATATAAAGTCACCTGGTTGTGCGGTTTGAAAGTCGTTGAATCGAGTGATTTCATTAAAGATATGGATAGTGGATCCGGAGTCAAGAATAGCTGAATTCTTTAATGGATAGGTATCCGGTAATGTCGCAAATGAAGCTGGAATTCTTCCAATCTGTCGTTCAAGTAGTCAATCTTGATTCCTCAAGCTCTTCCACTCTTCAACCTCTTTGGCAAATTCCTTGTCTGTTTGAAGCAGATGATTAATAAATCTCCTAATTACAGCACGTTCCTTAAATCCTTTAGGGGCCTCTTGAGGGAAAAGATAGAAACAGGCCTTCCATTCATGCATTTGCCCACATGCTTTGCAAGCTACCTTTGTCTTCTTGGCTATATTGCAGCTCTCGAGATTATTAGGCTTTTGCTTGCGCTTCTGGGTATAGCTTTGACCTTTTGGTGCGTGATTCAATTCCGTGCCTTCAGTCTTAGCTTCTTCAGCATCAAAGGTTGGACCAAATGACCCTTTGGCAATATTGCTGCTCTGTTGAATCAATTTGGTATCCAAACCTTTTCGGAAGTCTTGTGCTACCAGTCTGAATGTCAGGTTGTCTGATTCAATATCCTTACTCTTAGCAATCTCATATGAGGTTGCCCATACCGGGTTTAAAGTCCGTACAGCATTCAGGAAATCCTCAATCCAGTCACTTGTGGTTGCAGCCACTGCAATTCTAGCTTTTTCGGCCTTGTGCATTGCTTCTTCCCAATTGTTTAACCAGGTAAGTACATCCCGAGGTCTTGTGACAGGTTTAATGGCCTTTTTATACGCTTCGCGGGCAAGTTTCTTGACTGTGGCATCATCAATTCCCACCCGTTGCTTTAGTTTGGCGTACCATTCCTTCATCGAATCCTCTGGATCGCAGCAATATTCATACACTTGTGGAGAAATAGTCTTCTGCATCCACTCCCGCAGTTTGCTTAGTTCAGTTTGTTGAAGAATATAGTCGTCACGAAGGCTTTTGTAAACAGTCCAAGCAAATTGTCGATCAGCAAGGGAGGTAGGATTTGTTGATCGTGTACTTCCAGCTGGTGGTGCCAAAGTGTCATCGGTAGGTGGTGCTGGCTTTAAAATCTCTTGTTCATCGCCAGTAATAATTCCCCATAAATTCTTGCCTCTGGCTAAACCTTCAAACTGCGTGTTCCATTCCTTCCAATTCTCTTGGGTTTTCAAAAGGACGGTATTCTGCGTGGACATTTCGTTCGGAGGAAATAAAGTTTCGACCGGTGGATAGCTGAGCTGTATAAGCCGTGGTTCGCTGTATAGGTAGTTTTTGAGCGAATGAGACTCTAATTGTCAGATATACGGCTAATCCCGAAGAGGAAATAGAGTACGATTGGTGAAAAGGTCTTATTTGAATGAATTGAGCTGGTTGGGCTCTTCTTGATTATTCTTCTTGGTTATTCTTGATTGATTATTTTGTTGTGTGCTCCACGGGGGTTTTACCCCGATCCAGTCACATGATTCTGGTCCACCAACGGCCATATTATTTGACATGTCCCATCAGAGTGTACAGTATCCACTATTCTCCAGCCCAACTTTATTCTCTCTAATGCCTACTGTAGCAATTCTCCCTTTGTGTTCTCTTTGTTTCTTTTCTTTTTTGGTTTTTCTGGACAGTGTCTTCTTTGAAAACGAGTTCTTGAGCTTAATAGTGTTCTATTACTGTACATATATATCCCCTTCCTTTCTTAATCCTGTTGTGCACGTGTAACATGGCTGCTCTCACAGGTAGTCCTGCAAGCAATCAGCTGCCGGAAGAGCTTACTCAGTCTACGCAAGAGGCGTCATCCACACCGCGGCGGAGAATAAATGACACTCTGGCTCCAATTATCATGTTGGAGCAAATAACTCGTAGAAAGCGAGCAATCACGACCATCTATATTGTTTTCATCCCAGCTGTGCTGCTAACCACTGTCTTGACTCTCCTGGTGCTGACCAGCACCTCTGTGGAAGAAACCGGGATCGCAACCATTAATGTAAGTGACTCTAGACATAAATATTAATGTAGAGTTTAGTTGAATTGGCAGAAACTTCCAGAGACGGATCACCGTGTTATACTTCACCATGTTAACCTCTCCCAGAGCGTTAGCAACGGAAGTGAGACTGCAACATTCACGGCCCCGTCAGCTATGGAAACAGCAACTGAAAAAGTCGAATGTAATCGGTCTCTAGACAATGACCTTTTCCCTTACAGGATCTCTCTCGGTACTGAAAAGCTATGCACTCAAATTCATCAAAAGCCCAAAGAATACCGCCAGTTACCCGTCAACGTCTCGTACGTCCTACCAAAATTAATTCAAACTAAATTTGAGGACACTGTTGGGCGCTTCCAGTCCATGGGAAGAGCCTGCTTCCTCGCAGGGAGCAATTGCACCTCTTATGATAATTGGACTTGTGCTGGCCTTGACTGCCTTGCTGACGCCTTTGATTATTGCACGGTGGCCGTGGCCCTTCTATCGCCGGGTCAAACAGACTATAATGTTAACCGCAAGCTTAGCTTGTCTGGTGTGTTTCTCCGTGTCTGCAGGCATTCTATACGCCCTTCAATCAGCCGTTCAAACACGTGTAACTGACATATCCTTTGTCCAGGGTGTTAGTTTAGGACCCGCTGGGCGGTTCAGCCTCGGTGCCATCTGCTGTGCGCTGACTATCGTGGGGTGTTCCCTCGCTGTTAAACCCTTTGATAACAAATATCCAGTGAGAAAGGCCTGTACGGGATGCTGCAGATATCACTTTTAGTTGATTTTTTACTTTAACATTAAACCTTTGTTCTTAACACACATCCTCCTTATAGAATGAACCCTGGACATTCTTAACAGTTACCTAAGTTTTGCTAGTACCATATCAGACCCTGCACGAAGTCTTTACTCTACGGAGAAACACTGTAGACTTAGGGCGAGTTAAACGGCCATATATTAAGAACGAAATATTCCCGAAACATCCTCCAGTCTTCTCTTTGTATGTCGGAAGCTTACGAACCACGGGTAATATAGTAGACCCCTTAGGTATCTGAAATGGATACAGTAAACGATGTCCTCCACCATTCATCTCTCAATTGTGGCATTAATGCTTATATTAGTATCCTATAAAATCGGAGGTACAAAGCCAAACTGCCCCCACTGTGGATCAATTGGGTCTGTTACATACATTCCATACCATCTGACTATCTTCCGTCTGTAGGTTGTAGCTCCGCTAGTAGCAAGTTAAATAAGCCTCGCAAGGAACGCTTTTAAAATCTGACCTTGGCTGATATAAATCTACGCCATCTACTCCCCAGAAAACTTTTATCCTTCCAATTGTTATCCTGTGTCAACTACACATCATTATGGCGTCTTTCTTCCAAGAAACCAGATCGGTATTATCCACGATATCCCCTGGGAGACCTAAAAACCCAGATGGGCTTGTTCTCGAAGCATGGGGACAAGGGTTAATAGTGGGCTCATTGGTTGTAATGCTATCTGTTGCTGCAGCCAATATAATCAAAGGAAAGATGCTTCACAAGCTAGTTATTGTCGAGGTGAGTAGACGATTCGGTTATCTTTATCCATACGTACTGGGCTCTTAACTTCTTACCATGGTTCCAGCTAATCCTGGCTATTTGCCACGGGACATTTATCTTTCTCCATGAGCCATCATATGGCTGGTACCTGTCAATTACTGCTATCGGGTTAAACTTGTCATGGACTTTGCATAACATAATTGCCTGGTTCAAGATGAAGCCTTTCTTGCCAAGATGGGGTTCTTGGGTATATCTTGCAACGTTACTGCTGGCACAACCTTACTGGGTGCTGGAAATCTACGCAAATTTTGTTTTCTTTAATAAGCATGATGACTTATTTCTCAAAACACGGCCTCTGGAACCACTCTTTCGGTATGGACCATTTGGCTAGCGTGTCTGGCTTTTTTTAAAAACTACACTAACTATTTACCAAGGGACCCATGGTGGCTCTTTACCACATGTATGCTGTGCTACACAATCAAACAACACTACACAATAAGCCTCCTAGATCTTGTACGAATCAGCCCGCGGTTTGGCATTATGCTGCTCTCAATGTGCCTTTCCTTGGTCTTTGTTATCATAGACACCTGTGCTATTGCAGGCGCATTTCACACGACACTCCCGGTTGGAATTGAACCGTTTTGGAAGGTAAGGCTTTTGCAGCAGTGAAGAAACCAATCTACCAGGAGTCTTGCTGACAGTAAGCACTGAGACAGCTTTCTTTTATCTTCAAATGTCTATGCGACACTGTGATCCTCGATGACTTCAAGCAGGCTTTGGATCGAATTCGGGAGCATTGGATGCGGGTACATTTGCAACAAGACGAAAGTAGCCTTTGTAACCTAAGAGGCAACAATACGGATGGCCCGCCCGTTCTACAGAACAATCTGCCTGAAGATGCCTCAGGAATTCACATCAGCTATGGATTCACTATGTCTGAATCGCATGTGGAATCACAATGCCTGCACTCGCAGGCTTAGGGTGAAAACACTATATCACACCTCTCTCTAACATATAGGGTCAGCTGCTAGTAGATTGAGTGAATAATATTTATTAAAGTGCCGGGAATCAGGTCATGAAATTTGCCGTGCTGTTCCTTAAATGGCATAAATAGTCTGCGCTCCAAATTATTCGGCTAGGATAGGGGAAGACAATATCCGCTTAGGTTTTGAATGTTAAATGCAATTCCTACTTTACAGCAATTTAATATACGGAACATACTATATCATTCTTATCTCTTTTTTCCTCCATGTGACTTGAAATATGAAAAGTTATTGTATTTAATGCTTAGTGTCAAAATTCTAGTGATAACAATGAATGGCTAAGTTCCTTGGTAATATCCATGGTATTTGTTACCAAGGATCTCCTGTTTGTGTTTCTGTTACTGGTTATCTAAAATTATAGATTATACATTTTATAGCATCATTATTATTTAGTGTGCCATGCCAGGGGCTGAACCCGTAGAACCTATATAATAGGCTATGTACAAAAAGGAATCGTTGAAGAAGGAAAGAAAGAGGGAAAGGGAGGAAAGCCACGTGTTTAGGGTCATCAAGGGCCAATAGGGGCAATAGGGACAATAGGGTCAACGGGGACAGGAGGGACAATAGGGATAATAGGGTCAACTGTGTTAATTGGCCCGAGAGGTCAAACGGGCTCCAGCCCTTTACATGCCAGAAGCATAGTGATTTGTTAGATTATTGGGATTTCTATGAGAGCTTGAATATACTCTATATTCCTTGTGATGTGTGTTTCATTACCCCTCTTCTTCTGGAGGCATGGCTTATATAGCTACGTCACTATATTACTTCACATGATGTCCCAGTATGACTAGCTTTATTCTGACATGATTCCACGACAGAAGCTATAATCTCATTATTTTCTACCATCCGAATATCCAAAAATGAAAATAAAAGAATACAACTTCACCCCCTCGAGCTTTGTTAAAGAGTGCATGGCTTGTGGTGATTGTTTAGATATATCCATTCACCGTTCACGTGATGTTACGGTAAAGTATTCAAGCCATTCTGACTCTAGATAGTCAATTAGCTCAGGATAACTAGCATATTTCTCTTTAAACAGCGTCCAGTTTTTATCCTTTTGCACCATAGTCGGTGAATTAACTATCTCCATCCAATTTACTCCAAATCTCGAGCAATTGTATCAATTTTGTTGTTTCTTTCCTTCGCATTTGATTCTGTAACAAGCCGGCTGATTAGAGCCTTAGAGGCTTTGCTTTCGCCATAATATTCTTGTTAATATGCCAAATACAGAGTAGAGCGGCGGCCTCTGGAAACAATTCATGAAGAGCATTAAACAAAGCCCGTTCTTTATCTGTTACAATTACCTCTGGAAGCGGAAGTCGCAGAGTTCGATAACAGGATCGTAGAGATGACAGAATAAATGAATATGTCTCCTCTTTTTTATCAGACATAAAGCCAAAAGCAACATAAAAGGTGCTTCCTGTAGCTGATATACCAATAATATTAAGAAGAGGTATCTTAAAACGGTTGGTTTTATATGTACAATCCATGCAGAGTACATATGGTGTTTGCCTTAATCGCTCAATGCAGACTTTATGTGTGAAGAATAAAGCACATATCCGGCCATTTTTTTGTTGCATATTGCATTATCCATGGCCCTTCACCAGGAAGAACAGTAATTAAGGCCTGGATTGGGCTTCGTCCCTGAAGAAATTGCTGGTATAGCTTCTGCCGTAGATTGTAGATATCCTGCCGTTGAAGGATGGAAGTGTTGTCCTCTTGATACAGAATCCTTATAATTTCCCTTGTAGATATTCCCAGATTGATTAAGGGGGTGATTTGCTGCTTCTTTTGATGCATTTCAAGTCTCCGAATTGAAGGATGCATGCTGGGAGGTGAAGTAGAATGTTATGTGTCCCATTCCGTACAGTAAGTATCCATTTCATTATACGCTTAGAATGACTAATTCGAACACTGAATGGACACTCAATTCGTCGTGATTTGGCTTCCCGGAGACCGCGGGACTTAGATAAACGTTTGCTACCTCTATCGCAGCAAAGGTAGACTGCTCCATCGGCATTTCGGCGCCCAATAATAACAGCATATCCGTGTTGCAATCCATGAGACGTAGCAGCTGCTTCAGCTGCATCAACAGAATCATATTGTACGCCAGAGTCTGGTTGAGGAATTGATGGAGGATTATCGAATTCAATGGGATCTTCATCAGGAAGATACTCCATCTTAGAGGTGCTTATTTGATGAAGCTATCCCTAGATTCAATATCAAAACATTTACGGAGTAGACTAGCTATATATTTCCTATTTGGGAAATGACTAAGACACCTGTGTAGTTAGTTAAATAATATTTCTTAGCATTTTAATAATACGCTAGTCCTAATACAGTTTAGTCACCTGTGAGAATAGGATTTTATTTTTACCTGTGTAACTAAAGCGACCCTGTTCAAATATAAGCCGACCGCCTTCGGAAATGTGGATCAAACAAAATTTGTGTCCAACACTCGACATCACTTTGGTCGATTGCTGAGAGCCGCTCTTAGAACAAATGTGTTATCTACTCCGCCTGCCGACTGAACTGCTCGTCTTCATTTTTGAACTCCTAGATGATCTAGACGATGCCCTGCATCTTGCACGCTGCTGCAAGTCTCTGTACTATACCTTTAACCCGTCTAACACTCGACTGAAAATCTTCAGATCTATTATCGTGCGTCCTAATTATCCCTAGTCCTTCAGTTCTAAATGTGAACTAGGAGAATGCGGACCATCATGTCTTTGACCTTTTACTATGTTTTCTAGCTGGACTAAATGAAAGATTTGCTCTGTACGACAAATCACCGATTCCGAGACGCCTGTCGTATCGAAAGGAGTTCTTTGCACAGCATTTAGCCGTGCGAGATCTTCCCGCTGCAGCAATTTGGGAGATTGTATGTCGGTGGCATGCAATGCGGCTCCTTTTTGATTTGTACTGCGACACATCCGTACGAAGATTATACTCCCTGTCAAGCTGGGAGGCAAGTGAGGAAGGATGGGCGGGAGAGGATCCTCTTCCACCACCAGCTAGGTCCACATGTGATAATTTCAGACAATTGGATCCAAAACAGAGGCAACGCTCTTATCAACGATTTTACCAAGCGCTAACGGGACATTGGGCTATGGTGGAAAAGCTGTGGGTCGCAAGAGTATCTGTCTATCAGTCACCAGATGATCGTGATAAAAATCACGCACGAATCTGGGACATGTGGACCAACACCGCTCGGTCAATGCAGGAGAAGATAGATATCGTTGAAGTAGTCGACTTTGTCTGGGGCTTTCTTGCACGCAAAAACTTTCATACCCCTTCCTTTGCTGCTTGGCTGGAAGGCGAAGGAGAAGAGATCGTGAGGCAGTACCGCGATCTTGATGAAACAGAAGACTGGATATATTTTGTCGCGTGTGTTACAGAGTTCTTACGACCGCCCTATATTATTGAACTTTTAATCCTGTCAACCTGGTCATCCGGTTGTCATCCCTGGAAACTTGATCGGCCTGCGTATCTTCGTCGATTAGGATTTTTTGATACCCGAGATGGAGTTGTTGAACACAATGACCGAATATGTGTGATTGATCCCGCTTTTCCCGTCACAATAGTTGAGGGAGACGTGGAGAATGAATTTCGTAGATTAGACCGGGATAATAGTGGACAATCCGATATAACAACGAGAAGTGATAGTCAGACTGGCTTGGTATCAAAATGGACATACTACATAAGAGCGATGTGGTCCCAGAATGAGAGAGGCCGGTTACTTTTCCGAGATGAAGATTGTCAGGCATTTGTTGACCGGATTCGGAGCATGCACCTTCATTGAGCGCATTTTATTTTTACTTTCAATAAAATGTGGCCCCTCACAACCCTACCGCCGCCAACACGAGGATCAAACGATTTCGGAACCCTTTGTCTTCGGTATGCCGATGTAAGTAGAGGAATGGTGGTGGAAGTAAGGTGGTATAGCAGATCAAGTGTACGGGCGTGGCGATGGAAGTAGGCACCAGAGAGTGACCGAATGTGTCTAGGTGGAGGCAGAAAGAGAGAAGCGTTGGTGACGGATGAACTTGAGATCAATAACTATATATTCTCCCTGAGATACGTTAATAATAGAAAATCAGCACATGGAATTAGCTTACAGGTATTCAATCCATTGACCTGTCGAGGTAATATATGTACCTGTTAGCCTGTCGTTGGCGTTTGGTTTTCACTCTTAGATACAAAAGAAGCTCTTCCGTTCTTGGCTGTCGAATACGCTCTGCTTCTGCATCTACCTTGTTTAGTCTCAAGTCGGTTCTCAGATCATCTCTTCTTCTTTCTGCCATTCCTCACCGGCTCCTTTTCACCATCCGAACTGGTTCTCTCAATCCAGAGGTCTTTATTGTCATGACTAATTATGGCAAAAGGTTTAGTAAATTTCCAATCGCCTTGTCTCTTGAACTCATTCATATTACCTACTCCTTCCTCGACCGAGAAGAGGATATTGTCACCCTCAGCGAAGTCCTCTATTTAGGGCCACGCCTGGATTAGTGGAGGAAGCATGGTCGGAAATACAATTTAGAAGATGGCGCTGACCTCGAACCCAATCTGCGAATCCCTGCCGACAATATCGTGCGAAAACCACGAGAGAAGTTCCTGTATACAACAAACTATAGGATGGTCTGGGATTGGTCGCTACAACTATGGAAAATCCGCTTTCGTTCGAGAATATAGAAGTGCCCTACGCCGCGAGTTCAAAAAGGCCATTGAATTTTTGTCAAATACATACACTATACAGACTAAAGGGCTATCACAACTGAGCTTCACATTTAATGGGCTCATTCTCCAGAACTGCGATCAATGGAGTGTTATTTGGCATGAGTAGCCCAGCCTGGATCTTTGTATGTGTGAAGTATCTCAAAGGCCAACATATTGCGATAGACATGCACATTTTATGGCTGTTCAGAGCAAAAACGGGGATCAATCTTACTCTGAAATACAACACGGCTGCTTCTCGAGCTATTCGCCTGTAGGAAGGTAACTTTGGCGGTTATTGCAATATCTAACAAAGCCCGACTCCAATCATAGTCATTTACTTTCATCAAACACGTTCAAAAAGTTATCGATATAAAAAGCTCAATACCCACCCACCAGGACAAATCAAGCTTCCATCAGCTAGCCGTCATGCCGCCATTGATCCTTAAAATCTGCCCGTTTACCCATTGACCCTCGTCACTGGCTATGAAGGTGATAATATTTAACACCTCCACCGGAATTGTAAGTTTGATTTAAATAGGCCGTGTTGGTATTGAACACACCCGAATATATGAGAGGAACGGCAGGCCTCTTGTTCTTTAATCTGGGCTCCAGTGACTGGGATAAAGCACTCTCGGGGTTAGTACCTATAGTGGATGCTACAATATGCGACGAAAGACAGTAGTACTTAGATTAGAGATTTAAGATCCAGAAGAACCATTCAAATTGAGCAACAAACGCCTGAAAAAGCTCCTGGCCGACTACAACCACGGCTCTGCATCTAATAGCATCTCGAGAAAACTAGCGTACTCCAGAACTATACGCTTCTGCGTCGTGTTAAATTCTGACGCGTGTCGAAGCCTTTCGTAGTTAGCAGCTCCCACTACACCACCTTGTCGGGCATCCCCTGACTCCGTGACCACAGGCTTAGCCATTCCCAGTGCCGTCTGCGTATCTCTGGACTGTTGTCTGATCTGCTTCGCGGCCACAGGTGACCTGGTCCTGCGTCCGCTGATATTAACTCACTTCAGGCAGCAGCCTAATGTCCTTGTTGGTTATCTCGTGCGAGCGAGATAGGCATCTCGTCCTGCGCTTGGTTGGTGATCCCTGTCGCTGCAGAATCTACCGCTTGAAACTGCCCGAGCAGGCCAGTTTCCATCATAAAATCCGCCACTGCCACGCTTGTCTTTGTCTCCTGTATCACCGATTCGTAGTCTTCCATCCAGACACCGGCACAGCCATTCTGTCGAAGCTCCCGTCATCGATCCATTCGCAGGTTGGTCGGAATTGAACACGCCATAAGCAGATATTTAGGCATTTGGTTGTCAAGATCGCAACCGCAGCGCGCCGATTTACGCACGTTAATACGGCTGAGATATCTGTTGATTCCAATCCTCCCTGTACGCATCTGCATGGGCACTGAGCCAGTTGCCTTTCGGAGGCTTCCCCTGTACCGCAGGACGCCCTTCTCTGGCGCCTTGATAGGCGCTTACTCGGTCCTCCTGTCCTTGCCCGTTGCAATGCCTTCGCCCACTTGGCCTTTGACCCCTCCCTGATCCTTCGTTTAGCCGCCGATTACAGCATGACCAGTTGTTGTACTCGTAAGGATCCCCGTTGCGCTGTCTGTTTGGCAAGCTGGTCGGCTGCCTCTTTCCCAGGCACGCCCTAATAAGCCGGGATCCACCGCACTGTCACCCGGATGCCTTGCTCTTCACATCAACGGAGCAGCTCCAACATCCCCATAGGATCTCCTATCCAGAGACTAACCGAAGTCACCTGATCGCTTTCAGAACCGCCTGGCTGTCAGAATATTTGCACCTCATTGCAGATGTAACTCCTCCACCGTCCCGTGACACCGTTTCGCCATCTCCAACCCCATCTGAACACCCCGTAGTTCTGCTGCGTATACCGAGGTTGTAGTTACTGGATCAAGATAATCAATCTTTTGTGTCTGCAGGTAGTGTGCGGCGCCAGCATTGCCCTCGTAGCCGCTGCTGTCGGTAAAGACAGACAGCGGCTTGTTGGTTCACTGCAGTATTTGGTCGTGACCTTTCCTTGCCTCGACGCAGTCCTCAATCACCAGGTCCGGAGGCGTATGCCACGGTTCCGTGACATACGCTTGCTTCGTCTCCCATCTCTCCTTGACATTTCGTGGCAGCCTAAGACACCCGCCGCGCTTGCCGGGGTGTGCCTCCATTGGCGTCCACCCACTGAGCCCCTTCTCCTCCCCGTCGTGGGGCACCTTTATACCGCACGACACTGCATATTGTGGCCCTGTAGCAATCTGTATCGCTGTCTCCTTGGCGAGCTTTTCCATCTGGAGCCCCATGGGTAGCAGATAGAGCTCAGTATTAAGAGCCTCCGTAGCCGTAGTCCGAAAAGCACCACTAATCATGACTGCTACTCTTTTCTCTGTCGATGCAAACTGCCGAATGGCTGTACCCCTCTCCTTGGCCATCACGATTCCCGGCTGGAACCACGTGGTCATTGCGTATGGTATCTGCGGGATACCCACAGCCTGATATATCTGACGAATGGCCCCCAGAGACGCGCCCCAGGTCGACCCCCTGAGACCCCGAAGCGTCACGAGACTCTTCCCTGCCTTGGCACTGTGAGTAGCGAACATGAGCTCGGGGTCTAGCCAGACACCCAGATACTGCTGGGCATCCTTGGATGACCCCACTGTGATGGCTCCCAACGGTAGTGGTGTATGCTGCGGTAGCACGTTTGCCTTCGGATTAACAGAGTGTAGCAGCTTGTATTTGGCCAGTGCAAAGACAGAGGCGTGTTTGGTGGCCCATCTCTGTGCCTTCACACACGCCCGCTGTAGCTTAGCATTCGTTTCCTGCTCCGTCTGCCCTGCCGCAAGAATGCGGCCGTCGTCTACCTAGCCGAAGGCCTCAGTAGCCCCCGGTCTTGTTTCCCCCTCTTTCATGTCCTCCTCGGCTCACTCCTCAATTAGATCGGCGATGTACAGTAGTGATGCTTGCTAGGATAGTGGAAAGATTCCCGGCTTTGCTGTCTGTGACTCTATACTGAGCTCATTGGCTGGTTGTTTGTCGATAGAGGTAAAGTTGCGCGGCCAGGGCTCTGTTGTAGAGGGTGAATCTTGGATTAGATTTTGCGTGGGAGAGGCCTACCTTGTGACCTACAATTTCCGAGCCTTGTAGGTGCGCCGGAACCCATCTGGAATGAAGTGGCCATTCTGGGCTTTTCAGCATTTGGGAATGGGGCGATTCGCTTTGTACAATCATCGATTATAAAAGATACCACTTTCTCGTTCAAACGGCAAGATTGGACTTCAGTGAGTAGCCCATTCACGTCCTCTTTCCCTCCCCAGTGCCCCTTATCCCCAATCCCTGGCCCTTGTTTCCTCATCGGACTTTACTGAGTGTTTCCAATTCCCATATTCCCAACAATCCTCCAGCCCTCTACACTTTTTGCTTTTGGCATGGCAAATATCAGTGCTTCTCTTGAAAAATTTCGACCACGCAGTCCGTTCCAAGACAAAGCTCAGTTACTGCCTGATCTCCCTGATATTTGTCGCTATCCAAGTCCTGTCTCAATGACTCCTAACCTGGCCCCGTCCAATCCTAGCGGCACCGTCTTAAAGTCTCCGAAGTTCTATTCCTATAACTCTGAACGGCATCCCCTTCCTGCCCGCCCGCCAGTGGAGGTTTGCATGGATAATGGCGTGCATTCAGATGCTCAAACCACTCGAGATGAGCTAGAGGATTTGGAGCGAGCAACCTCCGCCGATCCTCACCCTCAAACTTTCAGCTCTGAGGACACTTTGCTAAGGCAAGTCCTACCAGGCACCGAGAATATTGATCCTGCAATAATAAACAATAATATCTTCCCGCGTACCGAGCACATCCAAGCAAGTCAGGATCCTGCTGTTACAGACGGACATCTGTCACAGAGCCCTTGCTTTCCCAGTACAGATCCGCCCTTACAGTCAAGCCGACACGGTGCAGAGGACATGATAATGCCTGATCTCCAGTATCCAAGAGTGGCGAAACGTTTGAACGCTAGGAAGCGATACATCGGAAATGGCACCAGTTCGGCTCCCAAGTCAGGCGCTAAACGCCGCAAGAATCTTGCTTTTCCCGCCTTTCGTTCTCAGTTCTTGGCCATGTCAGTTGAAGATCGACTACAATTCTTGTCCTGGCTGTTTGAGGGTGCTTTATCACATTGCATTTCTACGTCTTTAGACATGAATACCGCATCTACCTTCAGCAGCAGTCCTGATCTTGACACGCCAATAGCATATGATCTTGGCTGCGACTACCAAACCTTAATTACCCAACCAGTTCACACCCACAACGCCCATCCCACACGAAAGGGCCGACCCTGGTCTGTAGAGGAAGACCGTCTTTTGGTGAAGCTTAGAGAGGAACAAAACCTGGCTTGGTCGGAGGTGGCAAGACGCTTTGCACAAACGTTTCCGGGGAGGAGTAGGGAATCCATACAGGTGTACTGGTGCACGACATTTAAGAAAAAGCGGTCACGTTTGTCATATCATACTGATTAACACAAGATACTATGCACTTCTCCCTTCCTCTCCTGTTTACTGTTGTGTTTATGGACTATGAACGCGCAGTAGAGAACATTGTTAAGTTGCATTAACTGTCCGGTGTTTTACCTGTTGAAGAATATTTTGTCCCGCTATTCTGGGGTCTTTCTTTCAATTGGCCTGCTCTTTATTTAGCTGAAAGGAAATTTAAAGGCAAACTTGACCTTATACATAAGAAGCCTCCCAGTAAAGGACGAATACAGCTTGAGATTGTAGTTCTTCTATAGGACAATCAAGGCCTTCCGCACTCGCTTCCGATGGCAATTTTACCTTGCTACAGTACACAGTCACAAAGTCTTGATCATGTGGGGGTCCTTCGTTGCCTCGACTTAGGGGAGACAGAACCAACCTCCGGATCCTCGTACAGGTCCTTCTACTTCATTGAGGAAGACAGGCCACCTGCCATGCACACAATCCTCATCTGCCAGTTGCTAAAATCAGGTAGATAGATCCTGGGGTACACACCCGTGGAGGGTGTTTTCTGTAGAGAAATAGGCTTGGATAAGTCCCTTAAGAGATGTCGAGGTGCTTGTGTCTGCACCTTACTATTGAACTACACAAGGAGTGTCAGTCGCAGCTTCCTTCTAGTAAACAAGTCATGGTCATGCTCGAAATCAGCTTTCCATGGAACTTTTGGCTACGATGTAATTTATACTGTTATTATTGCATCCGGAACTACACAGGCCATGGGGTTACATATTATACAGCCATCGATAGAAGACGAAATACATTAATTGATAGATAGCCGATGATCAAGATGCCCCCAGTGGGCCTTTATTGAAGCTGAGCCTTTATATAGCTCTCTAACATTTTTCACTAACATTTGCGGGATTATCAGTTCCCATGCCTCGGTGCCTATTCCGCAAGAAAACTTCAGCTTGTCAGCCTTTACTGTAATAACCATGAGATAACCGAGACTTATTTCCCCCGTCGCTTGTTGTTTGCCTTGTACTGGAGATGTCGTGACCAGCGACTCTGCAGCGCAGTCATCTTTCTATAAGGAAAAAAACGCTCCATATCTTTCCACGCCATTCCTTGACTCTTTAATATTGTAATAAGTTCATCTTCCCCTTTTGTAAATCGGCCACCTGCCCTTTTCTTACCACAGTCGTTGTTAAAGGTGCCACTAAGATCAGCTCTGCCGCACCTCTCATCAAAGATAGACCAACTGCCCATGCTAGCATGGACGTCTTTTCGTTGACTGGGTAAAAAACCCCTAAGAACAAAGGAATTTCCGAGGCTCCCAGGGGAAAGCTCAAGATAGCCATGAATGGGAATTCTGTTCTGCTCAGACAATGTTATCGATTCAAAGGGTTCTTCTGACCAGCCAGATTCCGAGTCGTGACTGGAAGACAGAGAAGTAGACAGAGAAGCCTCAGATCTGTGCTCGTGCTCGCCGGTCATGGATGCAAACATCGAGGCGTCTTGTTTTCGATTATTTTTCTGCCTTTTGGCCGTTCTTTCGGAGACATTGCCATTCCTGTCAGTTTGCAGATGCTTCATTTGCGGACGTAGCTCTGGTATATGTCTTTGTGCTCTGGTAGTCTTACGTCGTCCAAGCCGAGGAGTCATCGGGTCCGATGGTTCTTTGTCAGCACTGCTGGGTTCACCTGGAAAGTCTAGGTCTGTTGGATCATTGTTGTCTTCGCTAAATGAATATACATGTTCCTGAGGGCCAGGGCATGACGGTTCAGGAGGGACCAACACTTCAGTGCGCGCTATACTTGAACCATGGAAGCTAGCATGTTATCTTGTTATCTTACAGAGAATATATTCGCCTCATTTGGTTAGACACGGAGGATTTCATAGGTCTTGCCTGTGAGACCGTTGAGGCTATTTCGTATGCAAGACATTTTCAGTCTACAAATAGTATTCATGTCCGCGACTTGGAAAGGGAGTCATTCACTGATTACAAAAAGACTATGTAAATACTCTGTACTCTTGCACTACCGTCAATATTAAGGGCTAGAGCAACCTACATTTTTTCAAACTTTTCTCCTCCCATTCTTGGACAGCTAGGACCTTCGGCCTTCCTGCTTGTCAAGTACAGGAGTGATAACGGCACATTTCTAATATCTCCTGTGCATGGCCCTTTATTGTAAGAGGACGCGCTTCTTTGTCTCAGGATTAGGGTTGGAGTTAAGTGTATCTGCTCCGTGATGTGTAAACAATATCTCCGATAAGCAGGACTTTAATGGACACGTACTTTTTGATGCCCTTGAAATACCATCGACCCGTGGTTCAGACCTTACCTCCATAATGGGACTTCTCTCAACCTCCGCGACAGAATTGACGTGAGTGCTGCTGACAGCGTTTGTTTCTAACAGTCCGCCACCTGAAGGCAATAGACCATCCTGTTGAATCACAACTGGTGGCTTCCTAGGAAGAGGGTGGTTTGCAGGCTGTATGTTAGGTAAGAACATTGCTTGAGGCCAACGCTCTCAGTTTCTCTCTGTAGTAGAATTAGTGATAAAAGCTTCCTGTTGTTTGAATGAGGGGTTTGTGGTTCACGAAATCGAATCCGGGGCATGTCTGGGAAACTGAGTGTCACAGATAGCTTGAAGGGGGTTTGAAAGCAATCTGGTAAACCAAAACGGGGAAATCCAAGGACAGGGGATAATTTGTTTTGCGTCACAGGGAGAGAAGGGTAATTCGGGAGGGAACAGTGCAAGAAAGTAAGATGAATACAGGACATCTGTAGCTCCACATATCCCAATAATCCTCCGAGGGATCTGTTATATATCCAAAGCAGCTGGTCAAATCCCGGAAAGCCTTGGGGTTATTTGTGGCGAACTTTCATCAGGGCGGTAAACGGGATCAGTTTCTTGCCAACCACCACCGGCTACCAATCCGTATTTTACTGTCCGTAAGATGCCGCACGGCACAGTTACATGCAAAATATTCGACATTTTTTTTGAAAAGCCGTGAGAGGATTACCCCCACACTAGGGGACTGGAGGGGTCTAAAACCTGAAAGAATGCCGCAAGTCCGAAGGAATACTGTATGCTGCACTTCCTCCGGAAGGTGCCCCTGCAACAAAAAGGGTCATTGGTTCCACCGACAGAAGAAATGGAGGGCTGAGTGTGTCTCCGATTGGACATTTCTCTTCCAATTAGCGAAATAACCGTATTCCTCGATCGCATTTGCCTCTTTCTAACATCCCGTGAGAATTTTTGACTCGGTAATCAGTTTAACTAGCGGCGTTCCAGGAGGAAATTCCAGTAGTAGACATAGTAACGTACTATCCGTCTCGGAGAGGTGTATAAGAAAGCAGAAGCAGAGGGAAAAGGCGGAAGTCAACGGTACAAACACGCAGTACAGTCTGGTCTCATATACTGCTCGGGTTCAAAGCTATGGAACTGCAAGCAATGTAATGAAGCGCCCGTCGTATTCCATGCCCCTTGCAGCAACCGGCTCCATCCTCAAGTTGGCCAGGTCGTCCGAGCCCAAGAGCATATCCCCTACAAGCCCGCGGCCCGATGAAGCCGTCCTAGGGCATATGGAATGTTTCTGGAAGGCGGTGCCGCAAATTCGGGGAGTGTATGTTTTGCCCTCAGGACTCCAAAGACCGATGCAGTCGGAGTAAGGGAAAGACTCACGATAAAGCAGCGAGAAGTTCCCCTCAAAGCGGCAAACGCCATTTTCCTGTTAAAGAAGGTAGGCTAACTGTATTCAGTAATTTTCCCACTCTCAGAACCACGGTAACCCCGATGGGGCACGATGCGGCGGGTCCATGGACCCAAACAGGCAGGACAACCACAAAAGCGGCAGGCTTGCACCGCAGGAGTTTTTATAAAAATAAAACAGTAAATCTTTAACCACTTCCTAATTAAATAGTTAATAATACTATTTGGTTTTACAGTGCGTAACCCTGGGTAATATAATAAGTAATATAATAAAGATTTACTTGCTATGTTCTAGATTGTGCTGTAATTAGTTATTAAGATTTTAAGATATATATCTCTCTTTAACATACTATAAAACAATTTTTTGTTGAGAATCTCGGGGAAGAAGCTATGTCGTGAGGTGCTAGGATAGCGGTGACTGGATAGTATATTGAAACTATCGGTGCGATCTAGTATCGCATGGTGAGTATATTTAACTATCTAGGAGAGAGAACATAGACAAACGCTTCCCCATGTCTACGTGTCTCTTAGCCCCTGAATATGATATATCACATCGCTGCGGGACTAGGATATACGAAGGTGCCTTAGGCATCCTGGTTTTCAACATTTTTTATATTTAATCTTCCTCTCCTCTATTCTACCCACTGTTCACCGTGAGTATATGCAGAGTATATTACTTTTTTTTAGTTTTTTATATTGTTTTAAAAGCATATGTCGGGTTAGCTAACTAATATAGGTGCTTTTTTTAGTATTTTTTTTTATTTTAGCATCTGTCCTGCACATACCAAAAATAGTTTACACTACTACAGACTTTAACAATCCATAGGTCCGAGAGGCCGCCAACCCCTTTACTACTAGGGGGTAGTATTATGGTTCGCATCTCCTTAGTATATAACTCTTAATACTAAACATATACAGGCCCCATCCCTAATACTAATACAGACTAGACTCCACCTAAGGATAAGTGGGTCTTAAGTATACATGTAGTATATACTAATTATTTATTAGAAACTATCACCCCTGAAATTAATGGACAGGCGCCCAACCCCGGACAGAGATTCAGTGTGGTTAACAGAAGGGTATTGTCAGATCAGGTCTACCAATCCTTCCTAAGATCAGGAGATCTGAGGGTATTCTGTTAACAATAAAGAGATAAGAGGATGTTTAGTGAAATGCAGTGCTTGATTCCGAAAGGTAGAGATAGTGCTGTATAGTGCTATTAACTCCAAAAATAAGATATACTAACTAAAACTATTTACATCTGTAATAACTGTTCCTTATATACCTGCGTCTATTATATCCAGTGGTAGGATATATCATATCTGGTGCTATGCTATGTTATAGCAGTTGCTATATTATATTATACTAACTGATATAACTATAGTCCCATTTGGTGATAGCATCATATCGGGTGATATAACCGGGCTGGATTATAGTTGTTCTGTTAATGTTATAACACTGGCTGCAGCATAGCTAATTAATTGGCTGTCAGTACTTCGTACTTCTAACAATCCCCCTCCTTAAGGCTTTCGTCCTAAAAGATAGAATAAGTAGCGCCTATCCCCGTGGTGTTTTAAGAGGTAATTATTATTCTTTTCTTTCCTTGCTGTTATGTGCTGACTGATGCGATGGCGTCTAAATCTAGTATCCGCAAGAATAAATTAACCTGTTAAGTTTAAGAAAAGGGTTTTATAATAGTTCTTCCTTGTATTTGTTGTACTTATCTCAATAAGTCTTATGTAAAGTCTAAGAATTTAAATTATTATAACAAGTATGTTCGCGCTGGTTAAAAGTATATTAATACTGCTTTATCTTTTTTTATTACTAAGTAGAGGCGACTGGTACAGGCTTAGCAGGAGATCTATTCATAGGAATTACAGGTTTAAGAAGATGTCACGGCGTGAGCATGCGGAACAACTGGATTCTATTTTGACGAAGACATCGCTTGAAGAACTTGTAAACAGAGCAACGCGAGGTCAGAACTGAACTATCTACAGGCGGTGGAGGGAGGCAGAACCCGAATCCTGACACTTATCCACCCCTTTTAAGCTGCGAGCTCCTGCGAGCTAAGCGGCGCAGCGCCGGCGCAGGCGCCGGTTTATCAGGATAATGCTTGTGGAACTTTTTCTGCATATCTAATCTATTAACATATTTAATAGGTTCCTATAATAAATTATTCATATCCCACCTGCTCCATTTAACCAGGTATTGGATGTGGCCGTAGTATTTTCTCGAGTTAAGTATCTTGTTAACCCGGTAAACAACTTCACCGTCGACGATTACAGGGCCTGGGTTCTCGGGGTGTTAACCAGTGAGCGGGTCTGTGGCCGCAGGGTAAAAAAGGTTAGTGTGGAAAACAGGGCGCATCCTTATTATTAGGGGTAACTCGAGCTTATAAACTAATAGGCTAAGCACCTGTATAATAGGGTATAGACCTAACCATAGGGAATTAAGCTTCTTAGTAGGCTAGTAGGTGGTAATATTCTTACCACTTAACCACACTTCGCCTCTAACTTGGTAGCGAGGCGCCGGGGTTTATTATTAATTAGCAGATTTTTTATACTTGGCTTGCGCGTAGTGCATCTCTTCCTAAAGTTATTTATAAATTTTAAGCAGTCTCTGCACAAAGTTGGCCGCAGATTCAGCTGGGGAAGAATTAATAGGGGACTCTAGGCCTATTTAGGGATAGAAACTATAGTTAGCAAAAAAAGGAGATATTCCTGTTATTTTAGAATTCTGGTTATTATAAGTAAATTTGGCAAGGGGGAGCTATTCCTCCCAGTTATCTTATAAATAAGTATAATAAGCACAAAGATAAGTCTCTAAAACTTTGTTAAATCTCTCTGTTTGTCTGTGTCAGAAGTACGAAAGGCTGACAGCCAATCGATCAGCTGCGCCGCAGCCAGTGTTGTGACAGCCACGGAACAACGATAGCCCGATGCCGGACATAGCCATACCAAGGTATAGGATATGTCAACATAGCCAACATAGCTATGGGATATGTCGGATAAGTCAAGGAACATAGCGAACATAGCTAAAAGATATGTTCGATATGATGGACACGGATATATAAAGACAGTCATTACCGATGTAAATAGTTCTAGTTAGTGTGTCTTATTTTCGGAGTTAATAGCACTATACAGCGCTATATCTACCTCTCAAGAAATCAAGCACTGCATTCCACTAAAACATCCTCTTATCTCTCTATTGTTAACAGAATACCCTCAGATCTCCTGATCTCAGGAAGGATTGGTAGACCTGATCTGACAGTCTGTTAGTTTGTGGGTGCCATGCAGCTAATATATAGGCTTTAATCTTTAACTGTTTACAAAGATTTTTTTAAAACACTGAATTAAATTAGCCGCCGTGGTTAAAGACTACCTGGTCCGGGAGGCTATGGTATCTCCAGATATAGTGTAAAAATAGCTCTATAGCTCCTTGCAGGGTAATAGTCTTATTACAGGGTATAAAGTGTTATTACTTGGTAAGGTAGTCCACCGCCACTATAATAGAATCAAACCTATTACTAAGAGGAAGTTTTATAATAAAGTTAACTAAGATATAGTACCAGGTGTGATGGTTTGGTTGTCTCTGCGCTAGTAGAGATAAAACCACTTGACCATATAAAAGGTACAAGACGACTGATCGAAGATCAGTCGCATCTAGCGCCCTATATAGTATGTTACAGGTTCAGCCTGTGACACCAGGGGCGGTTTGGGATAGGTAGCAGGGATAAAAGGCTATAATAAGTAAAACAAGAGTATTTAGTATGCATGCAGGTGTGGCAGTTCCGGGTATAGTATTTTAATAGTAGTCACTCTGATTTCATTCATAGGCAGTCCATAATATATCTCTAATATATCTCCGACAGCTCTGAGTCCTTCTATTGATTGATCACCAACTCTGCACCAATTCTAGACCTAACTCGAAAGTTTCCTTCATGTCTTTCTTCCAGAGCCAATCAATTATGCATAGCCGGAACCTGGAGCTATTGTACCTTCTTCTAGGTAAGGGTGCGATCATGCGACTAAAACAACCATGGTCGGTCAACTGTCTATATTCACATAGTGTCTACTCTTGGTTTGCTTTCTCGTACCATCAGTCTACAGAATCCCTGGTCGTGGTAAAACTCAATGGATATACAATGCACTTCGGAAGCCTGGGCCGCTTTGATAACTACATAGGGCCACTGGATTTGTAGTCAATTTATAACATCGTACCTAATAATCTGATATAGTCTTTATTCGTGCACTGGTTTAAGGTAGTTAATAATGTCACCATATTCTGGATGTCCCCTTCTCAAATAGGGAAAGCATTGGCTGGACTGTATATATATTCATGATGTGAAGATCCTTGACAATAAAGTCCCTGCTCTCTTCGTTCTGTAAGAATAAATTGCTATTATTCTATGGGTTTAATAGAACTCTAAGTAGTCGGACAAAAAATTTTTCTAAGCTATTCTCTCACCGATAAGTATAAAATTCTTGGTCAGTATGCCCTGTTTATATGGTTAGCTAATATAATATTATATACTGTTGGAAATCAGGATGCCTAAGGCACCTTCGTATATCCTAGTCCCGCAGCGATGTGATATATCATATTCAGGGGCTAAGGGACACGTAGACATAAGGAAGCATTTGTCTACACTCTCTTTCCTAGATAAAAGAATATACTTACCATGCGATACTAGATCGCACTGATAGTTTTAATATACTATCTAGTTACTGCTATCCTAGCATCTCACGACATAGCTTCTTCCCCTATCTTCCCCGAGATTCTTAACAGGTTATAAGCCCGGCTGCGCGCTGGGTACCGCTAAGGTTGTAAAACTAGCAAACAGTTGGGCCTAAGTAAGTCTATAGTAAACAAACTACGAAGAGTTATTATTAGCGTTGTTAAAGGGCCCTAACTTCGGCGATAAACTGCGAAGCTTGGAGTTTTAATTAAAGGAGGTTATATTCCCTTATTACTAGCCAGCTCTCGCGAGGATATAACATTCCCTTGAAGTATTTACTAGCCAGAAAAGCCCATCGCAGTACACAATTATATTACTAAAATAATAAAGAGGTGTTCGCACCCAGACACTTTGTATTATTTAGTTACTAATAAAGATTGCAAAGTTAGACGTACATAGTATTTTAATAAAATAAATAAAGTATACAAAGAATATTCTAGTAGTCCTGTAAGAAAAACTAAATACTATACTTATCTTCTTATTATTTTACTTTATTATTTTTAATATCTAATATGTACAACTTCACCGAACTATAAAAAGTTATATTATTAATTATAGAATTAGACTCACCTAACTTGCCTGTTGGAAACCATGGTTTACAACCCCCTACTATACTAGTTCCAGAAACAACAACACCTGCATCAAACGCGACCTCGCAGGTTTAATCCGACCAAAATAAGAACAATACTAAAAGGCCTTTTATAATTAATACCTTACCCCTTCGAACAATATCCGATAGCGTGAATCTAAATAATATCTAAAAAATAGTTCCAAAACTATTAAAAAATAATATAAATTAATAGTTTAATATCTTTAAAAAAGCAGTGGATAGCAAGAAGCTCTGGTAGATTATTACAGGTCCTAAATAACTAGACTAACATGTAAATAAAGCTATTACTATTTTTATTTATTAACTTATTCCTAATAGTAAACACAATCTCCTTAATTAGTACAACACGGCAAAGAAGCAGTTCAAGGCTTTAAAAAAAAAATAGTAATTATTACAACCTGGTGTTATATATAAGAAACTAGCTGAATTTTATAGCTACTACAAACTAGAGGATATGTCTGTTCAGGACGCCTATAATTAGCTTTGTAAAATAATATATAAATTACAAGCAAAGCTACTACACATGCAAGAAGCCTTAAACAAGAAAATAATATTTAATTAACTTCTTGTATCGCTCCCGGACAAATATAAAGCAATACGAGATATACTTAATATCTAAGGAGTTTTTAAAGAAGATATTAACAACGCCCTTAAAATACTAGAAAAAAAAAAGGATAAGTTAAAAAGTGTAAAAGTTAAGAATATATATCTAGCTTAAAACTATTAAAAAGGTTAAAAAAGATTTTAATACTAATAATATAATTATAATTATAACTATTTAAAACACCAAGACACACGCGATTAAAAATATAATAAGAAATTATATTAGTAATATAATATCTCTAGTAAAAGCTCTAACTACAAGCCAAGAAAGCAATTGTATCAAGCTGCTGCTAAAAAAAATAAAGAACCTTGTTATATTATATATAATAATAAACACCCATGGGATAAGTACCTAGATTGCTTTAAACTTAAAAAGCTATATACAAAACTTTAAAAGCGCTGCTAGAAAAAACAGAAAAAGGTATATATATATAACACAGACTTATAATCTAGCTTTAAAAAAAAGAAATTAAATTTAGCACCTAAATTATCTTAATTAAACCCAGATTCTAATTCTAATTTTAATAATAAAAAGGTGTACCTAACATAGCTTATAAAAGCTTTTAAATTTACTTATAAAGCTTTATTAGACTTAACTATATTAACTAACAAGGAATTCGTTCCCTGTATTAACAAGTATAAATAAATTATAAATACCGGTGCAATATTACACATAACTAGTAATTAAAAGCTATTTACTAAGCTTTATACAATTACAACCAAACGCAAGGTGCAAACAGGTGCTGGGTAATTATTAATCCAAGGCTGTAGTACTGTACAGCTAAGTAATACCTATTATAACAAGATTATATTGTAAAATATTTTATATGTTCCCAGCTTAAGCGCAAATCTAGTTTTTATTTATATCCTGTGTGAACAAGGACTATAAAATATTATTACTAAAAAGGGCATATTATTTTACCGCAACTAAATATTAGTATTACAGGTAATAATTAAAAACAACCTATATATTATTAAATAGTTTTTATTAAACATTGCAGAATATGCCTATACAATATAAGAAATTAGTAATTTATTAGAATTAGGACCCCACGCGTATTATAATAAAAAGGAGAAAAAAATATATAACTTATAGTATTAATAAATAGGCTATTTTTATAAAAGCAAGCTGCGAAACCTTTATAAAATTATAAATCTTAAAAAACTAATTCCTTGCCAAGCAGAACCTAAAGTATGCGACGTCTGCGCAAGGATAAAAATAGTTAAATACAAGGGCCAAGAGCAAAGTAAAAGAAAGTCTAAACTACTAGAATAAATATACTTAAATATCTACAGCCCTTTACTAATAATAATTAATAGCAATTACTAGTTTATTAAGATTGTAAATAGCTACACCCGCAAGCACTAGGTACTACTAATTTCTAACAGAGCAGCAGCACCCACAGTACTAGAAAAATAGAAAAAAAAGCAAGCCAAATTAAAATCTAATTACAAACTAAAGGCTGCGCTTATTAACAACACAGGAGAACTTATAAAAAAATACAAAGTAAAAAAAAAAAAAGTAATAAATTAAAAATTTAATTAATAGTTTTATACACCTCGCACTAAAATAGTCTAGCTAAATATATAATACAAGTGACTAAAAAAAAACATGCGAGCTATACTTAAGCAGGCTTTATTACTAATAAAATTCTAGGACAAAGCTATAAAAGCGTATATATATATTTATAATTAGGTAGTAATACTATAGTTTGTAATAAATAAAAACAAAGATGCTATAACATCTAAAAAGCTATAAATAGGATCTCGCCCTAAAAAATTATATATATAAAGGTCTAGGGGAGTAAATATTATTTGCATGCTAATTCTTAATTAGTCCCTAGTAGTAATAAACTTACCGATCGCGGACAAGTTAAAATTTTTATTAGATATAAAAAAAACCACTAAGTAATACTGTATTTACACACCAGACTTTTATTATATTATTTAAGTATTAACAGTTATTTTTAATAAAAATATACCCGGCGGTATAATTAATCTAAAGCTATAAATTAAGACCACCTCCACTGTGTTACTAGATAGGAATCCTGTAGGTCGACCAAGGAAGCAGGATAAAATATCACCAACTTTAAGGGATAGCTCGCCAGAACCAGCTAATAACAAACAATACAAGACAGCAGCTGAGAGTCTTAATTACAATTACTTTAAATATAAAAATCGCCATTAAAAGTATCAAGACTTAGTGGGAGCTAGCAACAAAGAGCCGATTTCTATAAGAATACAAGAAATACTAAAAGTCTATATACTAACTAAAAAAAAAAAAACACACTAATAATAAATCAGAAAGTGCAGATCTCCGACAATTAAAAAGGTTAAAACTAAAGGAGCAGAAGTGGTAATATAAGGTAAATAAAATAATCTACTTTGCACTATTAGTTAAAACCATTACGAAAACTATATCTAAGGTTAATAACCCAATTCCGATCCCTCGTACATACGAAGAAGCTATTAATAATCTGGTTTATAAACCTAAGTGGAAAAAGGCTATTTAATTAGAATTTTAGTTACTTATTATTAACAGCACCTTTCATGAGACCCACACGCCTGACAGCGCTAATATTATTACCGTGAAATAGGTTTTATAGTTAAGTATGCGCCGAATAGGGGAGTTAAATAATTTAAAGTATAATTAGTTGCAAAAGGTTTTAGTTAAGTTTAAGGAGTTAACTATAAAAAAACCTTTATACTAATAATCTATATTAACTCCTATAAATTATGCTAGCAATTATCGCACTCGAAGACCTTAAAGTATATTAGGTTAATATTAATAATATTTTTACCAAAGTAATACTGCAAGAGTAAATATATATATATCCACTAGCTGGTGCTAAGCTGTCTAATAGACATGTACTTAAGTTAAAGCAGAGCTTATATAGTTTAAAACAAGCTACGCGAGATTAGTATAACCTATATTTAAAAATACTTAAAGAAATAGGATTTAAAGCTATCCTAAGTAAACCATGCGTATTCCGCAACTATACTATAGGTATTTTTATTAGACTATATATAGATAACCTACTTATTGCTGCAAAAAAATATGCGCGAAATTAACAAGTTTAAAGTAAAATTCACAGAACACTTTAATATTAAGGATCTGGGGAGATTTTAAAAATCCTTGGTATTTGCATAACCCGCGACTGTCTAAACTATATAATCTACTGAATGAGAGGGAAATGGTAGAACTCCGAAGGAGTAGGTCAAGGAGACAATCTTAGGCAGTTCAGAAGTTGTGGGCCCCGAGCCCACAAGTTCCTGGCAGGAGAAAAGACAACATGCCCTTTACGCAACTGCGTCCCGCGGTCTGTGAGAAGGTTGTTGATTGTCTATTACCTCTTCGTATGAGGACTTAAGATAATAGCTATCCATACAAATGTCACGTGCTAATCCCCGAATTCCTCCACTACACTACCTGGACCAGTCAGCATATATCAAGCAAATACTGCGACAGTATAATATAGATCACAAAGTAGTTGCACCAACCCGCGCCCCGATGCCAAGTGGCAAGATATTATTAAAAGTATAACAAGATAATAAACTTGCACTTAAACAAGATTATTAGCAAAGAGTTAATAGTACAATGTTTATAATAGTCTATTTGCAACCTAATATTATGTATATAACAAGCGTGCTTGTATAGTTTATAAATAAACTAACTAAAAAGCATACTTAAGATATAAAAGCCCTCTTATACTACCTGTGATTAACAATCGACCTAAAGATTTGCTATGGACCAGGTTCTAGGCATGTAAATTAGGTTATTAGCTATTTAAATACTAATTACACAGGAGATTATTTTAATTAAAAGTTAAGATCTGGCATGCTTTTTATACTGGGAGGAGGACTAATCTTATAGCAAAGCTGTAAACAACCTGCGGTATTAATATTAACAACCGAAGCAGAGTATATCGCATTAGCCTTATATACAAAGCAAGCTAAGTGGATTATATAATTTATAATAAATATAGGCTATTTAAAGTATATTAGTAAAAACCAGTGTACTGTCCTAATATACAAAGATAATACCTTTATAATTACACTTATTAATCAACTGTTATTAAATAAATACTTAAAATATATTAATATTGCATACCACTTCACACGCGATCTAAAGGAGTGTAATATTATTACCACTAAGTATATCTAAACTTGCAAAATACTTGCAGACAGCATGACAAAGACACTACTACAAGAGCTGCTAGAATAACATCGCAGCAAGATAGGATTGGTAGACAGTGGGAGATAATTAAAAAAAGGTGGAGAAAATAAGTGCACTGGATAAAAACATGCGAGCTATATTCTACAGGACAAGTCTAAGTGGGAGTGTTAGAAATTAGGATGCCTAAGGCACCTTCGTATATCCTAGTCCCGCAGCGATATGATATATTATATTCAGGGGCTAAGGGACACGTAGATATAAGGAAGCATTTGTCTACGCTCTCTCTCCTAGATAAAAGAATATACTCACCATGCGATACTAGATCGCACCGATAGTTTCAATATACTATCCAGTCACCGCTATCCTAGCACCTCACGACATAGCTTCTTCCCCTATCTTCCCCGAGATTCTCAACATATACTTGCCTATAACCTTAACGAAAATATGTATATATGCATGATATTTCATATCCTTAAAAAATATGCTTATTTAATAGCTGCACCGCTTTGATGTATGGAACTGTCCAGTAACTATTTCTGACCTTTCATAGAGATGTGGCTATTAATGTATCCTCTAATTAAGCTGCCTAAGGCACCAAGCGGTACAATTTCCTATTCGGGAGTTCCCGACATCTATCATCCGACGAAATTCTACCTGGTATTTAAACAGGTCAATTCTTGCTTTGTACTCTATTAAACAGGATATATAGGACAACGTTCGGCTGGTAAGAAACAATATCTGATTATTTACTAGCTAACAATTACAAGGTACAAAGAGCGCTTGTGTGACAGTGTCAGGGCTGAACCCGTAGAACCGATAAGATAGGCTATGTACAAAAGGAATCGTTGAAGAAGGCAAGAAAGGAAGTGGAAAATGAGACTCACGTGTTGTGGGTCGAGGGCCAAGGGTCAAAAGGGCCTGTAAGGAGAGTAGGGACAGTAGGGACATTGGCCCGAGAGGTCGAACGGGCTCCAGCCTTTTACACCATGGCTTCGATCATGGCTTCAAAGTGGACAAGAAACGAATTATTCCAGTCGATAAAGAGACGTCCAGCGAACCATTGGAATACTTTTTTGAATTATCTATAAATAATATCTGGGCACTCTGCAAAGAAGAGAGAAAGACATTTGCAAAGTGCTCCAATATCTATTTATTTTGGATAATCATCTGTTACTCGTAGGGTCCCAGCTACAATAGACCGTACAAATTGGACAATTGTCTGCTAATTCTTAATAGATATGGAAGCTATTTAACTCCCTAATTTAACCAAATATTCAGTGAGAATAAGATTATTCTAATTTGTATGCTAGCACACTCGTCCCACCTGCTTCAACCGCTTGATGTTGGTTGTTTTGGGCTGTTCAAGTGTGTATACAGAAAGCCGGTTAAAGATTACGATTCGGGAGCTAGCCTAGGGACAGCTTTGCTCTCCGGCCAATAAGCTCTTACCTCCGTCACTCTCATTGGCTGGATCACACAGTTGGGATGCTTATGGATACGATGCTATATTCATTTATGAAATTGTCAATAAGTCGTTTCAACTTCAAGGGACTTCAATCAGAATTAAGATCCTCATGTGCACCAACTAAACTTCACAAGTTTAAATTCTGCATTAAAAACATTGGAGACCTTTATCATGCGTCTCGCATCACATCGCCTGCCATCGAATTAAATGGCAAGAAGGCGCGTGATAGTTATAAAGAGAAGAAGGATCTATATACAATATATCTCACTCCTCGGACAGGTATAAAAGGGTGCACACTTCCTCAGATCATTATATCCATAGCAGCGCTTCCTTTCTCATTAATTGCCAGGAACATTTAGTTTATCATCTGAGGCACGTTCCCCGAGACCTCACCTGCCCTCGCAGCATTGGGCCATGAAGTTTCCAATTTTCTAGCTGAGCTCTTTAACACCACATATTTTCGATACATGGCTTGCCTTGACACATTCCTTCACTGGCTAAAAGATCTCCTGGGAGAAGCAGAAGGTTCAAGCAAAGGCTGCCCACGTCCGCCAACATTTCACTGGGGCCAGGATATAGATCTTGAATATCCACCTCCACTCCTTCATGGGATTGTCGAACCCAGAAACTCGCATACTGGAGCTGTGGTGATCAGACATCGAAATCATAGTCTCCTTTCCATATCGACCCCTCTTGGCACTCATTCAACACTCTGGCCAGACGAAGAAATTATCAAAGAGCCACCCCCAGCAATATCATACAATAGGACTCCACCCCTGCCACAATTGCCAGGCAACGGCGAAACTAATCAACAGTAAGTGGTTTCTCCTTGAAATTGTCTCCATACTTATTGAATGTTGAAAGGTGACCATGGCGGGTTAGATAGACTATATATTCTCTCTAACTTTTTGTCTCTTTATTGCTTGGTTTATCTTTGTCCCGATTGTTGTGCTTTGCCACTGCTTGAGACCGGTGTATCACTGGGTAATTCTGGAGTATAGATTCTATCGAAGATATTAATTGTTGCTTTGCCCGGATTATCTTTAATATGCCTGGGGACACCTCTGTCAAGGCTCAACTTATTACAACTGGAAACTGCAAAGCACATTGGACCATTACTCTCAGCGAACCTGACAAGTGTATTAATGCAAACCTTGAGCTAGACACATTGAAGTGGAGCCAAGGCCACCCTGCACTACCTTTATAAACCATCGAGTTTGGCGTTACCGATCACTATCCAGGAGTCGAAGAGATGAAAGGTTGTTTCTGGCTTCCTGAACACCTTATGGAGCAACAGGGGCCATGCCATTGTGCGAACTGGGTGTAAGTACATAATATAATAATAATATTTCACAATTTGACAATTTTTCAGATGGGCTGTAATTTGGTATCATTGTTTAAGCGGCTATGTTGAGGAGGTGTCTAGAGAAGACGTCTCCCTTCCGAATTTATTAGCCAGACTGGTTAAGATCCAGTCAGGGGTCCGCGCACTTCTTTCGCTGTTGAGTAATAAGTGAGGAACTGGTGGGTAACAATACAATTTGTGCATTCTGCTCAAAGTAGTAGCTATGGCGATCAATGTGGATGTATCTCTTGGTTAAACACAGTAGTATTTTGGGGAAGGTAATGTAGTCAGAGAGGTTTGTCCTAATTACCATCGACCAGTAAAGGCGACGGTGGACTTCAGGGTGCTTGGTAGAAAAGGGGACCTAATTGGTCTGTTGCGGGATCCACCAATCAAAGCAGATTACAAGAGCAACGGGATACGATCTGAACGAACAAAGAAAGTCCATTGGCTGTAGCGTAGAATCACTCCTATTCAGGTTAGATACCCATCCTGCTAATAGCCACTCATCCAACAGCAACCAGAATGTCCCTCCAGGAGATACAGGAATTGTGCCGCCGCCTTGAAGAGCAACAACTCCGAGAAGAAGAGCAGCGACTCCGAGAGCAAGCTAAACGATCGCAGATAGAAGCGCAGTGACTACGAGAAGAGGTCAATAATATTCGTGGATAACAAGCGACGATAATATTAAAGGTGTTTAATATGCGGGTGGTCATAAAAGTATGCGGCGACAATCTTACAGTTAGTTTAATATTCTCTACCTTGTACAACTAGGATATACTAGCCTTACTATATAGAGGCTATTATACTTCAGCACTCACGATGCCAATATGCTAAGCTACATTATAGCTTCAGGCCAATCTAAACATCAGGATACTATGACACAAACAATAGAATAAGAGATGTATGGTCCACAGACATTATTGTTAAAGCTCTGCTTGGCATATTAAGTTATTGTAATACAATCCTTGAGCCTTAAGTTCTCTAAAATATTTAACGCCTATTATTAGTACATTCTATTTCTGCTCTGATTATCTACATTGCTGGTGTAGAGGCAGTTTAGGCAAACATATCTACAGGTATATGTAAGGAAACTTTAAAATTTAACTGCATCAGAGACTTCGAGAAAGACCAATGCTTTTCCTTCCAACATATACTCCGTATGAGCCGCCATATCCGGACTTTCCTGCAAGATTTTCCACGTCTTCACCAATAGACTGCCGTGATGCAAGTGGCTCCATAGGCTATTCAGGGTCCACATGGAATCCCCCAGAATAGACCCACCCATTAACAAGCATTAATAATAATGGCTATAAATTTCATACCTGCCCCTCTTATCTCCTCACTCCAGTCTCATCCAAACCCCCTCCTTGCGAAGCTCCCAAGTACATAGTTATCTTCTGTTCCAACATGACGTACACCACTCAGGTCATGTACCCCAACGAGCCCGATACGGAGTTCAACGACACATACTATCTTGAGACACATATGCCCCTGGTCGAAAGAAACTGGAAGAAATATGGGTTGATAAGCTGGTTTATAAAGAAATACACTGCAGCTTTTGATGGGTCGGAGCCGAAGTACTCAATTGCTACGACTATGGAGTGGGAGAGTGCTGAATCCTTCCAAGCTGCTTTAAAGGGCCCGGAATCTCCTGAGATATTCAAGGATATCCCTAACTTCACCAACAAGCAGCCTATTACTCTTGGAGGGAGTTCTCTCTGAGATACACTAGGGGTGAGCTGTTTGTAAGTTCTGCTGACTTGATACCGTCCATTTTTCAGAGGTAATTGCTAATACACGACATATAGAGCTTCTGACGATATGTGAAGATGGAATGCACATACATACCCGGAAGTATCCAATGGAAGGTAAATTGCGCAAGAGATGTCAAAACATGGTCGGGAATGTTCCTTGAATATTGCATATAAGAATAGACTAGAATATTGCAATACTGTCCATTATTTTTTTTTCGAATCTACATTTCATATTGCACTATATAACTGAGAATATATCAAAATTCAATATGTATTGAAAGGACTGTAGATTTTATTAGCAAAAGAGTGAGTAGATGTAAAAGCTCGACTAGAATTTCCCCCCAGGACGGAAGGATAATCTGCCGCATGTTGTACCTTTAAATGGCCGGGGGCGTATGCCGGTGCCGTCCAGAGTAGTACTGAGGTTTCGCTTTCCAGGCACTGGCACGAGTAGCCTGATATCTGTCTTCTTGGCATCCACATCGTCGAGCGAATGGCCGGCTCCTGTTGCTGAGCAGTAACCTAGGCCTCGGTCATTCCGCTTTCCTGGTTGAAGTGAATAACATTTACCTTAGTACATATTATTCAGTTGGTTGACTTTCTCTCTAGGAAATATATTGTTCTTTCTTTGCATGCATTTGAACAATTTAGGGTCAGAAATGGACCCTAGATTGAATTCCTCTTCCTCTCTGTTCTCTGGCAAATGAGCATGTAGGGCAGGAAAATCACTAAAGCTTAGCGTGAAAATCTTTCTGGGCTACAGTACTTAGATTTCGTCCAGTCAGTACCAAGGGTGAGACCGCTATGCTAGTCCTAGGCGAAGATACTAGCAAGTATAATATGACTAGAGTAGGTCTAGAATTGAGAGTTAGATTGTGGGTGCATATTGTCTCAGCCTCAACATAAAGCATCACCAACACGTGGTTGGCATCACTTTTCCTTAGTCTCTCGAGAACAGGACTAAACCACATGATCGCAACCATCTGCATTTTTAAGGTTCATTGTCTTTTGCTAAGCTGATGTATCTCAGATATTCACTGCAAGGCGTCCTTTCAGACATAGGTCAAGCCAGGGTCTATATAACTGTTGGAATCGACCACATCAAGGAAATGATCAGCACATGACACAAGTGGAAAAAGCATTGCATAACTCGGTTCATAAGATAGCCAAATTTAACCTACAAGCACTCCTCCGATTCTATCAAACACTGGCCATGCACGGAGTGAGCCGATCTTCCTGGCTCACTGGTAACAAATGCCTACCAAGCAACATCTATTATTTCCGTCCATATTGCGGCTACTACGTGATTACCCCCATTTCTTGGGGTTTCACATGCTCTGGTCTCTCGGATTACGTGTCCCGCGGCACCTGCATTCTTCCATGGACAACTTACATAACCATCACCCTTGTGCTGATACTCATGGATCTGTTGTGTGTCCTTGAATTCAAACTCAAGGATCAGAGACAAGATGTGGTAGTGCGCCATCTGCTACTGAGCTTCAAAACTTATGAGGTGTTCACAGATTTAGAGGCAGTCTCAAAAAGTCAACATACGGTTGAGGGCGGCGGCGATGATTCTTGCCTTACATGATGGATACCGATACGGACCAGCATTTATTATCATCTTATCCAGAGGCTCTACATATGTCAGTTTTGAAGACTAATGCGAAGCTGGGCCAGGCTATGTGTGCAAAATGTGCTTTCGACATTAATTTTGTTCTGTTAGTTCGTATCGGCTATAATACCCATCGTTTTCAAAGTGACAATAAGTATTTCACGATAAGCGACTAGGGAGTCATAGTCCGTATCTTATCTTTGATATAGGCCACTTAGCCAATCGTTTCTTTCCCAGAAGTTCCTGTGTTTTGACTCTATTAGTAACAAGCGTCAGCACCTTCAGGGTAGCATTGGTCATCGGTGGAACAGGTATTCCGCAGGAGTCGTTTAGTTTTATTGAATACTTACTGAATTAGTTGTCTCTCCCCAAACACAGCTTATTACTGTTTCGCCGTCCCCTCCCTCCTGATCAACAGCACCAATGTCGTGGTCATGGCATCCTTGGCACCAAACGTCAGACTGTCAAACGCAAATAAGTCTATTAAATACGACCCTCGAGGATTACAGCGAAGGTGTTTGTTTTAAAACACCAACAGCTAAAGGAATTGGGAACAGAGGCCATCCCAGTGCCTTATACTCTGAACCTACGCCCACGCTTCAGGCCATGTTCCTTCATCCCGGTTGCGCAGGGTCCTACCAAACGCCGCAATTCGAGAACACCAAAACGGGAAGTTGCTCTACAGCATGGAAAGAAAGGAAATTTCAGCCGTGAACTTCTTGAAGAACATGCTAAAATGGGTCCCCTTCAGATTGAGTTTCCATCGATTCTTGCCCAGTTCCACGCCGGCAAGCTCGATTCCTGGAAAAGTTCAGCGTATCCACATGCGCCCATTTGTCTTATTCTGGGTAAGCACTCCTCTTGGATAGCCGTTGTAGCTAGCAGGCTAACTTCAGTAAATGACTAGTCCATTGACTAAGGGCAAATAGGCCTGGGAACCAGAATTGCAACTATCGGAGCACAGGCGCGAATTCGAAAACTGGCGAGAATTCCTTTGCTTGGAGGGCACGACTCAACACTTCCTCATGCCATCGTTGATGTTTTTACTGCCAGAAGCAAACCCAAATCAAAACATACAATTGGGGAAGTAAAGGCCATCACGAGGGGGATGCAAATCCATATGAGGTTTGATTTATACCAGGATCATTTGATCCTACCGGTGAGATTCTTGTATGGGCGATTGGTTTGATACTGGCTTATAAGCTGTTGGCTCGTAGTTGTGGTATACTTTGGTCAAGACCATGGAAGGATTCTACAGGCATATCATAATGGAAAACATATGGTCATTCAATATTCCACTGTTTACGCCTTAACCATGTAGCTGTGAACAGCTTCCTTGCCCATTACTGCAGCAGCCCAGTCGGGGTGACAGTTCCGAATTAGGCACCCCTTGCTCTCACAATTAAGAAGTGGATTTCCTAATATCTAATATTCCTAGGCTCTGGACCCGATTAACTTAATAGGCCCACTAATACTTTTTGGGCTTGTGAATTAATTCTACCTTCCATGAATTCACATCTCTTAAAGTAGGCGCAATAAGCTCAGGTACAACCAATGATGTGCATAAATAAGTTTACCACCGTTTACGGCCAGTAAATCAACAGCAATATGCACGAAATCCAGCATAGTTGCGCAAGCGTACCCTTGTAAAAAACAGCCATTAGCTTATGATGTCAAAATTCTTTCGCCTAAACATCTGATAAGGGGATGTGGTTTAGTGGTATAACGTTCGCTTAGCATGCGAAAGGTCCGGGGTTCGATTCCCCGCCTCTCCATTTCTTTATCAGATAATTTCCCATCGGGGATGTGGTTTAGTGGTATAACGTTCGCTTAGCATGCGAAAGGTCCGGGGTTCAATTCCCCGCTTCTCCATTTTTTTTGGTTTATGTATGCTACATATAAACATATATATATTGTCAAAAATGGGTATGTCTGCTCTGTGCAAAGTCAAGAAATATGTCTCCACGACATGCTTCAATTTTTCAAGAGAATCACTCCTCACCGTAAGAGCTACTACCCATATTCCATATCAATGGTAACTACATCGCCTGAGAGCGATTCTAAACTGTAGTGTGTGGTTGGAGATGGTTGTTGTTCTGACCTTTCAGAAGATGTGGACTGATCAGGGTCATACACAACAGTAACTGACCGACCACGGGGGACTCGATCAACAGGAAAATCCAGCGTTGGAAGGTCCGCCATTCCTGTGTATAAAGGAGGAATTGCCGAGATGCAGGCGCGACAGGAGTGGATCGCATAGTTCGATCTGTAGGAGTTCGGTCTGGGAGAATTACGCGCATGGAAGTGGGCGAGCCAGAGATCATCACGCTAAGTAGGGACAAAAAGTCTAAAGTTGCCAACAGCAGCTTTAGCGTACACAAAACTTTCCTCATTTGCAAGACTAAGCATGGAGCTTGCAACGCTGAAGTAATGGCTTCGTTCTCTGGCTCACCAGAGTCTTAGAATATCTAGCAAGAACCTCGCGTCTCTCGATATCTGCCAGCCAGACGCATGCCTAGATGCCAAAACTACTTCCAGTATATGAAATCAATTCCTGGTGTGTTTGGAACTGTCTTGGATTTCTTACAGTGATTAATACAAGGTAAACTTTCAGATTGACTAGAAGATAAGGATGATGTTTTAAGCAAAGACTCCCGGAAGAGACAAGATAAGGATAGGAAATCTAATTATCACGAGAGGTTTGCAGGAGGAAAAACAGAGTTGATCGTTTGTATAACCCTAAAAATGTAAGAGACACATTCACTTTTCAGATAGATTCTCCAAATCTACCATATGTGAATGAAGTGTTGAAAACTAAAGTTAGACTAAATTTTCTAAATATATTTTTTACGAAATACAAGGGATATACAATTGTCAGAAGTAGAGAAGTAGAAAGAGAATACATCTATTTTATGTAGTCAAAAGGTACTGTCAACTTGTATGCTATAAATACAATATAATATTATACTATCTAGAATAGAATACTAAATACTCTATATAGAGAAAGTTCAGTAATTCTAGTTGGGTCCTACTCCTATATCAGGTGGTAAACAATAGCTGTTCTACCAACCCAGGATTTGTATCGAGGAGTACCCAAAGGGGTGTCCACAGGAAGTATCCCGGACCTAATAGAGTGAGGAGCTTACTCGGAGCAGGATTAGACACACTGCTCTAGTGAAGGCGGTGTCGTAACACAGGCAAGTTCATTAATTAATTAACCAGTATAAATAGGCCAGCAGGTAAATAAACCATTGGTTAATTTAATAGATTAGGTAGTAAGTGTATAAGATAGTCCATAAGCAGGTGAGCAAGGAGGTGAGTAAGAAGGTAAGCAAGAAGGTAAGCAAACAGGTAAGGAAGTAGATAAGCAAGGAGATGAGCAAGGAGGAGCCAGCAGGGGAGCCAGCAGGTAAGCAAACAGGTGAGCAAGCAGTTAAGTGTTGTGGAGTTTGGAGGAAGTGATGCGCAGGGAGCTATTCTATCAGCTACAGGCCAACTAGCCTAACTAGGAAGTAGATGTCATTCAGTGGAAACACCAGAAATCGCAGTATCTCAACCAACTGAGCCTCTTGCATTCCTATCTGGGTGCTCAACTATCTAAAGGATTCAGAGGTTGAATCGATCGTTAGATACTCCGCACTACCAAGTCGGGCGGATTATAGTGTTTCCGTAACAGTGAGCAAGCAGGTTCACAACCTGCGTTATGGAGTTATGGAGCAACCGTTGCTTCATACTGCTCCAGTTACTGTACAGCCTTAGTGTGGCTATCTGTTTGTCGACAAAAGTGGGCCAATATTACCCATTATTCAGCATCAGCTCGGTCCGACTTTATTCCTTTGTTTTTCACCTTTTGCTCAATTCTCTCAGATAGATTCAGATAGTTAGAGACCTGAGAGCTCTTATGCTTTTCAATCCAGATCCATATTCTTATATGATCAGTGATACTAGCTCATACGCGTATTCATCTGACCGACACTGTTCTATGACTCAGGGTGCACGTGGCTTAATCTGTGTTATTTACCGCTTGGTTCGTAACATAATTTATAAGATATAGACATCACCCTACACTCGCTACGGAAAATCATCTTCTTTTTAATCTACCACTGTATACTCGTATAGATGTTAACTACCCAGTTGGAAGTGTATTTGTCAGTATCCAACAGTTTAGCCACTGGCTCCAGTTAACAATCTCCGCACATCTCCACCGCCCAGTCTCCTACCACGATATATCCACTTTCCTTCCTGCCAATCTCTACTCCTGCTCCTCCGGAAAGATGTCTGACACAGCTGAAGGCATTGTTGAATACGCCTACAACAATATTACAGAATGGTACCTGCAGTGGGTCGAGAGCCAGAAGTCGCCGCGAGAAAAATACACCAAGGTGCTCCTAGACAAGCTGCAACCTTCACCCTCCATTCTAGAGCTTGGTTGTGGTCCCGGAATTCCTATTGCAAAAATGCTTCTCGACGAAGGCGCTCAAGTGGTCGCAAATGACATCTCAGCCAAGCAGATCGAGATGGCCAAGGCCCGCTGCCCGGGTGCCAAGCTGGTTGCGGGCAACATGACTACCCTCACTTTCGAGCCTGCGAGCTTCCATGGCGTAATCAGCTTCTATACGCTGTTCCACCTTCCACGGTCAAAGCTCAAGGCCATGCTCACCAAGATCCATGGTTGGTTAAAGCCCGGAGGTGTCTTCGTTTTTAATCTTGCGACTATCGATGAAGAAGAAATCCATGGCGAATTCCTAGGATATGGAATGTTCTGGAGCAGCTATGGCGTGGATGAGAATCGAGCAATGCTAACAGAAATCGGATTTGATGTATTGCAGGTGGAAGTATTGCACGCAGGCGATGGGAAGTTGGAGGAGGGTGATCCAGACTTTGATGCCGAGTTTATGTGGGTGGTGGCACGAAAGAAAGACTCACTCTGAATATAGGTCAACTAAATCTAGGTCATGCCAAGGTGAAAGTGTCTATATGAAGAAATCAACTTTCTATAGTATTGTGACCAACGTTTAGAAAATAGTCGGATAGACTTTCCATATAAAAGAAAGGTAAAAAGTTGCATTTAATTCGTAAGGTAATTTATGGCGTTATCTAAATAACTTGTAGTTTCCATAAAAGGTGTTGGCAGACGATCAAGAAGTGTACAAGAGCTAGTGCGATGGTGCTCTCTGAAAAACTCGTCGAATGTTAAGAGCCAATATCCAAGGTGACACTCTTGATCTACAGCCTGTGAGTTTCACTCTTATAAGAAGATCCTGTTTGCTTATTAAAACTCACCTCGAGATATTCATTCACTCCAACAGATGCTCCCTCACGCCCTAGACCACTTTCCTTAACACCCCCGAAGGGAACTGCCACATCGCTGATCCGTCCAGTATTAACGCCGACCTACTTCACTGGTCAGAGAAAACAAGGTATTCATAAAGAGTACTTTAAACTGACCATGCCGACCTCCATGGCCTCTGCCACCCGCCATGCCCGAGAAAGACTTTCTGTGAAGAGATACCCTGACAGACCCACAGAGGAGGAATTGGTCATCTGGATTGCATCCTCTTCTGAATCAAACTTAATGATTGGCACCAGAGGTCCAAAAGTCTCTTCTTGTGCACATAATGAGTCTGGATGAACGTTTATGGCAACTGTGGGTTCGAAAAATGCCCTCCCTAATCCTTCTGCCCTCTGACCTCCGAAAAGAATTTGTGCCCCTCTAGCGCGTGCATCTTCAACGTGGACGGCTACTTTGTCAGCGGCCCTACTATTAATCAATGGTCCCAGCGTGGTGTTGGGATCGTCTCCTGGGCCTAGTTGGAAGCACTTCACTCTTTGAACCAATGCTTGGACAAGACGATCATGAATCCCAGACTGGATATATACTCGATTGGCACAAACGCAGGTCTGGCCAGATAGGCGAAATTTACTCTGCATAATGCCCTCGACAGCCTTCTCCAGGTTGGCATCGTCAAAGATGACAAATGCCGCATTTCCCCCTAGCTCAAGACTAACCCGCTTGACAGTTGTGGCGCACTGGGCAGCAAGCAACTTCCCAACAGCCGTGGAGCCAGTGAAGGAGAATTTTCGGATGTCAGGGTGCTGTGTCAGGACTTTCCCTACCTCCACTCTATGGGTGGCGGTGGTTACCACACTGAAAGCTCCTGCTGGGAGGCCGGCTCGATTAGCCAGCTCGGCCATCGCCAGAGCTGTCATCGGTGTTTCTTCGGCCGGCTTGAGCACGCAGGTACATCCTGCAGCAATTGCAGCTGCAACTTTCCTAGTGACCATTGCTGCGGGAAAATTCCATGGCGTTACAATTCCCACGACTCCGACTGGTTGCTTCAAGGTAATGACGCGGTGACTGGACACGGAAGATGCAGTCACCTTCTCAGTTGTATTAGCATGTGATTTTTGGAATGGAGTAATCAGTCTCGGAACAATAATATACATACTGATCCATCCAGACGCTGGGCCTCGCCTGAAAACCAGTGTATGAATTCTGATGCGTAGGCGATTTCCGCTTTGGCTTCCACAAGTGGTTTGCCATTCTCTGCGGTGATGATGCGACTGAGATCCTCCTCTGCCTCCCTGGTTAATGTACACCACTTTTGCAACATCTCTGACCTTGCTTTGGCAGTTAGTTTCTTCACCTCTTCTGCCGCTTTTACAGCAGTTGTAACAGCTTCGATACATTGTTCGGCATCTAGATCTGGGACTAGTGCAATTGGTCTTGATGTAGCGGGGTCTGTCACTCTTAGTTCACTATGGACAGCCTTTGAGTTTATTTCGGTCAACACACCTGTTACTTCGAAGAATTGACCAGGACATAGAGATGTTTCTCTACCGCCTTGGATGAGTTCTACCCCCCTAAGAAGGGACTTATCCTGGAGGTTCATGGTAAATAGCGATAACAAAGGGCAGAATAAGGAATGAGGATTATGATACGTTAGAAACTGCAACTTTTAGACCGAGGAATCCAGTCTTTATGCAGAAAGCTGATCAGTTCGTCTTGTTTTTAAGAATAGTCATCCCTCTGGAGTTCCACACTTAGCCACAGGCTGAAAATAGAGCAGAACAATTTTGAACGAAAGTCCATGACTGTTGGCTTTCCTATCCAGTTTATAGTGTTAGAGTGTAGTCCATGGCGAATAGGGGTCATTTCTCTCACATACTCCGGAGTGCATGTCAAAGAATAGTGGAGGATTCCGACATTTTGTGGAGGTGGCTGAGCCTCCACAAGACGACTGCGATCTCCACAGAAACTCTGTATTGAACAGGATCTATAATCCAGGACACTCTGAAATAAAGCCACTGAGACACTATCATCTAGAATTTTGATCATTGCGGTAATTAGTACATACACTTTGTATAGTAGATTCTACAAAACTGTTGTCTTCCCCTTGGTCTGTACAGTGTACCAGTGCCATTGAATCCTTCGTATACTTTCCTGTATCTGGTATAATTGTTCTTCTCTTTATCTGGCGTCTGTTATCTATCCACTGTAGATTTTAATACCTCCACTATTCACAAACTTATACCGACTTTAATATTTACATCCCCCAAAATACCAATTTAAACATAATATGGTTATTGCATTATAAGGCAGAAAATCAAAAACCATCCCCTTCAATCCATCTATAAATAACTTTAGCATCCTTCCCATGAAACCGTTCCTCCCTCGCCGCAGCCCTATAAGCATCCAACATAGGTGGCCCAAGCACCATCTTCGCCCCCAGCTCATTCGCCGACTTGACAGCCAATTCCAAAACCCCCAGGCACAACTCAATCGAGAAACCGGGTATATACCCATTACTCGCAGGACTGCCCGGCGTCAATCCCGGCACGGGATTATTCACCTTAGAGTTGAAATTCATGCCCGAGCTGGCGTTCAGAACGTCATTCAGTTTCTTCGCGTCTAGGCCGCCACGAATCCCGATATTGATCGTCTCGGCTGTTGCGATCGTCGTGATCGATGATAGATAGTTGTTGAGAAGTTTCGTCTTCAGTCCTGTGCCGGAGGCGCCGCAGTGGAATATCCCGTCTTCTTTGCCCATTTGTCGAAGGATTTCGAATACCCGGGGGTATAACTCTGCATCGCAACCGACCATGAATGAGAGTACGCCCTTCTCGGCGCCCATTGAACCGCCCTGGGGTGACCATTAGTGGTGGTCTAGTGAGATTAGATAATGGTTATTGGGGGAGCTTCTCACTGAACAAGGGGCATCTACAAACTGTCCATACCCTTCCTCTATGACCCTGTGACCGATGTCACCGGAGACTTTCGCGTCGATGGTGCTGAGTTCTAAGAATAGTGTTTTTCCTGTCTTCGGTGCAGCTAACAGGCCGGTGGTCGGGTTATTGAATACCTGATCGACGTGTGGTGCACGAGGTAGGGAGGTCAAGATAACGTCCTATCATAAGTTGTATTATTACTTTAGCCTTATCAGAACTCACAGAAAGATAAACAGATGAGAATAAAATGGAAGGGGAGAGTACACTATACTCCGCAACCTCCTTAGGAGAAGAAGTCGCAACGACATTCCCACCATCTCCAAACTCAGACACAAACCGCTGAACAGCCGCGGGATCAATATCGTAGATAAACAGCTTGTTCGAGCTGGAAATCTTCAAACGAAGGTTTTTGGCCATGCCATGCCCCATTTGGCCGAGGCCTAAGTGGTAATATATGTAAGTAAGGATGGAAATATGGAAAGATTCAAATCATACCAATGAATCCATAGGTTGTAGGCACTGTGGACATTGTATTGAGCTCTAATCTATATGTGGTGGAGTATTAAAAAACTAGAAATCTTGGTGATGAATTTTCCGTCATCCTATGACTGGGTGTATGGTCAGCATTATATAATGCAAACTGGCGTGACCAGACAGCTATAGATAACTTCTTGCTCTGTACTCGTGCCATTAACTGATTGTGCTTCAATTACAGAACCCCCGGGCGGGGGGAATCCTGTCAGTTGGGGATGTGGGGAATTGGGGATACAATCTGTTGGAACTTGGAGGGTTTGGGGGTTTATTGGGGGTGGGTCCCTCATACATGGAAAACATCCTACAGCTTCGTTGGAGACGGGAACATGTCTTCAAAACCACAGTCTTATAACAGTAAACTGGGAGCTAGCTACATTATTTTGACTCATTCCTCTATCACCATCACATCAAGTTTTCTTCCTCGAACAAGACAATAAGTCACAAGTCAGAAGTCGCAAGGCAATAAAAAGACAAGCTTGTTTACCATCCAACATGTCCTCCGATAAGCGAACTTTAAGCCAACAAGCCCTCTATGAGGTGGGAATGCCCATCCGACGCTCCGTCCTCAGCGATGCATATGTCGACAACGCCCTGGCCAAGGGCAGCACCGAGTTCGCCAAGGCAATGCAAGAGTTCACGACCGCCTACTGCTGGGGTGCAGTATGGGGACGTCCGGGTCTTGAACGGAAACAGCGCTCCCTGATCAACTTGAGCATGCTGGCTGCCACAGGGAAGGTCCACGAACTCGCTGTGCATACCCGCGGCGCTGTGAACAATGGGCTTTCGGCCACAGAGATTCGGGAGGTCCTGGTTCAAGTCTGCATCTACATGGGTGTTCCGGCAGGTATGGAAGCCTTTAAAGCAGTGGAGAAGGTGTTGATTGATATGGCGGCGGAAGGAATTGAGGTCAAGCCTTAAGGACATAAGAGGGTAGAGGAATGGAAGGACATAATCACTCATGACCATCCTATATAGACCTTCCGGTGCGGCAGTTCGCTTTGACGCTGTTTTTGTTTGTGATTAAGATGAAATAGGCAATAGATGATTGCCAATGTCCACATTTTTCTTTTTATCTTCTTTCTTTGTCTTATTTTTATGCAAACCTCGTCCTTGAGGTCAGAAATAGCAAGCGGCTTCTCTATAGAAGGGACGTTGGAAATCCATACATTAGCTCAAGCACGGTGAAGGTTATCAGCATGCAGATTCAGAAGATGAGCCAGCTTTGGTATAAGACCCCATACAGTGGTGTTTTTGGTATCGAGTAACTGGCCCCAGGTACGAAGCACAGCAACAGCCATTGCACGCAGGTTCTCTGCAGACCGACCGGAATGTGGCCAGCTAGTAACCTGCTGCACCAGGTCGATCACTCCCAGCTCCTCGTCCGACAGACCTGTAGGCTCCAGAGCCATCCTCTCGAGCCATTTCGTCAGTAACAGCGCACATTCGAAGTAGCAGATGGCATGCTGGACGCTCCAGACCCAGAAGCTCGTGCGTGCGACCAGTTTGAATCCGAGAGTCGCAGGGATCTTTAGGGCCAGACACGCATGGAGCGCAGCCCGTGCACTTTGGTGGTTCTGAAGAGGCAGCTCCATGGAACGGAGCGTCTTCTCAATCGCCGGTGTGGTATTCCCCCAGCTGAATTGGCTGCGGATGCACGAGTAGTCGGCCACCAGACGAACGTAGGCGAGACGTAATAGCGCAGTGCTGTTGAACAGCATCGGCCCATAGGGGCTGTTAGGAGATAGTGCCGCCCTGGGTGCACTCTCCCACATCAACTGCCATCGTCGCAGGCCTCGAAGAATTCTCTGCTCCTCTGCCACGTAGAGGGGCCCCTTAGATGATAAACCGGCCTTCCTGAACAGTATGATCCGCTGGACCAGCGATGAAATCACAACGTGGCAGCCGAATATGGATACTTGCTGGGGCACTGGTAAGGCCTCGTTTAACAGTTGATCCATCACAGCTGCAGCGGATTGCCATTCAATCGTGGGTGAATTCTGTTGGAGATGTATCCACTCTTCCTCGCTTTTCGCATCCCACTGGCTCTCAGTACAAGGAATGCCGAATCGACCTTCCAGTTGTACCGAGGCGGGAATATCGTAGGCAACAGTGATCAAGTTCATCAATGTAAAGACGCAGAACGTGATTCTAAGTGAGGTCAGACAGCTTTCTTTGGCTTATATATGTATACATGAATGGAGACTATGTATACCTCTTTAAACATTCCCTCTCCAGCCATCTTTCCCAACAAGAAAACCCTTCCTGCTCCTCCTGCATCTGCGACCACTCCCTCCGAACTGCCATGGTCATCTCGCCATAGCACTGAAGGGCAAATGCGAGATCATCTGAAGAGCCACTCCAAGCGGCAAACGCCGCAACCAACATGAGAGTCTGCAGTGTCCACAAGCCCTTTTTTTCGTCGCGCTGCATACATGCCACCGCAGCTTTGTGAAGCTCCACGGCGATATCAGGCTCCAGGCTATACACCGCTCCGTTGGCACATACCGCCAGAATAAGGGCCGTCTTGGCCGTACTGGGCGACCACGTCGGAGGGTGGAGGAAGGGTTGGTGGCGATGAAAACTTCCGAAGTATCGACGGATGAATTGTGAAAGGGTGGGATGAGAGGGCAGCTTGTAAACGCCGGCCTGAGAAACATCTGTCTGCATCGATAACCACCGTTCTTCCGTGATCCTGTGGCGGTCTCCTAGGAACCAATGTGAATCTGGACTATGCGCTCCATCGGTTGGGACCTCCAGGATCGGAGGGGAGCCCGGTCGGGAGAGGAGAGAAGGCCCTGCAACCTGCAAGCTGAGATGATTTTGTTGGATTTCCAGGGGGACTGGGTCGGGATCAAAGTTCAAGAGTTGATCGTAATCGCCCGGCAGGACCAAGTCCTGTAAATCCAGGGATCTGTCAGGATCCCCGAGTTGCCAGAACGCAGTCATCTGCTGTGACGTCGACACGTAGTCCGACCATCCAAAAGACACATCCATTTGTTCGGTCGTAGTCGCGTCGCACGGCTGTCCAATGCTAATACCCAGAGGGGAACCATCTCCATGAAGTCTCAGGTCGCCTTCTCCTCGTCTGACGCGGGGGGAATGATGATTATGAGCGCGTTTTTCATGTCGGCGCAGGAGGTCGCTGCGAGAAAAGGCTTGTTCACAGAGCCTACAGTTGAAAGGTTTTTCTTTTGTATCTATGGAACTCTCAGCTACCTTTCATCGTTTTACGATAGGTCGTAAATAAAAAACATACGAATGCGTTCGTGACGAACCAGATGCTCAGCGCGAGCAAACTCGCGGGTACAATGTCGGCAGCGATGTGATGGGGTTATTGTGTCCATCATGACTTAAAGGGCGCGAAGGATGTAGGATGTCTCTGCCGGATCGAGCCCAACTTGTATTTAAATCACGGGGATCCGATTTAATCCCGCATCTCGGTCTTTGCCCGAGAATCCTTTTTTACGAATTTGGGAGCCTAGTCATTTAATTGAATGTCTTAATCAATTGCTACTAGATCTTCTAATAACTATATACAGATGTCTACAGAACGTGCAGACTCGGTTTCACATCAGTCCCCTCATACCGAGCCTGAAGTTTCCGGTTCTCGCGTTGCAGCGTCCATTTCATCACGACACAGGTAAGAATACTCACCCCGCTGAAGGCAATCATAAGAACCATCGCCAGGGTATAGCGCGGCGCTTCCTGGGGTTGGAAAAAATATGGACTCCAGATATTCCCCAGTTGGCCGATGAGGTTAATAATGGCCGTCGCACAGGCTCTCTTCTCCGGGGTCTGACTGACGGCCGATGCCGCCCATGAATACACCATGGAATTCGCCGCAAAGCAGCCCGAGATGTATAAGAACGAGGAGGCATATCGCACCGGGGTTTGCAGTACAGACACACTGATTGTAAACCCGACAATCGCCACCGCCATCGAGCCCCCGATATGAAACCCACGCTCGCAGTGTCGGTCGCTCGACCAGGCCACGAAGAAGGCGGCCGCCGCGCCGACGAGGTACGGGGGTGCGGTGCAGAGAAGGGTCACTGTCGTACTGCCCAGGTTCAACCCTTTCACAATGGAGGGGTAAAAGTTATTGAATCCGTACGCTGTGTGGTTGGAACACAGCATTAGGGCCTAGAAGGTTAGCGGATCATTCCTGACAGGTCATTTAAAAACAGAGGATATTTGCAAACCTTGATAGGTAAAAATAGAAATGGAAACTTACAAACACAAAGACCCGATAATCGCTCAGGGCGCTCTTAAGCCCAAACCACAATGAATGGTCCGATTCCTGGTTTGACACTTGATCTCGAAGGATCCGCTCATGCGCCAACTTCTTCTCGGCTTCGTCAAACAACCATCCACTAGCAGTAGTGCCAGCCTGACTGTGCGGAAAGTCAGGAATCAAGAAGCAGGAAACAATTGCGGCGACAAAACTCGCTGCGCCTTCGATAATAAACAGCCACCTCCATCCAGCAAGGCCTAGGGCGCCATCGAGACCAGAGAAAACGGCTGCTGCCAGTAGTCCGGAGAATGCGGTGGCCAGGACGAGACCGGAGTAGAGGATGGCTGTTCGTAGGGCCAGTTCCTTCTTGGTATACCAGCACGACAGCAGATAAAAGACCCCGGGGAAGAAAGGGGATTCTGCAGTCCCGAGGAAAAAGCGAATCGCGATGAGTCCAGCATAGTTGTGAGTTCCTGCCGTCGCTGCAGACAGACAGGACCAGACCCCAACCCAAAATGGGATGTAGAATGAAGGTCGCACGCGGGTCAAGATCATGTTGCTTGGAAGTTGCATAAGCATATAACTGGGCTCAGCTATCAGCTCAGTATATAATATTGACGTGGAGCTTGTATTATTCGAGTGGCTACGTACCCGACATTGAGGATTGATATGGCGGTGTTGTATTGCTCACCATGGAGGCTGAGGTCTTTTTCAAATCTATTCAGTTTGGCCTGGCTGTAGAATCCCGCCATTAGCATACGAGTAGGCATAAACGACTCTAGCAGAGGTATGGGGCTCACACACGCGATATTATTCCGGTCCAGATAGTTAAAGAGATATAGCACCCAAATGGTCGGCATAAGAGTCATATCCAGCTTACGAACGAGCCTCTTCTCTTGTATCCGCTGTGTCTCATCACTCAAATGATCAAATATAGAGGCTGGTCCTCGGGGCTTCCCTGGACCCTGCTCTTCGATGTGTTCCACTGCGGCATGCTCCTGCCTCTGCTCTGGCTTGTCAGTCATAGTGTATCGTGCATGCAGAGATTGAACTGCAGTAATATGACTTACTGTTAGCATTCCGACTAGTTTATATAAGCTCGCATATCATCAAACCCCGTGGGGCTAAAAACCGGGGTAAAGCCTGTTTCAGGACTATCTATTTTCCATATCTATGTGGTCTGCTAATGCACCATCTTTAGGTGCACCTAGAAGGAATATCGCCTGTTGAGAAGCGTGTTGGAGGCGGGGAATGTGGAGTTGGTTGGAGGTGAATTGCAATTGATATCAGGTTGAATATTACTGCTGTGGCTAATGCACCCCAATACCACTGAAGCTCCTACGCGTGGTTGACTAAATTAGGCTGTTAGAAACAGCTTGAGTTTATTTGACGGTCAAGAAGTAGAAGTATAAGGTGGAGCTTATGCTAAACTAACTAATTGGAAGACAAAATTTCTTATTCCAAGACTTCATGAATCTAAAATTGCAGCTTGTATAATATATATCACAATCAAAAACCAAGAGAGCAGCGATAAAATAATATCAACTAGGCATAATTCGACACCCTACAGACAGAGTAAGCCCTGCACATACGAAATTAATCAACAACAACGTGAAAATGGAAAACTGACTCGATAAGATTCCCATCCGGATCTCTCACATATACACTCCTGATTTTCCCAACTGCTCCGGTCCTCTCGACGACCTTTGCACCTTCTAAAACCTATTCATACGGTTAATAATCCATGTCCTATTTAGTGATATCCAAACTGCTACAACTCACTTCTATTTTCGCAGTCTGGAAAGCTTCCAAGACTCTCTCCACTGGTTCGTCGCTTAAAAAGCAGAGATCCGCACTCCCGGGCATGATGTTTTGGGCCTTTGGTTCGAACTCTTTTCCAGCTTCGTGGAGGTTGATTTTTTGAGTTCCAAATAGGAGAGCATGTCTAGTACAATTCATTAGCAGTCTTCACCCACAGTTTATAATTTTTTTTTTTAAAAAAAAACAGTATCAATAAATAAATAAAAAGCGGGGAGTCAGTTCCAAGCATGGATTGGACCTGCTTCCTACCTCTGAACAGCCCGATTCATCGGCGAATAGAAAGTTTCATGTCGCATGCCCAGGTGGGTGGTATAGAACGATACAGTCTTAGGAATAGACCGGACCGTAAGAACCAGATGATCAAGGGATTTGACTGAAAATTTAGCCGCCATTATGATAATCCTATTGACCGATTCGATATGATATCGTGGTTCCTTTGAAGACCAGCTGGAGTAATGGCTCCCGAAAGGCTATAAGGTAACTATGAATATCTATGGGAAATGCCACTTACATCACGGGAACGTGTAGGGAGTTCACCCGTGATAGAGTTTACTAGTTTACTAGCCACCTCCACGCGGCTGTGGGGGTGGCTGGCTTAGATGGCTTGGAGGTGGCTCGTACTTGCATAACTGAACAAAGTGACAATTTGTATAGTGGGAATAATTCGGGGTATTTTTAGAGATATAGGTAGGTTGATATTCATGTAATTACTGTGTAGTATAGTTGTTGCGACGTGGCTGTTCAAATCCGTGGCTGTCATGGCCACTCTATTTACTCTGTCTATGGGATACTTCATTGTCGCAGCTCTCAATACTGCTGTTGGCATTTCTACCTATAGTATCGTTTTAAAGAGATTGACGAATTTTTCTAAGAGTACAAGGCCATGTGACATCAAGAGCACTCAGCATTTTCCACAACTCAGGTTATCTGAGAATTTAATGTGTAAGTTCAAGTAATCTAGATGTGACTCGGCCAGATACTATACTGATGTTCCTCATACCACTTAGCATCATGGGCCAGCACCACTTCCACCTTCCCCCCTCTGAAGCCCTCTTCTCTCAAACTTCTAATCCTCGCGACCGTATCAGCTGCCAATTCTTTGTCCGCATGAATGCAAACAACCATGCCATTTTCTTCCCACGTAGCTATATCAGTGGACCCGTCCAGGATCCTCGAGTGATGACATGCATCGCCAGCGAGATAAACCCATCGTGCCTCTGCAACCCTGGCCAACACATTCAGATGACCTTGCAGATGGCCGGGACTATCAACAATATATAGCAGCCCGTCGCCAAAAACGTCAATTGCGTTGTCAAATGGTGGCAGGGGCTTCCAGCTATGTGATACCTCCGGTACTACTCGATCTAGACCGAGCATGGGCGGTAATGAGTGTGCCACGGCACCCGTATATGCTGGCATATCCGATGGATTGGGTAATTCTACTGTGCGTAGGGGGGGAAGCAGGTCCTTCTCGAAATGTGCCGCAGAGTGATAATTCATCCCATGCAGCAGGAGATCGTTAGTACCATATCCCACGATGAAAGTAGCCCGCGTGAAGTCTCGTGGTGTTCCAACATGGTCATAATGTACGTGGCTGAGAATGGCCACGTCGATGTCTCGGGAGTCCAAGCCGCCTTGGAGCAGAGATTCTCGAACGTCGGGGACTGTATGGATCGGTTGACGAGTTTTCAGATGCGGGTGAATGTTATGAGGATAGTCATCCAGGTTTCTACGCAGCCCAAGATCAAAGAGAATCTTCATCCCGGATCTAGGATGCTGCAAGAGGAACGACATGGAGGGGACAAGATTCCGGACGGTCTTGTCTTGTTGGTCGGCGCAAAAGAAGTGCTCCGGAAGAGTGAGAAATCCACTAGGTATCATGGATACCTTCATGTAGAGAGAGGGCTCATGCAACATTGTTGAGCGACTTTGGGATTTAGATGGAGAAGTCAGTTCAAGTGTAGAGGACGACAATTTGGATATTCTCTTCCAAGAAAAACTATATCTAATCAGTAACCACGTTTATGACAATCATTGAAGTTTAACTGTGCTGATGTTTGGTATTTCTCATGCTCTTAGGCAGATGTCCTGTGGAGGTCTTGCTATGTGCTGGGGCTGGTGGAGATCCCCCAATTTGCCAAGCCATGAAAACCATGTCAGTATACTTTACTGCTGTATCGCGTGTTATTAATACACAACTTTAGTATAGTAAGGAACCCTCCTTTGATAGGCATTACACAGAGACGAGTGTTGACAGTAAGCTGTGACTGTCCGATGGTCAATTCCCCTAACCAGGAGCATGTTCTAAACCAATAGAACTCAATGCCATTGACAGTTAATACACGTATAGAAATCCCTTCCATCAATACTTTTCAATATTGAAAGGGCCATGGCCCATCACTTATAGGAGAAGATATTGGCTAGACCAGCTGCTTAACCAGCATCGCGATTCTTGAAGAGATCGATTCGTATCTAACGCCTTCTATAGCTTTGTACATCATAGATAGTTGAGATGGCCCTACCTTTCTAACGTTAAGATTTCGTTGTCGGGAAAAGCTTGGGCGTCGAGATCCTTAAAAAGCGAGGATGGCAGTACAGAATTGGTCTGTGGGACGGTCTAAAGGCAGCTTCCAGGCAATAAGCGCAGTATTGATTTACTAGGCTGATAATAAAAAAAAGCTTAGTTCTTTTCCACAAGAAGGGGATGTGGTTTAGTGGTATAACGTTCGCTTAGCATGCGAAAGGTCCGGGGTTCAATTCCCCGCTTCTCCAGTCTATTTTTTTTTTAATTGCCTGCCGTATTCTGTGTTCTGACGAGTCAGAAGTTTCTGTCCACATTGCATGTTGTGGCTCTATTCTTGCTAATTCAATCAGACCAAGCAGCCAAGGGACTTCGCCTCATTAGATTACCTATGTGCAGATATATTCTTAGACTCTAGCTGAATATTATAAGACACTCAAATACTTGTCCTTTTTTGTGTTATTTTAATGTACAGTTATGATCACATATGCAAAATCTTTCGCTGTTCTATGGTTCAATGACTCTTTCGAACTCTAAGTCTCAACCAAAGGAGACAGAAGTAGATAAGGGAAAATCCTGCCACACTCCGAAACATAACCAGTCACTTGAAATAATACTCCGGTCTAAGCACCAGGAACATGGAAAATCTCAGAGAAAGGGTCCCAGTTTGGATATTCGCGCCTTTCATATTCCATAAGCTTTGTGACTCTCGTGGTATCCGTTCCATATGGGTGTTTAATGAAAGCTACGGTTGCATCAATGCGAGCGGATATTCCGGACGACGTACACATTGCCATCGACAACCCACCGGGCATGTGGCACCTATTCACCTCCGGACACCATGTGATTGTACTGTTCCATGATGCTTTATTCATCGTTGCCTGCTTACCGTCGAGTACGCCAGCCCTGCCAGCCCAGGTAGCGTCTGCGCAGACTGTGATCAAGTACTTGAATTTGGGGTATGCCACTCCAATATAATCGATTATATGGTTCAATGAGGGAGCCCTGGTACCCAGGCCGCCAGGAACGAGCAAGACATCAGGGACAGGAGCATCGTCAAAAGTGTGGGTTGGAAAAATCTCTGGGTGAACACTGGAATTGAAGGGGTTCATTGCTTCGGACAGCGGCTCAGTCGTCACCGGGTCCATGATTTCAGAGAGAAGGTACAGACTTATCTTCTGAAGGTTTGCGAGACGATAAATTGCTTCCATGGGGCCAAAACATCAAGTGGCTCAAAGGCTTGGAACAATACCATTCCGAGACTTTAAGGAGGCGTACTAGAACTGTAGAAGATAGGTCAGTAATGACACCTTGTAGGTCAATAGAGAGGCGACGTACGTGTGCTACCGACCATTCCAAGGGAAAACAAGCAGAGACTCAGTAGCCCAGCCCTGTGGAACACAGAGTCTTTTGTGAGCATGGTTGTCGTTGGCGTTGACTTGAACTGGATATGGTGGAAGTTTCAACAAAGGCACGACGAAACTTTTCTTTGTTGTCTTTCAGCAATCGGGCATAGACCGCACAGTCGGGATTTATCTAGAAACCTGCTGTATTATTTTTGAAAAATCATCAAGCACTCGGGCATATGTAGCAGGAACAGCTGAATATTTTGGCCACGGGGGTAGTAGGTTACTCTGGATAAGATCCCTAACGGTCCTGTATAGAAGCAGGGGGAATTGGCTAGACCAACATCGTTCCTGTAATAAAACTGGAAAACGTCAATGTTCCCACATAAGTGGTTGAAAATCTTCAGGATAGCTTCCCCAACGAATAGAGAAACTCGCATCCAGAACTTGGACCGATGCCGTGACACATTAAGGACTTCAAAAGGATGGAAGGGATCACGGCTTGAGTCGGTTTGAGCCGTTTTGATCTCTTACTGACCAATTGGCACAGGAAATGGAAATCCATCCCAACCTGTTCAGAGACATTACCCATGGTAATAAAGGGCGTCAGCTAAGTGTACAGAAATATTGTATCGAATAAGGGGTTTGTTCAATCAAAAACAACTTGAAGGTTGGTATGTCGCGACAATTAGGGGCCATAGTGGTTGATCCCCCAAAAGAGAGTCCTTATATGCACCCATTCCAAAATTGAAATGGTTCTTCGGCCAAGAGTTGGGGGGGAGTGATCCGCCATAGGGCCGCACTTAGAAAGGTCGTCATACACATCCTGTTGGCCATTGCGGGTCATGTACTCCTGCTCACCATCTATATGTGTAGATAGGGACACCACTAAAGAAAATTTTGCTACAGTAAAACCCCGCTATAGCGAAATATTGGGGACCACCCACTAATTTCGTTATATAGAGGTTTTCGCTATATCAAATTTATACTCAAACACCATAAATTCGATTCAAAATGCATAGAATTAAGCACTAAAATACTGCCTGATATCACGCTGTGATTGGGAATCAATTTTTCGAGCATACAAGACATCTTCATACGATTCAGCTATTAATCAAACCTTTCGACCAACCGGCTGCTGTTCTTCATACAAACGTAGTTTTTGAAGCGCCTCAAATGCCTCATTTAGAGGAATAAGAGGTATACCCTGTATTTCTTCATCAGAGTCCCCATTATCTTCCTCAGTATCAAATTTGGCAAGAATTTGGGCGTCTAACTGATCTGTATCATCCCTAATCTCTTCGTCTGCTGGATTAAGAAACGTCTTAATATCCATAAGGTCATTTGATATAACCTTTAAGCGTGCAAATGATGCTTCAATATCTGCCATAATACTTAAATCAACTGATTCAGTATAAGCAAGCGTGGAATTGAGTGCTTTTTTAAAGCAATTTTGAATTGTTTGACTTGTTATATTATGTCGCCAGGCATGAAGGCCCCATCGAATTGCTTTTAAAACATCCATTGAATCCAGAGGATTTCGACCATCATCATATTCCTTAACCATATACTGAACCCAGTATCGTCTCCAATAAACCTTCCAGCAGTTGATTATACCCTGATCAAGTGGTTGAAATCGGCTGGTGGAGTTTGGAGGAAGCCATATAATAAGCGTATTTTGAAGCTTAAAACCAGAGGATTTAATTGCTTCAACAGCTGACTCATGAGCAGAGAAATTGTCCATTAAAAGAGCCACATTCCGACCAGCCATTTGCTTATCAAACCACCAAAGCCATTCAGTGAAGATATATGAAGTCATCCATGCCTTTCGGTTGCTTCGCCAGACTATATCAAGATTATTTATATTGATTCCTGCAGCTTTAAAGGCTCGTGGAGACTTTGCAGTCCCAATAAACCATGGTGCTAAGCGTTGGGATCCATCTGCATTGCAACATAAGGACTGATATCCTTGCCTTTTCCTTTTTTCTGCCTGGGATTGAGCGTGTTGAAAAGCTTCGGATTGGCGTTTTCTTCCAAAAAGAGCAGTCTCATCACAGTTAAATTGATCCTTTAAACTATATGTATTTAGGACCTTTTTTAATATCTTCCATTGCTTCTGCTTGTAGAGGAATGCTGCCTTCTTCTCATGCTGTTTGGACCATCGGACTAGCTCTTGCCTGGAAGTTATAAGCATCCATTACTAAATTAGGCATCTCTTTTTCTTTATAAATTGGTATATTTTCCCAAAAGAATTCAGCCTTTTTTCGAATAACTTCAGCAGAGATAGGTATATGGCTTTCTGCACGTTGAATCCATTCATAAAGGGCCTCCTCCAGCTCCGGCCACAGCTCACGGTGTTGACGCTTTATGTCACGGGACTTCGAGGCAGGGAGGCTATCTAGATGAAGATATTTATTAGATAGAATCTCTGAAATAGTGCTCGCTGAAGGTAAATGATTATATGTTGCCTGAAACCAATTTTGAAGGTCTTTATAATTATCAAAAGGCCTCTCCCTTTTTCTTGCCCGAAGGGCGGCCTTCTGTGACGTCGGAATAGCCGTTCTTTTACAGGTACGGCCTTGATATAACGAATTTTATATGGGATTTATAAAATTGACACGGTGGCCGGTTCGTTGTATCGAGGATTTCGTTTTAGCGGGGTTCGCTATAGCGGGGTTTTACTGTATGTAGTTGCCGGAACAAAGCATGTAAAAAGACAAAACAAGGGATGGAGAGGCGGGGAATCGAACCCCGGACCTTTCGCATGCTAAGCGAACGTTATACCACTAAACCACATCCCCATTGGTTGGTTTCATAGCACGAAACCGTGCTAAAATAAAATTGTATATAAAATCCTAGTTACTAGGCACTCATGTGGCAGTACGGAGTTTAGAAACAGGAATACAAAGACTACAAGACACAACAAGAGAAATTCTACTTGATTGTTCTTATATGGCTTCCTGTATCTACGGAAGCATGGGAAAAAAATCATTATCGTGGTAAAACAATACCTATCCGTGTTTGCAAATATATACCTGACTGGGTTGTCGACATGTGAAATGAATACCACATCCATGCCTTTCGACATCCTCACCCATTGCCCCATTCACCAGGCATATACACAGTATTATCATTATCACTGACTTCTCTGTCCCTATCTCTCCCAATTGCTGGTTCTGACACCTGATAAGGCACAGGCCAGTTTAGATTGATGGACCCCTTTAGGACCTTGGGAAACAGGTGACAGATAAAGCTTCATCGCGATAATCTATCACCCTCAACTAAATGCTTTACTATAATATGACTAGATTACAGCTGGAGGGAATTCCTAGAAAACCCGAGCTGTTACTGCGGATGCATACTATCCCCCATTCACTTTAACAGCCGGACATAATGCTGTCTCTTATCAATTGATGATGGCTAGTCCTTATCTACTAGGATAATGATATGCACAGCAAATGCCTGAGATTATTGGTACTAAATAAGAAGCACAAGCCTTATTCCCAGACATTTATAACGTGAATACAGCTTTTCTGGTGCGCGTAACTGACCCATCCACTCTCGAACCGTGAATATCAATCCAAAGACACAGATGGCCTCCAAAGAGCAGACCGTCGAAAAGTCTGCTGATTGCTACGTCACTGCTGACCAGGAAGTGGAACAAGGCTGCTTGGATGAACTACCCTAAAGTGATGATACCACGAGAAGACCGAGTTTCAGATAACCCGAGTATGCCTGTCAATACCCTACGCGTGTGGGTACTTGAGACTGTCTGTAGGATTGCCGGGTCTGGTATCAATCAATACTTCCCACTCCGATATCCGATACCCAATATCCTCTTAGCAACCGGAATCAACCACTCCAATTGGGCTCTCGTGAACTTCCCATTCAACAATTTCACCAAACGTCAATACTTTGATTGGTGGACTAAATACAACTACATACTCGCTGCGGCTCTCGATACCGGTCTCGCTCTCAGTGCGTATCGTCATTTTCTTTTGTACCCCCTATCCGAGTGCTGTTTTTCCCGACTGGTGTGGACATACCGTCTATTTGAATACAGCAGGTTGACAGGGATTGATATGGAAATCGGTGCTAAAGGTTGGGTATTTTGGACCACCGAATGAGACATTGACCTGACATGTAGGAGGAGGGCTATACGAGCCGGGACATCCTCATGAATGGGTGAGGGGATAATTTGCATGCAGCTGGTTGAATTGAGACGCTATTACATCTATGAATGCGAGGTTATGATTTTGAATTTCCAGCTGATTTATTGATGACGACTCGCTGGTTTATTAAGTACCTATATAGGCCTTCCCCCAATGTTCTGATCCATGAAATCCGAAGAACAGCAAGACACGATTTAAAAAAAAAAAAAAACAGGAATAGAAAGAGTAAAAGACATAATAAACACATAGTGGGCAGCCTATGGAAAAAGGAATAACGTCCGAAAAAGATACCTGAATTAGCAGGCTCCCAGTCTGACTTTGTCAGCATAACAGGCCGGAAGAAGCCATTCAAGACTGGCAGAAGTAACCTGCATCTGCAACTGAATCAAAAAGTATCACGAGGCATTTACTAAAACAAACCGTTAGTCTGACACAGGGATCAGGAGCCGACAAGCAACCTACAGAGATTTCGGCCATTCCAAGGTCTTCGCCACCACCGTTAGCGGGCTGCTGGGCGGCCCCGTTCACAGGAGCATTGCCCTCAGCTGGGCCCGAATTTTCGTTGGCGGCAAAGTAGTCAACCATCTCGGCGTCAAGCTCCTCGGCGGTCTTGGGCTTAGGGCGGTTGGGGTTACGAGTTTGACGACGGCGGCCGCCACGTCCTTTAGCAGCACCTGCGGGTTTAGCAGCTGTGGCCGGTTTGGGCTGAGACTTAACCTGTCTGGTTTGGCTTAGTATACCTTTATCCAAGGACGGTAGGGTATGAAAGACTTACACGACACGCTCACCAAGAGGCTTGGGTGCGGGAACGTCAGGGGCATGTGATGCGTCGACGACAACCTCGATCTACCAATCATTAGAAAACAAGCCAAAAAAAAAAAAAAAAAAAAATTGATTCATCTGGATCGTACTCACCTTCATCGGTCTTCCGTCAACAAGCAGTCCATTCAGATCCTTGGCGGCCTTGGCGGCTGTGTCGGGTTTGCTGAAAACAATAGATGCGATGCCTCGGCTTGTGCCGTTTTGGTTGTAAGTGAGCATGACTCGCTTGACGGGACCTGCGGATTTAGAGAAATATTCCTAAAGTACCAGCATACACAATTAGTCCTTCGGCCCATTTCAATTTTATCCACGAGACCGTAAACAACATCGGTAGGGACAACATCGAGATGCGCGTGTATGGCCCCAAGTTCGACAGCGAAGAGCATCAGCGAGCACACAGCGGCAGTTAGTAATAGCAAAAGAAGCCTTTTGAGACAATAAGCCTATTGTTCAAAACCAGAGACAGCTATGCAAAGTGTGTTCCAGCCAATGGTTGCATACGCTTTCAGAGCGTTGAACTTCGTATTGCGTCTCTTGCATAAATCTGCATCAGTCGATACTTGAGCAAGTTCGCCCTCATGTATATAGAACATAGAGAGCAAACCGTAAACTACCCAAGTCCAAGACCGATACCCAATATCAAACCACCATTAGTTTCCTTGTGCGGCGATATAGAAGCTATTTATTCCCCCAGACACCCTCAGTAGCCCGAGTAGGGCAAAGTGTAATACTAGCCTTCGACCCATTGTATGGAAATGCCATTTCCCGTGTCAAACAGGCACTCCAATACTGTAAAGTGAAGAGAGGTTTCGGAGCAGATTGCTTGCCGTATATTCTGGTTTACTGCTGGTCGCTGATGCGCTCGCTGATGCCCGACAGCCAATGCGTGAATAATCAAAGAAAGCATGGCCAAGCGGAGTAGGATCACGTGTTCCAAACATCATCCGTGGCGTAGTCTGCAGCGTAGTTCCTTAAGCGAAAAAGTTTATATGTCCACTATCAGGCAGGATACGCGTTGTGCAAGACTACGGCAGAACTCAACTTCGGCTCATTTCGCTTGACGCCAGTCTGCCTCATAGCGTGCAAAACGGCTCTGAAGGAGTTTTCTGCCTGTGCAGACGACCAAAAACCATTACGGGAATGTAAAGAAAAACAGTTGGCGCGGAAAAGGTCGGAACGCGAGTGAAGGCCGGTTGCGCCTTAAAGGTCTCGAGAAAAAAATGCATGGCGATAAAACCCAAGGCGAAGGCCTCTCGATCAACATACCTTGATATTGGCCTCATTCACATCGGAAGGCTGAAGGGGTTAGCTGGAGTCCCACCAAAAGGCTTTCTCGAGTGGCTGAAACTTACCAAACCGCTGACCATGATCTTGCTCTCAGTCGAGGCCGGGTGTCCACCCTGGGTGGTCTTCCCAGCAGGTTTCGCAGCCTTTGTCGTCTTTTTCACTCCTCCAACCGGAACTGCAGTTGCAGCAGGCTTTGATGCAACCGAACGGCGATTGCGACGACGAGCACCCTGACGACGGTTGACGAGGATCTCATCGAGAGACTTATCAAGCTTCCCAGACATTGTTGATTAAATGATAAGGCAGCGGGAAATTCGAGTGACTGGTAAGATTTCACGGGCTTCAAGTGTGAAGAGTGTTGCGCCACCACTAGAGACTCGCAGAGCAAGGGCACGAAAAGTGTGCTTATAGAAGCGTGTGCCGAAGTATTTAGCAATACAGAAAGTGGAAATTCAAGCAAAAATAGGGCAGTTGATGAAAATATACCCCACGGACCACGGACTGATGAAAGACGCGATGCGGGATGATAAAAAGGAGAGAAAGCGGGAGGAAGAAAGATAAGCTGGCAAGGGTGGAAGTCGAAAGGGAAGAGAGGGAGAGACTGAGTTAGGATGCGCTAGACCGGATTGGGATGGTGTTGGTACCTAGCTGGCAAAATGACTTCACCATGTTGCTCCGCACACCAAGAGATATCAAGTGCCTATGCATTCATTGTTTGGAGAAAAAGAAAAAGAAAGAGAAACAAAAAAATACGGATAACCAAACAAAGACACACAATGTATTGGGTTAAATTACACCACGTCTTACTGCCTATCCTAAAACAAGAGCCAAGTCCAGCAATGATAATATCTACCAGTGTGGAAACAGATAATATGAGGGCTTGGGAAGACAAACAGTAAACCTCTTGCACAGGACCAGCCTTAATAAAATGTTCCAAAATAATAAAAAAAAAATAAGTATATCGAGCGCTCGACCCTACCAAACTCCCTATACAGTACGGAAATACACCGACGATGTTTCACGACAAACATTGTATCCTCTCGTAGGCTGTAGCATATAGCATCCCATCAAACCGACCAGTGCAGAATGTCTCGCTTTGCTCAGCTCTTCAAAGCTTCTAGACGTCCCCTCATTTGTGCCAAAGCAGCTTCTTGATCCTCAAACTGCTCCTCCACCGCTGGAGTCTCTTCGATCGGTTTCTCCGGCTTGATGTCCTCGACCTGGGAGAGTTTGCCGTGGAGAATCTCTTGAAGGACCTTGTCAACTTCTGCATCGGCTTCTTCTTCTAGCTCATCTTCCAGCAGCTCATTGTTCGGAATCGCATCGTCCACCATCTCTTCAATAATACCCGCACGCACCAACTCGGTTGAAAGCTGGTGCATCGTTGCCGTTAACTCAGGAAGACGGACAAGTGTATTAACATCTTTCATAATCCCGGTAGACTTCTTAAGACTTCCTTGGATTTTACGCATCGAAAAGGCCTCATTGACTTGCATCTGTACGCTGTGGAGTTGAGCTCGGCTTGTGGTAAGGCGGGCCGACTGCTTTCGGATCCGAACGAGTTCTCGTGCAAACGTCTTGCTCTCATTTTGGGCCTGTTTTGCCTGTAGTGGATTTCTCTGGGCTCGTCGGGAAGCGTTCAAAATATACTGTCGTGTCTTGCCCTCGAGGGTCTTTAGTTGCATTATATCACGATCCAATTGACGGGTATTGGCACGAATTATTTGATTGCATTTTCTCATCTGTACGAATGAATGTATGAGTCTTGGTACAGTGGGTATCGGTTGTCATGACACCATACCTGCGTCTGTGGATCAGGTCCAAAAAAGACCGCCTTAAGAGTCTCCATGGTTGAGACTCTTGACGTGTAAAGCCGACAAAGGACAGTGTGTTCGGGCGATGTATTCTAGGCAAGGGTAGATATCGGCACTCCTTTACCAACTTGGAGGAAAACAGGGAGCGTTGTAGAAGGATACCAACGCTATGGTGGAGGATCTGGAACCCTTGCGGGGCAACGGTTCGGAAGGAGAGGAAGCGGAATCTGTATCGATGGGCAACCAACGAGTGAACAGAGCAAATAAGGCGAACAGAAAGAGAATAGCGGAGATTTGTCAAGCAAAATCATATGATAATAGCCTTGGGAACCCTCCTCCGAGTCGTTTTTCGCATCACCGTCAGCCTGTCTTGATCAGGAATGACTCTCGCTGACGCGAGCGAGTGTTGGAAAGAGCATGGATGCTGAGTCATGGAGGTATGGTAATTATTGAAACGATAGTTACATAGCCTGAAAGTGAGTGACGTCTCCAGATTGTGCAGCCTCAGGCCATATGTAGGCAAACAGGGCAAACAGCGGGCAGTGAGAGTTCCAGTACTTTCTAGCACCACTCAAGGCGATCACTTGCTAAGAGGAGTCCCTACCAACTAGCGGAAGCCGGTTTCACTTCCTTTTCTTCATCTATCCTCAGCCTCCTCCTCATCCTTTCTTGCAGCTTATTATATCACCGCCTTTAGCTACAGTGTTATATATCTTTCTTCACAATGCCTGACCTTCCTAAGCTCCACCCTGAAGGTATGTGCAACATTGTCCCCCATTCCTTCCCCGCTTTGCTCTACGCCGACGACCATAACTGGCATTCTTTCCAATTTATTGTGACCTCGCTCGGAAAGGGAGCCCGTTTTGCCTTCTTCTCCATATGTCTAGAATTTTTGCTGATCTGATTACACCTCTAGTCACATGGGCCCAGCGTTCCTCTAGCACTGATGCTGAGCGCAATTACCTCTATGTGAACATCAAGGCTCCTGATGTCCAGCGATCCGCTGCAACTCTCAAAATCAACCCCAAGAATATTTCTTTCACCGGAGATTCCAAGAAGGGCGTGACATACGATGTGTCGTTGGATCTGTTTGCCGAGATCGACCCCGAGAACTCCAAGGTGAACCACTCTGACCGTGAAGTTGAACTGGTCCTGCGGAAAAAGGAGCTCAAGGAGGAGTACTGGCCTCGCCTGTTGGAGACTCAGCAGAAGATCCACTTCCTCAAGACCGATTTCGAAAAGGTATGGCACATAAAGACTTAAGTTAATGTTTGATAGATGTAGAGCGAGAGATGCTAGTGGCTGAGATGCTGACTTGTTTTAGTGGGTCGACGAGGACGAACAGGACGAGGTCCCCGAGGATGATTATGCAAACAACTTCGGCGGATTCGAAGGCCTTGGTGACCAGGGCGGTCTCGGAAACATCGACTTCTCTAAGCTTGGTGCAGGCCTTGAGGGCATGGGTGGCGCTGATGCTGGGGGTGGTGAGGGAGGATCGGTATGTTGATCAGCCATTGATATCTCATGAGTCTACAATTACTGACATTCGCATCTAGGATGATGATGACATGCCCGAGCTTGAAGAGGCCGATAACAAAGCTGCGGAGGAGGCCAAATCCACTAAGATCCAGGAGGTCGCTTAAATGTTGAATTACGTTTAGCTCTCGGACCCGCTGATGATTTACAAAAGAAGCAATGAGGAAAACTATTCTTGATGATAAATGATATCGTTTCTCTTTGCCCACGTTATGATACAACATGATGGCTAGCCACTGCCACGGCGGATCCATGTGTAATTTCAAGCGAAGGGCTAACAAGAACCAGAAAAAGTAGAAGAAGGAGGGCATGATTTGCTGGCCTGAAGCGATGAGGTACTGGATGGTAGTAATAGCATCTACATAATTAAACAAGGGTTTGATCCATTCTATCAGGGCCATAACGGGAAAGAAGTCCTTGCCGGAGCTTAACCGTTCAGTTTATATTGAACTGCGACCGCCATTAGCTCGTTGGTAGTAGCCAAAGAAGTTTCATTTCAATTAAGCAGCCTCAATCTCGCTGCAGGAAGTAGGCACTAGGTACCTAACTGTACTTATTGACCATTCTTTTGGAGATGCCGGTCGATATAAAATGGCCCGTTCTTTCTTAAAATATTTAATACATTTTTGACCGTATAGCTGGCATTAATAGTAATAATAGTGTTCCATCATCACATAGTAATAGCCAAGATGGTCAGTCGAGTGCAGTGAACAACAGCGCAGTGGATTGGCGGAGAGGGGTGGAAGAGAAAAAGATTGGTTCATATGTTTTCTTGTTGTCCCGCCACACGCACCTTTTCTTAGCTAAGGCAGGATGAAACCCACCATTGAAAATGTGGAGGAGAGCGACCTGAACTTGCAACCTCCCGACAATACCATCCATCACTCCTCCGACAATCGTTGATCCCCTCATTTTGGCCGGATCTGACAGTCTCGTGTCTTTTTTTCGACACTAGACCGATTGATATTGGTGTTTGGTTTTTTTTTTTTTTTTTTTTTTTTTTTTTTTTTTTTTTCATTTTTCTTCTTAAGGTTTCGCCCTGCCTGCTTGTGTGGGAGGAGTGTAAACCGCTACCGTCGTGCCTGGCGCGCAAAGTACAGTTGTCTTTTCTTTATTTGTTTTAAATTCTATTTCTGTACAGAGAAAAGAAATACTTCAAGTCTGCCATCATGCCTCCCAAGAAGGCGGATCAGCCCAAGAAAAAGAAGCCTACGGTCGAGGATAAGGTTTGTATTGATTGTGTGCGGATGGAATATTTAAAATACAGATAGAGCTAACCTTTCCCCCCCTCGGACAGACCTTTGGCATGAAAAACGTACGTCGTGATAATCCAATGTCGGCTGTATATTGCCAATTTTGAGGAAGATTAAACTAACATGAGATACTTTTTAATACAGAAAAAAGGATCGTCTGCAAAGAAACAGATCGCTCAACTACAAGCCCAAGAAAAATCGAATAAGTCTTTGGATGCAAAGAGAAAAGAAGCGGAGAAAGCTAAGCGTGAAGCTGAGAAGAAAGCCGCAGAACAGGCTAAGCGTGAGGTGGCGGAACTGTTCAAGCCCGTACAGACCCAGAAAGTTCCGTTTGGTGTGGATCCTAAGACCGTTCTCTGCGTTTTCTACAAACAAGGTAATTGTGAGAAAGGTCGCAAGTGCAAGTTTAGCCATGACCCGAACGTCGAGCGGAAAGCTGCTAAGAAGGATTTGTACACCGATTCTCGAGATGGCAAGGCTGCCGAGGAAGAGGAGAAGAAGAAAGATACCATGGACGGCTGGGATGAAGAAAAGCTACGCAACGTTGTCCTTAGCAAACACGGCAATCCAAGAACAACGACTGACAAGGTTTGCAAATTCTTTATCGAGGCGGTCGAGAACCAGAAGTATGGATGGTTCTGGGTTTGTCCCAATGGAGGTGACAAGTGCATGTACAAACATTCTTTGCCGCCTGGGTATGCGATACATGTGTTTTCATCCCCCCTGTTTATGCTACATACTAAAGTGCTTCTGTAGTTTCGTTTTGAAGACGAGGGAACAAAAGTTGGCTGAGAAAGCCTTGATGGACAAGTCTCCGCTGAACACCTTGACGCTGGAGGATTGGCTGGAGTCCGAACGACACAAGTTGACCGGTGAACTGACACCGGTTACGCCTGAATCCTTCGCCAAGTGGAAGAAGGATCGCCTGGACAAGAAGGCGGCCGAGGAACAGGCCCAGAAAGCCAAGGAAGCGACCGGACGAGCGATGTTCGAAAGTGGAGACTGGGAGGACGAAGAGGAGAGTAGTGATGAGGAGGATGACGATGGTGCTTTCAATCTGGATGCCCTGCGGAGGGAGACTGAGAGATTGCGTGAGCAGAAGGAACAAGAGCGCCTGGCAAAGCTGCATGGGACACCGGTTCCTATCTCGAATGACGAGACAATCGCACAGGAGGGTGAAGGATGAATTCTGTGCGACATCTCCCAAGAAATCAAATATCTTGGGCTTACGGGTTACGGACCTGCCACACTGGAACCGGTGTGCCAGGCCATTGTCCGGGCCCGTTGGTATTATCTCGTGTTGATGGATGATAGATACAATGTTGCCATTTTTGGTTAATCTCTCACGCCAAATTCACTTTGTATAGATCTCCGCAGCTGAGGGCTCTGACGGTTGACGTTGACGTTTTGTCGTTTGTCATCATTCATCTCCGTTTCTTCCCTGCAGTCGTTCGTCTGCTGGGATGAGGCTACGCCTAGGAGGCCTAGATGAATATGCTATAACGGCATGGATGCACTAGATTGAGATAGATCGTGTGTCGGATGCGTGGCGGAAAGGACATCATGTGTTATGCCAGAATTTGTTCGTAAAAGTATGAATGAACAAGCGTTGCTTCGGAGCGTAGAATTACCCAGATATTCCTCATTTCTGATCGGGTTGTATAATAAGTATGGGGGTTGATGTGCGTTCCGAAACAATCTGGATTGGAGAGTAATGCGAGACTCCGTCGAGTTGTAGCGTTGACGCCCCCAAAAAATCCCAGGAAATTGTATGTTGTCTTCAAGGATAAACAAAAATCTAAACAAAAGGAATACAGCCCATCCGAAGCTCACAATAAAGGTTTTTCACTGACCAACCCATTCTTGCACATCAACAGGACAACATCTTCCGCCACTCCCCAAGATAGTTCATACCCGCGTCCCCCAGCCCCATAAGCATGAACAATAAACCTGTCACCGACGACCTTCTCTGCCTCTAACCTCATTCCACCCTCTCTCGCCGGCCGTCGCCCGACAATGTCACAGATGACGTCGAACTTGCCCTCGCTTTCCGGAGTAAAGGGGAACCATTTCGCCGCGTTGGATAGGAGCTGTTTTCTGGTCTCTATTGATGGATTAGGGTCCCAGTTGTGAGGCTGTTTTGTTCCTCCGATAATTGTACCACCGCCTAATGGACGGGGGATACAGAAGGACCATGTGCCGTCTGAGTTTTGTCGAGTGAGTGTCATCTTGCATGGATTGCGAACAAGACATGTTTGGCCTTCAATACAAGTTAGTTATAGTTATAGATATGGCTGGATGCTTCGAACTATGCATCGTAGATAGTGAAAACAAAAACTAGCATGAAAGGAAAGGACTCTGCTCTTACCCCGTATGATGTACGATTTTGGATCACCAAAGCCCATCCCAGAGCAATTCACCACTGTTTTGACATTGCCAGCTAGATGAAACGCCTCCATTACATTAACGAGGGTATATTCTCTAATCTGGCCCCCTTTCACGATACACTGGCGCAGCATATATGCACAATACAACGGCGAATTAACAATAAATGTGCGATAACGTGCGCCCCATTTAACTGGAGAGGGACATTCCTCTGGCGACAATTGCTGGAACCCATCTACATGCGAATACGCATTGTGGATACTCGTCTCGTCGAGGTATTCCGGAGGCGGAGACTCAAGATGCTCGATTCCCTCGATGCATTGGACGCCTGCAGAAGGGTCTTGCGCTACGAGGGTCTTGAAATGGTCATATGTACGTCTCGCCTGGGATTCCTCCTTGAGGAATTGTGCAGATGACTCAGGGACGGGTCGGTAGTGCGCGCCTGCCCATGGGGAGGCATAATTGAGGGAGGTTGTGTTGGGGAAGTCTTTGGCGACTATGAGGATGGATTGAGAGTGTCTCAGGTGTTTTTGTATGCGAAGAGCTGTAGAAAGCCCGATCACGCCGGCTCTGATAGGGTTGTTAGCTATTTTAGAATTATTTGTAAAGTTGCTCAAAAAGGCTGCAGCTCAATGACACACCCGATAACTACGATCGTTTCTTTCTGATCCATTTTAGATAAAGAAATTTGAGAGAAAGCAATATGCTGTAGCCATACTATGAGAGCGCAAGCCAAGACGCTTAAGAGTCATACCGGCATTTATCTGGGCTTGGAGAAGGATGTCTATAACCGGATGGAGTCCCCGCATTTTTAGTGGAAACCGCCGTGACCGGTTAACCGACGTGCAATCGGCGATTTGTCAAACTTCTGAGTCATAATATGCTATTTCGATTATGTGGAGTATCGAACAAAGAGCTAGCTGAGGTTTAGTCTTTCATGATCACTATCATTATCGTAGTAGTGTTAAAACTACTTGAATTTGTTTTGTATGCCTTTTTTTTTTTTTGCCTTCGCATCTCAACCTGTAATCCATATACTGATCTGTTGTGATTTTTAGAACGTGGAGTACCTGTACATCCCGACTCTACCTTATTCGAAGTGGTCAGGCAATCTCTCGATGACAAATTTAGCTCTGGCAACTTTCATGACCGGTACACCGGGGATCTTGCGGATGCGACGAACGAGGTCTTTATCGTTGGTAGCGACAATGTAGATCCTATGTTTCGTAACCTAACTCGAGGGTTAGATTCACGGACTGCTGTATGCAGAAATACTGCCGAAATCGGAACGTACCCTGTCAACTATGCAGTCATCTGCATATGTACCTTTGTGACTGCATCGGACTCTCTCCCATCGAGGATCCTTCGCTACCCGCAGCGCTAACCGGAACTTCTCCCCAAGTTTCTCGAGTTCGGCAATTGTGCAGTCTGTGAATGTCGGGATACATTTTGCATATAACCTGTTAACCAAATATAAGCTACCGGCCTAGTGTTCTTGTGGGCAGAGGATGCCGACTCACAGGTCCATCATCGATGTGAGTAGGTCCGTCTTTGCTCGGATAGAATGGGACACAAAGTTGGTATCTACAAGAACGTGGTATGGCGGTCCGAGAGAGGTATTTGCGTTGAAGAACATATTCGATGGGGCATTGGGGACATGTCGGGTCACTTCATCTTCCTTGTGTTTGTTGTCCTGCTTGTTGTTGCTAGTGGCGGGTTGTTTTAGGCGCTCATCACGCTTGGTAATAGCACGTTTCACCTGGTGAAGAGCTCTGTGTTAGTTTATCCAATTTTGCAAACCTTGGGCCGGTTGGGAGAATTGAAGTCGTACCTGAGCGAATTTCCGAGTCTTCTTTTTTATACCCATGGCGCAAGTGGTGAGCAGTTGATAAATTCGAGTACGAGAGTCGAGGTTGCGATAAAGCAAATTCAAAGAATAGACAGGGTGTAATTCCCAGATATTAATTATCCTGCTTTGCAATGAGGCAAGTAGTGTCCAGTCAGGTCGTGCCGATGGGAAGTTCAAGATTCAAAGTGATTTCTTAGAACGGGCCGACATATGGCCGATATGGATTTTTATCTTATCGCGGGTCCACTCGATGATTCAGCTTCACTTTTCGGTAAACTATGCTGTAATAGTTAGTTGTTAGTTAACTTGTTAGTTACCAGAGCACTGTAGTAGATAGCTGGCTGCAGTCCAAGATGACGGTGTGACGAGCATAATTTTAAATGACAGGAAGTTAAATTCTGATGTGCTTCTGTGACAGAATATCTCTCAAGGCAGCGCCCAAAGATCCAGGCCTCCATTACTTTTGTTGCACAACTTCGGGAGTTAAATCATGCCAGTCACTGTGACCGGATCCCCCGTTCCCCAAGAATGAGCCACAAGTCCCATCGTTCGTATAACTCTCTTAAAGGATGTGGGTACAATAGACAACTCCCTTGCTATCACACCCAACAAGATTTCTCGTCACCGTCTGAGCTCCTCGGATATCCCCGCAATATGCTTTCCACAAGCGCTAACAGATCACAAATGCTGTGGTTGATCACATCACATTGCATCCGGTTCCAAATTTCCTTGAGGGGACCTTCTTAACACAGGAAATGCTGGTGGACTTGGAGGACCAATCATCGGCTATTTGTTTTAATTCTGAATTTCCTCTACAAAAAAAGGTTTTCCTTGTCCCTATGTTTTATTGTTCGCTATTATTTCTATTCGAGCAAGGGCCGACTGCAGTTACAATCACTGTGGCGAAGGACATTGTCGAGAAATAGGGTTTGATGCACGACTGGTCGATTTCGCTTCAATTATAAATTATGGGCTGGTATTTGTCTGGAGCTGAAACAAATCCCTGGTGGGATTCCTTTGCTGCTGATCCATTTTCTCCAATGAATGGAATGGTCTTTTTTGACTGATCTACGCCGTATTTGCTTTCCTTTTGCTTCATTTTCATCCAAGGTTCCGTTATAGATGCTGTTTATCCTGAGTGATTTATTCTTCTGGGTATACGCTACTAATATACTAGTAGGTAGGCAGACAGGATATCCTATCTTTGGAAGACCTTGGTCTATAAATATCCCTCTGGAACAACATATCTCTCCGGCTCAAATCTGATTCGACCAAGCCACTTCCCATCGTAGCATTGCTTCTCTTACGGTGTGGTATGGGAGAACGAGGGTGATTTTTTTTACGCGCCGGACAGGCCACTTTGGGCTGGGGCACAGGGTTGATGGGACCCGTGATTGGCGGCAGCAAGTGACGAGAGGTGCATCGTGAAGAAACGCCTTCTGCATCCCCGCCGCCAATCACCAACCATCTCCTTCTGGGGTGCGATCGAACTTCGAATCTATACCGTGTCTGTGAGGATCGACTGCTATCATGGTCCATTGCTGCATGCTCGTTGGTGTGCCCATCTCGCTCCTATCGGCCCTCACCCGCTAATTAGGTCATTGAACGGCCTGGCGATGGCATCCCGGTCCCAGGTAGCGCCGGTCAACCCTCTCGTCGCACGCTCCAATTGCTTGATGGCTGGAGATTTCGATCACCTCCGGCCGTTGCCTCTCGAGACCTCTCAGATCTCTGGACGGAATCTGCTTGTCCGCCTTGCTGTCTGTTTGGATGGTCGATGTGCAAGACGGACGGAGTATAGGATCTTACGGGATCAGATCGCAAGACGACACAGCGAGAGAGAAATCAATAAGAATCAGTCGAGGTGAAAATCCTACAGACCCTGTCTCTCTTCATGGATACTCTTCTCGCTCTGTTCTCCCCTCTCCCCGCCTCCACCCTACTGTATTTAGGTAGACTTTGCTTTTAATTCCTCCCCCTCCATATCATATGTTACCAACGTGGTGACCCGCCTAGCGCCGTGTCCTTCTGGTTTGTCTCCTGCATCTCTCAGTTCCTCGCCTGCATATTTGGCTGTCCCGCTTTGTCCTTGGTCCAAATTAGCAATCTTACATGAATTTCTGTACTTCTTATTTTCCCACCCCCCTCCTTCATTCTATACCGCTGTGCAGACCGATCTGTCAGTTCTCCTGCCACACTTCCTACAGCCCAGCCGCTGATCCTTCGTGCCCCAAGTTAGCCACACCCAAGACAGACATATTGTGATACCATACTGCGCAGTGTCTCACTCTCTTGAGAGGCACTTGGGACCGTCGACAGGTTAAGACAGCAAGAATCTAGCCTGTGTCCATTTATTGTTCGTTTGTTTTGGATCAATGGTTTGCCACTTCTGTGGGGATGGTCTTGAAACTCATTTGCTCTGTCACACACTGTTCAACGTTGGCTCTTTGAATCGAATTTAGAAAGTAAAATTCGTTCCAGGAGCAATAAACCTTCAGGACTTGTGAAGCAAACTCCTGGAAGGCTTGGATATCTGGTGCAGTGCATAAACAGAGTAAGGGATAGCGAAGGAATAACCTGGGAAAGTCTACATCGATTCCAAGTCAGTACGACTGGGAAGAATGGTCGAATTGACATGGAACACAAAGCCAGTTCAAGAATCGACAACTACAAGGACCAAAGCAATGGCACATCCCATGCCACCACAACCGCAGATATCTGAATCTGCCTTTGGGCCCTGTGCATCCACCGCTTCCTTGTTCCTTCACTCCCAAGGGTCTGTGATTTTATGCCTCCATCATGACACACTGGCGCTTGAACGAAAATTCGAACACCACCTCGAAGATATCAACTTTATAAGCGTGGACAATGTTAGCGAGCGCGGTGCAGGGAGGTTGGTGGTCAGCTACGATGTCGGGCAGACAGCAATCGTGTGGGATCTGTTCACAGGAAACGTGATTGCACGATTTGCTTCTTTTGAGCAGCTGCGAGTTGCAGCCTGGATGCGGAATGGGAACGTGGCTTTTGGTACACACACCTAGGCTGATACTTCTGACGGATCAATATTGACGCTAATATGATGATAGGAAATGAAAAGGGTGATGTGATTCTCTTTGAACCATCTACCTCTGAGAACATCTCTTGCCGCACAATCTTTGATCCCATCACGGCTTTAGCGCCAGGGTCGGATTGCCGAACCTATGCTATTGGGTACGTATTAATGAATGGTCTTAGCAAAAGTTAAGAGTTGGGTGGAAGAGCCAGTGCTTATTGATATCAGGTACCAGAACGGCTCCATCCTAATAGCTACTTTGCATCCTACGTTTACTATTGTTCATACTATGACTACTTCTCGCGGCCCGTCACCAATCGTATCGTTGGCATGGCATGCATCGTCATCTAAGCAGAAGTCGGATATGTTGGCTACTCTTGCAGCAAATGGTGACCTAAGAGTCTGGAGCGTGGCGAAACCCCCGGGTAAAGAGGTCCCGCGGACGATTAGGGTTCTAAAGAGATCGGATACCTCTTCGCCTTCAGCGCCTAAGTGGATGTCATGGTCAAAGAACGGAAGGATTGTTCAGTACCTGGATGGGTAAGTCTTGCATTGAAATACGTATTCATTGAAGGCAATGGGAAATGCTAAGGCTTTGCTCTGTAAAAATCTAGTGAAACGTGGTCTTGGGACGTCAGAACAAAACACGTCACATCTGAACCCATTCCTACAGTAGACAACCCTCGTGGCTTTGCCAGTTATGGGCCTACAGCGACTCTGTTTACCCTGGGACCTCAATACACCGTTCAGCAGTATGACCTGGAAAATCCAGCTATGGTGGCCAATGTGCAGCATCTCCCTGCTGGGGTGGTCATACCTGTGCCTATAGAGGAAGCCAGGGCGCGCGCTATCTCACCCCGGACTTTACAAGACCCCTCAGACATGCGAGAGTCAAACCAATTGTTTGGTACCAGACGTGCTCCATTTGATTCGAGTGGAATTGATGTTGTGGGGCAACAATGTGCGGATCTGACTAGCCCTGCTTCCTCACGTAGCCATGCGAACTCGGTGAGTTCAAAGGCTTCCTCTAGTAAATATAGAATGATGCCTTTTTCACCACCGAGCAGATCAGGTCACACTGGCACATCTTTCTCCTTAACTTCTGCCAGCGGCAGAGAAACCCCACAGCCGTCTGGAGCGTCTTATGCATATGCGTCGTCGGTGTCGATGTCGTCAGTCAAAAGTTCCCGTGCTGGATCCCGGTTGAGAAATGAAGTCCAATTAAGTCCTGCCGAAAAGCCTGTCGATTTGTTCACTTTCACACGTGCACGTCTTAATGACGTTCCGTATAGGGCTCACCGTCCACTGGATGAGTCTCATTTGACTCCGGATGATTTGCGCCGGCAGATGTTGAGCGTCGTTTTCGGCTGGGATGGTGATATCATAGGGTTGTTAAATAATGAACGTACGTTTGTCTTATGTTGAAGCTAACGCCTTAGTTTCTATTGACCATTTCACCAGTTAGCCACCATCCACCGGGGAGCCAGAGCGCTATTCTTCTAGCGCAATGGCTCGGAGAATCAGACACGGATCAAATGGTATCAATGCTTGCTTCAGGTCCTGCCTCTTCTGCGGACTGGATGCTGTTAGCCTTCAGTCAAATGCGCGGAGAATCGCAGGCCAATAAGGTTGGACAAGCCTTTGTGCAAAAATTGTTGGAGATTGGAGATATTCATACGTCGGCCACTATCTTGCTCGGGCTCGGGGACAAGAACGATGCGATCGAAGTATACGTTTCACAGAACTATTACATGGAGGCTATCTTAATGACCTGTCTTGTGATGCCTACTGATTGGCAACGTCAGTCATTCCTTGTTCGGCGCTGGGGAGAGCATGTAGTTTCCCACTCACAGCAGCAGCTCGCGATCCGCTGCTTCATGTGTACCGGGGTGGAACCATCTGACCCTTGGACATCACCAGCGGCACAGCAAGCTACGTCCCTTGCGGAAGTAATATCGAGGAGATCACCTATCACATCTCCAGAACCATATCAAAATCCGGTGAATCTTTTGCCGCCGAGCACCCAACCCAAGGGGCCAGCCAATGTCAGGCACCAGTCCAAAACTCCAGCTCTCAAGCTGATTACATCCTTTGACTCGCAGCCGAGTCAAAAGTTCCGGTTTCCTGGACTGAAGTCCGATGACCGGACGCCGACAAACGCTCCTGGAGTTACTCCGATCGCCGAGTCTGCGGTGGTAGAGTCTGCCGTCTCACCCGGCGGATTTGGATCTTATAAACTGAATAATATCCAGAGTATAAACAACGCTGTTAACCCTAGAACGGGAACCCCGGGATATTCTAGGCGACGACTTCCTTCTATTGGCGAGACACCTGTAGATGTGCACCCACCAACCTTCCCTTCCAACAGTCTCAACAAGCCCGCGGAGTACAGCTCGACATCGGAGAATGATGGTGCAGAGAGCAATCAAGTCCGCACAAACAAAAAAGAAAAACAACCTAGTCTGCTTCCGTCCGCGCGCTATGATCCGGACGAGAACTACAAACCGAGCCCTCAAACTGCGGTCCAGGCAAGTTCAGATAAATTTGCAGGCATTAAAGGCCTTCCTTCCCCTGCGGCTGGATTTTTTGATGCCCTCAAAGAGCGATCCGACAGTCGTAATGGATCTCGTGACCGGATGCCAGATGGGTTGCAGCTCCATTTGCAACATGATGAATCGTTTGAAGATGACCCGCAAGACGAGTTAGACATGACGATTGGAAATTTTAGAAGCCCAACATCAACACTGAATAGCTACAGTTCTGCAAAGAGCCCGAGCGTCAGCGGCCGGAGTATAGACCAGTATATTAGCAGCCTCGATGAAGCGAACTATCATGCGAAGAAGTATCAAAGCCACCGTTCCCATGGCCAAAGCTCTGCACGGCGACATCACTCCAGAAACCCATCACAGGAGACTAGGGGAAGACGTGAAAACCGATACGTTGCACCAGCCAAACGCTCCCCTTCTTCACCCGTTCCCATGTCACCGGAGGAAGTGGCGAGCTATCACAATTTCGAGAGACATGAGGATGGCCATCGGAACAAGAATGCCCCTAAAACTCGGAGTACAAGCAGAGTGAGGAAACCCCGTTCCAGGGCTTCTTCAGAGCGCCGTAACAACCGCTCGTCTAGTCGACATACAGCCAGTCGATTGGGTGGGGACAAGAATGAGACTTCCAACAGGGGCCGTAGCATTGATCGACCGGCGTCGCGCCCGAGGTCTCCATCCTCTCCATTGCCCATGTCTGCAACGGATGATGCCTTAAGGCTAGTTACCAGCGATCGAGAGCGGCGGACTCAGCAGCGAAGTGGCAGCAGGCGCCCAGAGAAAGGAGCTGGCGCATCGAGTGATTCCTCTCCCGAGGCAAATCGCACAAGGGCAAGGTCTCGCAGTCGCCATGGGCATGAATCAAGGCCAAACACTGTACACGATCAGAATGAGTCAATGGCGAATGGTAACGGCAAAGACGCCGTCGTGGACGCAAAGTCCCGGGAGATCACAAGTGAGCTGACCGACCAGGCTAGGGACATTCATACTGTAACGATGCCACTGGCGGGACTGTCAGAGCAGAGACGAAAAGATCTTGCAGCTGCGGAGCTGGAAGCACGGCGTCTATCACTTGCGCGTAATCCGTCGGCACCTAATATACCTTTTCCAGGCGAATTGCAACCCTCACGGAGTGCGTTGGAAAGTCCACCATTTTCGGTGAACTCATTTGGTCCACGGGCTCCTGGAAGGCGTAAAATGTCAGCGAGCAAAGCATCGCCGGAGTATCCGAGCAGCTCTGATTCTAATTCATCCCGATCTGGGGGGCCACATGGACTACCTTCAACCCCAAAGGCCATGCGGCACCCGAAATATGCCGGATGCGAGGAAACTGCTTCATCAATCCCACCAGTACCCGACAGTGCTACCATTCTAGGTGACCCAAGTTTTTATATGGACGACTCTGATAGGATTGGGCGTTCCATGTCGGTCCCGGTACCCGAAAACCAGCAAAAGGGGACTGTACCTACAGATCTACCCACCCATCCTAGGTTCAATCCGAATCTTCCACGAAGTCGCTCAACCAGCAGAGGCCGGAACACGGGCCATCACCGCGAGAGCTCGCGGGAGACTAGTGGATATGGTGGATATAGCTATGGAGGTTCACCTGTATCCATCAGCATCGAAGAAACAATCGAAAATGTCATGAAAACGAAGCAGGTGGAGAACCCACCAATTCTTCCAGAGCTACAGCACCTGAACACGCCACCGCCGCCGCCACCTCTTCCTGCATCTCCACGAGAGTCTTCCGGCACTATTGACATTGCCATTGACAATGATAATATGGGGAAGTTGCTCCCACGCGCCATGACTGCTGCACCAGCGCCCACTATGGATGAATACCCGGCCATGGAGCGTCGTCGAATGTCATTTGATCATCGCCGGGGCAGAAGCGTCAATGAAAGTTTCACCAGCAAGATCCGCAATTTGACCCGTATGGGTAGTCGCGGGCCTGACGCATGGGCGCCTGCTGGTGAGATGCATCTGCCGTACGAAAGTGTGCAGATGGCCGAAAGCCGGATGTAATAAAGCGGTAGGCGATCTGTCCTTGGTTATTCTTTATATTTTCTATTTTTCCCCTGTCCTTTCTCTCTTAGGTAATTGGCAGTCAATTGAACTTGGAATGATACGACTAACGAACTTTGCTGTTGAATTTGTTTTTGGTTTTTGTTTTCAGATCATAGTTACCTGATGTTACTCCCATGTTTTGGATTTTATACCCTTTGCCTTATAGTAAGAGAGATTTGCACCCTATCCCGTTACAGTACTTGCTACTTTCTTCCAACCGCTCCTCATTCGTATTTGAATTGTGCCTGCGAGGGGGCAAGGATAGTTGTCTCAGTCCTTGGGAGTCATACAGACCTGGCGCCATACCGTGCTATGACCAGGCCCATATAATTAAATAATAAATGCCTTTATTGACAGCTGAGTGTGCTTCATATGAATGCCTAATTTACATGAGAAGTTTGGATAGAAGATATGCCTAACACACAAGATATTCCTCCGTAATGCCAAACCAACTCAATGATGGATAAATATGCGGGTTGGTCTATTTTTCCCAGCCCTTCGTATCCCAGGAGTCACTACCAATATTCCTCTCAGATTCTAGTAGCCGATCAAACTCCGCCTGAGACTGCTGCCGTTCTTGATGCCTATCATAGCCCCCGCTTGAAAAACTAGAACTTCCCCACGAGTTCCAGCCCCCTTGTCCCTGTTGTGTCTCATCCCGCTGGTCTTGCTGAGACGAGCCCGAAATAGCCTGCTGTCTGATACGCTCCCAGGAATTTCCTTCAGGGTATTTCTGCTGCGCACGCTCCGCTGCCTTAAACGCCGGCGCTGTGGGGCTGGCATCATCATAATCATCAAAGAAACTCCGGCCCTGTGTCTGATCCGCAATCAATTGAGATAGTGTCCCTTGCGAATACAAGGAATCGTGTTGATTCTTCTTAGGTTCCGAGGCTCCGCTCCGCTGTTGAGTCGTTTTGTCCCACCACGCCGCCTCCGACCGCTGGTCTTGCTGCTCCTGCTCTTGAGACGGTGTCTTCGTCTGTGATGAGTTAGGAAGCCCCTGCATACTCTGACGCAACGCCTCTAACTGCCTCCGGTGCAATTCATTCTGATCCTGACTGGCCAATTCTTCTCTGTACGCAGCTAATCTCAGATCCTTTAAGGAATTCACCTGCTCCTGAGTCGAGGCATATATTGAAGTAAAAAACATGCCGGAGAACGACCACAAGAACAAGCTCCCGATATTACTCGGTCTAAATAGCCGCATCAGACTCGGCCTGGCCCTCTGCGGGCTAAATGTCGTATGGTCCTTCCTAGGAGTCGCATCTGCTTTATCCAACTTGTTGAGTTTCCTGATTTCCCATAGGAGAAATCCAATGACACCCAGAGGCGCCCCCGTGCGGTCGACGTATATCTTACGACTGCAATGTGTGATCATCGCGTCTGCTTCTTCTTGGGAGGGTAGACGTTGCAGACCAACCCGCGCCTGGTTGAGACGCACAACGATACTGCTCCGTAAAGTATGTCTCCAGGCGTATGAGCCCGGATAGAAGGCCATTGTGACGATGTCGGGTCGAACAATTGTTTCCGGTCGAACTCGCAGCGGGAGGAGATGCTTGGGTAATGGGAACTCGGGATTTTCTATAGTGGATGAAAATTGCTCCGCTTGGGGAGATGAATCGTCGAGGACCATTTTGGATGGAAATCCGTAGGTGGGTAATTGATGAGGTCAGTTCAGGTCAAGTACGATTCAATGGATGCGCTGGTAATGGCGATGTTGTAGTGGAGCTGCAGGGATTACGATTTCAGTCAGAACCAACCATGCATTGGATTGTATGTACATTTATTGCAGTAAATACATACCAGGCACAATGATCAGTTTCCCGTGGTTGCTACGGACTTGCAACCATCGAGGTCAAGCAAGCATCAATTCCAGTAATGGTGGTGTATTAAATCATCATTTCCTACGACGCATAGAAACCACTTGTGCGTTTCCCAATCATCTAAATACAGTTAGTTTCTGGTTCCCTGTTCGGTCCAGCTCAGCGTGGTTCGGAAAATACGCTACAATTCTGCCACCGCCCTGGACCATGATGAGATTTTTCCGAGCATAATTACTCCATAGGGATTTGGACCACGATCACACGGAGATCACATCAATAGAAGACTTGGCATTCCAAAATAAATTTTTAGCATATACAAAATTAAGATTTAATAGGGATAAAATAGTGAATCTTTAATCACATCCTAATTAAGTAGTGAATGATACTATCTGGCTTTGCAGTGTGTAAACCTGGGTAACACAATTAGCGATGCAATAGAGATTCACTTGATTTATTCTGCATGATAACATTATGATTGGTCGTTAAGATCCCAGGATATATGTCTCTCCTCAACATACCTATAGAACGCCCTTCTGTATTTAATCATCCTCTCCTCCATTTTCCCTCCTGTTCACTGTGAATATATGCATAGTGTATCCCTTCTTTCCTTTGGGGTTTTGCGCTGTTTCAGCGTATTCTGGGTTAGGTGCTGGGTTTGTTGACTAGTACAGGTGTTTTCTTTAGCGTCTTTCTCTATCTTAGCATCTACTCTGCACGTGCCAAAGATGGTTTACACTGTTGCAGACTTCGACAATCCCCAGGTCCGAGAGGCCGCCAACCCTTCCACTACCGGGGGATGGCACTATGGTTAGCATCTACTTAGCATATAACTTCTTAATACTGAGCATATACAGGCCCAATCCCCAATGCTAATACAAACTGGACTCCTCCTCAGGGTAAGTGGGACCTGAGTATTAGCGTAGTATATGCTGACCCCATATCAGGAACTATCACCCCCGAAATTAATGGCCAGGCGCCCAACCCCGGACAGAGATTCAGTGGTGTCAACGGAAGGGTGTATGTATCATACTAGCATACGCCTATTATATAACTAACCTAATGCCCAGTTGCGATGTTGCTGTTAATGGCGACCAGATGTGTGGCCGTTGCTTCTCCAGCATGATTGCGGTATGGATTAAGATTCAGTCCTGTATCCACATTGTATCTGCTAATTATATCTAGTACCGCCGCCATCTTCGCCAGTCTCACCCTGGAGCCTGTTAGTATTAGTTTAGGTTATACAGAGCATATACTAACACTACAGCCACCAACCCGAACACCGCCAATATCAGCGACGCCGAACTGGTGGCCGGCCAGAAGTAAGTAATTATAACATGGAATTATACATAACATGTGCTAACCCTAAGCTAGCGCCCTTAAACGCTGGGTTCTGGAGAAAGGCTGGAGAAGGGCCAGGTACCTCCACGAGCCTGGGTTAGTTTTAAGTACTATTAATCTTATACATTGCATATACTGAGCCTATGCAGACGTGGTCCCCTGGATGGTCTCATTAATGAGTATGCAGATGCCTGTGAGCAGATTGCGTGAGTAATTACTTTAGTACAGCTTCTGCATATACTTATATATTAGCCGTACCAATGCTTCCTTTCGTGCGGCATTTGGAGACCGCTTCCACCGTGATCCGGTAAGTATTAATCTAACATATTTCTGGCACATGCTAACTAGCAGTAGATCATGCCCCCTTCCTCATATGGTCGTCGCAAGAGAAATGTTAGTATTGGTCCACTCTATGTAATGTATATGCTAACCTTATAGCGCGGTCCTCCCCCTCCTGCTGGCACTCCTGAGCCTGAGCCTGAGCCTGAGCCTGAGCCTGAGCCTGAGCCTGAGCCTGAGCCTGAGCTTGAGCCTAAGCTTGAGCCTGAGCCCTCCCGCCCGGCCAAGAAGAGAGGTAGGTAGTTCTATCTAAATATTAGCTTCCCATATGCTAACAGTACTCTAGCCACCAGGGATGGTCGCAAGGACAAAGGCAGGGTACCCGCCAAAAGGGCTGTAGAGTGCTAAGTCAGTAGTTGGAACACGATAAGTATTTTTCAGGTTCCGACTGACCTAACTTCGAACCACCTGTAAGCCCTTTTGTACAAGCGATGCTGTGGTTACTTAGTAATCGCATTTCTTCAGGCCAAACAAAACCCCCTCAGGCCACATAAAGTTTATTTCTGAGGCAATATTCTGTCAATGTGAGCCGCGTTCTCTTTGTACGCGTTAGAATTGTTGCATCCATAGCAATAGTGCCCATAACATAAGTAACAACGCAGTACACCATCCAGGGTTGCTAAGAAACGGCAATTGGGAATCCACAAAATTCTATATACTGTACATGGACATATCTCGCCCCCTCAAAAAATTGAGATGTGGATTGTTCCTATTTTACGTGATAGCCAAGGGCAGTAATAAGCAGTTTTTCCACGCTTTGGCAAAAATTATACCAAGCGATATAGATCTGCAACCACTCCCAAAAGTACCTACAATTCGGCAAGCTTTACGTATGAAGATAGATACTGCTCTGGGATTGAGGGGAGGGGAGATGAGATGATGCAAATGACGTTGCCACCTCAATATGCCTGTCCGTTTTATGTCGGGTAGGACGGGTGCTCCCATTGTGCTTAAATGCTGGCGAACAACCCTAGAATACCAGTGCCTTTAACTTTAGTTCTAACTTTTGAGCTGGGAGTTCGTCAGAGGTTATCATATTTCTAAGACTTCTGGACCAGTCAAAAATTTGGGAAGTTGTCTGCATGAAAACGTATGAACATTTCTTAAATCATTAGCGGTTGCTTCGGCTCTAATACATAACGCTCAGCACCGACGCTCCACAGACGAGGAGATCACCGAAAGGTATAAATACCTTTCATCTACTTGTAGTATTATGGACAACCCGAACTCACCTTGTGATTAGTTAGTTAGATTGCCAGTGAACTCTCAAGTCTTCCCAGATTCGTCAAGATGGTCGACATCGAAGTCATCAAGACAACTTTTCAGGATGCTGTTCCAGGCGTACCCTTCTTTGTTCGAGGCGACGTCGACTACAGTTCTAAGGTGGCGACATGGAACACCCTCGCTCAGCCTCGCCCTCTTGCTGTTGCACAGCCAGCTAGCCCTACTGAGGTCAGTGCCGTAATTGCAATAGCAAACTCCCATGCCATCCCACACCTTGCCATTCGAGGAGGCGGGCACTCATTTGAAGCGCTCAGCCTCGGGGGTGTTGACGGTGCCCTGGTGATCGATGTGATCAATATGAACAAGATCCACTCGGATCCTGAACATAATGAAATCACAGCTGGCGGTGGTGCGTTTCTTGGGTCTATTGCTTCTCACGCTTGGGAATATGGACGGAAAATGCTTCCAATGTGACATGTCCTACAGTCGGTATCGGGGGCCAGATCCAATGCGGAGGGTATGGTTTCTGCACTCGCACATTCGGAACTCTGGTGGATCGAGTGCTGTCTATGGAAGTTGTTACCGCAGATGGGGAAATTCGAACGGTCAATGATAAGCAGAATAGTGACCTTTTTTTTTCGCATTGCGAGGATCGGGAACTGGTTCTTTTGGTGTGATCACTTCGGTCACACTTCATGCTAACGACGCACCAGCGGTTGTGGGCACCTTTTTGATTAGATGGAGCCTGGACAAAGACGATATCCCAACGATACTGAAACAGCTGCACAATGCCTGTGTGAGCGGCTCGACAAAGCTGAACCCAATGATCATCATCTGGCTTGGTTGCCTAGAGGTAGCGGGGGTGATTCTCGCCGACACTGAAGCCGAACGAGAGTCTATTTGGAATGATCTCCGGAAGAACGTACCGAAAAGTCGCGAGGCGAAGATCAAACCGATGGACTTTATTGACACCGTCTGGGGCATTGGGCTCACTCAGACCTCTGCACCGTGGTGCGCGAGTAATAGTGAGCTGAAACGTGAGGGAGAGGAGCATCTGCGGTACATGAAGATCAAGGCAGGATTTATATCCAAGTTGATGGATGATAAGTTCTTGGAGCAGCTAGCAGCGTTGGCTGTCACACAACCCAGGTCCGGCGTCCGTGTGCAGCTACTCGGGCTCGACCCTGCCTGCATGCCCGCACAGGATACCACATCTGTCAAGGTACGTGGTTGTCCATGGTTGATGGGAATGTCTGTTTGGTTGCAGACTGGTGAATATGGCGGGGATCGTGGTGTCACGGTAGATGAAGGTGAGAAGCGCAGACCTTGGCTGACTACAGCATATGAACTGTTTTATCCACTTACTGCTGGAGGATACATCGGCGACGACGATATCGAAGAGACTGTTAATGGACGAGATATGATGGAGAGTTACTACGGCCAGCACCTCGCGAGACTTCGTGAGGTCAAGTCCAAGTACGATCCCAGGAATATCTTTCACCATCCCTTGTCAATTCCGCCCGGCGAGGCTTGAGTAGGAACGAAAATACTTTATCGTGGCGGGTTTGTTTTTCCGTCTTTTTTTTTTTCTCTCTCTAGTGAACTTTAACTTCTCTAAGTTAGTCGAATTGGAATGGTATACTCTAAACCTCACACTGTTTCTCACCCCTGTCATACAACCTTTAAAGCAGTAAACACATCTTGAATCAGAGATATGAACGTCTTCAACTTCACATTACCAGGTATCTTCTTTGTACCATGTTCACTGGACCTGCCACGTGTCCCAACCTGTCCTCTACATCTGACCACAGAATTTTCAAGGATGGAGTAAATATACTCCAAACATACAAGCCTGCTCAAACAACAGGTTCCGAATCCGATAGTACGTATCTCCCTCCGTTAGCTAGGGCTACAACATAAACAAACAGAGAAATATTGTTACCAACCTGTCGATGGGCCCAGAGTGCCAGTCGAGCCCTCCATTTGCAAATTGATGATTCTGGATACGTCAGCTGACGTTCTTGTAACCAATTTCGAAAAAAAAGGAGGGAGGAGGAACGAAGAAATATGCAATATTCACAAATATAGTGGCTTCCTGACATATCCTCTGCCATACTGTGTCGTCACTTCCGTATCGTAGAGATAGAAACTGACTGAGGTGTTGGAACCATCCTCGTCGCGGATCTCGGTGCGCACGGCGTGAAAGTTATCCGGGGAGTCATACTCCATGTCTATAGATTGGATTTCGGAGGATGCTAGTTCGACGCTGCGGTTAGTGTTGTTGTTTCAGGTGATATGGAGGGCGCGTGTGCACATTGAATGTGTTGAAGCTAATATTTCCACTCCCTGGACCGCTTCTGGCAGTACTACAAGAAAGAAATAACCTTTTCTTTTTTTTTTTTTTTTTTTGAAGAAAAAGGTTAGATTCAAAAAGAATACTATACCCTTCCACTCTGCGAGATCGATCTCTGGCGGCCAGGTATCGGCTCCATTCAGCCAAAACGCCGGCCATGTAACTGTGTCCACGGGAGCTTGGAACTCTGCCTGGATGTTGAATCCAGAGCCCTCCTCTATCGTGAATGTTGTGGAGGAATGAACCGCCCATGACAAGTAGTTGATTTCCTGTCCGCCACTGGTGGGTGGTTCGTTCGAGACGGGCTTTGCCATTAGCGTTAGTGTGCCCCCTTCTACGAAGATGTACTCGTGATCTGAGGAACTGCCAACCATGCAGGCGGAGCCATTGTGGTCAGAGCCCTAGGGATACAAGTAGGCGAAGTATTTCTTCAGGGAGGAGGTGGAGTTGAAGCAGTTGGCTGGGACGAAGGTTGTTGCTGCGTAGGCGAGAGGGAGAGTGAAGAAGAGTGGAGAGGTGCATTGTGCTTGAGTTTGATAGGGTCAGTTAATAGAATTAAAACAAGATTATTAATGTATTTAGATGTATGATGACCTACGAGTAGTATTTATAGCGATACAGTAGAATAATCCCGTGTCTCATGTTGATACGGTGCAATCCCTGATAGTGGAGGTGTCCATCTTTTTGGGTCTGGTCTGGCCAAGCGAGAATATCAACTCCCATTCATCTATTCTAGCTATATGATGTGATAGAATATGTTAGATTAGGTTGACTGCTCATTTCCCTCACCGGAATATAGCCTTATACACCGTATCACCGACCGCACGCTACCATTTCTCCACATAGGGTCGCAGATCCAGCTCGAATCCGAATGTGGTACGAGGCTGCGTATGCAGATGCCAGTAGGAGTCCGCGATCTAACCAATTGGCTTCAGTATCTTTCTTTGAAGACACGGCTCTAATGGAGTACTTACAGCGTTGGGGTCAAGTTTCGCATCTTCGTGCTCAAACTTATACGCCTTCGTGCGCGGGATATCAATGACTCCATCGACAATGACGTGAGAGACATGTACGCCTTTTGGCCCGAATTCACGAGCTAGTGACTGGGCCAGCGCGCGTAGAGCGAACTTGCCCGTCGCGAAGGCCGAAAAATTGGCCGATCCCTTGACGCTGGCTGTGGCGCCCGTGAAGACCAAAGTGGGTGGGTGCTGAAGGTGCTTGGCTTGTAGGAGAAGAGGTAGGGAGCTTTGGGCAAAGTTGAATGCCCCTTTCCTGTATTGATGTCAGCGTTGGTGTCTATGTTTAAGTCTTATACCTTGCTCGTGGTGTGGGAGTACCCTTGACTCTCGAATCCTTGTAAAAACTCCTCTTCCGTCAGCTCTAGAAATGGCTTCCTGACAAAGCCACCACCGGGATTGAATACGGCTGCCGCCAGAGGCGAGTTTGGATATTTCTGAGAGATCTGGTCGAACGCAGACTTGACGCTGGCCGAGTCCGAGAGATTAGTACTGATGCCGACGGCCTCTCCACCTTTTGATTTGAGCTCCTCTACAAGAGGTTCGAAGTTGGCTGGATTACGAGCCAACAGCGCGATGGAATATGCTTGGGCGAATTTGCGCGCGATCGAGGCCCCCTGCCTGTTGTTTAGTTTGGGCTGGATTTTGGGTGGAGAACTTAAGGGAACATACTGTACCGGGCCCCACACCGGCGATGATAGCGAGAGGCTTAGTGGACATAATTGTAGATGTACAGCAGATAAGAGCAGAAGATGCAGCTTGACTGGGAAGCAAGAGGATGAACGCTGCTTATATCGATGAACATGTCGTCATTCACAGTGGGGGTTGGGCAAGCGGTGCTTAGAAATCGCCGAGACGATCAGTAATTACAAATGAGCTCGTTTGGTTGCACCAAACGAGCTAGTTCACGGAAGCTTTCCCTGCTGTATGTGGTACAGTCCATTACAAGCGATCATGGGTGAACAGATATTGGAGTAGGTTGAAGGAATGATTCGAATGAATGTAGCATGAGGCAAGTCCGCGATGATTTCTATTGCTGCCTGAGGCAGAAACCACTATCGATAAGCACCCAAACTTTTCTCCAACTTTTCTTCCTCTTCTCTCTCTGTGCTTCATCTGACCCATACAATTATTTGGATATTCTTCGGTCGATCATGTCCAATTCAGAGGACCCTCTCCTTTCCGACCTGTGCTCAATCTGGTAAGCTCATTTACCCTCCACCACCGTTACAGATCTAACCAGGTAACAGTCACATCCATACGCCGAAATATCGCTGTCCCCGCTGCTCAACGCGTTCCTGTTCCCTGCCTTGTTCTCGTCGTCACAAGCTGTGGTCGCAATGTTCTGGAGTCCGCGACCCGGCAGCTTACCTCCGTCGCAACGAACTAGCCACTGAGTCCGCTTTTGACCAGGACTTTAACTTTATCACGGGGATCGAGAGACGGCTGGAGCGCGCGGAGAGAGAAGCAGAGAACAGAGGCATACAAATAGACCCCGAGCGCCATAAGTTTGCAGATCTTGCTGCCGTGGGGCTGCAGCATGAAGTGAACGAGGAGGATGACGGTGCGCGGAAGAGGAAGAGGCCGAATAACGATGGGGGGATGGTGAAGGGAGAGGCGGGATTTCTGCGTGGTGCTGAAGATGCAGGCGTTACAGTGGTTCGAGCGCCAAAGGGTATGAGTCGGAGTAAGAACAATGGATCGAGATGGCATCCTAAGTATGTTTTCCTGGTGCTCCGCACGGTATAAAGTTACTAACTAGTCGCTCATTGCAGACTAAAGTGCTTGAATTGGATGGCGGAGTGGATCATGCCGGATGGTCAGAAGAGGAGTAGAAATTGCCTGGAATCGAGCACAATTGCGGATGCATTTGATCGCGTCTATCCCCTACCTAAGCAGGAGAGAGAAAAGAAGAAAAAGGAGGAGGAGCAGACCTCAGACCAGGGTGCAGAAAAGGACCAGAGACCTGGGTCCGAATCTCGCGATACCCTTCTTTCATCGGACGCTGTGACTTTCCCTCAAGCAGCCACGCCAGTTATTGATGGTGAGGCACAACCAGAGGACACTCCAACGGACGAACAATCATCTACACAAATGGCAGAGGTCACCGCCCATCGCAATTTCTTTTTCTATCTTCACCGTCCGCGGACCGCTACGAAACAAACCGTACTGATCCCTCTACCACCGAGGATGAATTTCACCACCGCTCTTCGAGGCCACACTGTCTTGGAGTTTCCTACTATTTACGTGCTTCATGAGTCTCCTGATGAAGTACTCTCCAAACGGGAAGAATCTAAATTCCTGTTGGAGGAGGAATATGTCCGTGCACATCCAAATCCAGAGCCCGAGCTGGGTGAAATAGCCGTGGAAAGTGATACCCAGCTGCTACCTGGTTCAAAGGATCTTACAAATATCGATGAGAAGAAGGTCCTAGAAGTGTTGAAAAAGGACCTGTTTGAGTCCGTACCGGCAGCTGCATTGGAAATATAGATAAGGGCATGTTTGGCTACCAATCGAGCTGTGCTCAGGGTACTGCTGTACTATTTATTCAATCTTACATATTAATGAGAATATAAAGTGCGCAGAATATTGACTTTTATAGTTTTTGATAGCTCCTACGTAGCGTCAGACTTGTGGAAGACCAAGTTAACCCATTCCCAACTGGTGTCTAGAACTGCACCCTGGGTCGGTTGAACTGCTAGACGATAGATGTTACCGCAGAAGTCAACAGGGGCCGGGCTGAGAGTGCGTAGGCTCTCGGTTCACCACGTCGTTGGGTCCTTTTGGCTGTAAATCTCAACTAAGCGGCAACGAGAAGAAGCGCGATAGTCATTTCTTTGCACACATTGGACGTCAAAATGTGACGAATCCTTCATCATTAACCACTGAAACAAACTCTCTCTACAGTCCCAGGTCGCGCAAGTTCAAACGTATTGTAGCCCAGTAGGTTCCGGGTCGAGGAATTTTAATCTTTTTGTCGGCAGCAGCCGTAATAGCTGTTGCTGGGCCGTTGGCTGTAGAGGCAGGTTGATCGCTGGGAAGTTCTGGGGACGCCTCGAGATCTGGCAGCGTTATGCCATGTGGCAGAAACTGTGCGGCTACAGAAATTCCATTTAAATTAGATACCCAGTTGAAGCCTGCCCGCGAAGAGCAACCAACATCCAGGTCTTGACCCAAACCCAATAAACCTATAGCTACCAGTACTGTCAGCACCTGGTGGAGGACCATACTTTGGTAAAAGCCGCCCAACAGAGATGAACCGAGGCGAGGGTTCAGGCAGTGTCTTTTTCCGGGTTGACAGACTACATCCACCAGCGCGGGCAACGAACCGACAACGGGCATAAGCAGAGCCCGGATGACTTATCTGGAGGGCGCCACTTTGGAGTGTACCAAGCACTCAGTCCCTTCCGTCTGGCACGCTAAGCATCTGGCGTCTCTAAACCGTTGATTGCCGAGCTCCGTCTCCAAAATACTTCTGGTATGACCGATATCCTGACGTTTTTCTGGGGTAAGTGCGTCCAGCTGCTCTCCGGTGTGACCACTGGCCTACTGCTGTTGATGCATACACAGCATTGGATTTCTTGCAAGCCCCTTCCCTACAAGAAGGTACACCCACACCCAGGACGCTCAAACTGGGCTGGCAAACTGCGACTGGTCATACGGAACCGAGAGAGGGAGGGGGAGGCAAACGCCAGCTAAGTTAGGAAGCTGTTCTCGTGAGACATTCATAGATCTTGCAAGTATTTTCAATTTTTTTTTTTCTCGGCAGACTTCTTGGTTTTACTATTCCTAAGCGGGTATAGGTGCATGTAAAAATAATCAGCTTCTTGATCTTACTGCATGGAATATATCTGTACTTAAATACGAGGGCCCATAGACCAAAGGTCACCAGAGGTGGGATATCGCGAGATAAACAATGACGCTTAGAAATGACTAAATCCTAAACCTTAGTGTCCCTAATAGGAAAATGACCAATACTATCTAATCACCTGACCACCTGTTATATAGACTATCATCGTTTTATCTGTCCTACATGCGTTTCTGAGGATATCCCCAAGGAAGGGAGAACTTCCATAAGGGACCCTTCCAGGCTGCCCCGGTTGTTGCCATGGTTTTAACATGAGTGTATTCTCGCGGTCCTGGAAGTGGTATTGCAGGTCCTCCCCCACCTCATCATCTCGCAGGTGTTGTTAAAGCCTGGAGCAGCCGCACTGTTGCCATTTGATACAAGGCCGTGAGTATAAGATCCGACCAGCTCCTCCATATTGTTCGACGGTTTTGGGGCAGCAGTCTCATGTTCGACGGAAAACTCAAATATAACACTTATTATTACGCGGTAAACACCCTCAGTTTGTCAATTTATCAAAAGCCCACGCAAACTTCGTCTACCCGATTGCAGAGACGGATTTTTTGACGTCTGTCGCTATTAGAGGGAAAGGACTGCCTAATGCTATTAGACAGGCTCGATAATGAAAAGGGAACAACTTACACTCCCACTGTCCTCCACACCATCCTACACGCAAGACATGTGCCACAGCCGAGCTTGTTAATAGTCTTCTGTCAACGATGTTTCATTATGCCATTCCCGGTATTTTAAGATCATCCTGCAGTGCATGCCTGACTAATACGGTCTCAGAATCAGTACGGCGCTAGAGGTCGGTGCGCGCCTCGCACCATCCATCCAAGGCCTTCTCCACCCAGCGCTGCAGCTGCGCCGACTGCAGCGCATAAAACAGCGTCATCTATCTCGTGGAAAACACACCCTCCAGGTGACCATCGTTCCGAAATCATTATTATGCGTCCGCGAAGCCGTCTGCAGCTCAATGTTCCAAGTTTTGAGGCTGAGCAAATATTTTGAGGCATCTGTGACGGCAGTATCAATAACCCTCCACTAGATTAAAAAGTGACAAAGGTCACTAATTAGACAGGTAAATCTCTGAAATATTGGCACCGGTACGGTAGGTGGTTGCATGAAAACCGGCTTTGCATCTTGAATTCATCGAGGTCAGTGTGCGGTGTACCTCGGATTTCATTCTCACTATGGCATGTAGGCCATCCTTTTTGAATTCTTCTGGCCGATGTCTTGAGCGGTTTGTCAGCTGTATGAATGCGTTCAAATTCTCTCTCTCCCGGTCAAGATGACAATCTTTGGACTTGCTGATTATAATTTTCTTTGGGATACAACCAAGTTTACACTTCCGTTGCCCTCGGCTTCGATATCCTGTAGCTGGAGGAACTGAAAGAAAAATATTGTCAATTTAAACAAGCCTGAGACAGGAGTAGAGATAGGCTATAGTAGTGCCTAGATAATTCAGTCATAGTTTTGGCGTATCCCACTTGATCAAAATACCAATTGGCACTTGGTCTGGCTTGTCATCTCGGAATTAGTGACATGAGAGAAGCCGATGGACTTCCACCGCCGTTGTCAAAAAGGTATTGAGTATGGCAGCAGTCAACGTCGCAAGCAGTAGACGTAGTGTTTGGTACGTAAGAGCGTCAACAGGTAGAGAAGGAGGGTTGGACTAGGAGGGGATCAAAGGTTTAAATATGTCTGACAACCTTCCGGAGAAATGAATTGTTTAGTGAAGGAAAAGCAAACTTATTTGCCATGGGGGATTTATTCCTTTGTTTGAATGGCCATGGATCATTCATCCTGTAATACATATCTCCATAGCAGTGAAGAATTGACGTATACTGAGTACTGTTGTTAACAGTTGGTACTCCCACATTGATAGCCCAAAGGGATAGATTGATTGTCTGCCTAGGGCTTGGGTCTTCATCCTCTTACAAGGTCCTGCAGCTTCTAGAATCTAGAAAATGAATGACCTTAAACAGTGAAGTTCCACTCACTGATCCCACTATGCTTTGCAGAGCCTACAATGAATGTGGTAATGCGTATGCCAGGGCCAACTGCGATTCCAATGAAATAGCTGCATCTGGGAAGATCAGGACATGGACTAAGATAGAGGAGTTTTCAACGGTAGACGTAGAAGCCGTCCATTCCAGTGACACTTCAAGACTCCATTGGGACACTGACCGAGTAGCCAGTTCTGGATATTCTTGCTCAGGACGATCTCATGCATGCCTATAGTATATTGGCATCGGCTGACGTTGAAATATCGCCTATACGTGGAAAATACATCGAAGACAGACTCCGGTGCGCAAGAACACTGTATATCGAGGCTGCGTAATCAGGCCAATATTGCTCAATTACCCGCTAACAAAATGCAAATCCCAATAAAACAAACGCTTCCAGGTGTCTAATGCCATGTAATCATATACAAATCAATCCAACCAAAAGGGTATCTTGTAATACATATCCAGTCACGCCGTACTATGCAAAAATACTGCTGATTTATCACCATTGTACGATCCAATGAGGCATATCACAAGTTGCTCACTACTAAGTGAGTAGATGATGAACAGAAATCCTGTTACAACATGAGCTGAACGTTCAGCCAAAGTTGGACGTCCATGTTTGAACGTCAACCTGGAGAAGACAAGAAAGCAGTGCGCTCAAGGGCAATAGCTCTCATCCATTTGGAGACTCTTGTATGTCTTCGGACTTATGGACTGCGACTGCTGGAGTAGTGCCATTGCCTCTGTAGTGATAGTGCACGAACCCAATTACTACCAAGCCATCACGGACTAGTAGCATCAGAGGCGGTATCCGGAAGTTCATGATCTTCCATTTTGTTGGTCTTTCCCGAGGACAGAGATACAATCTCCGTTGTAACGGTATTTGGTAGGGTGCGCTCGTACTCATCATTGGCACCATCCAAACCAAGTTTGCCATTGCGAGATCCAGACTTGGATTCAGTAGGCGATATATTCGCCTGGTCCGCCCGGCCTGGCTTCAGCTTGATGCGCCCCCGTTCTAAGGCGCGAAGTAATGCCCCCACTTCCTCTGATACAATCCCCCGAAGCTTGCTCATTGCCTCATCAGAGGTCTCTGAATGAGCATTCCACCCAAGTTTGTCCGACTCTTCAGAAGCCATGGATTTCGATTCCAGTGAAGGCCCCGTAATCAACTTGTGGAGAGCGGTAGGGGACAAATCATTGGGGCGGCGGGCCATCTTCACCGGCTTGTGCTTGAAGCCAGAGTTTACCGAGGCCATATCTTCCTGTTGGCGCTTGGGAGGACGGGTGTGTATGTGGGCATTCGGACCCTCTCCGACTTCATTGCGAATCTTGTAGTAAACCAAGCCTAAGGTTGCAGCTAGAGCCTGATGGGCAGCTTCTGGATATAAGCGAACGGCTTCTGCGCGCGTCAAATTGGACGGGTAGTCACTCGAGTCACTCGAGTCACTGTCACTTCCAAATGAGGAGTCAGCCTGATGCATTCGTTCCCAGTATTGATATCCTCCAAGCTCGTAGAAATCGGCCAGTTGCACCAGTCGATCAACTAGATAAGAGATTAACTTATTAGAATGGGTCGAAAATTCACCTCGAACATCACTCACTCCGACTTCGCTTCTTTAAACACCAGAACCGCCAGACAGTCCTAGGAAAATACTCCGGCCATTGCAAAGTACCATCCACCTCGACGACGGGAACCGGAGTAATCGGGGCATGTGTTGTATGCGCCAGTGAATTGAATCGGACGCGTTCTGAATGCTTCATACGAGACTCAATCAAAGAAAAACGGTCAAAAACCGAATTTAAATGCCGGGAAGTCTCATGCTGAAGAGTAATTAGATCGGTCCGCAACTGGCTAATAGTTACGTGAAGTTTACTGATTTCCACGCTGCTGCCGCAGACATCCGTTTGAAGCTGCTTCAAATCGGACTGGATCTGTTCGATATTCTTCGAGAGATGGTCGATATCACTCCGCAAGAAGACCGTATCATTACCAAATTGGCCGATGCTCGACTTGAGTTGAAAAATGCCCGATTTCAGTTGGTCGACATCCGTCCGTAACGCAACAACGTTCAAGTCAATGCGACTGGAGATAGAGCGATGGGCTTCGAATTCTCGCCGAATATGTTCGTCCTCACGATTGCGTCGGTCGACATAGCCATCTTTGGTCAAGATTGTGGATCGTAGCTCAAGCAGGCGCGAGTCAAGTAGGGTCAAACGGTCGTGAATATGAGATAGGGTGGGATCGGTAAGACTGGGGGGAGTAGTTTCGTGTATAAGCGAGAGTCTAGGACTCGAAATGGGTATAGACATGCTCGATGTCCGAGAAACACTGCGTTCGAGTGTGGCTGTCATGGCGTGAGGTAGGTATTGGTGGCGATTAAGAATAGGAATGGGGATAGGGATAAGAAGATGGCTAGAGGGTTGAAGACTATTAGATAGAATTAAGGAGACCTGATGTCATCCAAGCAGACTCAGCAAGAAATGATGTCCATTTTGACGATAGTTGTGATGTGATGATGGTGATGTGACGATGGTGATGTGATGATGGTGATGTGATGGTTATGGATCGGTTGCTGATGGATGAAGAGTGATGATGGAAGGGAAACGTCGCCCCCCCTCCTTTGTCCACCTTTTTCATGGGAGACACGGGATCTCGGCTTGGCGCCTGACCACCTGGCAGCCCCAATGCCCATCCATTATCAACGCCAAATGATTCATTCTGAATCATCATCGCAATGGGACCATGATAGATGTTCAGAATTTCATCTGGGAGAAGCCAGATGCCACCGATCCAAAATTTCAAGTATACCCCATATTCCATTGCAGACAGACCTGATGGCATACGAAGTATGGAAACAACGGATACGAAAACAATTAATTACAATACCATTTCAGTGCAACCCAAAAGGCTTGGCAGTTACAATCGAATCCAGCTGACCCACTATCTACCAATAATCACGCGCGATAGCCATCTCGCCATTGTGCTTAGGCAAACACTGCGTGCTGATTGGGTGACAGAAATATATCGGCAACGCCGCCTTGTTTGATTTCGGCATGGCTCATAGATACACACAGTTTGTAATGGTATTTCAGTTATTCGGAATTATCCATATTGCGATCATCCACAAACAAAAAGCTAACGAGTAATCGAGTACTCCAGATCACCATCAAAGCCTTACACGTTTCATTGGATTACTTCGTTTAATCGGATATAAATATCCGCGGATGCTCAACACAATTCCCAACAATATACGTGACTCTCTACCCACCTTGCTGACTCCAGGCCACCTAATTTATTGTTCAAAACATATGTACTTCTGATATAGGTAGCTATGAGCCTACTTAGCACGATCAGGCAACGAACAACCAATTGGTCCTTCTTGACTACAACGTGATTACAACGCTATTACAGATATCGGTCCTCTTATTGACTCACCGACCTTGTCTGGACCACTATCGTACGTACAAATGATGGTACATCCAAACTTCATTCCGGGGGAACGCATCTCCCATACAAAGTGGGCCGCTCTCAACTGGTCTCCCCGAATCGCTCAACTACGCCGTGGAAGCCACGAAGACGTACCTTCCTTGACATCCTACTCTTCGTAAGTCACTATATAGCTTGTTACTAGAACATAGTACAATATATTCGGTGCCTGGGGAACGACAGCTCTATATAATTCGAGTTGCTACCCTCTGTCTGATCATTCTGTCTTGTGATATACTACAACGATGAAGCTCTCTATCCTCTATTTGCTTGGCAGCCTTTCGACAGGTAGTGCATTCCCACAGAATATTTCTGTCATTCGCGATGATTCAAAGTCTCGCACCCAATCACAGACCAACCAGCATTGCGACTGCTATAAAGTCTCTGGCCCAGAACCAGGCTACTTCCAACACTACAAACTCTGGGACTTCCGCCAGGTCCTAATACCCACGCTGAAATCCGACAAGGACAAGGACAAGACACAGTGGGAATCTGATTCAAATGAGCCATTCGGTTACAATACTCTCCTCTTCTCCGAGTCATCCTTCACCGATGACTGGCACGTCCAAACCTGGGCCCGAGGCAGCACGAACCAGGCACCCGTCCCCTTAGTTAACTCAGAAGAGAACGTCTTCTTCTCTCGCAACCCCCACGATCCAGCTATGACCTTCTTGGTACTCCAGGCCATTCGACAGAAGGGACATGCCTCAACGGCTGAGCTGGAGAACAGCCATGACAATATCTACCACTGCTCGCTTCGAGTGCGCCTGCGGATCATGTCCAAGGACTCTACCATAAATGCGAATACTGAAAATAGCACCCCGCGTGTCCCTCGAGGCGCCTGCGCCGGCATCTTCACCTACCGATCTGAGACTTGCGAGTCGGACATCGAGATTTTAACCTCCGATCCACCAAATATGGTTCGTTACACAAATCAACCGAACTGGGATCCCGCAACGGATAGTACAATCCCAGAGTCGCATACCGTGGGGAATCTGTCGGTGCCGTGGACAAGCTGGGTGACCCATCGGCTAGACTGGTTCGAGAATCGGACGTACTGGTACGCGGACGATGGGTTACAAGCGAGCAAGTCGTACAAAGTTCCAGATAAGCCAAGTTTGGTGGCACTGAATGTATGGAGTGATGGTGGGCCTTGGTCAGGCGATATGAGGGTCGGTGACGTGGTGTATATGGGTATTGAATGGATCGAACTTGCGTATAATCTTTCAAGTGGGATTTCAAGTGGGAAGGACAGCCACAATAAGAATTATGCATGCCGTCGATCGTGTCAGCTGAATAGGCTGCACTAGATGTGCATTTGGTAGTCTGTTTGAAGTCGATGATTGAGAAGCATAATTATATGGCTATAACACTATACTAGGAATACTCGTGAATCCTTTGCTCTTCAAGACGTTGCTATTGAGCAGGCCATAACTTGATGAGACTGCGCCGTAGCGCAAGTGAGTATCTAATGTACATAATATTCATAACATGTAGTCCAGCAGACTGACTCTTCAAATGTACCATGTCCATCCAGAGAACACTTGAGTCCGAAAGGTATCACATCACTATCCACATGCACAATGATCCTGTCCAGCTAAAACAAAACCTATACAAACACGAAGTAGCCATCACAATGCTTCCTCATCCCAAATCTTTCAATGCGGTCAGGAGCGTAACGCTTCATCTGACGGGGTATCAAATTGAAAAAAAAAAAAAAGGCACCTCGAACAAAACGCCACGCTGATATCACAAACTCAGTGTACAATAATTGAATCGTACCCCTTTTTGGCGCACAACTCCAACAATGCAACAAAACGGAGGAAACAACAACCAAACAGCAAAGAAGATAGGTTTTTTTTTTTTTTTTTTTTTAATAAAAAAAAAAAAAAAAAAAAAAAAACCTATCTTCTCCCCTCCTCCCATTCACCCCTCTTCTCAATGCACCATCGAAGCTCAGAGCCGGGCCCCTCCGACCCCTCAGGCAGTAGGCTGCTTATAGCAGCACCTCACTGCCATCATCAGGGTCGAACTCCCCTTCCAACCCCCCGGCCATGAGCTCGGCCACTATCTTCCTGCGCAGCAACCCAATATCGGCCGCGCAGTAAGATAGCGGCTCGAGCCCTATGGCCACCGCTTTCGCGGTAGACAACAAGAACGCGCCGCAATCGCTCCCGTTGTCTTGTTGTGGGGAGTTGGAGGGGAGTACTGTCCACTCCTCCTCTTGGTAGAGGGGCCCCAGCTCTGACTTCAGCCATTCTTTGACAACCCCCACATGACGAAGTGATAACGACCCAAGTGAGTCAAAATGTTCGATGGTGCGTTGAGAAGGCTGAACAACGATGAGAGTCCAATGAGAACTGTTATGGACCGGAATAAATACGGTATCAACGTCAAGTAAAGATTCGCCTCCAATTTTGGCACGAGATGCCCACCGACGTACGCTCTGATAGCCTTTATCGCGTAGATTCGAAAAGAAGAACGAGTTGAATGCATGGAAACGAGGTTTATCATGACGACCTGCATTTCCGTTCGTGCGGCGCAAGTAGTCAACAATCAAGGCAAGATACGAGTTAATCACTTCGTCATTCAACCAAGCAGCAGGTGTGTAGCAAGTAGCAAGATCTTTCTTGGTTAGCGGGTCGCCAGACAATGTTGTCGCTACTTTTCGGCTATTTGACAAAGCCATGGCCTCCGAAACTCGGTTTTCCCAATTATCTGAGAGCGGTCGTACAGCGGGTCCCTCCGGACGATAGCGAGTCTGAGCTTCCTGGCGCCTTTGTTCTTCTTCAATTTGTCTCCATTGGGCGGCATAGATGGACTCTGTCCGACCCTCTGGGATTGGTTTCAGGTGAGGATAAAATAGACTCACGGCAGATACCGCTCTTCCAAAGGGGAACGCATACTGGAGCCACGGGTCGACAGTAGGTTCAGACTCATCGCTGAAGACGCTATCCTCTACGTTGGGAACAATTTCTGGTTCACTGAGTGGAGGTACGTTCTCTTTCTGTTCATCGAACTGTTTCTTTTCGGAAGCAACTTGTTCCGCATTTGGTGAAGTTGGATGAAGGTGTGGAGCAATTTCCGTGGTCAGTGCCGCATCCTCAGTTTCATTAACAAGTGGTTCTTCGAAGCGGACCTTCAGCTTTTTCTTTGCTGCCGGGGATTCAGGCTTAATTGGTGCGCCAGGTTCATTTGATGCATGGTGATCATCCAGAACAGGCTCTTGATTTGCCGGGGGAGACGCTTCCTGCTGAGGACCTTCTATGATGTACCTCCATGCCCGGTGGTGGCGTTCACGTTCAGCTTCAGTGAGTCTTCTGCCGCGGGTGCAGGGTAGCATTCGACGTTCTAAACTCGGGGTCATTGGCTGAACCCATGACCTATTCTGAACACCAGATGTAGCAGAACGTCTACGTTTTGCTTTTGTGACTTTCGAAGATGAGACAGACTGGGAGATGGTCCCTTGCTGATTATTAGCCTGCTTGCCCTTGCACTTGCGCTTGGACTTGTGGGTATTTTTAGGGTTCTTGTCACGTTTTTCAGAGATAGCATCCGATATTCTCTGCAAAGACGGGCCGGCAGTAGAGATCCAAGGCGGAATGTCAAATGACAGCTCTGGGAATGGGAGGTTACCGGCAGTTGCAAGGCCTCTTTCTATGCGCCACTGATTACTGCGGACTCTGTGACGTTGCTCTTCAGGAAGAGAGCGAAGACTTGCACGAGCTGGAGATTCACGGCTTGTAGTGGGAACATGGTGAGACGGACGGCGGCGCCGTCTAAAAAGATTCAATACCTGTTCCACAGGCCTAAACGAGGAAGCAGATACGATGACACCTCGAACACGATTGGCCACCGACCCAACAAGTCCGACGACCTTACCAGTTCCAAGGCACGTGACCCTCCAGGAGGCATGCAAAATGCTCGAGATTTGCTCATTCTGGAGCTGACCATTGTGGTTAATGGCCATGGTTTGCACTTGCTGACTTTGGGTCATTCCCGAGTCAGAAGAAAAACAAGGGTTATCAGCCGTGTCAGATGTAGCAGGAGTAGGGGCAACAGATGCTTCGAAAACGGGAAGGGCGCCGGACATCAAGGCCTGGCCACCAGGAAGATTGATATTCTCGACCGGGAGGAATGTTCTGTCGGTGAAACGTCTGGAATAAGGGGAGGGTGACAGATTCGGCCACTCGCCTGGGATGTGGCTTGGGACGTTATCTCTAGCATGATGTCCACGGGCTATTTCAACAAGGGTGGCCATGCGGCTATCGGAGGGTTTTCGGCGACCAAAATTGAGATGAGCATGGAAGTCACGAGGAGAATCGGGGTGGGTCGAAACGGTACGCTGGTATATGCGGGACGACGGCTCATCTTGAACAGGGACAGTGGCTTCTTCATTCAAAACTTTCTTTAATGCATCGTGAGCCAAGGAAGCAGAGGCAGGAAAACCTTCCTGGCTGACACGCCGGTATTTTGTATGAAGCTGAATATCTGCCTCTGGAGTAGTAGAGTGGCTTGGGTCGTTAGCCACTTCGTCGACTGATCTCTTGCGAGACAGACTCGATTCAGTAGTTGTAACAGAAGTATTCGATTCAAAACTGGATGGCTTGCCATCAAATATCCAAGAAGATTTGTTGGTCTGGAGACTATTGAACGACGAATCACGTGTAGTCGGCCTGAGATATGGGTTCACCATTGATTTTCGGAACAAAGTCTTCAGTCTTTCCTCCGTATCCATGGAATCGATATCGCTTCTGCTAAGAACAGATGGTCTATTTTCATTGGGAGGTAGGGAGACGGAAATCTGAGGCTGGATGACACCAGTGATGGGATTGTAGGTTCGGGACTTTGGAGAAAAACGTTGAAGGGGTCTGATGAAGGGAGTGCGTGTAAGATGGCTGAAAGGCGTACGTGCATTCCCATTCAGTCCAGAAAAGGAAGACGCGGGGAGGTTGTGGGAGAACCCAACATGGCGATGAGGTGGGTAGGTGGTATTCGAATCGGGGACAATGCCCATGGACTGAGAGCTGCTCTGAGCTTTGTCTTCAGCAGGAATGGGACTGATGTCCATTGGATCACAAGGCAAATCAACCATTTCTATAGGAGAATAGTCAGGAGAGACCATGGTCACGTCCTGCATAATGGTGTCATCCGCCGCGGGTTGCTGCTGGGTAGAAAAGACACCAGACATTGCGGATTTTGTAGTTCGATTTGAACCAAAATTAGAACTGTTTGTTGATGAAAAATCAAATCTTAGCAAAGCTGAAAAATGAGAAGAGCGCTGAGCACAAAGAGCTTTTTGAGAATGGAGGTTGGAAAGCAGGCAGATAAGAAGCAAGAGGATGGTGAGAAGAAAGAGAAACAAGAAGAGGGGGGAGAAGATGAAATCAAAACTGAGCGCACCTTCACTGTCCATAGGTAGTTGCTATGGTTCTGTTGGGGGAAAGAACAGTCGCTAGAGTGAATAGAAGCTTCATGGGAGAGCACTAGCAGAAAAGTTGAAGCGCCAGCACTGCCAGAGCAGGTGCGCATTCCCACTCGTCGCGATCTGAGTGAGTAAAAGGGAAGGAGGAAGTCCAGACGCTTGGATTGGGTTAGACCGCGGATCTAGCTTTACGCTTTTCCATTTGCGGGTAGTCACGTGTTCATATCCTAAGGCACGCGTGATTGGCAGCCCACTCCATATAGTTACAATCAGAGTGCAGTCTAGGAGAAGCACATAGGTAGACACATATTCTCCAGATTGTGGAAGTTTGAAGATACATGAGTAATCCATTTCATCCAATTTATATCACTAGCTTCATCACACGTGCTGACTTTATCATACACCTCCCATATAAACCTGCGTTCAAAACTATATGTACAAGAATGTCAACTATGTTACAATGATACTTCGTACAGCCCAACCAGCTGAACCAGAAATCGAAAGGTGCTTAAGATATTCCCCATAACTACCCTGGCTAATTGGCCCCAAGCCCTATACACTCAAATAGAAGAGGCGCCCACTCCATGACTATCCACGCGATTCCTGTTGCGCGGCGATTAGCAGCAATTCCGAGGGAGAGACGATATAGGATATCCTACCAGAATACACAACCAATTTCGTGACCACCTCGACATCATAACGCACGCGCGGTCTCTTGATCTGGGAAAACACCTCATCTTCGTTGGGCTCGGGCTGCAGGTCAGGAAACGGCTCCGTCAGTGGTGGAGCGTGGGAGGGTGAATCGATTGCAGTTGCAATGCGTGGGCTGCCCGTTCCCATCATGTTCTCGTACTCGTGCAATTTCGACTGCTTTCGTGAGAGCGTGGGTTCTCCATCAGTCGCAGTGGAGCCGTTATGGTTGCTCAGTTCAGACACAGGAGTTGGTCGTTTGCCGCTAGACAAGCTCTCTCTTCTGCGTTTCTCGCGATATGCTAATGTCTCGTAGGCATCGGCTTCGGATTGTGGGCCCACCGATACTGCCCGTCGTCTCGGGTGACGGAGGTTCGTAAGGATCGAAGGAATGTCGGAAAAGCTGGGAAGCACCTCATGATCCTTAAGGTGTGCAGGGACTATAGTATACTCACTGTTTGTTGATGGCGTCAATAAAGTGCCGAGCAGAGTGCTTGCAATGTGGGTACACATACGATGCTTTGGTAAAGAACCGTCGGGGAAGTAAAAGGCCAAGCTTTTCCAAGCCACGGAACACCGGAGGAAGAATCCGCAGAAGGAAAGGTTTCATACTGGCTCTCCACGCAAAGAGCAAAAGCACTCCGATCACTAGGCGTAGTCCAGTCTTGAGTAGCCCCAGGTACTCAATACGATATGGGATAGGATTGGCAGCGAAATTCCTACTAGTTAGCGAAACGTGCCAATAAGCTGCTTGAGCCCCTAACAACACTCCTGCAAACGCCACACTGTCATCGAAGCAAGGACAGTCGTCTGCAGGTTCAGGATGGATGCGAACAAGGACCAGAATAATCAACACAACCGCTACCACCTCCTTCTCATGCCCTGCAACCGCGTATTCCTCAATAGCCGGGCCGCACGTGTACTGAATGAAGGCAAGAAGGATTCCTAACAACGACCCCACGACCACGTCGAAGAACCCGTGCATTCCGCAGTACAAGCGACCAAGCACTATAGAGGTGACATAGAGATACGTTATGAATTGTAGGATCATATTGACATGGGGACTCAGGGTTGCGTCGGCGGAATTCAGTAAGTTGAGGGCATACATGGCGACAGAAACAGCATTTGTCGAGTGCGTCGAAGGGAAGCCATATTCTAGGGCAGCGGAACCGGACATAGTGATGCGCTGTAACGGGGGAGATAGCGGACGCGGAAGGCACAGCAAATCTTTGATGAATCCACTGATGAATACACCAGATGCTAACAAATGTACCATTCTATGGGCAAACCTGTTAGCCGATAGGGTCCAGTGTCTCCAAGTTATCGCTCACTGCCAATGTCAGAGCATCATTACCTACCCACGACCTAATCTGTCATATCCACTCCAGAACAAAATCGGCAAGAAGACCATAAAAAAGGTGTGGGTTCCCAAATTGGCCGTAAATGCGAAGTATGAGTCAAAGGCCGGAGTCCGCACCTTCTCCTGTAGCCAGGCGAGATACGGTGTCTCATACCGAACGAGAGGAAGGAGTTTCTGTCGAGGCCAGTACCGCCATGATGGGAGCTGATTCCGATCTTCACCCCAAAAAAAAAAAAGTCAGTATTCTCCATTGCTTAAATACGCTGCAATTAGGAGACACCACGCACAATGATTGAGGCTTCGGAGGCCAGCATCAGGCTTGTCAACCATTGTTGTTGACGGCCGTATCGATCACAAGGAGGATTTGGTTCCAGAGTACCCTACCCCATAGATAGAGACCGAGTCAGATTTTAAGTGACACAACACTGGCGACAATGTCGCCAGATAATCATAGGGAAAGAAGAGGGGGTAGAGCAGAAGGATTCCGCGAACGAACCTTTAGGGGGAAAACGGGACAAAGATCAATGTGGACTAGTTTGCTATAGTTTTCCCGCGGTTCTCCGTATCCTCTCGGTTGATCCTTGGCGGTCAAAGCTGCTCTGTGTTTTCTGTGTGCGTTTTTGCCCCACCGCTTTAGTGTTCTCAGGGCTTGAACTTAAACACTTTCATGTGAGGCCCTTGCAGTAAAGGCTCCTCAGAGTGGCATTACAGAGTATGAACACCTCGTTACTGAAGTAACATCCTGGGTGGACCATATTGTAGAACACTCTTCCTCAACTTAGTTTCGTCTGAACTGGGACTTGTACGGAGTAGAATAGAATAGATCTGAATATCCTTTCTTTTTTTTTTTTTTTTTTTTGAATCAGGGTGGTTTTACCTACCACAACTAGCTATCTATTCCTTTAGCTAATGGATACTGGTTGCCTCCGTATTGTATCTAGAAATTCTAGTATTTTCCGCGCCTTCCTGTTCAAACGGAGAAAGTGTGTTGCTTGTTTGCAATAGCTAACGATGTAGAATATAAACTCGTCTGACAATATCATCATTTCCAAATATATACATGGAGACATAATTATTGAGGGCTAACTGACCAGAAACATTGACAAGTATGATTATGATTAATATGTACACTTAACAAAGGATATAAACAGGCTGGTGTTGATACTCGGGTCCTGCACTTGGGAGTGATATATATCTGCCAGTGGATGAGGATGACAACCATTAACAATGCCAATCTTCCCTCACCTGACCTGATAGGAAAGGCCCTTTACTATCTGTCATAACTTAGTGGCGAATATTACTGTAGCAAGACGGGTCGCGTCATGAAATGTTATTGTATACGGAAGGTGGATGTGAATGCTGCTGTTTTGATCTCCACTTGCTGGGGATAACAATTGCCCTTAGACCAGCTTCTTTAGCATGTTTACTGCTTTCACGGTTGATTGTATGGAAATTTTCTATCGTCCAGAACTAAGTACCAAGATTTTTCATGTCTGTAATTACCGTTAAATCAGTTAGTAGGTACTGCGCTATAAACTCCGTGCTGGCCGTCGACGTCCAAATTGGATTGTCGATTCTACGGGTCAACCCCAACACTAAACAGTTTCCGATTTCAAGATCGGAGGGACTCTGCTAAAAATATGGACCAACGACCGTGACTGGCCCAGGAAGGCGAAGCAAGAGTGCCGAGCGGAGCTCGTGCGTCATCTTGTCGCGGCGTTGCCATGGCAGCCCATCGGCCAGTAAACATCGGTTTCAAGTCAGCTGCGACCACGTTGTTAGAGCAGCCCTGGAAGAGAATCTCGAACCTGGGCCTAGTCTTCACCCCTTTCCTCTTCTTTGTTCCGTTTGTCATCTTGAATTTTCCCTCTCTTCTTCATTATTTTGAGATATCCTCCTCGTCTTCTCTACGCCGCATCGAATCAACTTACGCTTCAACACGGGATAGAGAAAATTAAAGGGGAAATATTCTCCGGAGTGCTATCAACACTGTCTATAATCAATAATAAATCTCCATACGTCTCGCTAGACCGATACTCCTACTCTTCGGGTCCGCTGGACACCACGTTCCCATCAAATTCTCCTATCTCGCCAATATGTCAGGTCAGATGTACGATGATCAACACTATGCAGCCTCGCGGCGTCATTCTCTCGCCACTCCTCCACCTTCAATGACCCCACGACACAGCCGGGGACGAAGCCAGAGCGTCCGAGTAAGCAATGGTACCGTTAGCACAAACACAAGCATTTCAAGTGGACGGGGATCGGAGGCTACGAATATAACTCAACCACCGGCGTATTCGAAAAAGTTTGTGGTTGTTGGTGATGGTGGATGTGGGAAGACATGTCTTCTGATAAGTTACTCGCAAGGGTATTTTCCAGAGGTGGGTATTTTTTTTTCTTTTATTTTTTTTAATTGTGTTGATTCTCTTTACCCGGCCACCGGTCTGACTCGCTGCTAGAAATATGTTCCCACCGTCTTCGAAAATTATATCACACAAACGGTGCATCGCGCATCAGGAAAGACGGTAGAGTTGGCTCTCTGGGATACTGCTGGTCAGGAAGAGTACGATCGCTTGCGTCCTCTCTCGTATCCTGAAACCGACCTATTGTTTGTTTGCTTTGCTATTGATTGTCCTGCTTCGCTGGAGAATGTCATGGACAAAGTATGTCAATCCCTTTTTTTGCCCCGAAAGTGGTGATTTAATTAACGCATGTTTAGTGGTATCCGGAGGTCCTACATTTCTGTCCAACAACGCCGATAATCTTGGTTGGTCTAAAGTCAGATTTACGGAATAAAAGGACGTGCATCGAGCTTTTGAAAACTCAAGGCCTCACACCCGTTACACCAGAGCAGGGCGAGTCCGTCGCTCGGAGAATGAATGCATCATATGTGGAATGTAGTAGTAAGGAGATGCGCGGAGTGGATGGTGTATTCCAACTGGCAGTCGATACCGTGGTATCTCTTGAAGAGGGCTGGAACGATCACCACAGCTATAGTGGCAGCGGCAAGCCTGGTGGAGGACGCGGTGGCGGTGGTGTCGGTCCAAAGAAAGTCAAGAAACGTACCTGCAAGATCTTATAGATCATCTTCTCTGGTATTGTATTCGTTCTCCGTCCTCTCTTAATATTCTGATGTACGCCGAATTAGAAGCCTGGTTGCTTTGGCGGTTTTCTCTGAGACTTGACTTCCCATCATTTGACTCAGACTGTTCTTTGCTCTTTGTTGTACTGGCGGCTTTCTGATGATTTTTATGTCGTTTTATGTCATTATACCTGTTATTGCCCTGATGAATGTTTCCATAAATCACGATCTTCCCAAGCTCTTCTTCTTATTCTTTTTCTTCTCCTTTGCTCTCTCCCTCTCATTTTGCCCCTTCCTACTCTTCTGTCTCCATATCTACTTCCTGAGCCCGGCCTCTGTTCCAACCCTTGATGTCTGTTACGAACCCTGTATGAAGGCCATTCTTCCGCATGCATGGGGTGGGCGTTATTGGCGCAAGCGAAAAATCCCATGTAACTGAATCCAAAAATTGTTTAACTAGCCCATCCTGTGGTACTCGCAACCTGATAATAAACAAGACAAAGTACAAAATCGCACGTAAACCGAACACCCATTAATATGCAATATGTAAAATCAGGTACCGAAACTCTGTTATTCTCAAACAATACCCTATGAATCTTGATCGCGCATCTCGATTTGACCTTCGCCACCACCTTGATGGGTCTCCTTTTGTCTCCCGCCATTCTCATTCTCATGCCCTGGTCGGGCCATGAAGTTCTCGAATTGAGACCAAAGGGCCTCCACAGAGCTGAATTCGTTTCCTACCTGGGCTATATTAATCCAAGCGTACTTAGGACGTGGTAGTCATGTTAGTGGAATACTTACTGCGATAATACTCTCCAGATTCCGGTTTAGTCGGTTGATATTTTGGAGAACTTGTTCCATGCCCTGTTAATCCAATGTGTTAGCTTTGTTTTGTTTAGGATACTTCCACAGTGGCGTGATGCGTGAGTGTGACTGAGGGGCGAAACGAAACTCACCCCTGCAATTTCTCGGACTATTTCTTCTCGTTGCTGTTCGAATACTGTTGGTGTGGAGGATCTTGGCTTCGATGTTGGTGTTGTGGACATATTGCACAGCGTGAAATGACTCCTTCTGGTTTAATTCAAATGTATAGGTACAGAGTATGTGTTGGATCAGAATTGAATGTTACAATTGATCAGGTGTGATCTTAATTTTATGCCTTTTCTAGACAATTACACGCGTGATGCTAGTTGGTTTTGCTTGTCAAGTTATGAGGGGCTGATTACTGATTGGGTATGGCTGCCCTCGTTGCTAACACGTGCCTTTCTGCCATGTTTTATGTTGCTACCGCCTTTGCATGTGATCGTAGCAGATCAGAATCACTGTTTAGCTAGGACTGCGCTAATACGTATACTTGAGTGAGCTGCTGGTTTTTATTGAATTTGCTTATCTCTATTGACCACGACTAGTCTTATCACTTCTGATTATCTAGCCACGTCGTAATGACTTCAAAAGACGACTAGTCTATCCGAAAGTGCTCAGAGACGTTAGTGGATAATAAATGACGCTGATGAGGTCCTTCCTGATCAAAGTGCCTCCGTAATCGCCGTTACGGACCTTCAGAGGGGACAAGATTGTCGTACCAGTAGCACTATCTCATTCGTTCATAACCTGGGGAGTTCAGCCCGAGATCTGCTCTATGACTTAGTGCTTCAAGTATGGGATTTTTCGTGAGCTTCCATGCACAATAGCCTGGCTGGATCGTGTTGCATATATGTATATACTGGGGGTTGAGATTGAATATCGAAGTGCTAGGCACGGTGGATCAGGACTGAGGGTGATGAGACGTGTATCTGAAGGAGCTGGTCATATGTTAGATAAGCAGTCATCTTAGTAACTATTGTTGGAAACCGGCATATATTGGATACAGAGGGTGGTAACTAACTAACCATGCTAACAATCTGACAAAGACACAATGCAAGTGCTGGGATAATGATGCCTAAACCAATAAGAAATGCCAATGAGCATCTAGTCGCGCCGCGAATATTTAGCGTGTCCACGAAATACCCATTGTCTAACAAGGGTTTTAATTAAAGCCTGGATGATGGATTTAGGGTCGCGTTGGGCATCTACGCCAGGTATACAATAAATTATACATCGCCATAGATTTAAGAGAATAAATGGAAAAAGAACTGGATAATAAAATATTCAGATCGCGTGCTTCTTTTGTGTAGTTTACAGCCAGTCATAGCCAAAACCAGGAGGAGATCTCAACAGACAAAAAGGGTATCAAAATCAAAGGCTGCTAAGCCCAGCCAGTCCAGTAAGCAAGCAAGCAATACCGAGTGGTTTCAACCACTGAGACCAGAATCTCCAAACCAAGAGAAATAAATCTAAACGATCTCGCTAATTGTAGGCAACCATCATATCGTATCGCATCGTATCCATAACCGATTTATTCGTAGGCACGTAGCATGTCAGAGTCAGATCAGAGCCAGAGTGAGGTAAGGAGTAGAGAGGTAGACACTGTATCCGACCAAACGTATCATTGACGTAGTAGAAATCGTCATGCCAGGAATTAATTCTTCTTCGGAATAAGAATATTGCTCAGCCGTTTCCAGCGCTGCGGCGGCGAAGACGAGGACTCTCGATCCTTTTCGATGCTTGCCTTCAAGGATGACTGGGTAGAGGAACGCGGTCGGCTAACGAGCGCTTCGTGGGACGCAAGTACATCTTCCAGTCGCACGTCTGAGTCGCTGAATTTCAACTGTGCGGAATCTTCGGGGTAGAGGATCTCGATGAATTTGGACGGCATGTCGTGCATTCTTGATCCTTCGGCTTGGGGTTTGGTCGAGGATAGAGCCGTTTGTTTTTTATTTAATTTTTTGTCCCCCCCTTTTTCTTTTTCGTACAGAGGCACGATCAAGGGACCAGGTTCACGAGTGAGCCCGGACCATGAATGACGATGGATAGTTTGGTAGATGGTTAAGTAGACTGTTGATAAGCGTAGAAGAGGAGTGGATTGCGGATATGGATAAGGGAGAAGTAGCGCGTAGATGAGGAAGAGCGATAAAATTCACGGAGAATAAATCCAGTGGATCAACGGGAAATGAGCGGAGGGGTCGTAAAGGAGGAGCAGACCAGGGTCGGAAATAAAAAACGATGATGCAGGAGCGCTAACGCGGTTTAGTCGGCGGAGTTTGCCGCAAAGGGATGTTAGATAAAGGATCTGTGAGATGATCTGCTGTGATATAGCAGTGAAAGGCTCTGGGAGTTGTCGAATTCGTCGTGGGTTCGAGATGAAGAGAGAGTTGTACGTGGATGTCTTATGATGCCGACGATGCAAGGGAATGACAACAGCCGTTACTTCCCTGCCGTGTCAATCTGTACGGCATGGAACACAACAGAAATAGAATGCCAGGGTATGATACTCTCTGGCATCAGGTCAGCTGTTGAGGAAGAGGCATGGTGGCGCATCCTATGGTGCGCAGTCCTCCGAAATGTGCCCTGAGAGTTGGTGATAGACAGCCCCAGGAAGGATGGGGAGGGATGGGGCTGACGATGGTTCGTCCGTCACCCTGCAGAGTAATAGGTTCTTCAGAAGTTACTCTGGACTAAGTAGATAGGTACTAGTAGATACTATAGTAATTAACAGTAGATCCCCACGACCGAGATGTTGATTTTACTGGAGAGAAATCGAATGGCCCAATCACGGGTTCGAATACGGAGAGCATGACGCTGCGCTGGTGATCATTCTTCTTTGGGGGATTTTTTTCCCCTTTCCTTTCCTTTCTCATTTTTGGCTGTTTTGTTATTCTTGTCCTGTCTTAATAATTATTCCATCCTCCGACCACCTGCCTTATGCATAAGAGAAACCTGCGCGGTGTGAATAGTCACTGCAGTAGAGGCGACTATTAGCATGCACAGGTCCCCACCAGACGAGCATTGCCATCGCAACTATCCAGGGGTGGAAACTGTGTTCTGTAGATATGATAAGAGAGAGTTATACATAGAATCTAGATGCTATTGAGTAGAATTCTTTCCCACCCTTTTGGCCCTAACGATGTTAGGTGCGATGATGTCACTGGCTGGGGAAGGCGTGCCCCTACGACTTACGGAGTAGGTGGTCGTATGCTCCCCGCACAGTTCATGCTCACTCATATTCCCTCCATAACTTTTTTATGCCATTCACCATCCACAACAGATTTAACCATGTCGTCTAACCGTGTTAAGAAGCATGGGCTGACTAACAAAAATCCACCTTCCCCTCCCTTATCCGAGAAGAATGGAGCCGACACAGACGATCGTCCAGAACGGCATGCCAACGCAGCGGTCCCACCGAAGCCCCAGACCGTCGTGCCCACCTCAGTCTCCGACGAGGATGAAGACATACCCGAGGATATTGACCCCGCTGAATATCGCACCCAGTCTCAGCGTGCTGTCTATGCACCCGGGGGCTACAACACCCTCAAATCATACAAAGGACAGGTCTACTCCGGTATGTCTGTGGGGGGATCCCACACCTGGACCTACGAACCAGGGACGTGGAAGGAGACGAAGGAGGAGCCGGATTTATGGAGAATAAACTACCGAACGAATAAACGACGGGCCAAGAATGCCCCCCAGGGCAGCGGTGCCCCTGTTGGTACCGAGTACCATTGGTTTATTGTTGCGCATCAGGTACGGTCTACCGTGTGCTGATTGATGCAGTGCTCTCGGAACCATAGCCACCGAAGTAACTATTGACGGGCATTACTCACGTCGTGCCAGTATGTCAAGAAGATCGATGCCAACACGTACGAAACCGACCTCAGCGGTTACAAGTATAAACTGGCGTATAAATCGGTAGGGTCGAATTCTTGGTCTGTGCCGACGGTGAAGAAGCAGCGTGAACGGGAGGTAGAGCTGCTCGAGGACGCGAAGCAGCGGGTTCAAGGCTTGCCTCCGGTGCTGGCATCGGAGAGGGTTAAAGTCGAGAAGCATGAGAAAGGGCAGCAGAAGTTGGATAGTATGTTTCGCCAGTCTGCAAAGCCAGGTAGCAAGAAGAGGAAAATTGGCGATAGCGGGGAGGAATGAGTGCTATGGACATATTGTAAACTGTAATCTTGCAAAGGAAGGGAGAATAATGTATTGTCTGACTTTTGTCTCGTTTGTATCATTGTGTGGATGCAACCCCTCGTATCTAAAACAACCGAGGAAGTACCGCCCAGCGGTATTTACTGTGTCAACCCCACTTCAGTTTAGTTATTCGAGCGATCTGAAGAAGCCGTGGGCACATCCCACCCTATTTGGTTGTACGATAGGTGGGCGACATGACCTTTTTTTAGATGAATAGAGTCAATTCACACAGAGGAACAATACTTGATGTATCCTGGTAAGAAGACATTAAGGCCATTGCTCAATGCTTCAGACAAGAAGACTTGGATAAAGCCACAAGCTCCAAGAGGGAGAACGAAGACAACCATTTTATCGTGGACTCATGGAGGTGGTGATCAACAAAATCTAGAATGGAAAAATGTCATATGATATAGTATTCTCTATTCGTAGCTCCTCAAGCATTGTTTATAATGACTTGCAGCTGAAAACGGTGCCGTAAACAACATGACTTACCTGTGCAGAATATAGCAGTGTGTAGATTTACCCTGTGGGATTGGCATGCCAGGCACCAGATTGGCTTCCTCTGTTTGTAATAGCCCCTATTGTTGCCACGGCAGAGGATACAGAGTCTGAAACCAAGTAGCAGCATATATGCGAGGTGGGCGTCCAATATTCCAAAAAATCCAAAGGACAGCCTAGCCAGTCAGTTAGAAAGGCCTACGTTTAGCCTATTGATTATTTTTTTTATCAGTTATTCGAACTGCAAGCTGATGATGGTATGGATAGCTGGGTCTCAAGTTCAATCGTGGGGAAACAACGAAAGCAAGATATAATGACGATAGACTGTTCTGTCCAGTTCTGAAGTTGTACAAAGGGATCATCCAAACCACAACGAGATTATTTCTGCAATTGGGAGGCACCAGAGGTGCAGGATGATGAAAAAAGTTGACTGGTATGTGGAATTCACGCCAGAGGAGCCTTGACTAACAGTAATGCAGATATTTCCATCAGTTCTTGGATTCTGATAAGCTTATGTCAGAGGTTGGCAGAATGATTCTGGGTGCTTGTTTCTTTCACTGTGTGCCGTGTTTTCAAGGAGTCATTGTCTTGCTGAGAGTCGTTAAATCACAGTCCTGCTTTAGGATAGTACAGGTCAGTCATCATACCTTTGAATAAAAAGCTTCACTCAATCCATTATGCGTAAAAGACGTTACTGAGTTCTATAGGAGAAATATGATCTTAGACACATCGTTGTTATATTTTGTTGGATATTGGCGATATTCTATTGAAAGTAGTAGTTTATCGGCCCAAAATCGGAGAGACGCATCTGAATCGGGAACGTCAACTGCAGCCTCATGTGGTCAGTTGTCGTAGACAGAATCTGTTGTAAATTGTGGTCGATTCTTCAGTAACTGAGCCTGAGTGAGCCAGTTTTCCGAGACTCTAAAATAACATGTTGCGGAGATGTTGACTCGAGACCTACCGAGAGAGGGAAAGAACGAAGGGATCAAATTTGTAAACAAGAGCCAATATGACTATGAAACGCGATAGATGACGATCCTTTCAAAACCAACGAACACATACAACAATGGCTTTGTGTAGATTTTGAACGTACGAATACAATAGCGAACTGATAAAGTAACTGTACATATATGCATATCTAAGGTACTCTATATACAATGCCTTATATAACCAGGTCTATGGCCCTTAGACAGCCGAACCAAATGCAGTTGCAAACTTTACGATGCAACAAGGAGAATGAAATCAAGAATATGCCTGCTAGAACAACATACCCAGTAAACCAAACACCTATAAAAGCCCAACAGCTGCTTATTCAAGGTCTATGTGCTTTGCATAGCTCTATCGTCCCTGCTTGCAGGGGCAGGGTGGGTAACTTATACGGCATTATTGGAACACGTCCAGCTGTTGTTGGACGAGCTGTCGTGAATTGCCTTTCCGGAAACGTAAAGACCCAGACCGCACTATGATTGTTAGTGTGGTTTATGGAAGATAGAGGGTGGGCAAAACTTACAATCGCAATTGCAATACCCAGAATAAAAATGTTCACAATAGTAAGGAAGATCTTATTGGGTGAGGAAAACCATTGCCCTTTGTTCATAACAAGCCAGAAAATGGCAGGCAGACCGTCTGTTGAAGTCAGTATCATGTATTATTGAGGCACTGGGACTATTCATTATTGGACTTACAGCTAAACCAGCTACCGAAGAGGGAACTCTGTAGCGAAGGATTAGTTATCTGAATTAACAGCGGACAGGAGGGAAGCCGTACAATAAGACTCAGCAGTTGGTTGAAGACAGGGATAGATTCGGCAATGACCCAAGCGACAACCCAGACGGCTAGCGCGATTGCCACCCAGCTTCCAATAGCCAGGAAGCTGTTTTGGTGCAAGTGGGCCGAGCCACGGAAAATGCGGACATAAATATATTTACAAGCGACGTGTCCAAAGACGACACCAGCGATGACGACCTATCCAATGTTAGAAACGAGGTATCATGGTTTCGGGAAAAATAACGTACGGTTGGGATAGCCAAGCCATAGGCGACCTTCTTCATCACGGGGCCTGCCGAAGACAGAGCAGGAGAGGCGACATCAGGTCCGGCGTAGCAGTAGATGACCATCGCAGTGACAATGTACATGCAAGTATCCAGGACCTGGAGCATTGCTAAGGACTTGGGGAAATCGCGGGGGTCGCTCATCTCGGAGATGAACCCGAAGAAGGCAACATGAGCAACTTTGTGAGAGTCAGTATCATGGAACCATGTAGTAGTGTATACAGAGAAGAAGAGTCGTACTGAAGGCAAAGATGATGTTGGTCACTGCCAAAAATGCCTCGTTGAAGGGAACGTGGGTGGTAATATCGTTCCGCACATTATCAGGAGCTTGTACTCCAATGGCAATCATTGTGGTCACGGTTGCAACAAGGATACTGGTGCAAGCTAGAGAATGTTAGTAGATGCTGATGTATACAGGGCAAAGAGAGTTCTTACAAACAATGGACATGATGTACACCTTGCCCACAGTACGCGGAAGAGCACCAATAAAGCTCACTATCAACCCAATTACCCCAAAAACAATGGTGCAGGTCCCGTGGTTGGTGATGGTGTTGAAGAGCACAGTGAAGGTGAGAATATGGCTGGCCATCAGGAAGATCAAGAACAGAAGCTGTCCAATGCCGAAAATTTCACGCCCGATGCGGCCGAGAAGCAGCTCTCCGGCATCTCCCATACTGTGAACCTGAGGATAACGCAGCTTGAACTGTCCAATAACATAACCAGTATACCATGAAATACCGGACATGCCGAGGATAATTAAAAGAGCTCTGCAATGGTCAGTCGGTCTGTATTCCTATGATATAAATGCAATAGGTACTCACGGGACGATTCCCAGAGTCGCAACAGCGGAGGGAAGAGATAGAATTCCCAGAGAGATATTTTCAGCAATCATAACTAGAATAGGCAGTTTAGACGGTCTGTATAGTATGTTCACCAGGAAATAGCTTCTTACGCATTCCACAGTGCCTGTAAAAAAAAAAAAAAAAGTCAAATCCTGGTCTCCATTAGAAGTTAAAAGCACTTTGGAGGGCAAACTCACCACCACTTCATAACCCTGTATTTGACCTCTCCGTACTCTTCATTACCAAAGGGGTCATTGTCCGGGGGCGACTCGTCAGGAGAGACTTTTTTCTCCATGTCTGTCGTGGCATTGTAGACATTGGGATCGTGGTGAATAGCCGTGGCGTCGAGTTCCTGGGGCGGACTCATGGTGATATACAAGAGATTATAAGAGGAACGATAGTCTATTCAGGAATAAATTGTCAATTCATAAAGAAAGGTGAGGTGTCAGTTAGCAAGGCCGGTCGAAATGACAGACCGCGCGCAGATGGAGGGATTCCGTGGACTAAATACCTCCAGCCGAGCCCCGTTTTCGTTCGTTTTCCAAGATTTTAGGTTTTAGGTTCGCAGCGTAGTGGCAATGGGCTTGCTGACTCAGCCACTTCCAGCCGACCACGACTTTTTGGCTATCGCAACCCTATCAATTACACATTCTATCTGCTAACCTCTGAACGCACAGTCCATTGGATACGGAGTAGTCAACTAGGTTGCTACACTGGAACTGCTTGTTTTTATTTTTATGTGTTTTTGCGTTCTCTTTACGGAGTATTCTGCTGGTTGCATCCACTATATGGAGTAGCAGCACACCACAAGTGTTACAGTGCAGTCAGCGCAGCCCCCCCGGCCAATTTATTTGCCCCCAGGTGACGTCCGAAGGAATGTCTCCAGGTGGGATGGCCAGTGAGGTGTTTCCATAACGTACGTGGAAATTATCAAGTGGATTTAAAACCGTGGAGGTAGCGAATCCCCGCATGGCCGATGTGGATAATATTTTCTGGGGAAGGAAACAACCCCTTCGGGTGCTCACGGCTCTGAGGGAGACGGCTTTAATTCTTTGGTTCAGGTGCGAGGGGCTCCTTCAGCCTGACCAGCAAAAGAAATCCACGCTGTTTCTCCGGCTACCCGGCTGGGCTTAGGCTTTCGGGCTGCCTTAGGCAAAGGATCACTCCGCGCATCCCTCGCGGCAGCAGAATTCTGGAATAATACTGGCCCGGCGAGGATCCTGAGACTTCGGCAGATAATCCCACACCGATAATGCTCTGGGGTACATACAACAGTACACATCATCAATCCTGCATTAATAACAATCCAGTGTGTTCCCATCACCTGCATGGGCTCCATACCGCAGTCCGAAATAGAAGGCGGTGTTCCCGTACCGGTCGGTCCCCACAGGCAGCCGGTTCCCGGGCCGGGTCCGGTCAGTGTACAAAACATCGCCTGTGGAGTTCAGTATGAATAATGAATACGGGCTGGGCAGTCCTTCCATCGGTGACAGTCTCCGGAAGCGAGCCGGATACTTGATTACCTTAGTATGCTGGCCCTGGCGTATGTTCATTCACTTTTCTTTCTCCGTTCCCCCTACGATGTTCTCTTTCTACTCACATGGATGTCTATGCGAGTTGCATTTTCGCAGGAGATTCGAGATTTGATGAGAGCCTCGTGTCGCGTCTGAATATCGTTTCCCATCCTAGAGAACCCAAGATAACCCTATTCCAGAATAGCGGAGAAGGAGTCTCTTTGTGTCAGAGGCAGTGGGGTCTAGCTAGATTGAGTGGGTCTTATGCATGGACTTGTACCTGGATACATGTTACCTTCTCCTGGAGGCCTTATTTTCTTTCGTGTTTAGATATAGTAGAGGCTCGTCTATATCTCAGTAGAGAGCCACTATGTAGTACTCTGTAAGCTATATCTAGTATCCGAGTTGCTTTTCTTCTTCTCAAGAGGCGTACGCCCCAGCCGGATGTCAGAAGCTTGATCCTTCCTAAGGCTACCAAGACGGAGTTATGCCCGATTCGGCAAGCTGCGCGTGAATCCTCCGCTTGCTGATTTGGCAAAACATGGATAGCTTCGGAAATGTAAAGAATGTGATTTTCATATGAATATTCCTCATCGACTATAAACTGATACCTTGTCATTGTTTCCCAGATCTCTCTGTCTTAGACATCGAGATTGCGGTATTACTGCGAACCCCAGAATTTTCCCAAGCAAACCTGGAACGTGTGCTTGGCTGATCTATGCTGGGATCGATATCCACAAAACAATCAACGAAGCATGGGGTAGGGTAGGGGTAGTTTACCACCTGAGTAATCTGTACAGATGACATCTTTTCGTATGCTCTTGGCTTTCTGATAGGACCCACTTTCTTTTCGGTGAGAGATTCACAGAGAAGAATACTCGAACCCGTATGAAATTAACAACTGTTGCTGTATTCTCCTACACATCTACCACCCACCATTCCATAAATGCATTCCTCTATTGTGAACAGAATTTGCTATTATGTAATCTCTGATAATCTGGTCAATCGTGTGCTCAGCACATAATCGCCTCCCATGTTCGTTGGGACCGTAACTGACAATCTGCACAGCCGCATGGGATTGGCCGGTAGCGCGTCTTGGCATAAAAGTCTGGATAGAACCAAACCTTCCCTCCAATGGCACCGGAAGCAAAATTCTAGAAGCTGTCGCAAGAGTTAAGCCCACCAATAATTTGCCTTTAGTGAGACGTGTAACACTCCACTGCTCCAGAAAGCCCCAGAAAATACCTGAAAGGAAATTCGCCCGCCTATCAGTAGTATCAGCAGCCCTGGAAGCGAAGGTGATATCTTCCAAGTACGGACTAGTGCAAAGATTAGGTATTTGAGTTATTCATACCGATGATTAAAGTTATCATGCACGTACTCCAACGTGGTGAAGATCTTGTACATGGCAAATGGGCCCATATGTAACTAAGTTCTGCTGTGGATGAGCATAATCCACACTGAAGGCTTTTTTCTTCCAACCCTGCTGAATTACATACGATTAAGTGTTTGTGCATATGTATATTCTACGTGTATGCGTCCAATTTGAAAATAGCATATTAATGTGATCGCTTTTTGCTTGAGAATCATATTCGGAGCCAGACAACGACCATACCTTTTTATGGCGTTTTTAAAATGTGTTCCTGAAAGTATGTACTTTGCTCTGTTCCGTGCAATACATTAATTAACCCGCTGGAATTCTTGCACACATCGTGCCCTACACAATGGTGGCCTCCCCGGTCTACTATATCAAGATGTTGTCAGATTTGTCCTACCAGACCAGGGCTATTTCGCTGATTGTCAAACCTTGGCTTTGACAAAAAATTAGAAGCTAGAAAGGACACATTATAATTTGAATTATGCTCCCATGATGATTGCCTCTACGGTCTTATGCATAAACACTGTGTACTACATTAACATGCCAAGTTATGTATACAGCTCTCGATTGTCACACCATTCAATATAAGATAAGTCAGAAGCCGAAACCTTTCTCCGAATCTCCCGGTGAGGGCTAGTATTACGGAGTAAGTCAATAAGACCTTGGTATAAATGATAACAGGGTCTATCAAGAGTTTCTTATGCTCTTGTAACGCACTGTATGCTGCTAATTACCCATCCGCTAAGATGCTTCGAGTGGAAGGAACAGATTACGATTTCGACCCAATATGCTGTCGAATGATCCACTGCACAGTAAATAAAGAGCGAACATTGAATATTAGTGTGGTGAACATACTAGACAGGCAAAAATTAGGCTAGGGCAGCAGACCGTAAATCCGTATCCTTCATTAAGAAATAAGCAATAAGTCCAACTGTCGTCATGCCCTCTATATCAAGTAGGACAGAATAGACAGTCATTCAAACACCATCCTGAGTCACCAACTTACGCCAACAAATTATCATTCCCAAGTTCATTCTGCGTGTATCGCGAATTGAACTTCACCACTTTCTTCACATTATTATAATCCGGAACGCTAAGTGGAAGCGGCACCTCGCTCAGGAACCACTGCACCTCCTCGGTACAAGGAGGTGTGGTGAGAGACCCAGTATAATTATAAATATAATTCCGATCGAAATGAGCTTCTAGGCCAGAGAAGGCTATCGATCCGGTTATGGTAGATGTTCCTGGTTCAGTGACTTCACCAACATGATTGAAGATACTATCAAAAGGATGAAAGGTGGTTTGATTCTCAGAGATTTGAAAGAGGAATCCCACGACGGCGGTTTCCTCTGTTCTCGTTAGTCATATTTCGTCCTTTATGACGATGGTGATGGAAGAAACATACGCTGTCTTCGAAAGGAAAAATGCAATTCCATGGGAAAATACTCTCCATTCACGCGGTGTTCACTAGGAGTGTGGAAGTTGAGTTGGGCTAATTGATATTGTCTATTTTCCAAGGTGAGAGATCCATTCGTTGATACTTGAAGGCCGGATCCTGTGTTCTCGAGAGTGGAGCCGTTGGTAGATGGGATATTTAGATGGAGGGAACCATGGTTGGCGTGGTCAATATCCTCAGAGGAGATGTCAATAGGCGATTGGGTGCGGCCAGTAGCACAGATGGAACTATTCTCTGGATCGACATAATGCCAATGAAGAGGGCCCGATTCTCCAGCGTATGTGTAGTTGGCTATTTGGGCCTGTCTTGCGTCCCTTTCAATATGAAAGTGGGGATAGCTGAGAGTTGTTGTGACTAGGGAATAAAAGATCAATAAGAGCTTCATTTCGCGGAATAGGAATAGACAAAAGTCAATCAAATTTGGCGAGAAGAGTCTAAAGAATAGAAACAGGTTATATATCTTAGAGGAAGTGTGTGGGTGTAACATATCAACCCATGCTTGTACTATCAATCAGACCACTATCACCAAGTCCAACGGGTCGACCATGTCCCGCTTCGGCTTCATGGCGACAATTTTTACCGTCTTCTCCCGTTCAAGCCATAGAGTGATCATGAAGTGCTGGGTTGCATTAAATGTCGAGAGCTTATGGATTTTGTAGAGATAGTCGTACCGAAAGACTTGATGGTGATACACGGTTGTAATACCAGAAACGGCTGGTTGTCATCATAGAGCAAGATAGCCATCAGAGTTGAGATATAAACGGCCAGATTGAAGTGAACAAAGCATGCCAGCGCTATATGTACTAATCTCTCTCTATCTCTGCTATACATGGCTGTTATCGATTAGAGGCTAGATTCTCGATTCATGCCCCAGGCACGTATACGAATCTATCTTCATCGAAGCGAAATGCACGGTGTAGTACCAGATATCACATTCTCCATCCAAGCCTCGGGATATTAATTGACATGTCCTGTGTTTTCACGGGAGCTGGAATCTTCCAAGTTGCTTTAAGTCCCCGAAGAACATGCGCGTCTGACTTGGTGTATTGCGGTTTAATAACACGTAAGATTATAAAAAGGCCAAGCTCGTTGTGATCGTCGACATCTGCATGTTCCCTGCTTATTTTGGTTTCTTAGATTCTTCCTGGACTGGAAGATATAAGGACGCAAGCCCACCTTTCATATGGTCATATAATAACCATCTGGCTCCTACTAAACGACATCGATTTAGGGTTCCAAAACTTTTCAATCCAATTTCCGACTGGACAAGTCACAGTCAACGTGATTCAGAGCTCGCAAGCACTTCCATATTTTGTTGCAGTCGATGGATCCGGATTTGCGACGGAGAGATTATTGTCCCGACGGGACCTCGGCTGTCCATCCCTGGTATTCCTCCGCTGCAGCAACGCGAACAACATACAAATTCAACCAGATACCCTGCACACAAGGCTTTCAGAATTAATAAATGCTCTCACCTTGTCACAACTGTGAAAACTATGCGTGCTATTGCCATCTCCTCTTATTCCACACCGTCAGGATATGAGCTGCGAGATCTGCCCAAGCCCGAGCTGCGTCGAGAAAATGACGTCATCATTAAGGTCCACGCAGCAAGCGTCAACCCGGTGGACGTGAAGCTGGCCTCTGGTCAGATGAAAATGGTATTTCAGAGTTTGTATGTATGGCTTGTTTCTACTAGAGCCAGTGCTAAGTATTGATTCCTCTTAGATTCCCATCTCCTATTGGCTTTGACTGCGCCGGAACCGTCGTCGAGATAGGCTCAGAAGTCACCAGATTCAAGGTCGGCGATGAGGTATATACTCGACTCCCTGGGGCATATAAAGGCATGTACTGCGTGGCACATTGAGTGGCGTGTGTATGAAGGGCTGACCGAGTGCTAGGTTCATGGAGTGAATATGCTGTGTGTCCGGAGGATTGCGCCGCTTTGAAACCATCTTCGATATCTTTTGGGGATGCGGCGTCGCTTCCCCTAGCCGCTGTTACTGCTATCCAGGCACTTAGAAAATACGACGGTGACTTGTCTGGAAAAACCGTGTTCATACCAGCTGGGTGTATGTGTCTTCCTGTGCGGTTCTCAACGTGTCTAATTGAGTCTAGTGAGTGGAACCGGGGCCTATGCATGCCAGTTAGCCAAAAATGTCTTCAAAGCGGGAAAAGTGATCACCACAGTTTCTACTGCGAAAGTACCAAAAGTTGCGGAATTACTGGGGGACAACGTAGTTGATGAAAGTGAGTGACTGGATGTCCACATAAGAATCCATACCCTCACTAATAGAAACAGTAATCGACTACAAAGAGTCTGATCCAGCGACCGCAATCCCCGCCAAATCGGTGGATTTTCTCTTCGACACCGTCGGCGTGGCAATGGAGTATCTACCACTTGTACGGCAAGATGGCTGGGTGATTTCCATCTCTACCATGCCGAGTGGAAGCCAGCTTCAGGAGTGGGATATCATGCATCTACCGCATAATCCAACTGTGCCTGCGTATGTCCGTATACCGCTGAATCTGCTGGATCGGATGAAACGATTAAAGGCGCAGCGCTACGGTGCTCACTACGAGTATATGTTTCTAACTCCAAGTGGTGAGGATCTTGATTCGTTGAGGGCGTGGGTTGAGGAGGGCAAGGTGAGGCCGGTTGTTGGAACGGTGGCTGATTTTCATGACATTGATGCCATCAGACGGGTATGTCAGGTTGTGTATGATGGTCAAGGGGGGCTTGGGAAGGTGGTGATTAGTATGGTGGAGTAAGGGACACTAATGGATATTGAGAAGTTGAGATGACCGAACACTATCTAGTGATTTAATGATGGAACTGCTTTATCATATTATTCTACATAATTACCCGGAAGACTGGAATAGTATCTCATATAGTGGATTCCTGGCGAATCGCCGGCACTTAGCGTAGCTTAAATTTGACTGAACCAGACATCTAGTATGATGCCCAATTTCATATAACAACATTTGTCGCATGTACACTGTTGGTAAAGGGTTCACCTAATCGTATAGTTAGCTATAGCCAGATTACTACCCATAATTTACAGGTACATAACATTGCAATTCCAGCATTTAGGTACAACAAGACAACATGCTTCAAGCTCCGTTCTTTGCCCATATCAATGGCTATTCACCCTCGCCACTTCAACCATAACTTTACAACAATCATCTGGCCCAATTTCGAATGCTTCAACTTCCAAATATATCCACAACAGTTATTCCAAGACTGAGGTCGAGTCGAAACAAGCTGCGGAGCTTGATCGTAAGTAATGAATCCTCTCCGATACCTACTAATGAAGTGTCATAGTTAATCTCTGAAGGGCTGCGCAGCGTAAGCCCAAGAATGGTTTTCCTTAGTTCTTCCGTAATTAACTCTCTTGCACTTTGTGTTTCCAGAACTGCAGTGTCGGGCTTGATTTGGCCTATCAGTTGTTTCAGAGGTTCGCTGTTACCAGTGTTATGGCTGACATTGTTTTCTTCCCAAGAGTTTTGCACATGACACATCCCCATTCGTGGATCACGGCTCTCAAGTGATTTATTTTGTCGCGAGTCTCCCATGGTACAGTACTTCGGAGCCCGACAATAATCTGACTTTTGCTAATAGATAAAGAACCCTGTCGATGATTGCATTCTGTGGGCAATGAATTCTCAACGCTCCACTGGACAGCATCTAACAGGCTTTGCTCCCGGAGACTGTAAGTCGATAGAGAGAAAGAAGGTGCTCAAGAATGTCTCTGGTAAGACTCACATACCTGACATACTTTATGACGTTTGTCCATGACAGAGCAAGAGAGTTTCAATTTGTGCTGGTACTGAACGAACGCATCGAGGAAAGCATTCGCTACTGCATAATTTGGCCTGCCCATACTGACCTAAAATCCCAGACAAAGAACAGAAAAGAACAAAGTAATTGATCTTGCATTTTCACTTCTCAAGGCTGGTATGTGAGCTCCAAGTCCCTTGGATTTATGGGTTTTACTACTTTGTACCAATCTGCAAAAGACATCTCTACCAGAGGCTTGGCCTGTCTTAAGATCAGCTCACGCAGGTTTTGGACAAAGAATGCGGCATATGTACCTCAAGCACATTGACACTTGCATAACTCTAAAGGGAGGCGGAGTCCAAAAATCTGTCACCATTATCCTCGAGCACTTCGCGAATATTACACCCATGTATATACCGGTAATATTAATGCATTTCTTACAGCTCCTGTAGCCGAACGCAGGCTCCCATTTCTGCACCTTATTGGCTTATTTGTAGCGCCCAAAAGCAGCAGTGTGCTTTATGTCTCAGCCTTGCACTTGCGCCTCTCCCACTCTCCTGATTCAGTATGAGATTTAAACCGCAGATAAGGTCGACCGTGTCTCGAATAGATGGCAGACAGAAGAGCTTTTCCTCCCTCGGATTATACTCTGGCATGTATCTGTGCTTTGTCGATAGAGCTGGCCGCTGCCACGGCTATGCTCGATGAAACTCCAAGCTTCCATCTGTTTCTACCCCCAACAACGCCTACATCCTGGGATAAATAGAGGGCCACAATATTGTCCTAACCTGTCTACCATCTGGGATATACGGCACGACATCAGCAGCACGGTTGTTTCTCATCTACAGTCAGACCCTCCAAATATTTGATATGGGGTTATTATTGGCATTGGAGGTGGAGTGCCAAGCAAGACGGCTGATATTCGACTGGGCGACATGGTTGTCTGCAAACCTACCGGCACGTCTGGCTGCATTATACAATATGACTTTGGAAAAGCAGTCAGTAGGGGGCATTTCCACTATAATGGAATGCTAAATCAGCTCACACGCGTTCTATTGACTGCAGTGTTGCTACTGGAGTCGACCTCGGTAAGGAGAAAACTGGATCATATTTCAAGAACATCCATGATACTGGAGTGTAATCCACATATAAAGGCCACATTCTCGAGACCCCGCAAGACTGCCTTTTCCCTGCAGCCTATAGCCATTCGTACTTAGAGATTTCATGCATATTAGGTGATGTTGATTAGCAAATCGCTCGTACGCCACGAACTTCATGTAAGCCACCGATTCATTGCGGGATCGTCGCATCCGGAAACCAAGTTGTGAGGGATGCTCATACATGAGATCAGATAGCACAAAGACTTAATGCTTTTAGTTTTGAGATGGAAGCAGCAGGGGTTATGAGTTACCCCTGTCTTGTAATCCGTGGAATTTGTGATTACTCTGGTTTGCACAAAAACAAAGACTGGCAGGGATATGTAGCACTTACTGCAGTAATATATGCCAAAGGAATTTCTATCAGTAGTTTCATTGCCAGCCACCTAAAAATCGGCGGCAAATAAACTGTTTGAACCCGTGATTGACAGTTTAGAGCAATATACTAACTGTCCTTGAAGCCCATGGATTTAATATCCCTCTAGACCTTACATCCGTACCTGTAAATGAGGAGCTTATTGGATGACAAGTTTACCTGGATCGTCTTTGGGGTTACCTACAGCCACCAAGTTCGCAATCGCGAAAGGTTGCCATCCTCCATGGCTTTGGTGGGATAGGAAAGAGAGTTGGCAATCCAGTTTGCACGAAATCATAGAACTGACTTCACCGCAATCTTCTGACTCAGTGGCAAGGATCAATCTTTTAGTTCTTGTCTCCCCCAGACACGAGGAAATTCTGTGGATCTTAAAGCGACCACCGAAGAAGAAGCAGAAGAAAGAGCCAGTCAGGTACTACAGTGGCTAGCTATACCGGGTATTCCCAGCTGGTTAATTATCTTTGATAATAACGACCGGTATTCTCCGTTCCAAGACCACAGCCGCAGTGGATAAGATATTTGTGAATTATCTCCCAAAGCAGACCATGGATCTATTCTTATTACCTCCCGGCTTCAAAAATTAACAGTGCTGGGAAGGTCCTTTCCAGTCCAAAGACTTGCCGTAAGGACGCCATCCAACTCCTATTACAGAGCAGCAGCTTTAGGGCTTTGTCAGCGGTGGCTTCGTCAGCTTGGGCCCTCCCTGTGTCGTGTCTCTTGCTGGCGACAAGGTTGACGAAATTGGTGCCCAGCCGGGAGGATTTTGCCTGGCCATCGCTCTAGGCGCCTTGACCGGTCTTCCTTTCGAGGGTGCGATCATGACCCATGAGAACGAAAAGTGCACTGGTCTGATGAGTTTTGCTGGTGCTACCATTATTATGGGAAGTATTTTGACTGGCGCTACTAGTGTAATGAAAAGTGTGCACAGCTGCGAAAGAAGCTTTGAACGAGACAGCTGGACATAAGAAAGTAGAATGATAGCCACACTTCTTGTTATATACTAGAATTTCCGTTTTTCTTCTTCTAGGCACATCTCCTCTGGTCTTTTCTTTTTTCAAGGCAAGCGTAGGGCACGGAGAGCATGTAGAGAACGTCGAGAAGGCATGACTGACACTGACGATACAACTTTCCATCGGTGCGGTGTTTGTGGTTTTCATTTTCCGTTTTCCTTTGCACCTCAACTTAAAATACGAAATCAGATCGGTAGAGTAAGTATGATTAGTGCCTTGTCGAAGGTGCTATTTCCTATTTAGCCAATTCCACTTATGTGAGCACATATTTATCTTTCTACGTGCTATAAACTATAAACTACATGTTAATTATTGATCCATGATGGGCAGTTCCGGAACACAAATCGTGCACATTTGCTACCCATAAAAGATTGCAGATAACGCTCTCTTCAGTGTAAAAACAAGGCGAATACGTACAGGATTGAATGCTAAACTGGTGACCTACTCCCAACGTCAAATTTTGGAGATTTAGGCATGTTACCAAATCTGAAAACAAAAGAAAACAAAGAAAAGGAAATAAAACAAATGCAAAGTTACGGAACTACAGTAACAAGATAAGCTAGGAGCAAACAGAGTTATCAGCTCAGATTCCCACTCCACCGTGCCGTTTCCGTTCGCATGCCTATTGCCGTTCAGCCCACCACCGACTGTCCCATTCGGTCTCAGCTCAATGATCTGCGTCAAGCATGCTGTCGAGCTCGATGGACATGGTCCTTCAAGCAATGACAGGCTTAATACAGTTACTTATTACGCAACGTGAGGAGAAATATAAAATTAGAAGCTGTAGAAGAGTGTAGCAATTTGCTTTTCCCATCCAAGTCTGGCATTCCCTATAGATATAGGGCTTATATTTATCTACATATCATGAACCGTTAGATTCCAAAATCCAACATCTGCGTGCAGACTCTTGCATCCTATCTCAGATTTGGTTCCTACGATTTACAAGATCTTGCGCAACAGATGCGGTTCTGGAACGAAAGAATTCCATTATATTAAATCACAGCTGCACACTTCATTTTATCCTAGTTATGAGAATTGCATAAGAGATCCTCCAGGGGGTAATCTCTTATGGATAAGCATAAGCGTACCCCGCATAAATGAAGCATAACTCCGCATAAACCCCAGAAGTGGAGTACCTCATTCTCCGCGTTGATTGACCGACCCCTAGCGCTCTCTGGCATAAGGGTCCAATATATATAATCCGATTCCCTCTGATCGGGGGTTCTGTATCTGTGTCTGTGCCTAACGTGTCAGGAGACAATGATACCATGCCTGATGCGATGGATCTGGAAAAAACAGCTACACCACAGGAAACCAGGGAGAATGGGGATCTCGACTGGGATGGTCCAGACGATACGGATAACCCGATGAGGTGGTCGACGGGTAAGAAAGTACGCCAGCTGTTGTTGATGGCGGTGAATACTTTTATCACGTAGGTCAAAAAACGGCCCAAGAGAGAGAGAGAGAGAGGGGTAACATAGATAGCCCTCTCGCCTCGTCCATGTTCGCCCCCGGCGTCGCCGACGTGATGCGCGATTTTCACACTGCCGATAGAATGCTTGGCTCGTTCGTCGTATCCATCTACGTCCTGGGCTACATGGTTGGTCCATTCCTCATCGCCCCGTTGTCCGAGCTGTACGGTCGTCTGCCGCTGTACCACGTCTGCAACGTTCTGTTCCTGGTCTTCACCATCGCCTGTGCCGTCGCGCAGACTCTGCCGCAGCTGATGGTCTTCCGCTTGCTGGCCGGCGTCGCTGGGGTCTGTCCTTTGACTATTGGCTCCGGCACGGTCGCCGATATGATCCCTAAGGAGAAACGAGCGGGCATCATGGCCGTGTGGGCATTGGGACCCATCATGGGACCGGTTATCGGACCCGTTGCTGGGGGGTTTCTAGCGCAGGAGGAGGGTTGGCGCTGGGTGTTTTGGGTGATTGCCATTGCGGTAGGTCAGCCTGTAATATATATGTCAGAAGGCTAATAAGATAGACCGGAGTAATGACCGTCGCCTGCATGGCATGCTATCGCGAATCGTATGCGCCGGTGATCCTGGCGCGACGAGCACGACGTCGAGCACCCGACAAACTAACCTCGTCCAGCGGACTCACCCTGGATCTGTTCATCTCGACACTGGGCCGACCTATGAAACTGCTGTTCCGCTCGCCCATCGTCTTCCTGATGGCGCTATTCGCCGCCATCACCTACGGCTATCTCTACCTGATGTTCACGACGCTGACCCCGATCTTCGAGACCACCTACGGGTTCTCCCCCGGGGTAGCGGGCCTAGCATATCTAGGATTTGGCATCGGAAGTCTGATCGGGCTGATGATCTGCGGTATCGTATCGAATCGCATCGCCGAGGCCCATTCGGCACGAGGCTGCTTCACCCCCGAGTCGCGTCTGCCGCCGATGCTGGTGGGTTCGTGGGCCATCCCCGTCGGTCTCTTTTGGTATGGCTGGTCGGCTCAGGCGCAGACGCACTGGATAGTGCCGATCCTGGGCACCGGGGTGTTCGCCATGGGACTAATGACGGTGTTCATGGCATCCAATACCTACCTGGTGGATTCGTATCTGAGACACGCAGCGTCCGTCACAGCCGCCAGCACGGCGCTGCGATCGCTGGTCGGCGCGGTGCTCCCGTTGGCCGGACCAGACATGTACGCTGCTTTAGGGTTGGGGTGGGGGAATTCGCTACTGGCGTTTATTGCGCTGGCCATGTGTGCATGTCCACTGTGGTTCTGGCGATATGGGGAGAGGATCCGCACGCATCCACGGTTCCAGGTGCGGTTGTAGAACTTGTAGGTGCTATAGGTGGTCATACATAAAATACCCGAAAGCAGGCAATTAACAGGGATGCGAATATGCAAGGGTCTGAAGGGGTAACCGAGCTCCGAGTTGCCGAGCGGGGTACAATGTGTTTTTATTTCTCCAACTCACCTGTGCTCTAATAATACATCTCGATCTATCTTAGACCAGTCCTCATATCCTCAGAAATGATCTTCGAAACGTTGCTCCGTCATCCCCTGCCCTCCTCCGATTTGCTCTCCTACATCTTCGACCATCCTCAGTATGACCAGGACGAGCCCCTTTATGTCGACGTGCATTGTCCCTCGCGCTCCATCTCGTGCAACCAGGCGCGTCGCGTCATCCGTCGATTGATTGCCGGGCTGCGAGTCTGGGGTGTCTCTCCAGGGGACTGCGTGGCTATTCACTCTTTCAATGATGTATCTACCTTTGCCTACCTTTGCTTATTTGTGTTTTGTTCTTAACCTCTGTGCATATTAACTCTACTGCAGATCTATTATTCCATGCTGGTGCTGGCCATCATCGGCGTCGGTGGCATCTTCACCGGCACCAACCCAGCCTACACCACATTGGAGCTGGCGCATCATTATAAGGCCTCGCGGACGCGGTTCGTCATCGCGGAGCCGGAACTGCTGGACCCCGTGCAGGGAGCCATGAAGCAGCTACACATGTCCCCCGAGCATCTCCGCGTCTTCAACGTGCACGATCAGCCGGTTCCCGCAGGCCTGCAGGCCTGGACGCATCTGCTGGACCACGAGGAAGCCGACTGGGTGCGCTTCTACGACGCGCACACCTGTCGCCGCACCGCTGCCGGCCGTCTCTTCAGTAGCGGGACCACCGGTCTGCCCAAGGCCGTGACCATCACGCATCAGAATCTGATCGCGCAGCATGAGCTGGTCTTCGAGGTGCATCCGAAGCCGTATCGAGTGAGTTTCTATCTGAGCTCACTCCCATCCATGGAGTATCCACTGTACCCGACCATCTACAGAGACTAATATAAGCAGGTCAGTTGCGTCATGCCCCTCCCCATCTTCCACGCCGCCGCCGCCCCCTTGGCGCACATCAGTGTGCTTAAAGCCGGCCAACCCATCTACATGATGCGTCGCTTCGATTTGCTCGGATACCTGCGTGCCGTCGAAACCCACCAGGCTACCGAGGCGATCCTCGTGCCGCCCATTGTCATTGCCATCGTCATGAACCCCCTGTCCTCGGAACGGGGATACCTCAAATCCCTGCGCTTCGCGTGCTGCGGGGCCGCCCCTCTGGACCGCGATATGCAGGCGCGATTCCGCAAGCTGATGGCCCCAGACGCACCCTTCACCCAGGTCTGGGGTATGACGGAGACCTGCTGTATCGCGATGCACTTCCCCTACCCGGAGCCGGATGACGGGAGTGTGGGTCGATTAGGGGCCAATATGGAAGCAAAGTAGCCCTCCCCCTTCCTTTTTTCTCCTCCTTCCCTTCACCTCTTTATTTCTAGATAGAATGATAGAATGACTGAGGAGATAGATTGGTCAATGAACAAGGAGAGAACATCTCCGCATACAACGTCCGCGGAGAACTGTGCGTGCGCGGCCCCACAGTGACCCCGGGATATTTCAACAATGAAGCGGCGAATGCCGAATCATTCGACGACGACGGATGGTTCCACACGGGAGATATCGCGTACTGCGACAGCCAGACGCGAAAATGGTACATCGTCGATCGCAAAAAGGAGCTCATCAAGGTGCGCGGCTTCCAGGTGGCCCCGCCGGAGCTGGAGGCCGTGCTGCTGAGCCATCCGCTCATTGTCGATGTCGCGGTCATTGGCCTACGTGGCATCGTCCCCGATGAGGAGCTGCCCCGGGCGTATGTTGTGCGAAGACCGGGAGGGGAGGCGCTGACAGAGGACGAGGTTAAGGAGCATCTCTTGAGTCGGTTGGCAAAGTACAAAGCGTTGACAGGCGGAGTGAGGTTCGTGGACGCCATTCCAAAGAATGCCAGTGGTAAGATCTTGAAGAAGGTATTGAGGGAGGAGAGTCAGAAGGAAATCGGTCAGAAAGTGAAATTGTAGACCGATCATCTTGATTGTCGGATGGCATGCACTATTAAAGATTATTATCGCCATCTCGTTAGTCGTACCTAGGTCTGGCTCCAAACTCGGCATCATTTCCGCATTTTCTGAATTCTTTCAACACTGGTAAAGGTGTAAAGTCACTAAAGTGGCGTTGCCAGCATCTATCAGATCCTCCCGTATTTCAGTCTGCTCCTGTGTGAAAGTCACCCATTCCCGAATCTTATCCGGACGGGCTTATTATCCGCGACTTCCGGCGCTTTTAGTCCGAGTTTCCTTATTTATTTGGACAACCAGGACGAGGAATAGATGCCCACGACATGCGTCGAGAAACTCCGAAAGGGTGGTGTTTGGCGGTTGCAGCCTTTCCTCCTAATATCCCGATCCGTATGCAAGGTCCAATACCTGTTTCTGCTGGATATGCCCAATGTACCTTTTCACGGTGGCTAGTTCCACTAGGGATAGTGGGAGAGTCATGGCCGAGGTGTACTAGGCTCCAATTTTGTCATACTGTTTCGACATTGTATGGATGAGGACTGCGTGAGGAAGGCTGAGAGTACTGGAAACGGAAAATTGAATCCACTGGGATCAAGTCTTTAAGCGACAAAAGCTACCCAGGGATTTTGTACATTGCTTAGCACTACGTGAATCCTCCCTTTGCCCCTCTTGTGCGTGTGACCTCTTTACAGGCTAACAACTTATGTATCCTTAGTTAACCGAGCTGACCGACTGAGAGTGTGGCTGAACTATCAATATACCGATACTAAACCAGTGGGAGAGAGCCTACTAGTACTCAGGAGAGATATTCATCTACTAGGACCCGCGTGCCTGGAATACGGAGTATAGGCCGTATGGAGTAGGTATTAACTAAATATTCCAATATAGGGTTGGCTGCCCACGAGCCTGGCGCGAAAGTTGACTAAGGCTTGCGATAGACGATCTAGATGACATACTGTACTCCTGAGCGCTCTAATTATGTAAACGCTAACTCAAGTTAACTAGTGGTCTTAGAATCCGACATATGTAGAATTAGATTCTGTGCATAGTATCAGTCCAAGGCGTTTTTTTTACGTAGCCTAAGTGAAATACAAAGCAACTTTCTGCTTTATGGCACCGGGTTCCCATTGGGCGTGTGCCAATCAATATAATAGTGGCTTCGTAGCACCGATCCCCTCTCGATTCACTTTCATCTTCTCTTTGAATGACAATGACTGCCCATCTTTGGAATCTGTGGGAATCGCGTTCCGTCTGCGGTGGTTGTTTTTGACCTTTTTAGCTGGCTTATTGACTATCTACAGGGCTGTGGTGATCCAGCACACTAGTAAAGTCAAACTACAAAGTCCCAACAAAGTAAGTCTCGAGGCGTGCTGTACACCCGAATTGGGCTCGCTCGATACTAAAATTGCGAACGACTCAGAGCTGCGGTGGATGAGATAATCAAATCGCAGACTGCCATACCAAGGCATGCATTCCTTTCTAAAGCTATTGCCAAATATAGCTTGGAATGGTTAGTATATGCTAGGTCAGTGGCTTTGAAGTTGATTATAGAATTCTTGTGGCCAGCTGCGCAACCGTATCTCTACGTAAAAGGCTGCTTATATAGGTATAACTAGTAGGCTCTGTTATAAATATTGTCTATTTTGCCTCTTATAGTATCTATGGATACTTGGTGACTACCTATCTTAATGAATGTATAGTCTGCGTCGACTTCGGCTTCTATTCCGTATCTATACCCTCTATCACTGAAATGGCCTTACTCTACCTTGAAGTAGAACTAACTGTCTTTCCCTGAATCCTCTCTGCCATATTATTTCGTCATTTAACGATGAGAGTAAGAGCAAAACCAATTCGTCTTCTGATACTGGACCTAGATAGAAGTAGAAGTAGAATAAATATCGACTACAGAATACAACTACACATTCGTCTGGGGCACATGTGCCGTCCTCTGTTTCTCCCCCGACCCACGATTCTCACTGGTGTCCAACTCGGGAAACACAAACTTGGAACTATGCCATGGCTTCACCTTCATCACGTACATCGTATCGATTTCCTCCAGGGTACGTCCGCGGCCTTCAATCACAACAGTATAGACTAACGCGGCAGCCAGAAATAAACACCCGGCGAACACATACCCGAGTCGAAAATCAATCGCGCTGGTGATGAACGGCGTGAAGAAAGCCAGGAGGAAATTCCAGAGCCAATTCGACGCCGTGGCCAGCGACATCGCCCGCGCGCGATACTCGGATGGATACAGCTCTGCGATGATCGTCCATACCATGGGTCCCCACGTGCTGGCGAATCCCAGGATGAAGAGACAAGCGAAGACGACCATGACCACGCCGGGGGTCTCGGTTCGTTCCGGATTTTCGTGATCCAGAAGGAAATGCCCGACGGAGGCGAAGATCATGAAACAGACGAACATCCACAGTGCGCCGGCAATCAGCGAGCGACGTCGTCCGTAGTTCTCGATGAGATATAGACCCAGGAACGTGGTGCCGAAGTTCACGCCACCTAGGATCATCTGCGTGACGTAACTATTCTCGATCCCTGCACCGCGGAAAATCGTCGTGCCGTAGTAGAAGAAGTAGTTGGCGCCGGTTAGCTGCTGTAGCGCCTGCAGGGCCACGCCCACAGCGACTCGGTAGCCCATCCGCGGTGCTCGGAAGAGATGCATCCAGGTGATTTGTCCGCGTTCGATTTCCTCTTGGTATTTCTGTCGGATCTCTTCGAACTCCACCACTAGCGCGCGGTGGTTCCGCGGGATGCCGTACATCTTGGACAGCGTGGTGATTGCCTGCTCTGTTTTGCCGTGTCGGTAGTCGTAGCGCGGACTCTCGGGAAAGAATGCCATGCCGATACCCAGGATGATTGCCCAGATGTAGGTGACGCCCATGGGTATACGCCAGGAGCCTGTGTCGGCACGGCTCTCGGTGCCGAAATTGATGCAGTTGGCCACGAAGATGCCCAGCGTGATGAAGAGCTGGTAGGTGCTGGGATGTGTCAGTGTAACTACCCTTCTCTTTCTTTTCCTAGGGATAGGAATATTGGACAAGGACAGACCTGACTAGAGACCCCCGGATATGTCTTGGACCTGATTCAGCTTGATACATTGGAACCAGCAAGGACAGAGCCCCGACACCTAGACCGGCCACCCAGCGACCCATGGCCACTTGGTACCATTTGCCAAAGGGCGACGAGATCTGGATGGTGATGCCGACGCTGAGCATAATGCACCAGGCGGTGATGGACCATTTCCGGCCGATCCGGTCAGCGACAGGAGCGGCGACGAGAGCTCCAATGAGAGTGCCGACGGACAGCTGAGAGAAGTCAGCCTGGAAACCAGATATACTAAAATGAGATCATACCAAGGCTACGATGAGACCCGAGCGGGCATTGGAGAAATAATACGTGCCATCGGAGCGGAGTTCCCCATAACGACGTAGGAAATCCTTCATCTCCAGAAATCCAGAGATCTGACCGGTATCATAACCAAACAAGAATCCACCCATGGAGACGAAAACGCCCATGATGAAGGAGCGCCAGGTCAACAGGGGGATGTGGGTGTCCACCACCCCCTCGGTCTCTGTTCCGGGGATGGACAGAGGCAGCTGCTGTTCTGGTACGGTCTCATTCTGCAGAGAGGGATCAGGCCTGAAGTTGGGCCATTTAAGCTTCGAGAGGACCATTGTCGTAGTAGCGGTTCCTAGAATATCCAGGGTCTAATACTGACGAACCAGTTCCGGGTGCAGCATCCGTCGGACGTGGGATTTAAATATAGAGGCTGTCATCCGAAAGTGATGACATCGACAGTGGCGTTGCTCAGCGTACCACTACGAACACGGGCCCAGGCAAATTCGGTACCAAACGGCGACACGAGCCATTTGTCGAATTGTATCCTCGGATTCTTGACTTCCCCGCAATTCCGGGGTTCGCAGCTGCCAGTAACGTCATGGTCTACACGAGCGGACGGATATGAACCATGGATACGTCTTGATCGGTGATATCCCGCGGAGCATAATTTATGTTGACCGCCAAACTTGGAGAACTAGATACTAGGTATCTTAACTAGTTAGCTAGGATAGGGATCGACAGGCCTAGATATGCTTACATCTGTTTATATCTGCGGCTATCTATAATGTATATAGAATGGGAACTGATGGAATTGCTGAGATGTTAAATGCCCTAGCTATTAGAAGCATTACAAACCTTGTAAAACCGAGGTTAAATTCACTCCGTTCCCTCCCAAATCAGTTAGATTCTTCCATACGGATCCATTTCCCTTTGCTAATCCGCCCAGCGTATCCAGCAATACTTTCATAATCGGCACCCGAGTCGTCAACGTCAGGTTCTTCAGCACACTTTCAAAGTATGGGATGTTCCGGCCCGCATACGTCGTCCTATTCCCCACGACTGAGAGTTCGATCACCCCCTTTAGAATCGCATCTCGCTGCGCCGCTAGAATATCCCAGATATTCCTGATCACGGTGCGGATATCGAGTCGTCCGTAAAGTCCCACAGTGTTGTTCCCCGGTTTTAACAGCACATCTGGCATATGTGCTTCGCCCAGGATGAGATCCTCACTCTGCAGGTTCAGGGTGATGTTTCCCTGTTGCGGTGGATTAATCCTCGTTAGCGAGGACGATAAGGGTCAGAGGGATCACATACCAGGGCCAGTGTGACTGGGGAATGGTTTGGAAGCACGGCCTCCCCGCGAAAATTCGTGCCATCAGCCTCGGCTGGTAGTACGAGACGCGCCGAGTTAATGGTGAATCCTCGAAATTGGTCCAGTCCTGATTTAATAAGCCACGCTTTACTTGTAATAGGATATCACTTCCTACCGGTTACCTCGATATCATGGTCTACTTTCACGTCGGCTTTGAGGGCCCCCAGATGCGCAGTGGTGGATCCCTTCACAGAGATGATAAAGAGCTTGGAGTTCAAGGCATTGCTCAGTAGCCGGACCCATCCATGCTCGTTCTCGACTATGGTGTTGGGCTGTGAGGCATATATCTCGGTGTGTCCTTTCAGTTTGCTCTTTGGTAGATCCAGACTGAGATAGGGCACCATGGGCGTCACTTCACGGTCGAACAGCCGTAAGTTCATAGTGTCCATATTGGCTGAGATACCAGCAGGTATATCGATTGCCGTGTCCATTGTAAATGTGAACCGATCCGGTTTAGGGTCGAGGATTCCCGCACTGTAAAGAGGTAAATCGCTGTCATTGACGAGCTTCTGTGCAATGGCTGGGATGATCACGAGAAACCTGTCGAGATGTATTAGATTCAACGTCCCCCATCCACGGTGAAAGTTAGACTGTACAGAATAGGGAGGAAAATTGCAAGAAATATAACCCCCCCTAGCAGATAGCAACACCAGAATCGTCGGAAATGACGTTTCGCTTTCTGTTGGGCCCTAGCCAGTCTCCCTGGCTGCTCTATCTCCTCGACATGCTCAACGTGTTGGGCGTCGGCATCGACGACCAAAGATGGGTCGAAGGCGTTTTTGCCCTTGGATTTATCCTTTGGGCCCAGCTCGCCTCGATTGACCCCGAGGACATATTTACGGGATAGACTATGCACATCGCCAACGGCCATGTTGGATCATTGACGGGCTCTGCATCAATGGTCACGCAGCATTCGTCTACTTATATGTATGTCGGCTGGGTCCAAGAGTTCTGTAAGCTAACCTAGGGATGCTCATTGAGTCGACCTGTGCCAATTTAAGAGATTTCTTCAACCCCACTGTCAACCCCTCGATTCCTCGTCCAATCGGCCTGGTAAGCGTGAAGCAGATTCAGATGTGGCTTGGGCCCTTTTTGTGGTCCGCGGTATATTTTCCTGTAACACATGACCCACGGCGAATATCATTGTGGTATTCTAGCTAGAAATACAGGTATGGCGGTACAACAGCCATTAATCACTCCGAAGTCTGTAGATATTCACTGGTTTACATTTTGACAATGCATGGCCAAATACCACCGTTTGAGTCCAAAAAATCTCTGATATCGACCTCTGACCCTCGGTACATGCAGGTCGTCCAGAAAGGCCTCACCTAGCCAGCGGGGTTGCAGACATCTCTATCACGCTGTCTCACTCTGTACCACGCTCGACCAGTGGTCAGAACACCGGCACGTATTCTGGACAACCGACTGGATGAGAAATTTAGGCTATGGAGGTGATGGACCGCGCTAAAAATGTGGTCACTTGCTGGATTGCCCTTGCACATCCGTTTCTTCATGAGTTGGTTCCACTTGGCCGTGGCCCACATGCTCCCCGGCGTATGACTACAGATTCAACTTCCCAGGGCATGACAGTAGATCCACAAGGCTAATATTGTACCCACTGTGCCTAGTATATTTGCACCTCCAAGCTGTACTATACAGGATGTCAACAGTGTGTTTGTATAGCAGATCCTGAGAAATATGCATAATAGTAACCCGAATACATGTCATCCTACGAGGTTCGTCTGACTCCTCGGCAGGACTGCCGAGGAGCCGCGGTATCCAACCTTCTTCGAGATTGCGGGGTTGTCGATCTAGTCTGATTTCTGAACAGTTGCAAGGATTTTCACAAATGTTTAGGGGGAAACTGCCAAACCTAGCGATCTACCTGAACCAACAGTCGAGTCCCAAGTTATAGCCCTAACCCCGCATATCCCGCTACCTGTGGAGTGTCGATCCTGTCTCTGGAATGATCTACTCGTATATCCACCGAGATGGACACGGAGTTCTCTAACCAAAAACTATCGTGTTTTGTCATCCACGCATCGTATTTTGCCATCCTCATATCCCTCTGGATCGACATCACCTACATACCCCAAGTGAACAACCCCTCATGTTGAAACGCACCAGACGAGCGCCCAAGGCGTGCTCATGGTGTCACCACCGCAAGGTCCGATGTGATGCTTCTCTTCGTGGCTGTCCGTGTACGCGGTGTCGACAGGATGGTCGACCGGATTGCATACTGCGAGGGAAATTGCCACGAAAGTAGGTCGTATCATTCCCTAGCATGAGGAATCTCTCACATTTTTAATCTACAGTTTCCACGGGTTTGCTGTGACGCAGAATCTCGATAGTGAAGTAGAAACAGGTCCTAGTCTACCTTCATCCGGATCCCGCACTTTATACCCCCGTCATGTTGTCTACTCCGCGTATCCGTTTCTTGAGTTCCATGGTGAGAAAGCATTAGATCAGGATGATATGGCCTATCTGGCTGCAAAGGGGTGTCTTTCTTTACCGGATAAAACCGTCATCGAAGAATTTGTCAAAGCGTATTTCCTGCATATCCATCCGGCTATGCCGATTGCCGATGAAGCAGAGTTTTGGGAGATATTTTACATGCGCGATGAAAAGACTCCACGGAGACTGTCGTTGTTTCTCTTCCAGGTCATTCTCTTTGCCAGTGCGCCATATGTCGCGTTAGAGGTTCTTCAGAAATGTGGGTTTGATGATAGACGGAGTGCTCGGAATACTCTTTATCAGAGAGCTAAGGTATGTATATTTTACACATATATGTCACCACAGAGAAGAAGCTAATGTCTGTAGCTGTTGTTCCATCTAAAAGCAGAAGATAGACCCTTCATCCAAGCCCAAGGCGCTGTTCTCCTCACACTTCACACTACAGCGGACGAACCCCAGGCAGGGAGTCTCTGGCTTGCTCGCGCCATTCAAGCAGTGATGGTTCTCGGCTGCAAACCAGCGCCCTCCGAGGATACACAGGGGGCAATGAAAAAGAGACTCTGGTGGTCGATCATCCTGCGCGATCGGAGTCTCTGTCTTGGACTCCGTCGTCGACCACAGGTGACTTCGATTGATTTTAGCATGGACGTCGAACCGCTGGAAGAGGAGGATTTCACGGAGGAGATCGACAACTCCCAGGTGTATGACCCGCGCACGAAGCGACTGCTTTTCAAGGCCCTTCAGGAGCAGTGTCGTCTAGCCGTCCTGCTGACGGAGATGGTCTCGTTCGTGTTTGCGTCGCATGGACTGTCCACCCCGCGGTTATCTTGTGAAGAGTTCCGAGAGTCTCTGGCTAGGGTCAGTCGTATCAAAGCGACCTTGAAGCAGTGGGAGACGTGTTCGAATATGTCGACCTGGATGAAAGAGGACCTGCCAGAGGCTGTTAATCTGTTCGTCAACTTCACCCTAATGTATTACCAGTAGGTATATCGCAGTGTGTCTCTAGCAATACAATAAATGCTGATCCGCCAGCACCGCTCGGATCGACCTCGCGCACTACGAAGCCCTCCTGGTCGAGAACCATATCATCTGGTCCGGATCAAACTACATCTCCCAGCTGGTTGAGACAGGTACTGCTCTTCACGACGCCATGGATCATCTCATGTCTATCATGGAGTATTTCAGTCGGGAAGGACAAGCGCAGAATCTACCTCTGAGCGTGTGAGTGCCCTACCATTATGACCAGTCTATCCACCTCTCTAACGTCTCTCTAATTAATTGTCTTCTAATCGTCTCTATCCAGACTAGCTTATGTCTCCATGCCTCTAGTCCTCACAGCCATCGATCTTAAACTGTCCCCCTCCTCAGTGGAAATGGCCTCTCGACGACGTCGTCTTGACGCCCTCGGCGAAATCATCCGTCATTCGGGACGCGCATACGACGTGACAGATTTCATCAGCAACGGCACAAACCATCTTCTTCATCTAGCGTATCTCACCTCGCAGCACTTCTTTCGGTGCTGGGATCGCGATACCCCGTCGACAGCAGCAGGGAGCGAGGCGATTGCTGCCCGCCATCGTGAGAGATCGCAACGCGCTAACGGGTGGTACGATGCCTTCTTGCGATGTCCGCGCGCATATCTTTTAATTTCCACCTCGGTGGATTACAGTTTCTCCGTGGGCCGGTTGCCGACTGATAATGCGTTGCCCGAGTTGGTTCGCTGTATTCCGCCGATTGGGATTGGGATTCGATTACCGTGGACTGTTGACGTCGGGGAACGCGTGTCAGATCGAATCCAAGCTGTGACGCCGTCAAGCGGTGATGGAGAGATTGCACGATTGCTGACCCTCCCGGGATCGACGGATCATGACTCAGTTAATCTGGATTATCTCTATCTGGATGTTCCATCGATGGACTCGACCAGTTCGACTACGATGCATCTGGTAGATAAGGGGGCAGAAGAGGATGGTTCTGTGGATTCGGATTTCGTCGTGAATGCGCAATGGCAACTCGATTACGCAGCGCAAACGTTTGATCCTTGGATTACGTCCGTGGATGAGTATTCGAGTCCAATATTGGGTGAAGCTATCGCTCTTGATTGATGAGACTTATGTCTCTGATTCTGTGAATCTGTAATAGCTGTTTTATCTCTCTATGTACCATTTGATCACTTGGTAACTTAACAGGATAATGATAGTACTATTAGTTCCAGGAACCACCGCTGCGGAATAGGTTTCTGCTCCCCTGGTATAGAACGTTGTTATAGAGGTTGCCAAGGTTCCTTGCTGGTGGTGGAGTTGATACTTATATTTGTCTTTTAGGACATTGTGCCAGTGAGAGTATACTGGACGATCGTATAGAATAATCCGTCCGATTGGATTCGATAACGTTTTTATCTCATTCGTGTCTAGATATACATGTATGAACAAACCAGCCCAGAATTTAGTTACTTTGGTCTATTTAAGCTATTCTAATGGATCCCATAAGATAACAAGTCCAACCACTATACACAGTAGTCTAAGAGTGGAGAGTAAACCCAGCTAATACATCCACTCAGCCGCTACAAGCCATACAGGTCAGCAAACGGATCATGACTCGCATCCAGATGTCTCGTATGCTCAATCTCATTAGCGATCGCCTGCGTCGTCTCCTTACCGTACACCTCCTCTACCCAAGCAAGAATAACATCAATCCCAGCAGTCACCCCGGACGCGGTCCAGATATTCCCATCCTTCACCCATCTCGCACGAGGGATCCATTCAACCTTGGGTCCTAAGGCCTGCATCTCATGAAAAACCATCTTATTCGAGGTAGCCTTTCGTCCATCCAGCACCCCAGCGCGAGCCGCTAGTCCAGAGCCCGTGCATACCGTGATCAGGTACTTCAGGGTGGGGTATACCCTTTCAATGAACGCGATGACGTCCAGTACGACCTGGCTGCTGCCGCGCGTCCCGATCCCACCCGGTACAAGGAGCACGTCCAGCGGCGGCGCGGTCGCGAAGGTGTGTGTAGGAACGATCTGTTGGCCGATCACGTGCGGGTTGGTCATCGAGGTTTTGCAGGTGACGGGCTCCATGGTGGAGGATAACACGGCCAGAGTTAATGAGTGTGTCATAGAGAGGACGTTCAGACAGTCTAGGGGACCGAATGCGTCCAGGGCTTGGAAGCCGGGGAATAAGGCAATGCCCACGCGAAGAGTGGATTGATCTAGTATTTTGTGAGTGAAAATACCTAATCGAGGGGAGGTGGAAAGCATACCCGCCATGATTCAAACTTGATGCGCTTTGTCTTGTAAAATGTATACACGACAACGGTGATCGACTGACTTTTTCTAGTCAACAGAGCGATGCGAAGGTACGATATGACTCACTGATTATTCTGTCTCAGGTGGTGTCTACGAGTAGGTATTTATACGAGATCGGCGGAGTTGGGATTTGGGTCAACACCGATCGGAGGTTAATTTGCTTGGCAACTGTTTTATAATCCTGCCCCTCCTCAGTCTTAGTCTCTATTTCCGTCCATGGGTTCCCATCTGCTCAGGCTGTACTGGTCCGTCTTATTACAATGTTGTCTGTCAGTTACTATGCTTGGTTCTCATCTCTCCCATAGAGCTTTCTGTCAATATTTACTGCCCAACCTTCTGGACCTAGACAAGTCTAGTTTTCCCCTACGCAAATGTGACTCTAGAACCTCGTGACTCTTTCTCTGGATACCGCCGTTTCAATAGAGTGCTCACAGGCATAATAATTATATTGCCAGTGAAATAGACAGTGGGAGCGCACAAGTTAGTTTATAGACTAAGGAAATGAAAAAACCTAGAGTACCATCCACAGTAGATAGATTTGGCTTATTCAATCCTGCTTCAGTCCTACGGATATCACGGAAGTAAACTCTTAGTGCTCTCGATAGTCTGCAAAAGACAATCCATCCGGTTCATCATCTCCGTCCATATAGTAGGCACTATGCTCGATCCAGAGACCACTTCTGCCGCATGCCCCTTGACCGTATCCGTCATCCGCGCCCACAGCTGCCATGAGAATACAACAATCATCGACATGTACATAGACGCCTTATCTGACGAGACGGTTGTTTCTGCATCCACGCGTATTGCAGGCGAAGTGAGGACGGAACCCATCTGCACCTGGGGCAGGATGATAACCCAGTCAGGATTCCGCGGCGGCGGTGGCGAATGTCGGATACAGCGCTGCACCAGCGAGAAGATGGTCGTGTATATTCTCAAGAGCCGCGAGTAGCAGGATCCGACCATCAGGGTTGTTGCTTCGTCTGCGAGTCTACCGCTGAGAATCTGCGTGATGATATCGATAAACCCCGTGGTGAGGCGGAAAAGCTCGTCGAATACGAATGGCATCATTTCCCGAGAATTGCATGTGTTTTGACGGGTGGCATCGCTGGGATTATTGCCTCTCTCTGATATAGGGGGGGAAGGGTAGATGCTAGGTCTGATAACGCGATGCTCAGATTTGCTAGCTCGTGGATACTCGTCACGGGAGATGGCGACCGTATGGCTACTATCTCCTGATCCTGGATGAGGTTCGACAACGGGAGGCTGTCTGGAGACCACAGCAGGGACTCTTCCGTCGTGGTTTCGAAGTGGACTCCCTGGTTGAATACATCGCTGTTCGACAGGCGCAGAGGATCCGACGAGTCATCTTGTACCGGCCAGAGGCCCAGGACTGAATCAATGTCGGTCCTTGTAGGGAGCATGGATACATTCGGATTAACGGTAGGCTGCTCTGGTGTTTGCGCAGATTGCCGTTTCTTGGACCCCCGTGGTGCCCGGCGTGCGAATTGACAGATCGTGTCCAGCTTCAGACATCGCTCACAATGCAGCTGTCCGGGCTGTCGTACGCATCGGAGTTTCTGCGCGTGGCAACGATTACACGCCGACCGAGACTTTCTTACTGATATATCCATCGGAGGTGGAACAAAATTGGATCTGGGAGGATGGGAGCAGAAGGAAAAGGATTACCACTGCACGTTCGGCGTTTGCCGGCCGTTCGGCGTTTTCTCTTACAGCCTCCTATGAAGTATATAAACTAGATCAACACACCCTTCAAATATATAGAGATGTCCATTCTTCTGTCGTTTAAAAATGGTGTCTCTTTCTGATATCCACGCTTCCAACGCATGCATTTCCTCCTCCTTTCCCCCCGGTCTCGTCGCGCTCTTCGTAGGCGCCACCAGCGGCATTGGGGCAGCCACGTTGAAAACATTCGCCAAATATGCACATCGACCACGAGCGTACTTCGTCGGTCGCTCGCAGGAGGCAGCCGACCGGATCGTGGCCGAATGTCAGACTCTCAATCCAGAGGGGGAGTATATCTTCATCCGGGCGGACGTGAGTCTCATCCGGGTAGTTGACGAGGTCTGCATGCAGATCCAGACTCGAGAATCCCATTTGAATGTCCTCTTTCTCACTGCGGGCGTTCCCAGTTTGGATCGTAGCGGTATACATACCCACTCACCATGTATTCCGTCTGGGATATTCCACTGACAGAGACCGCAGAGACCTCGGAGAAGCTGCACCTGCTGGCTTCCTTGAATTACTACTCGCGTCTACGGTTCATGACTCGGCTCCTTCCTCTCCTTACCCAGGCTGCTTTCCTTCGTCGTGTGGTGACCGTCGGCGGGGGAGGCTTGGAAGGTCCGCTGGATTCGTCGGATTTTTCTGCTCTTCGAGTTCCCGACGAGCAACTCCGGGGACATCTATGTACCATGATTACTTTGGGTGTGGAGGCTGTGGCCCGGTCGGCGCCCGAGGTGGCATTCATCCATAATTATCCCGGGGGAGTGGACACGCCCTTAGCCCGACGTCAGCAGTACGTTGCTGTCAGTGAAGCTGAATTGATGTCGCCGGAGGAGAGCGGCGAACGACAGTTGTATCTGGTGACGAGTGCTCGGTATGCGCCTCTCCAGGGGACGGAATCCATGCTGTCCGTTAACGGTGCTGGGAGAGCCACGGGGACGACGGGGGAGATAGGCAGTGGGATGTATTCAGTCGGATGGGATGGGGAGAGCACATCCTCGGAGACACTCGCCTTTCTGGCGGGTCTGCGAGAAACAGGGATTGCTGAGCAGGTGTGGGAGCATACGAAGGGGGAATTTATGCGGATTACCCTGTAGTCCTGGTTTTGGATACTGACAAAAATATTTATTTTTAAGCATAAATTTTTATGAACTATTGTACAATAAAACTCTACATAATCGATTCTTCTAGACCGATTACACGTGCAGGCAGACAAGTCAATCACATTCGGAGTATGCCTGGAGGAAACTCGGCGTGGGTCTGTTATTGCGCTGCACTAGATTTTAAATACAATAATCCAGATATCCTCGTAAGATACAATTCGTAATTCAATACATAGATCCCTACATACCCTGCATAGCTCTTAGAGACACCCAAACACCAAAAATAATACAATAATACATTAGAACCGACGCCCACCCGATGGAGTCCCCTCCTGCTCCGTCTCGTCCACCATTTCCACCGTCTGAGACACATCTACCGTCTTGTGGATGTGAATCCCAGTGGCATCTCCCCCGTTGGCCAAGTCCACTGTCCCCGCGTATGAGATCAGGTGGCTCTGATCGGACCCGAAGTCGTGCTCGCGTTTCGATCCCATCGAGAACCCCTTGCTCCCGCTAGCTTTCATCTTGCTCAGCGGTACCGATGATGACTCCTCCTGCTGGTAGTATCGATTCGAGCCGTAGGCTGCATGGCGCAGTTTGCGGATGAGGACGTTGAACGTGGGGAGACAGGCGCAGATAAGTCCGACGCCTCCCTCTGCGTTTCTATATTATATTAGCATTTGTGGTGAATTTCAATACAGGGAAAGGGGATATACCCAGAGAGAATCAGACAGACAAACACGATGGTCTGATCCGGGGAATTCCCATCCCTCAACACCAGAACCAATCGATAGATACTAAACGCCGTGGCCAATCCACCAGCAGATAACATGCCAATCACGCGCAGTTTCTTATTGCGCGACATCTGCAACGACCAGGTCAACGGCAGCGGCAATACAAGGATAATGAAATCGCTGACCACGCTGATCACCGAGTCGGCGATCAGCGCTGCCCGTTGGTCCATACACGAGGCCTCCTTTCGCAGATCCCAGTATGCCGGGATCGGGTCGCACATACGGATCTTGACTATCTCCGCTACGATGTAGTACACCGTCAGACAACCGAGGAGGACGTAGATGAAGATGATTCGAGATTTATACGGGGCGAAGATGCGGATGAGGATGGATAGAAGGGAAATCTTGGTCAGGAGGGCCATAGGGCAGTATAGTACCGTGGCAACGTAGCAGAACTACAAGATTAGTATTGGACAAACAGAGCATGGAGAGGCCCTACCTTGCGATAGAGCAATTGATCCTCAAGAGAGACGTCGGTGATGTGATATCCGCCACCGTATTTGCTCACTTGAGACGTTAGTCTGGAAGTATGAGAGTAAGATGATGAGGGTAAGATAGACTCACCGACAATAGCAATGCTGCAGTACCCCATAAACAGGAGCTACAACAGTCAGAATGGACCCGAGAAATCGCAGAGTCACCTACCCATGCCAGGAAACAGGTCGCTGTCCGAGTCAGTTTCATCAATAAGTAAATCCAGACCATCACATACTGTCTTCAACGGCCAAAAACTGCTTGTAATGCGTGCGGATGCCAAACCGCAAGCCGACAAAAATTGTCACAATCGGAATACACAGACATTGGGTGACCAGATTCACGGTCCGCAGAGCGTCGTGGGGATTCTCAATAGTCATCTTGACGTAGCAGCATACTGCGACACTCAAGATCCAGAGTCAAAAATCCAGGAGCAGGGAACAACGTATATTAAAAACACACAAAAAAAAAACAGGCTATTACCCCATCGTTCCCATTAAGCATTATCTCTGTTGCCGGACCCAGCAGACCAATACGAGAGATCGATAGTCCGTTTCTTCGTTTGGAATCCCAAGTGGAGTCCAACATGGACCCTGAGGTTCCGATGGACCCGCATGGACATAAAAGGGCAACATTATGGCATATCTCTGATCTGCGACGGCTGGCAGAAGTCAAAAAACTGGGACAAACCAAGATTCATTGTATTAAGTGCTATTTAGTCCCGCCAGGACGGCAGAGGAGGAGAGAGGATTGACCCTGAGACGAGTTCTCGTTCGGCTAACATTGGTGGGGTACGAGCTCGTGATAAGCCCTGTTAATGCTCCAATACATGGATGCTACAAAACGAACTACTCCGTATGCAGATTACTCCTCCAAGACCCGATCCAAGTCAATAGTGCATACAATATACGCAGAACTATTCTACTTTAACACGAGCGCGGAAGCCGGCAGAGAATTCTCGCGAAACTAATCAGTGCCGGTGGACTCGGTCACCGCACCATCCAGAGTCTAGTGGCAGAAGTGGAGCATCACCGCAAGCAATCAGGATCAATTGACTGCTCGCTTAGATGACTAGTACCAACATCCTTATTACGGAGTAGTGCATTACATTTGTGGTAGTGGTGCCCAGATCCATGTAACTGTGGTGGTTTCATCGGGTACACAAATCAACGATAATCCAGTAGATCCGCAAAAAGTTTCATCCCGCATACTTCGACTGACTTCCACGATGTCAGATAAGCTACAGTACAGTAGTGCCGTTTCCCAGCATGTTTCTGGCACAATGTGACAATGCATTAGGCAACAGATTAAGTAAATCAAGACCCGAGGAAAAGGACACGATTTGTTAGTGCTCTGCTACTATCCCTAGTCAATCTTGGCGTGGTCAGACCGTTGCCTTGGTTGCTATAGTACTCTTATTTTCTCTTTTTATTAGTCGTCGTCCTTTTTGCTTTTTATTTTTATTTTCGTTTTTACCTTCCTTCCCAATCGTGCGTCACCCCCTCCCCTGTGCCCGAGTAGCTTTCCCATCTGTAGACCCAAAATCCACCTTTATCTTCAGGATGACGATCCGCAAGCTGGATGAAGAGAATTCCAAACTCTTCGAGCCTCTGAGCATCAATAATGGCAAGATCCAGCTGCGGCACCGCGTCATCCATGCTCCAATGACCAGGAACCGCGGCGTGCCCGTCAACGTCACGAGCACCCCCGAGAATCCCAATCGCGTCTGGTATCCAGGGGACCTGATGGTCGAGTATTATCGTCAACGTACAACCCCTGGCGGGTTGATCATCTCGGAAGGTATTCCACCGTCCCTAGAGGTAAGCAGCTCTTCACTTTAACCTTTTTAAGCTTTGGGAAGATATTTCCGACCCAGGGATCGTCGTCCCAATTTTCAGACTGCCTTCATATGCTTTATGCTTTCCCACTATCGATCGATCTATCTATCCATCTCGATCTAACCCCGCTTTGCAGAGTAATGGCATGCCGGGCGTTCCCGGTCTCTTCACTGAGGAGCAGGCATCCGGGTGGAAAAGGGTCGTCGATGCGGTCCACGCCCAGGGAGGTTACATCTACGCTCAATTATGGCACGCTGGTCGTGCTGCCATCCCTCAGATGACGGGATCGCCCGTCGTATCCGCCTCGGCCAGCGTCTGGGATGACCCGGAGGAATGCTACACCCATCCCCCCGTGGGATCGACGGTGCCTGTACGATACGCCGACCATCCGCCGATCGAGCTGTCCGTCGAGCATCTGAAGCGCACCATTCGCGACTACTGCCAGGCCGCCGAGACCGCCATGCGCATCGGGTTCGACGGTGTCGAGCTGCATGCGGGCAATGGCTACCTACCCGAACAGTTCCTCAGCTCCAACGTCAACCGTCGCACCGACGAGTACGGTGGCTCCCCGGAGAAGCGGTGCCGCTTCGTATTGGAGTTGATGGATGCGCTGGCGCAGTCCGTCGGCCAGGAGAACCTGTCCATTCGTCTGTCGCCGTTTGGACTGTACAACCAGGCGCGCGGCGAGCAGCGCGTGGAGACCTGGACCTTCCTGTGTGAATCTTTGAAAAAGGCGCTTCCGAATCTGTCGTATGTGAGCTTTATCGAGCCGGTAAGTATATCACATGAAAGAAAGAAAAAATGAATGGATGAATGGATCCTGACATGTGACAGCGATACGAGCAAATCTTCAGCTACGAAGAAAAAGACAAGTTTCTGAGCAGCTGGGGCCTCTTGAATGTGGATTTGACTCGCTTCCGTCAGATTTTTGGTTCGACCCCTTTCTTTTCCGCCGGCGGATGGAACCAGTCCAACTCGTGGGGCGTGCTGGAGGAGGGTCGCTACGATGCCCTTCTCTATGGCAGGTTCTTTACCAGCAATCCGGACCTGGTCGATCGTCTGAAGAAAGGTATCCCCTTGGAACCATATCACCGTGGTCGCTTCTATGGTCCATTCGAGGATAATGCGGCTTACTATGTGGATTATCTTCCGGCCCAGTAGATGACGTGGCACGGTCCATGTATATAAACTTGGACGGCCCACAATATCAGTTCCTGCATTGTATTAGCCGGTCAAAACGTTCCACGGTAGATGTTTGTACTTTGTAAGGGACGGCTCCATCGTTTGTCGAATTAGCGGCTCCGAGCAAAATTTCCTATTCAAGTAGTTTTGACGGTTCAGATTCTGCACGAAAAGACATTTTACACAATATGCACGACAGCCTACTGAGTCAAGGGATGGTTTAAATATATTGATTTATACTCAGGTCCATGGAATTCCATTTCAACGACGAAAACGCCCTGTGAAAAGTTGAAAATATGCCAAGATACCCGTGGGCATCGGAACCGCGGCAAGGGACTCCGGTGGGACCGCGGTGGGACCGCGTAGGTCGTAATGTCCAGGATTGACTGCCATCCTCGTCATTAATTGCATATTAATTGCTTTGTCATCGTCAAATCTCTGTTGGATGCTCATACAGCACTATGAGCCAGTAAATCCTCAGCAACACATACCCATGTTGATCGACTTGAAACTCAGTTCAAGAGGATCGAGCAGCAGCATGGAACTCTGAGTGGATTCACTGCAGTCTTTTGCCTTTGTCGCTACAGTCTGTAGCATGCTTGGGATGGTAAATAGTCAGAGTCTGGGAATATTCTATGAATAGCCTGGATATTGAGATATATATACCTCCCTTGATAACGCACCCTATTGTCCAGTGGAGGCAAAATACAAGTAGAAAACTTTATAGAGCATTAATTAAGCAGCTGCCTACTCCATATCATGGCTAGACTGGTAGATATATTGCACTAACATTACGGACCAAGAGTTAATCGTCGATGCTCAGGATTGTTGCGCTCGTTCCAGAACAATGCCGACAGAATGGATAACAGCGCGAACCTGTCCTCCATAGTCGCAGTCTACCACCTACTATATCTATCTCAACATCGCAGAGTTTGTCTTCATCTATATCGCAGCAGCTAACTTTTGGATGAGCGAATTACATGCAACCTGCGTCGAGCGCATCTGAAGCCATCATTCGCCAAAACATCGCCTTTTTCTATACTCTCGACGCTGGGGAGGTCACTGCGCGTATCACGTCCGATATGAACGGGCTTGTACTATGATCTGGTTCGGATGGGAGTTTGGAGGAGGTCTTGAAGCTACACAATAGGAGATTAGGGAGCTATGTTTCGAACGTAAACTCTTAGATATTGTCGGCTTCACCGCGATAAATGCATTTTATATTGGCTTTGCATTTATTCATGACGAGACAAAGGAGTGATACACATAGGTACTTTAGCGCTTGAATAGTGTTATAAGATAGCTAAACATAGGCAATCCAAAGGTAATTTTAGTAAGAATAAAGGCTCAATGGTGCAATTAAAGCAGTCTTTACTTGGTCAGATAGTATTATTTATATCTGGTGTGGTCCTTACCTTAGACATCTCGTTCAGCTCAACGCAGTGACGTGATGCTTATGTAGTTTGCAGGCAGACTGGATTCAATGAGAAAGGACTGAGGGCACAGGGCTAGGGCTCGGAAGCACGCCACCATATTCTCGCTCACCATAACAACGCCCTTCTACCTTCTTCCTTTCCTCCCTATCTTAGTATTTTTGATATAGGACTCAATATGATTTAGTAATCTGATCTGCCTACAGTCACATCTGGCATATTAAGAAGAACCTCTTTGTGAAATGCCGGCCACCCTCAACATTGGGGACAAAAAAAAAAAAAGTCAAAAAACTAAAAGGGAAAAAGGGGAAAATAATTGAAGGCCCTTTTAAAGTCGAGCTTAACCAAACATTGATGTGCTAGTACATTTGTTTCTATTTATTATAAGCATATTAAATTGTATACTCACAATGGAGAGCAAGGATAGGCAACCGTACTAAGCATATAGAAAGTATGATCCATTGGTCAGGAATTTCAAGAAGAATAAAAAGAAACTTGTATTATGCTAGGATATGTTGAACCTAATATCACACAGCTTTCCCATCCAGTAGTTATGAGTTTTCTATGCACAAGGAGTTAGCTGTGGGCTGCGGGATGGTCCGGGCAGTTAAGAGCTTATATGCTAGAATTGATTTGGAATATTCTGCAGTGGGTAGGAGCTCAACTACTACAGAATGGTTCACCAGCTGACCTGAATATTCTAGTGTTTTTGCACGAAATCTATGGTCTGAGTAACCTGAGGTAAGTTCCAAAAAATGTTTAACATACTTTTATTTATTTGCAGTATTCTTGTTACTATAGCTGCGGCCTGCATGAAAGCTGAATTGGAAGAATATGTGGTACGATAGGAAGATAGCCGTGGCTCAGTTAACTGATGTCTATCTACAGTCTACCGACTTACTTCCCTCAGCCAGACGGCAATCTCCGTCGCCAGTCGCTCAGGCTGATCAAACATAATCAAATGACCAGCCTCCCCGATCAAAACAACCTCCCTTGCCCCAACCGCGCTGGCTAATTTCTCAGCCCGATCAACAGGAATCCACCTATCCTCCTTCCCCCAAACAACCTTCACTGGCATCGCACTCCCAACCTCCGCATATCGCCCCTCGACCTCCTCTGCATGCCACTGATCAGCCTGTACGATCTGCCGGATAAATGCCGCCTGGCCTTGACTTCCGCCCGCAATCCACGGCTTCACCAGCATGTCTTCAACATATTTTGGGAGAGGCTTGAATGACGCATCTTGTATATATGCACGCACCATACCCTGGAAGATTGCATCCGGGATGGAAGTGAAGACGGACGGATTCTGCGCAACAAGCCGGAAAAATGGACTGCCGAAGGGGCGGACAGCGACGACGTCTACAAGACATAGGCTCGCGTATAGGCAGCCGTGGAGGAGATTCGCACGTAGGGTGATGAGCCCGCCGTTATCGTGAGCGACGACGTGGGGAAGTCGGTCAGAGGTAAAGTTCCATGAATGGTATAGGGCGGCAAATGCCTCTGCTTGACCGGCTAGAGATGCATCGAGTTCAGATATCTTATCGTCTGCGGATGTGGGGGCCTGAAGAGGCCTACGGCCAGGAGATTCGCCGAATCCCGGGTTATCGAAGAGATAGATCTTGTACCGCGAGGACAGGGCCTTCACGTAGGGCTGCCAGACGTATGAGGACCAGGGGGTGCCGTGAACGAAGATCAGTGGGGGACTGCTGTCTGGTCCGATGCTTGTCCACTGGATGGAGTGTTCGTGAGTATCACTTCTGTGAGTGAAGCGTTCAGTCAAGACAATTGACTCGGATGCCATTATTGTGTTTTCCAGTTCTCTGACAAAGCCCAACCCCCCGCGCCCTTTAAATAATTGTCTGCACCAAAATGAATACGAGGTCAACGCTTACCTTATCCACAGAATTAATTAGGTAACTATTGGTATGTGGTGTCGGTTAAGGAGAGAATCAGGTTTTACGCTAACAGCTGCCATCTCTTAGGCTCCCGTCACTGTGGCCCTGATTTGGTGACTGGCTCAATTTCTCCCAGATGAATATCTATTCACCCCTCTGAGGCTGCCCTATCATTTGCTCCTAGGAACTCAAGGGTCATCCCTGCTCGGGTTAGGTTGATCTTGGAAGGTTTATAGCATCTACTTTTCAGTTCTTATTCTACTGCACTTCCCTGCTTTGGAATTGGTTTGTTAGATCATTTGTTGACAGAGTAATCTAAGATAAGCTGCCTTAACTTAGAAGGTTGGCCGACATTATTTAATAAGAGACACTGAAATGTTAACTACGTAGTTACCACTACTTTGCCCCATGAGTCACACTAAATAAAAAAGAATAAAAAAATAAAAATACAATAATAAAAAATAATTAAGGGAAAAATGAGTCGAACAACTGTTGGTCGATATGTGTCAACTAATTATCCTGCTCTAACGACCAGCCATCCAACGAACTAACGAAAGTGAACCCACCTAACTAGTTAACATTAAGTTAGTTAACTAACATGAGGCTTGTTATTATGTAATAATACCCCTCCTGGGACGGTTTTCTCAAGACGGGATCTGTCTCAAGACATGATTGGTTGTTTGAGCTCCCACTCCATAGATGCCCCACTGTCGACAATAGGGACAGTAGGGGCTACGCTGTATAGGATAATAGGGCTAATGGGGTTAATTAGCCCGAGAGATTAAATGACTCTAGCCCTTTATCTGATCTGTTATTGCTATTTTTTATTGCATATATAACTATATTATATTAATTAAAACCCTTTATATTCAAGAATAATGGATATATGTCACGGGTTAAACTCGGTATGGTGCTCAGACTAAAACCTTCGCTACTATATAAGGCGCTAGATGAAAGATCAGTCGTCTTGTACCTTATATAGCCAAGCGGCTTTATCTCCACTAGCAGAGACAACCAAATACTTAGTATAAATAATATAATACGTACATACATGTGTTATGATACATCTATGTGTATATACATATATATACATCTCGGGAATAACTGCTAAATAGAGTTGACACGAATATGTTCAAAAAGGAGAGTGGCAGCTGTCAATTTTAGAGGTGATTGTGCAAGCTGACTGTCCGTAGCGGATTCGGTGGTGTTCTTTTCGTGGTATTTAACTGGAGCTAGCTTCCTAGTAATTCGGCTGCTTTTGCATTGCCAGGTTAGAAACTATTCCCGGTCAGTAAGTGGTTAATCCTACTTTCTTCAACCATATTACTACCACTTAACAAGGCTTCCTGGTTAGCCAAGGGGGCTTCATGATCGCCTTCAGACTCATAGTCGCTAGTATACATAAATTGAACTAGCCGCTTTACTGTGCTAGGCTAGAAATGATCCATAGTGATGGTATTAGTTTCTGATTCCTATATTCCCGTGGTAAGCAAGTCCATTATTTCGAACTGACTACTTTTATATAGAACGTTCTTTGGATCCTCCCTGGATTGCTGCTTTCATGACTGGAGATTGGCTACAGACAATGGCTTTATGGATCTTGAATTTCATCCCCTTGCAGACGAGCTTGAGATCTCTGAACTCGCATGATGCCATCATCTTGGACAGGATAGAGCCTCGGTCCTTAGTTGACATCGTGGTTTATATTAAACGCAACCAGACTGTAGGAAGGGATTTCGTGAGAAAAGTATTTGGAATTAGGACATTAATATTAACATACATCTTTTGCCTCGTAGTCCTCTGTACTACGGAGAGAATCAAAATCAGCAAGCCGCGAACGGCAAAGGAGCAAGTGCCATTATCATCACAACATTATGTTGTAATTATTTTAACCTAATTCATTACATACTTTTGCCATGACGCAGTTTGTGTGCAACCGGATTATTGTACATAAACACGGGTTGGCCCGGCACATCTCTGTAACCAGGTAAGGAGACTTCGCATTAAATAATGTAGTATGGACTGTAGGATATTAATATAAAAACTGCGTAGTAAGTCAATCAAAATATTTTTCGGAACCATGATGGGGTGCTCGGAAATGAACATGCAAGTATTAAAAATAGCTAGAGCACCTATAGTCTTTATCCAAAACGTGTCCCAATGGCCGTTAATACCTTAGAAGGGCCTTGATATCTTCAGCAATGGATTTCCTACCGATTCATGCGACATTGACTTCTCCGTCCATGACTCCACTAAGCCCTTCCCAAAAGAGCAGTTGAACAAATACGACATCATCCATCTACGTATGTTTTCTTTTATACTCAAAAGTTAGATTTCAGTAGAGTTATGGCCAATGTCTTTGAGCTTCTACGCGAGTGACTCTGTACCAAATCAACTCCAACTAGAGCATAAAATAAAATGTATAATTTCACGTATCGTGGTGTGCTCACTAATTATTTTCATTAACTGTACGCCCTGGCGGATATCTCCAGTGGAAGAATGTCTATTTTTTATAAGGGCAGCAAATCGACCAGTCCCAAGATTTAATAAAACTATGAACTTGGTGGCTGAATATACCCCGCAAGCTAAGTTCTCCATGCGGGTGTCAGAGTCCCTGATTCAGAATTCCGTTAGTAGGATTGCCCTAATTCTAGGATGACTGGAATAACTGTGGACGAGTGTACACAGGAGTACTAAGAGCTCATGTGCAAAATTTTCGACGTGCGCTAGCCAGGAAAGGCCAGGAATTGTACTTAATGGGGCACTTTGTACAACACCTCACACTTGGAAAGCATCATCAAGGCCAGCGTACAAAAAAACTCAGAACTGCCGACGTCCCTCTCCAAGATGAGGAAAGCCGCTGCAAAGTGTAACACCCCCCTGTTCCGTCCATGAAAAATGCCCTCTAACATTGTTTCAGTATTGTCACGTCCATCCAGAAAGATGCACCCAACAACAGAGGCCCTGTTTTTCTCCAGTCCTACAAAAACCCAAGAGAGTCGTCTCTTCTACCCTGTATTCGAATCTGGGAAGCAGTCACGCAACGTCCGCTGCGCTGCTAGGATATGAGTTGGTCGATGGTGGACTGGGAACCAACAATCTCCTAGGATGGTATGACAGACCTCTTGGCTACCCATTGCTCATTGTTGACGTGAAACTTTATAGGCTCTGGACCAAAGTCCTAGGTGTCTCCGGCCCTGCGCGCTCCATTGACTGCTTCCTTAGTATTGGAACTGGTATCTCGGCAAACAGTCCTTTACATATCTACCCAATGTCCGGGAAATAGGTTTTATTTCATGGTGGGCAGCTAGAGATTAGTTAAGTCTGCTTCGTCGTTCGCCAGTGCTGCAACCAACTCCGAGATGACGCACATAATTTTTCGAACACTTGGATGTATTCGCGCCGTAGGCAAATATGCACAAGTACTGGAGACTCAATGTTTCCCAGAGAGTTGGTAGTGATGATTACATTGTCGTTGGAGATCTGGATGACCTTGAAGTATTGGACAATCTGATGACGATGACTGAAGCGTATATCAAGGAGAACCAGAAGGCAATCAGGGAATACACGGACAAGTTGTAGGCGACTCGGGGCTGAATCAGTCACTCTGAACATCATGCCGGTGGGGAACTTCATTGCAATAGTGCTACAAAGGCTATCTAAACTGTTATAGGGAGTGGACGCTCCAGCCATTAAGCAAACAAAAAGCTTATCGTCGCTCAATGTATGTATATGCTGACCATTGAGCATCTGGGTTTCCGTGGTATTTTTCTTTGCTTCTTTTTCAGCAGCCACAGAACAGATAACGCGTTGAACGGCCGTTAGATTGAAAGCTATACCAAATGTAACGGTACGTAGAAGCTTCAAGTGTATCTTCAGAATTTGGTGTCAGCTGCACCAATCTCTTTCTTGCATCTGATGTGCTTCTACCCTAGATTCTACTTACCCCCGTAACTTCTCCATATCCATTTTGTATGATGTACGCAAAACCCCTGCGGAAGTCGGTAGGATAAGTATTCAAGTCGGCCGTCTAAGCTGAATGCCGGTACTTTCAACATCGGAAGTCCTTGTTTTTATCTAAAACAACGACCGGCCTACTATATATATCACTTACTACCCTCCACTGTCACTTCGGGTCCGCCAAAGCATCCATTCAGACGGAATGTCAGCAGATTACCGTCCTTGATCTCTACCTTTCTTTTCTCAAGCTCTTCCACATTCCAATTGACAGAGACGTATCTTCCGGACAGAAACGATTTATCGCCGCTGGCGAGCCAGACAGCTGTGCCTCCGGACAGCTCGGGGGTATCTTTCATGAGCGGCGCAAGATACGGCACGCTGTGTCCCATGTCTGTGGGTACTACGCCCGGGTCGAGACTGATGGAGGTGATGGTTGGATGCTCGGCAGCCAGGAACTGTGTGAACTTGACCACACTGAGCTTGGCGGGAGAATAGGAGCTCATCCCGGGCGGGACCCCCTGGGCTGCCATCGAAGTCATATTGATTATTGTTGCTGCCGATGGGCTGGCTCCAATCTGGTTCAAGAAAGCCTTAGTGGCTACAAAGGTTCCTTTCACGTTAGTTTCCTGCAGCAACTCTGGTCAGCGAGATCAAAATTCAGGCCCTGCCTTCTATGGTCTCGAAGAATGAAAGCGGTCGAACACAAAAACTAACCTGTGTCTTCCACCACGAGTCCACATCTGTATCCACAATCGGCTTGAGGGAAACAAGCGTTCCTGCATTGTTGACCAACACATGCGGTACTCCGAGCCGGACCACGATGTTCCGAAAGGCATTGCTCATGCCAGCCTCATCCGTGACGTCGACTACGATTGAGAGGACCTTCGTCTCTGGATTGATCTTGTTGATGAGCTTCTCTGTCTCAGCCAGGCCCTCAGCTGATCGGCCAATGAGGCCAAGGGCAGCGACATTGGCGCGGGCAAATGATGCTGCAAAAGCCTACATTTCGTTAGTATCTTGCGTCAACGCTTTCGCGGTTGCCATCCACTTGCCAATCGTCCCAGCCCACGACTGGCACCAGTGATAACCACTACCTTTCCGGCTTGGGAGAGGTCAGGACGAGAAGGATCGATGGCTGGGTACACATCACGATAATTCTTAGATGTGAATGCACATGCTTTGACTTCGCAGTCGGGGTCAAACTCAGGGGTGGCCATGAAGAATCTGTTCAGTTTTACCCGCGTGTCTTGGGAATACTATGTTTGGCAATCAACTGGATAGGGGTATAAATAAAGTAGACAGAGCGAGACGATTGGAGGGGGTGTCAGATTTATAAAGGTTGCCCTAGTTTACTCCGCCTCGCCTTGTGGTTTGTGGGGGCTGAATGCATCAGCTGACAGCCCCCAGCTGGGCTGGAAATACCCATGGGAATCCTTGATCATATATTTTGGGATTATTCATGATAAATATTTACTTTCTATGCAGTAACGATGTTCAACGCTTCATTGTTCTCTCAGACCTATCAGGAAGCATCCTTTGCGAATCCTTCGTTGGATTTCGGACGTTTCAGCTTTCAAGTGTAAAGGGCAGGCCCCAGTGCCTTATGCTGCTGCGGGGACCCAGGCCCGGCCGAGCCTTAGCTTTCGTCCTTACCGCGCTTAGTCAGTGCCCCTGTGTTTTCGGGATCCCGAGGGTGCCATCACCTCCCTCCGTCCCCAGGGGCGTGTACTATATAATCATTTTCATCTCGCGCGACCCAAATAACGACCCAACTCATCTGCAACCTCCTAGGTAAAAGGATATTTAACTTAGTTAACTTAGCTAGTTACACGAAAGCTATTATATAATAAAAACAGGATACCTACGACTGCCAAGATATCTTTGGAGGCGAAGCCTGACCTACACTGAGACATAACTAATGTTGGAAGCGATTTCTCTTTCTATTGAAAGGGTGGCCGGGTGGCCTCTACTAAGTTACTAAAAGCTAGCTTACATAAATGATGACTAAGCGAGGTCGAAACCGCTATGCTTGGCGATATGCTCCAACAACTAATCGGTGTCAGGTGATAGGATTCACACTTAACATCACATAGCCTAGACTACGGAGTCATTCAAACTAGGCTTGGCCTTCAAAGATGGCTTGGCACATAGGGTTTCTGTTTTCATTACAAAGTAGCTTCCCTATAAATAGGAACTAGACCCTAATTGAGCTAGTCGGCGGCTAACAGGCATGTCTAACTTAAACAGGCCTTTCAACAACATGAGTCTAGTAATTGATTTTATGGAGCGACTCAATTTATCTCTGATTAGGGCGCTACCTGAATACAGAGTAAATGTAACCCTCAGTCGCGTGCCTCTCCACCGGCAATTAATTTATTGTCGCTTAGTTTTGCACCATGTTAGACCTGTGGCAAATTCTTTCTTGTGTTTTTCTTCTGCTGATAAACACTTATTAACCTCAATAATTTCTTTTAGAGGAGGGTCTTAGTTATATAATATTTATTCCCTTCACGTCGACCGACCATTGGTAGGCTCTTATTCTCTCCTACTAGATACTTACTCCTATTTACATTCAAGCATAGAACATAGAATTCTATACTCACTCTTGCTGACACACAAACACACACACATATACATATTAATATAACATGGCATTAATTGGTCCCGTCCGCTGTGCAAATAACACTGGCCTGCCGGAGCTTCTCTACCCCAACACCTGCGGCTTACCAATCTACCAACGCTGGAACCCACGCAAGACCCCTACACGACGTTAGGAGAATGCTGCCACGAAGTAAACGGTAGCATAGGCTACTTCGGCGAGGAGAGCTGTGCAGCGTATTGAATGCCACGGAGAATACCCACGGACAGTTAAAGGATTGCCTTTCGCACTCGCGGGAGATCAGCCAATTCGGGTGCTCTGGTGCTGGCGCAAGGAAGACGAGTCTGTGGAGTGCTGTGGTGATGATGGGATTAACGTTGTTGGTTTTATGCATTGAGGTCTAGGAGATGTTCTTGGTTTTTAAATATTGTGATTTTGTCTTCTTCTCTCTGAGATACCGCTAGGTCTTAGCTCTGGGTTTTCTATACTTTAACCGTCGGTTATCACCTGATCCCCGATTTTCATGCCTACGGCTCCAACAAAAGTGAAGCCATATCGCCACATATAATAGATAAAATGTGTATATCTTTTGGAGTACTAAGACCATTTAATCAGGGATTTGGCGTTTAAATCAGCTCTAACCGATCCATAAAACCGAGCGTACACGTTCAAGGGACAAATGAAAAGAAAATAATAACTGTATTCATTACTAAACATGCACCTGGCAGTAGACGACACTGAGCTTACAGTTGTATTTTTATAGAACATTATTAATTTACCACAGACGCCCGCTGTGCAGAATAAGAGGTAGCGCGTGCTATCCGAACTACCCGCCGAGCCTGTAATTGCCTCACGTGTAGGTCGCGTTGCGAAATCAGCCATTTCTCACAGGCCACACAATCGTCCCGGGAGGCCAGCCAAGGGGCCAGAGAAACCAAACTTGACAGCCCATAAACCAACGCATCGGGTTAGGAACCCGCCCACGGGATACCGCGCCCCATCTTCCAGCCGAACCGACAACACGATCACATCGTCCAAACGGTCGACAGAGAACTGGACGGCACGCAGTAGCACCCGCACTTATGGCACACTGCGCCTTCACTCGTACTGATCCGCAGTTGTCGGTTGCCGAAGACGAATTGCTTCTGCGATGTGTCTAGATGCTGGAGTGCACTAATCAACCCTTCTCCAGGAACACGACACCGGATGACACACCGGCATCGGTATAACCAACTGTTAATGTCTCGTTCCGGGGCGGCCACTCGTTTAAAAAACAAGCTTTGGGCTAACAACATTAGCAGGCACCGACAACCGTGATCTCCGATTCTCTGTACTGCGGCCTGCTGGGTCAAATCACCCATACAGTGAGCGGCATCCAAACGCGGCTCAGATCCGGAGAGCTGGATATCTAGCCGCGATAGAGGCTCTGAGCATGCTGTGTGGTGCCAAAGTCGGAGCCAGGATGTTTTGCCATCCATGGTGGCCTCATCGCGAAGGGCATATTGTGTCTACGAACTTGCTGCACTCGTGTCTGGAGGCTGTTAAGATTAAGAGAAGAGGGGCTGATGGGCTCGGTTTCTTCCGGAGCGTTCGATGGTGCGAGCTATTTGGACAGAAAGGTTGGGGGTTGCGCCGCTGTGGTTCATTATACAATGTCTGATCCAGATAAAGAGCAATTGGATATACAGAGGCGGTTGTTTGTCCTGGATGATGGTCCACTGGAAAAGAAAACATGACAACTGTGTAAGCGTGTGAATAGTATTCTTCGCAGAGAAACTTGGACAAAGTTTTGAACTTGTGCGTCTCCAGGTAAAATTACCAAGTAGATGATTTATCTAGTTGCGACCATTCAAGATCGTCTTACCCTGCAATTTGACAGTCATTTCGGAGATACAACATTGGGATTGGCTGTGTACATTGAAGATCGACATCTCTTACGTTCATGTAGGTTTGAGCTTGTATGGATGATTGGCGGTTACACAACCTCATTGGTTGCTCGTTAAAAAGATTCAACATTCTTTGCTCAGACAATATCTGTCGTGTGCCCCGAGCAGTCGGGCCAACCGCAGATATAATGGGGAGATTCTTAGACCTGTGAGACTGTTTGTCTATAGCGGCTGAAGCATAATATCGGCTTCTCCTAGTGCATATACTATCTATTAAGGAGACTTATTCGCTGGCCAATTGCATCGATTGTAACTCCGCCAGAAAAGATGACTTCAAAGCGTCAGAGGTTCCCCTTCAGAACACTAAGCTATCTAATATTTTATAAGGGCGTCGCGATAAAGAGAGTGGAGCATATCTGGAGAGAAAGTCAATGGAGAAATATCATCACATGCAGAGAATGAGTCGCCAAGATATGCTAGAGTGGAAAAGGCGTATCAACGACGACTCGAAGATGCGTGCTGCCGCACGCCGAGGCCTCGAAACGATGAACATCAAGACGATATGAGTACGAAAGCGAAAGGTTGATCAACCAAACAAGGTGACAAGGCAAGACGAGTACTACGTCGATGAGAAGGCCTTATATGCGGTAGGCTAACTTAATATATTTCCCCCTATACCATCTACGTAGTCGACCTGTCCAAGCAGTTGAGGTTTGAGGATAATTTTGCAACATTTAACCCATATTTGAGAATTTGAATTGAACTATCAGTAGAGGAGTGACTAGCCTTAACACTCAGGCGACCAGGATGCTTGGCCAATCAACTCGCAAGTTATGATCTTGCAGCATAGGCTAACCATGTTTTCAGTGATAAAGATCTAGTCTCGTCATTGTCAAGGAGTGTCGGGATTTCTTTTCTACTATAAAATAAGTTAGGAAATTTTAATGGAGAATCTGAATTTTTGGTAAAATAAAGTACTTAAATTTTCGGAATAAATAGTATAAAAATAGCGCATTATAACAATCAGGTCACTAATCCAGAACTATACTTCACATACTGCTGGCTGCAGTAAGGATATAAGATGGCATATTATTTTATGCATAACATAGAAAGTTTTACTCCTTGAACTCAACTTCCTTTCCACTTTTCATCCCTATAAGTGCGTAACTAACGGGATCTATGGTACCAGTCAACAATTGTTCATGTACACCTACCCTGGGATGCTTACCCAGCTGCTGTAAGATAACTTGTTCCCCAGGTTCGAAGTCCACATCTTGCGTACACTTAAGTTCAAAATCGGAATTTGGAGTACGATAAATAGTGATACTTTCAACTTCTCCATCAACATATTCCATTGTATCGGGCTCAATCAGTTTGCCACCAATTCGAGCAGCGACGTGTCCTCCCTCTTGTAGGGTTATAGGGTCACGGTCTAAATTTGCTCTAGGCATGATGGATGATGGAGAATCGGATGGAGAATCGCGGTTTGTTCAATAATAAAAGGGGTTCTTTAAGACTGGCAGAATGTTATTAAAATTGGAACGAATATCCTCTGCATTCCTAGCATGGAGATATATTTGGCTCGCTATACAGCAAATTGCTAGCATATTATAGAAAAGAATTAAGTGCCAGACTATATCGGTCATTATGACGTCTTTGACTCCATATATAGCTATGTTAATTAGAAGACGTAATATAAAGTCAATACCAATTCTAGATTATACCTGTTTCTGTAAATTATTAACGAAGATGATTAATTAAGTTTCATTGCCGCTAGTACCAGTTGTCTAGAGATTAGAGGCTTTAATAGGCAGCAGAAGTATCTAACTGCATATTAATTTTGAGTTCTGGGTTACGTTAGCTTGTAAAGGTTATGTTAATTTCATTCAGACAACTTCAAGAATACGTGAATGTATAGCCCAGAACCAATAAGTGTGAGGAAATCTTAACTTTAATGGATGCAATCCGTATATAGTGATAAACTAACTACAGTAAAACCTTAAAACCTCATTAATTTAAGGATGACATAATAGGTATTATCATGTTTGCATCACTAGAATCTTGTTGGTCTACAATACCACAACTCAATCGCGGCAAACGAACGTTAAAGTAATATGCTTTGTAAACAATTCAGTCTCGTGGGGATTGTCATAAAAGAAAATTCTGGTTTAAAAGAAGATATATAGGATATTTAATTTACTTCATGAGAATATATGAAGACAAATGCTACAAGCCGTATAACTAACTGCCTCCTTTGCGGCACTCTTCCCTTGGACGAATAAGTGTCAAGCTCATAAATCCAAATACAAATATGGAGACTCCATTCATTGGACCTAAGACCGAGAGGATCAAAATTATGCTTTTGAATATACGTAGAAAAAAAATCGTCAGGGTGTACTGAAAAGAGACTTCAGGATTAGGCGTGGCCTTAACGGATGGTGGAGATGGGCATCGGTTTTTCAGAACCGCCACAATTAGCAGTTGGTTCGAGCGATTCATAAGTTGGCTGAGAAGATTCCTAATGTCGATTCCAGCATGAGCAAACTTTAGCTACCCTGGGATAGAAAACTTATTCCATCAAGAAAAAGCTTAATGTTGTAGTGTGGATCATGCTATATTAGCCTGTAGGTTTCTCATTCACAGGATGGTTGGTATCTGAAAGTTCCAGCCACCCGTGGATCACACACATACAAGCTGTACATCGGTCCCCATGTTATTTTACAGCTCAATACAGTATTGGCATTGTTCAGGAATATGATTATTCCGGATCCTTCCTTAATAAAGCTTAGTTCCATCACTATGCATTACTTATAGGTTTGAAAAACTATCAAAGAGTATAAGACCCCGGGCACCATTTTTGCATCCAACTGTAAGGTGGGAGAAGACACGCAAGCTCACGCGTGAGATTTGAAAGGGGCCTGTATAAGTGAGAAGCCATTCGAAAAACATGATATCAATTGATCGCCGGATATTCAATCTGTGGTTGTGTGCTGAGCGGAAGCTAAACACGGCCCAATGGTTCCGTCTGGGGATTCCGAAAACACCTCAAAACTCCCGAAAATTCAGCGAGGGAAAGTGATGAACCAACATTTCCACCTGTAATTCCTCTAGGGAACTTTTTCTTGGAAAGCCTTGCAGACGAAGACAAACCTTTCACTCCCTTTGATCGTTTCAGGGCGCTTAGATAGCCGGGTTATATAGTCCTATTCTTCGAATCAGTCCGATGTTCACCTTGTAAACCCTGAAATTCTCAGATCAGAAAATAGCAATTAATCTTCCTCTGCTTTAAAATACAGACAATAGACAAGCATTTATCACTTCACAGATACAATAATTTACAACCCATGCAGTAACCTATCAAAGATAGTACCAGGTCGGATTATAGACAGCCTCCAGGGCCACAAGACGTCGAAATGGGTGCGATGCTCTTGGGCCTACCGTGTCTTTAGCCGGGATTATTGCAATGCCTCGAGGCATCTACTGGAGTTAAAAAAAGAATCCCTCGCGCTTCTAATTGTTAAGATCTTTTAAGAATAGTATGGACGTTTAATTCCTGTGTCTGTCTTGGCCAAGATTTATGATGCAGCTGAACAGGTCAATACATTTGCAATACTCTTTATCTAATGGCCGATCCCTTATCATACATCATGGTATCAAGCTCGTTTGCAACAGTTGCTACCCTCGTCTGCACCATTATTCTCCTTTTTGTGTCCGCGAATTCTTTGCAAACGCCACATTTAAAAGGCCCTTGTAGATCAAACTAGCTTCTCAGTCATAATACATTAGCATCGGAATTAGAAAATAATTGATCTCTTACCTCCTTGACCAACCCCGCCAGAAGATCGCACATTGTCGCAGCGTAGCCGAGAATGTAGAGATGCTAAGGCTAATTTTTCAGCCGGGGGAGCAGCGCTTCTGAAAACTGCCACAGAAGCGACGAGTCCTGCGTATGGAACGCAGCCCCGGTATAAAAAGTATTCCGGTGGCCCTGAAGCGCGTACAGTTTCGTGTAAAATCCAGATTTGATCTCATCGGTCGACACAGTCAACTCGAATGGTGCATGGCTTTTGAAAGCCACAAACTTCGGCTCCTCTTCTGAAGTTGCAATCCCAGTTTTCTGGAGTCGTTTAATGGAGGCGATGATGTCGGCTTTGATAACCTCGTCCGGTAGGCCAATGGGGCTGCCATACTTGACATCATACAGACCAGGAATGGCTGTCGCAGATATTCCGTAGAGTCCAGGGAGCTGAGGCAGGTTGTACGGTGTGTCGGGATCGATATTCTGGATGCTGGTTATGTTCTTCAGACCTGTGGAGCGGACCAAGCCTGTATAGTACCCTGTGTTGACAAACTTACTAAAGAGATGGCGCTCTCTCTCATCGAGGTCGAAGCTATGCAGATTTTCCAGTTTAGGGGGAATTGAGATCAATAGCTTTCCCGCATGAATTGTCTTAGTGCCTGAGGGCCCGCTAACAATGACCTTGAGGTGATTATCAGCGCTCCGGTCGGTGCTGATTACTTTACTCTGTAAGAGCACATCGGACCCCAGCACTTGTTGAGCTTTGTCATAAATTTTGTGATTGTCGTTGCCGACAGTGTCCAGAAAACCGACTTGGAGATTATGCAGGACATCCAGGCCAAAGTTCTTAAAGACGTACAATGTCTGCAAGTTGAGAATGTCTCCGAGCCCTTGGCCGAAAGAGGCAACAGTAGGAACCGCATCACCAAGATTATACTTCGCTACAAAGTCCCCGAAAGGCATCAGCAGGTCATTAGGCACTAGGTTCGGCAGGTAAAAGCCAGCCTCCAGTTCGGGATACTTGGCTGCTTGTAGGCCGTATGCGATGAGAGCATTGGTTGGGTCGGGAGGGATGTAGGTAGGGACGGCTTCGCCGGTCTTGATGTCAACGAACGATGACGCTGACGATAGAGTTGATGCTTTTTTAAAAGCCACGCCGAGGCGATTGAAGTAAGTTTTGACAATATCCAGGTCATGAAAGATTATCACACCGTAATCAACCGTCAAGTTTGTTGCCGGGTCGATATACGTATTAGTATGCCCCCCCAGGGCGTCTTCCTTTTCGACAACGACAACACTCTTTCCAGCATCATGCAGTTGTATTGCAGTGTAGGTTCCCGACGAGCCGCCACCGATGATGCATACATCCCGGGTGATTATTTCCTGCTCATCTTCAGAAGATATAGCCACAGCTACTCCAACAACGATGAGAAGGAGGACACTCTTGACGAAGGAAACCATGTTCTCATTGGCAACTCGAAATTTTAAACTATGAAAAGCTCGGAGCAGATGAAGACAAAAACAGGTCTGGTTAGCAACGTGTGGTCCTTACTACCTGGCCGATAGACGGTGGTATGCATCTATACATACCATGCGCACTAGACGCTGTTTATGTCTGGCACAAGCCAGGGCTGAATGCAGAGTCTTCCAAAGAATGTTGGAATCCGGCATAATAAGTGCACTTGGGGATACCATCGTCAATGATTGTTGCAAGGCTTAGAGTTCCTAGAGGAATTAGGTCATACGAGTAAAGGAATAGTTACTTTTCTTCTCCTGAAAATGACCTATATGAACACACATACGACATTACCATATCAATATTATTCTGCGAACCCGACAAATCCGCTAATCCATAATATAACCAACCGGGCCATGCATACACCAACTAATAACAAAAGGTTCCGCTTCGCTCAGGAAGCGGGGTTACTATGCAATCAAAGCCATATGTACTTGTTATTTCGCTCATCACTAAGTCAGGTAGAGAAGCCGCAACTAGGGGTCGTAGTAGTCATCGAATATTAGAATAAGAAGTCTTTGGCTCGTCCCCGAAGGGCTACCATCTTGGGCTGGTACGTATTCAAGCTAAGAAGTAATGGTCGTGAATGATTGATTCTTCTCTCCTTCCTTGTCTACAAGCTAGTCTATTACACCTCTATTTAACATCGGATGGCAAGGGGCTGGAATGCTTAAGGGGTTGGAATGCTTAAGGGGTTGGACATGTAACACATCCCTTGCTATCACTAGTCGAAGCCGTCAGGGTATGGGAGCCATAAAAGTCAGTGGAGACGTAATGAAATAAAGTTAGTCGAGTTAGTACTTTTAGGTGCAAATCCTCCTATCATCATGGATAGGGATTTCGCTATCTCCGGGCGCGGCCCTAGTGGGGCTCCACTGGATATGAAGGCCACAGTAAGGGAGGGAACTTACTCCATTCCTTTCATAATTACAGTCTAGACCTATCCTGCCTAGAAGGAATAGGGCGGCAGTACCTTCATGACACTTTAGTAAGGTTGAGGCAAACACCTGCCTCAACCTCTGTGACGAATCTACCAGAGGATTGGCCTAGTCTATAGGAGTTTTTCCCTCTTGCTCTCATTCACCATGTTTACATGGAGTTAAGCAAAAGCATTTGTAATTGCTAAAGAATTAAGTAAACTGTAGGTTATTTTACTGCGGTATTGCTATTAGTTTCTTGGATTGTCACTTTAATTAATAATGAGAAATAAAAGAAATGCAAACCTCCTCCATTTTCTTACAAAGAAAATTGGGCCATGGATTAATTGTCTTTTATTAATGGGGCTTGTAGTGTTTACAGTAAAACCCAAAGGAATGTCTGTCGTAATGGTTTTCGTTGGTGTAATATATATTACTAAATTTGGCTTAAATGACCTTGCCATGTGTCAGATATATATGTGTAAATATATGAGGCCTTTTCAATATTCTCCGTATTGAGGATTGTCGATATGCCTTATGTTGACCCTGTAATGAACTTGGTGGAGGAGCTTTGATGGGTAATGACTTGGCAGAGGAGGCTGCAATATAGGCTTACTAACTACATGCGAACCAATGACTAGATTAGAGGAGCATTTAATGACCGACTTCGTTGTTGTTGACTGTGTTTCTATCTCGCGTGGATAAGCGCTTCTGGCATTGGATCGGATTAACATATAGTTATCCGCCAACAACATCCTTTACAAACCCGCTTCTTCAGGATCAACTACGTCATGACTATTGCACATGATGTCCCAATATAGACTAGCTTTATTCTCGCCCCACGTTAAATCGGGGGGGATTTGAGCATGCCTTATAATGTACGAATAATCCGCATTGGTTATTTTATTTTATTTTTTTTTTTTAAGAAAAATTTAAGACTTATAGCCTTAAATCTAAAGGCTTTAATCAATCACACAAGCTCCTACTTGTAATTTTTTGTCCATTGTGGCTTCTCCCAATCTTTCGTGCTGCAGGGACATACGATTAAAGACTATTGGATTAGGCTGGGTTGGCCAACTAGAGGCGTTTAAATGTAGAATTATTGAATTTAGTCACAAGAAGATTTCTAAGGTAGAATAGAAGAAAAGTATATTCTTAGGCCTTTATAGGTTAACTTTATAAGTTAACTTTGCATAGACTAATGGCTGATTTAAAATAATGAAGTGCAAGGGATAAAGCAGATCCATACTGCTCCCGATCACCCAACAACACCTTTCGAAGAATGATTGAAGACTCATGGTGCTTGCCAGCGAGCAGAACTTGTAGATGGGAGGCTTATTTTGGGGTTTCCAGGTTAAGCTTCTACCCCGTAAACCCCGCCATGAAGATCCTCTACTCGGCCCAAGCGACCCACCACCATCCGGGTATTGGAAGCATATTTCCCTTGGTATGGATGTGTTCTAGAACTCCGCGACAAGTTTATCTATTCTTGTAGGCCCTATGACTTGTTGGGATATCTATAAGTGGAGCCCAAGGCCCATGGCTCCATTTATTGTTCAATCACCAGAAACTTTTTGTCATGAGCAATTCTAAACTCTCCCGAGGAAATGTTTCCCCACTATAATTAATTTAATATAAAACATGATATTCTACTATATTATACCTTCTTTTGTTCACTAATCACTGAGTGATAATACTCTAAATCACGTACAGCAGCGGTAACATGAGACGAGGTGCTTTTTTGCTTATTAGCCTGTGGCAACTAGCCGCCCTTTTTAAAGTGGCTAGCGCGCAAACAGCTGTGGACGGTAATCTACTTGGAGAACTGTCACCATGTGCAGTAAGGATATAATCTCAGTGACTATAGACCTTGTCAATAATTAACCCAGTATTATAGTTACAATGTTTGCAGGAGACTGTCCCAGAAGTGTCTTGTAACCTTACTGATATTCCTTGTCAATGCGCGAGTGGCAAACTTGTTAACCTTCTATCAAACTGCATGATTGCGAACTGTACTATGGAAGAGTCACTTAGTAGGTAAAATCCATATTCTTCGAGACCTTTTAACGCCACTAACCGTTTTCCTCTAGCGCTGGTTAAAGTCGATGCCGTACAATGTAATCGGCCTCTGAATAACCACCATAGTCTGGTTGTAGGATTTGCAATTGCGACACCGGTTGTAACGTTTATGATGATATTCCTGCGTGTTATATCCAGGTTATGGATAGTCCACAGACTATGGTGGGATGACTGCATGCATATTATTGCAGGGGTAAGCTCAATCCGTTGCACTGATAAATATTTCTCCTATTCTTTGGCCAGAACTTTTAGACTGACCATGGAGCTTGCTATTAAAGGGATTTGCAATACCTTTAACAGTTTTTGCGAACCTTTGTTAGTGCTTCCTGTAATCGACTGACAATGGCATTGTCTAACTTCCTAACTTAAAGGCTCAAATCATGGCTTTGGATACCATGTCTATGATATTAACTTCAGATCAATTTCCGAAGTATCGCGCCTGCTTTTCTGGTGTAAGTTCTCAACAGTCTTATGCGAAAACTTCTTTATAAAGCTAACTAGGTATTGTTTAGGGTATCTCTGCATAGTATTCTGGCCTTGTACAATCTTCTTTATTAAGATGTCTATTCTCTTTCTTTATCTCCGTGTCTTTCCAATTCGCACTTTCAGGGTGATCGTTTATATCTCCATGGGCCTCTTAACTGCCTCTTTTCTAGTCGTTGAACTAATGGCCATCTTCCAATGCAATCCGGTCCAAGCCACCTGGGACTATAATATCAAAGATGCGCATTGTTTAAGCATATCGAACATCGCGTACGCCAATGCTGCTGTTAATATAGCAACAGAAATTATGATATTTATTCTCCCCCTGCCCGTGCTTAGGACATTGCAAATCTCCAGACAAAAGAAGATAGCACTCTTCAGTATATTTGGCCTCGGTGCAATGTAAGACCGTCCGTTCCTAATACAGGGATAAAGTTATTTACTAAACAGGAAATAGTGTTATTGGAATCGCTGCGGCACGTCTGGGCACACTGTCCAAAGTGGGAACGTACAACGATCCCACTTACACTCAAATCCCTGTTTACGTCCTCAGCTGCGCGGAAACAGGGGTGGGTCATATCTGCGCCGCTGCGCCAGCATTGTACCAATCTGTTGTTCGGATTAAGCGCAGTGCATTTCCAACAACCCAGTCTGATACTATTATTGTAGAGAAGAGACTTCCGGGGAAAGGCTCTCCTCCGAATTCCTCTTCCTCACCTGCTCGTCAACAAATAAATGACAGAATCTATCCGCAGTCGATGAATTTGTCTGACTTGGCGATTATGGGTCGTAGTGGGACATCCGACATTCCGGATACCGAATATACTCCGCCTTTTTTTTCTCATCCAGATGCTAGACATTAATTATCGTCAGGCCAACCGAGAGTCCCCTTGCAGGCTAAGTTGAAATTGCGCCATTGGCACTACTATCGAGCCTCATCTCTAACTGGATACTATTACTACTCGTGCTTCAATTCAATCCAGCCCTGGACACCAGTGTCCGGAAACCCCATATCCATTCCCAGCAACCCAATTTAAGGCTATTGAGCAAAAAGGATTTCCAACATGGTCGACTCGGGCAGGTGTTTTGCCTGGAAATTTTTATAATTTATTAGAAAAATACTTCGGGAAGTATACTTTTATTTTACTTTTATTTGTTTCTTTGGATACAATTGGTGCCAACCAAGAAGTAACTACATTTAAAATAGCTGCCACCGTATTTTGAAAGCTCGGATTCTGTCAAACATCTGACGTCTGTTTCGACTATTTTTCATCCACATTTCCTTCAGCTAGTCAGCCGAAATTCGCCGATACAGCCTTAAGCAGAACATTAAACAGCAATCCTAGAACAGTTAACATACATGCTCCATATATTCACGCAGTAGACGTTGGTTGAGACCATACTTAAAAAGGGAACCTCAACTTGGATTTCACAGGCAGCAGAATCGGTATCAAAACACCACCTCGATTCTGCGTTTCACACTCTTCTCCTGGGCGCAAATCTCGCAATATTTAGTTATTCTATTTTCAATTTTATGCAATATTCCTAATCGTTTCGCGATCCTGCGCACCCTGCGCTCGCCAGGGTGTTCAAATCGTTAGTGCATTAAATCCCAATCTGGTCCGTTTTCTTGCGCCAAAAATACAGACATGCGATTACTTCTAACATTGTTAGTTAGAAGAGTATCTGCCGATTTAACCCATTTTAAATAGCCCATGCGACTTTATTAAAACCAGTCGCCAATATCTTTCGATCCTTTCGAAAAATCGATATCCCTTCACAGTATGCTCATTGAAAATCCCATCTTTATACAGCATCTATGTAGATAAAATGTTCCCTCTTAATCCAGGTACGTACAAGACGTCTCTAATCCGCGCACATGAGTCACCTAGGGCTATCTGTACGATTGATTTACCAGTGATTATTTAACTATTTCCGGCAGTTCCGAGCTTTCCTTTATAATCCAATCCAGTCTTTCGAATTGTCTAATATCGCCCGTGCAATGAATACTTGTGCCGCTGTCAATAATCCAACATCATTTAGCCTCCCTAGGCCTAACCTGCCTAACTATATCGCAGGCTCGAACTCACGAGCTAACTCATCCCCAGCATTATTCCCGCATATATCATGCCTCTAAATTTACAGCTCAGTCCCATATCGTGGATTCTCTTGTAGCAACCAATTCCACAAGCTTTCCGGCAGACAGAGAATGACGGGCCCCCATAACCTTTTGCTGGCAGTAATAGCAATAATGCTCAGAGCTCCCGAGTAGATTCTATTACCAAGACCCCAATACTACTGAAGGTCAAGAAGGAAGGTTGGAATTTCTTTCAGGAGCTCCGTTATTTACCTGATATTATATCCATAATCCTGGGTCGTAGACATCAGATTTGTGGAGTCGTGTTTGAATTTCTACGCAGAAAGGCAGCGCATCAACCCGCAACTGATACATTGGAAATTAAGCAAATTTAACTATATAAAAAGTGGCAGCTGATTAAAAGGAATTATAATATGCTAGAAAGCAATGCTTTGTCTTATAATTATTTAGAGAAACTTTGAACATCTGAAGTAACAGAAGCAGGTAGGAAGGATAGTGAAAACCCCGAGCAGGACAGTCTTATTTAGTATACTCCACCCAGTTACGAAATTAGGGTGCTATTATATATACTATAAGGAGTAATATAAATAAGTATCTATATATTTCTACTTATAGATAGTTGAGTTTATTCTGTTTGTTCAAGAAATCAGGAAAATTATATGAAAAAGTGGCGGCTCGGTGGTTGAATACGTTAGCGGTCTCCGGCCACCCTTTGAATAAGACAAGCAATCGCTTCCAACATCATCGATGGCGAATCGGGGCAATAGGGACAATAGGGACAATAGGGACAATAGGGACAATAGGGACAATAGGGACAATAGGGACAATAGGGACAATAGGGACAATGGGGAGAAAAGGGACAATAGGGACAATAAGGACAATAGGGAGGTCACACGTGCTCCAACCCTTTACATTATCCCAAAGATTACTAGTTATAGAAGCAATCACTTTACTTTGGTCTGGTACGTGGATCCATAAATAGATCCATATCCAGAAGACAAATCCCCAAATCCATACATGGATGTGGATCTGGTAAATTAGATATTTGTTTACATATTCAATCCATATCCTTTGGGGAGCCTTAACCGGACTAGATTTATCCTCTACCACACCTCCCTTTAACGCTCACGTCCATAGGCCTCTCCTTCTGCCTTGATTTCTTTGCACTGGCAGACTAGTGTCCGATCTCGTTCTCCTTGGCGACTTCAGCATCCCTGATCACCCCCTTCTCTCGCTATCCCTTTGTTCCCGCCCGTTGTGCCCGTGTCGCAGCCCGCCGTTCCCACCACCGTCTCCATCCACAGCGCGGCTGCCACCCCCGTCACCATCGTCAACTGGAGCACTCCCTTCGACCCCGGAAGAACCCCGGCACGGCCGTCCTTGGGGTCTCCGAAGTGCGCGATATGACCACCAACGATCCATCCCTCCAGACATCATCAAAATATCCCGTCGATTCCCTCCATCGATGGACGACATCGTGGAGATCGCGGCGGGAAAGTCCATCGAGACCATGGTAAATGTACCCAGTGGAGAACTGGTCGGAGGGAAGGAAAGCACAGTGAAGGTAAAGGGGATATGGCATGCCGTGTGGTAAATGTCTTGCACCGAGGTATCGGGGCTAAGTTGGGGCATTTCGGGGATGTACGAGAGGGGAATTCGTGTCCGACGCGATTCGCCTGACTTGAAGCGTTTCATCATCTCACTGTCTACAGAGGACTCGAGGTAGTAACGAATAGCAAATGAATATTTCATTGACGATCTCATCCTAGCGGAATCTGACCCACTGATCTCCTTCAGGTCAGAGTAAGATTTGATCACCCGTCTCCACCTGATGGATACGAGCGATAAAAATAATCCGATGGCCGCACGGCGGGGCCATATGCATCGTCCTCGTTTCAAGGCTATATATGCAAGTTATATTCCGTGGATGCCAATGCAGATCATAATCTACAAGGCAGGTCCGCGACTGATGAAATCGTCCGATCATCACTGCACAGGATCGATCACCAGGGCCCTTTTCCCTGCCGGAATTTTTCTCTCCTCACCATCCTCAGCTCGACTCGTATTATACCCGAGTTCATCTCGAGTTCAACATGGGGGCTGTTCATGGCAGAAGTATAAGAACGAGGTCGTTGCTGCCTCAGACCGATCAACAACACACCACTCGATCAACCAAGTCCACCAGATACGATAACAATCCCACTCTCAAACCCTCATAATGAAGGTCGCTGCTCTTGTCTCTCTTTTCGCTCTGGCTTCGGCCCTCCCCTCCCTTGAACGTCGTGGCATCAACGACGCTGCTGTTGAACTCATCGGCGAACTGGAGGGTTTCCGCCCCGACTTCTACTACATTAACGGCCACAAGACCGTCGGTGAGCATCATCTCGAGCCTCCCTCAAGAACCGCAATCGCATCGGACTAACAAAATCAGGGTATGGCCATGACTGCGTCGCCAAGCAGGACTGCGGTAGCATCAAGACACCGATCAGCAAGGCCGAAGGGGCCGCACTGCTGAAGAAGGACCTTGCCGGATACGAGAAGTGCGTCTGCAAAATGCAGAATGCCAAGGAGCTGAATGCCAACCAGTATGGCGCGCTGGTCAGCTTCGCGTACAACTCGGGCTGCGGCGGCGTGCAGTCCTGGTGGCATGGGGCGATGGCGAAGAAGAATTTCAAGGGAATCTGCGAGGCCTTGCCCACGACCAACACCCTGAATGGATTGTTGACCAACCGTCGGAAGAAGGAGGGTGCGTTTTGCAGCAAGCCGACCGACAAGCTGTCGGGCTGTTAGATTGGGAAATCTCCACAGCTGCGGACGATCACCGCTTGTTTGCCTTTTTCTGTTTGCCTTTGTGGTTGTTGAGTGTAGTTGATAGGATAAGAATAGGATAAGAATAAGATCAATGATATTGGTATCGCCGTATATCCACGTTTAGGCACTCCGGTAGAAAGAGCCTGTTAAATTCTCAGTAGTAAAATATTGGGAATGCTCAACACAAAGTTCCAATGGACGATATCACTGAGCACGCTGAGTCCCCTAGGGACACACTGCGACTAGCTGAGCCTCGAAAATATGGACTGAAGGACAAAAACTAGCAAATGATTTGTTACTAACAAAGACAAGAACCGGCCTTCAAAGAAGCCATGAATGAAGTTCGAACTTCAGGCCTCCTCTTAGTGATTCCTAGTAAGAAGGGAGAAGAAAAAAAAGGAGCGATACATAAAGCCTGTCATAATCCCACGTATTTCTTACATTTTCCATTTAATTGGATTAAACTCCCTGTCTCGCAATTGCAAATGCCTCAAGATAGCATCAATGAGACACTTAGTAGCCGTTCGCAGAAAGCTCTAGAACTCCTGCCCTTGAGAGGTCTACAACTTAGGCAAAATTAATCCATTCCTGTAAGTTGCCTCCCTTAAATATTTTCCACCTCTTGACTGGAAGTGTGTCGAGGGTTATAGATATTTGCAGCCCAGTCTCTTTCGAACCTCACGCTCAAGAGCACTAAGTAATGTGTTGTCTCATCAACACATCCGCCGGCCGCCTCCCAGTAGCCGGCCTTACTATCACCAGGTGCACGCTTAAGGACACAAGCCGATGGGGGTCTGTTTCGTACACGAATCGGCGTGTTTCTCTGGCTGAAAGCCGTGAACTGACTTCATGAATATAACAGCATCTACCCTGACGGAATAGACAGTGCCATGGAAGTTGAATCGATGATATGAATCAGCGAGGCTGAACTCGTATAGTTCTGTCTTACAATCGAGGTCAAAGCGCTCATCCTGATGATCTACCTATTCAGTTACGTTGAGCACTGTCGACTCAGGATTATCCCTGTGCTTCAAACGATAATTTTGAAATTCAGCAGCGGTAAATTGAGCGGAAGGGACCTTATTAGCGAATGCTACCGACATATTAACGACGTCCCCCAGCACGCGATCGGGAGAAGCTGGCCCAGATAAAGAGGGGCGGAAAGCATAATTCCATTTGGCCTCTGCTCGACATTATTAGTCTCGATTCCCACCGTAGGCTTACAATCTAAAATCTTTTTAGTTCTGCCTTCTTTCTCTGTTTCCGCTCAGGTTTCATACTTTCTCGGTTTGTCTGGAGGTCTATCTAAATATACCTTTTGATTTAGGGTTTATTTGTCTACCTTTCTCTACCTAGTTTTGAAACGAGGGACGGTGCTTTTGGCCCCTTGTGTGACTATCATGACTATTTGTATCCCTCGTATCCGTCCGATGGAGACGGCTCAAATACAGGGGTCGATTAATTCTTGGTGTGACCAATATGACGAGTGGGTCAGATTCGGCTGGGAGTCAAAATATTCAATATAGTAACTCGAATCTGGTTGGACACGAATTCCAAATCGCATCCTCGAAATGTTCCAACTTCACCTCTGACACCTCGTTGCGAGACATTTACCTCACGGCACGCCAGATCCCCTTCGCCTGCACGTGTATTCCTTTCGACCGACCAGTCCTCCACTGGGTAGAATTACCACAGTCTCGATGGACTTTCCGGCGGGATCTCCAGGATGGTCCAGCGATGGAGGCAATCAACGGGATATTTTGATAATGTCTGGAGGGATGGGTCGTTGGTGGTCATATCGCGCACTTCGGAGACCACAAGGACGGTCATGCCGGAGTCCAAGGGAGTGTTCTCCAGTTGACGACGGCGACGGGGGTCACAGCCACGTTGTAGATGGAGACGGTGATGGCAATAGCGGGGTGCGAAAGCCTAGCGCGGGCGGGAACAGCGCCACCGCCAGAGGGGTCGTTAGGGATGCGGAAGTCGCCGGAGAACAATATAAACAATATAACTAGTCTGCTCAGACCAGTGAGGAGGAATCCATGCAGAGAGGAAATGAATTGTTTCTATGATAAGGGAGAGAGCCAGAGGCTGTTACCATGAAGTCGAGCACCCAGGCATCGCAACGGCGGATTTCAAGGTGCCCGTTCAGTGGACAGCCCTGTGTGGCGCACTGAGGTTGCATTCCGCAGGCGTATCAACGTCGGCAGATTAAATTCTATTAATTGCCTTGGAACTTGCTTCGCTTGTCCACAATGGATTGATAATTGATAGGTAAGTAATAATTTCACAATCCACAATGCCTCACCTTCTCCTATTCAAAGTCCGTGGAGATCGTGGCAGTGAATTTACCGTTCACATATCTAAGTCATAGCTCTTACCAGCAGCAAACACCGCCGGTTAAAGCCCTGGTGGTGCTTTTATCACCACTTCTTAGATGTGACTTCATGGTGCCGACTTATTGGTCTTGAGAGTCTTAACAGTACTAATCAATGCCACGAGATGTACTTACCCATCACCAACTGCAGCGGAATTCCTCTGGACCAAGCATGCAGCATTGGTCACTATGCCGAAGCATTTCTGAACAACCACATGCTACTTTATGTTCTGGTGCTACCAGCAGTGTTAAGGGCCGAGTCGCATGGGAGTCTCCATCACTGAATAGTGCTCGCTTTCGATTTTATTAATATGGGATAACTACTAGCAGTCCTGGCTATATAAGCTGCTTTAATCCCTTCCCAAGTCGCTCGTCTTAATCCTCTTTTTACCATCCTCATCCTCAACAGCTCCTCTCAATCCATCTCCATCATGCGTTTCACCTCTGCTCTGCTGGCCCTGGTGCCCGGCCTCATGGCTACCCCCATCGATGTACGCAGCGATTCCGGTCTGGACGTGGCTCTTAGCCAGGTGGCCAACACGCGCATCAAGGCCGTGGTCAAGAACGTCGGCAAGGAGGAGGCTACCTTTGTACATCTTAACTTCTTTAGTGATGCTGCTCCCGTCCAGAAGGTGGCTGTGTTCCGCAACAGTACGCCTCACACATTCCATCCCCACGCTCCCTTGCATCCACTAACCTCTACAGACACCGAGGTTGAATTCCAGGGCATCCGACAGCGCGTCAAGACCCACGACCTGTCCGAGGACGCGTTGACTACCCTGGCCCCCGGTGCCACCTTCGAGGATGAATTCGACATCGCTTCCACCTGCAACCTGGCCGATGGAGGCAACATTACCATAAGCTCTTCCGGCTTCGTGCCCACCACCAAGGACCGCAACGTTAACGGATATCTCCCCTACACCTCCAACAAGCTTACTATTAATGTCGACGGTGCCAAGGCTGCTTTGGTACCCAAGGCTGTCAAGCCTCTGAACCGTCGCACCGTGCTAACGGGCTGCTCTGGATATCGTCTGTCGACGCTGGAGACAGCACTGAGAAATACTGTCTTGCTGGCTGATGCCTCCGCCGAGGCTGCCACCTCGGGTTCTGCGTCGCGCTTCCAGGAATATTTTAAGACAACCTCCAGCCGGACGCGCAGTATTGTGGCGGCACGGTTAAGAGCTGTCGCCAACGAGGCAAGCTCGACTTCATCCGGTCGCACCACGTACTATTGCACCGATCCGTACGGGTACTGTGGCTCGAATGTGCTGGCATACACTGTGCCCTCTTCCAATACTATCGCCAACTGCGACATCTACTACACCAACCTTCCGGCGTTGACAGGCACTTGCCATGCTCAGGACCAGGCTACTACTACGCTGCACGAGTTTACCCACGCTCCGGGTGTCTACAGCCCCGGCACCGATGACTACGCCTATGGATACGAGGCCATCATGGCTCTGAGTGCCAGGCAAGCCTTGCTCAACGCAGATACTTATTCGCTGTTTGCCAATGGTAAGTTGTCTTGCTTCTTTCATATGTGATGGGATCTGACTCTGGTAGCTGTGTTCCTGAACTGCTAGAATCGGATACGAAATCATAATGGAGAGAATATAAGCGGATGATCGTAGATGCAAGGCTGAACTCGCTAGGTAGAAGTTAGGAAGCTCAATGCGGAGCTGATCAACATACGAGTTCCCTTATCTCCTTACCTGTATCTAACAATGTAAGAACAATTGATACATGCGTCTGGAAGGGGAAATGCCGGATATATCCATATCACTGTGAAGATTTGGTCAATCCTCGACAATCCATCCCAAGAGCTATTGATCATCCAGGGAGTGACAGGAGCACGCGGAACCGGTTTCTTAATCTAACATCGACTCCCACAACTCTCCGGGTCTACATAGCTTCCGCTGCTTGACCTCAACAATTCCTTTTTCCTTCGGGTTTGCTTTGTAGGCTCGCGTGCTTGGCCGTCGTTAATGAAAGACGCCATTGCAAACAGAACCATGGCTAGCGCTGTCCATTCAATCTCTCTTCGCTATGGAGTCATCGGTTGGATCCCCTCGTGGGTTCAATACAATTCTGATGAAGTAAACCTGAATGAAACAGGAGTAGCACGGCCGTATCAATGGCTCTCTAAGAATGACCGTCCGTCAGAATTCAATCTGAGACCTGCACCTAGCACAAATATTTGTAACTACTGTCTTAGTGTTTGCGCTATCCACTTTGGAAGTCATTTTATAGGTTCTGTACATCTTTCCGACGTCAAAATTATTGAAGCGGAAGAATAGGAACCTTCTCTACTTATAACAATCATACATAGCAGTGTGTATTAGAATGAGACGTCGTTAGAACTTCACGCTGTTTTTATCAGAACTCTGTCCAGAGAATTAGACCCCCCAAGTTAACGGTCTTCGGATATATCAATACAGAGCCATTTAGTGTTTCCAGCTTGAATAACTGAATAAACTAATACAAAGCTATTTAGTAGGAACAGATCTATTTAATATAAATAGAGCCACTAAGTACGTACAGAGCCATTGATTGCAATATCTAAACTATTGAGTACAATATTGAAGCCACGGCCATTAGGCGCCCTTGGGAGCAAGTCTCTAACTATTAAGGACCTATATCGGGAGATTACTAGATTTGGAAATCAGATTATATTTAGAGGTACAAGGCCTAGCGCTGTGTTTGGCGTGTTTCCAGGCTTCCTGATCAACTCGAAATACTATTATTCTTATTCTTATACATAGGGCCAGCACTAAAACTGATACAGATAAACCAATCAATCAATCAACGATAGAGTATTTATATATTGACCACCAGTTTAAACTAACTTAACAAGTTTATAAAGCATTCCCACAATATCCAAAATTTTCCTTTAGATACTTATCTTTATGGCTTAAGTATTCAACTCGTCAATAAAGGTTTGCAAGATTAACCACCTTTGAAGCCGTGCTTAACCCCTAAGAAAGAATCGGCCCTAAACGATTTACTCATAGTACACCATACTATCGATAAGAAAGCCGATAATAATCATACCGATGGAGACAATCAGAAAGAAAGCCAACGCCACACCGGCAGCAAGTATCTTGCCCTGGCGTTGGTCGGCGCGAACTATCTCCGAATATCGCTGCTCGGTAAAGCTGATCCGTGAATGCATGGTCTGCCACCCTAGCTGCGGCACATGTCGTTGCAGGCTGTCTTCGATATATTTTCTGGTTCTGTAAATCGGAGTATTTACCCCTTGCCTAATCTCAAAATAGGCGCGCTCCGCTACATTATGGATTGTATGCACATCATGCACGCGCTCTGCCGTGTATGCCTGGAACGCCAGTGATCGGGCCTCGTTCCGAGCCTGTGGGTCTGATGCGGCATACACGCCTTTCTTTTCTAGCATATTGAAGAGGACCCGGACATCTTCCATGCCTGCATTCAGACCCTGCCCGTAGAATGGGAGGATGGCATGTGCCGCATCGCCGATAATCACGGCACTGGACCCGAAATGGTGCGGATTGCATTTGACCGTGACGAGTGGCAGGTGGGGATTCTCGTGGAATTGGGTCTTGAGAGACTCCCTGGAGATTCTGTGGGGACAGATTCCGGGGAAGTAGGTGTCGAAGAAATCGAACAGCTTCGCGCGTGGTGAGCTTTTTATGAAATCTAGGCGTGCAGACGGGCCGAACAAGGTGCAGTTGAACGATTTGTCCGGACATGGAAACCCGACAAGCGTGAAGTCCCCACTGGGCCAGATATGGACCTGACCGGGGGACAAGCTAAAGTGACCATCTGCAGACGGTGGTATTCGCAGCTCGCACCACCTAGTGTCAACATACTTTTGTTCGTAATCTGTATAGGCGTATTTCATCATATGATATCGAACTGCGGAATGGACTCCATCTGCACCGATTAAGAAATCGAAGTTGACCTCTACCTCTGGTGAGGATGGTTCTTGTTGTTTGAACCAAGCTTTGCGAGCACAGAAGTTGGCTCTGACAAATCTGTGGTTGAAGTGGATCTTGATGTTTGGGGTCTCTTCGAGTGCCTTACGGAGAGCTTTATTTAGTGCCATACGTTCCACTGAATACACGGTGTTCCCATTGATATCGTATGGGTGGAAAGACTCCTGGAGCCTTCCCGAGGCACTTTTTCCATGTATCATTCTACCATTCATGGGGATAGCTGCTTGCGCGACGGCATCGACGAAACCCTTGTGCTTGGACTGTCGCATTGCTCTAAGACCGCGTTCTGACAAAGTGAAGTTGATCGATTTTCGAAACATTGGAGAATGACAAGATGGGTTCTGGACGTCATCTATAGACAGAATAGTGAGTAATCTCGAATTGTAACTACCTATCGATGTCCTACCAGGGCGAATGTCGTAAATTTCCACGTTGTCATGGTGCGAGGCTGCATACAGTGCCGCCAAAGAGCCTACAGGCCCAGCGCCCACTACAACTACACTTTGCATCCCAGGCTTCAGGCCGGTTGCCATGGCTTTGCGCGGGCAAGACACCTAGAAGCAACCAATATGTGTGCTCAGGGATGAGCGATTGTTAAAACCAAACTAGAGTGAATAGTACACCAGCAAGTTTCAAAAGTCCAGGATTTGAGGACGTTGGGACTAATATATTTGTAAATAGGAGGGATCGTTTTAAATGATGATTCTTATCTTCTCAAACCTATGATTGGGGAGGGTTCTTGCAATCTGGTTTTAAAAAGCCCGCAAAATTATAGAGGGCTGTCCCAAGAGCCCTCCGCTCTCCCCTGTACCAGTCAAGGCATGCGCCCTTACTGGCCAACGCGACATAAAGGTAGTAGAAGGGTAGTATTGGCAGAAGCTTATTCTCCTACGGCAAGATCCACATACTGCTTCGTGGTTACATCTCAACTGTAGAAATTTCAGGGAATGTAGGCGGAATTCAACTCCGGAATCGGAAAGATTGGGTCAATGACGCGACCAATTGAAAAGCTCCATCAACAGCCGAACAGACCTTATATAAATATATAACCAGATGTAGGCGTGGCAGAGTAGATAGCTTAACCGAATTTTTAAATGTTAATATGAATTTTACACATCAAATTATCTGCAATGGCTGAATTACTCGCTTCTCTAGATCATTACGATATATCTCCTGAGGCGGGTTTTCTACCATCCGTGCCACCACTGGAGAGGTTGCCAGATCCGTACTATGAACCCTGGGAAACAACTGTCACCAACTTGCCCAGGTTCATTTCGGACAGGTCTTTACGACAGCGGGTCCATCAGATGCCCATCCTCTCTACTGAACTTTTGCTCACAGAAGAAGAAAGGCGCAGGGCCTATACGATTATGGGGTATTTTATCAATGGCTTTCTGTTCGGAAGTTCCCCTCCACCGAAGGTATTATTGATCCCCAGCCTCGGGGGTGGTTTCCGCTGGAGATCATGGTATCAGACGATATATACTGACACCTAACAATTCTAATAGCGGCTACCATTGAGTATTTCTCAGCCGATGATTGAACTATCAACTTATTTTGATTTGCCGCCGGTTCCCACATACGCGGGACAAGTTTTATGGAATTATCGTCGGATTGAGGACGACAACATGCCTTTACAAAAGAGAAATACCCAACCGTTAGTATCCTTCACTGGTTCCCCAGAGGAAGCAGGCTTTTTCGGGATTGTTTTGTCCATTGAGGAGTGTGGGGTTCCACTGATCTCGATATTGCTTGAGGCCATTGAGGCCACTTGTGATCATGATACGGAACAGCTTATTGCCTGCCTCCAACAGGCGACTATAACCTTGACCGATATGACCTCCATTTTACCACGCATGTACCGCGATTGTAGCCAGAGTTTCTTTTACCACAAACTCCGACCATTCCTGGATGGGACCAACAGCCTTTCCTCAGTAGGGCTCCCTAATGGGGTGTTTTTCGAAGAGCATAATGGTGGGCAATACCGTAAGCATTTTGGACCAAGCAATGCCCAGAGCTCGCTCTTTGCTTTGGTCGATATTATACTAGGCGTGAAGCATGATCAGGAATGCTCTGTGAAGGAGAACAGCGGTCAGCAGTCACCCAAGTATGCTTACCTGAAGGTAGTAGTTACCTAACCGTGCCGCCGATATCTACAGTTATGCTGAACGAAAGGTTACTGAGCAGGAAATGCGATTATATATGCCCCGAAAACACCGCGAATTTTTGGCTGAGGTGGAGCGGATGCCACATATCAAGGATTTTGTCCGGTCACAGCCGGGAGACGTTCGGCTGAATTCCACATATAAGAATTGTCTTTCTGCGCTCCTAGAGCTCCGGCGAGCACACATACGGATGGTAGCAAGATACATCGTTATCATGGCCAAGCACCAACAATCACCGATGGTGGTTAAGCCTGATTCAACACGCGGCGAAGCAACGGCAGCGGGCACAACTGGTACTGGAGGTACAAATGCAATGGAGTTTCTAAAGTCTGTTCGAGATTCTGTGGTTCAGGCGAGAGATCTTTAGATATCCTGTCTTTAACGTGAGAAATTTGCCATTCATTCCCCCGAACAATATAGGGGCATCTGAATATATTGTTCTCCAAACTTGTGTTAGTTATTCTATCTTCTCTTCCTTAAGAAATAAAAATATGGGTAATGCTGTTGAAGTAGTCATCGCTGCGAACACTGGTCAAAACACCGTTAGAGATACAAATGGACCAAATCAAAACAAACCATCTGAACCTACGAGGTATATATTGAAAGCTGGCAAGATAACTGGACCTGACAATGTTTTGTTCAGCTTGGGGTAATGTCCGCGAGAACATGACATCATCGAGAATATTCGGAATATCCTTGGTCAAAAAAAAATGTCAGCATAACCCATGGGATTTCTTCTTGAGAAAGTACACTTTAACATACCTTCCAATGCGGGGCATCCTCCAGTTGAGATGAAAGGTTTCTTCCAAATAAACCTTGGATCAAAGCTGAGCCGCATGCCGAACCACTGATTACCCCAAGCTGCTGGCTGAGATAGAAGGTTCCGATGCAGGAGGAAATGCAGTTCTCTGGGGAGCTTTGGGACATTCCAATAAACAGAGCGGAAAACAGAATCCCCGGCGCGAGCCCTACAAGGAAGAGTATGGAGGATTTCCAGGACCCATAACCATCCCTCCAGGTGATGAAGATGAGCAAGAAAGATAGAATAGTAACAATGAATGATAAGACGGCCATCGTCTTATATCGTTCCATGCTGTTCAGTTGACTATGAGTCAATAGCCTACAAAGAGATTCCCGGAGGAAACGCACCGTTTAATGGTAACACCAGCAATGACGCCTCCCACTAGTACACCCGCAGCGACCTGGATGTACATTACAGAGAAAGAGTTACCAGCTCCCTCGACACGGATAGAATATGGAATGATATTGATCACGAATTGAAACGTCAATCAGTACCCAAATAACCCTAGGCCAACAGGAACATACAGCTGTTCGACCAGAATGTAACAAAACGTGGACGAGACAGTACAGTCCCAGCTCCTCAAGCAACAATGGTACAGGGATTATAGGATTTCGTGCCCAGAAGAGTTCGGTTATAATGAAGGCCACAAGAGAAATAAGAAGACCTAGACATAGAGCCCATATTTGAAGAACTTGGTCTTCTGCCTTTATTCCTGTCGCTCGAAGCAAGATTAAGAATAAGAGAATAGTCACTGAAAACGTGATAATTCCAGCAAAGTCGATATCACGAAGGCGCGAGGTACTTGGTACGTCTTCATCCGACGGTTCTCTTTGGCATTCGCCCGGGAAACCCGGCAACGCATAGATTCCGACAAGGGTGTAGAAAAGGATAAACGGGACTTGACCAAAGAACGTCTAGAGGCTGAAGTTAGTTCCATATCTTCCCTTTTCTTCTTTCTTTCTTTCTTAGGGGTATACATTATCATCTCCATCCCACAGTATCTGATAGGAGACCCCCAATTGGTACTCCTAGAGTACGTCCAATAAAGGTCATCACATTCTCATAGCTTCTGTACACTGCAACCTCCCTGGATGGGACAAGATCTGTAGCATGTTAGGACATCATCAATCCACTTAGCCAGTGGCAAGGTACCTATAATAATAATTGAAACAAGGGTCACCATCCCACTAACGAAGTACTTCCCCCCCTACATGTAATCAGTTTTCCGAGGCTCAAATTATATCGACAGTCCAAGGAACTATACTTACGATGCAAAACACCCAAGCAGGAATAAGATGTATGATGTAACAAGCACATTCCTGCGACCATATAAATCACTCAGCGTTCCGCACTGTTCACACGTCAGCAGCCTGTTCCAAATGTTGAATTGACAGAAGCCACTCGCCATGGGCAGAGCAATACAATATCCAAAATTATAAGCAACCAGCAACCATGAGCCCTCCGAGAGCTGGTGGAACTCTGACGCGATGGTAGTATATGTAGATAGGACAAGAAACTCATCAGCACTTGCGATAAAGACACCTATGAATATTAACCACGAGTCTTTTTTACATTTAATTTCCAGAGCAGAACAGAACATACCAAGGAATGTTGAATAAATTGTAAATAGATCTGAACGCTTTACCTCCAGCTGGGGCATTTCGTTTGATAGCGATCTATGCAGAAGAGGCAATTCTTCACCGAAAGGGTTACTGAGCTTTGTCTGATTGACTGCATATTTGAGTAGGCTCAAAGCACTCGAAACACTAGTAGTATTCGGTCGATAAAGCTGTCCTGTTGAACCCTCCCGTGCTAGGATATAATCACGTGGACGTCTGCCAAGACGGAGTTGGTATGATGATGTAATACACTTCATCGACATTAGTTAACTAACGTAATCTGGAGAGCACTGGCAATTAAATCATCCATCTCAGAGTCTTCAGGATCGGGTCGTCGTAGTGTAGAAATTTTCTTGCTGTAGGTACGACCTTGGCAATCTCGTCCAGGTCATGATTGAATCACTGCAGGTCGTCGGGGGACAGGAAGCCCACGACGATAACACCACCATCCTCTCCTCGACAATGTTCCAAATCGCCTCGGGGTCGGTAGTTCGAGGGACCCGTTTAATCTAAGGCTTAGAAGTAAATGGAATAGTCATGTTTGTTGCAGTGTGTAGGGGAAGATGGTATGTTGTGAGGCTTGCGGTGACTAGATAGTATATGGAACTATTATCGTGTGATCTAGTATCGCACAGTGAGTATGTTTTTCTATGTTCGAGAGAGAGCGTAGACAAACGCCCCCTTATGTCTACATGTCCCTTAGCCCCTGAGTGTGATATATCAGATCGCTGCGGGACTAGGATATCCGAAGCTGCCTTAGGCATCCGATTTCCAACAATGTTAATTTGAATTTGGACTTGCAGGAAGGCTTAGATTTAAGCACAACTGCCAGATATGAGCGATCAAGATAAATCAGAGACTGCTGCATTCTGAGTAGTTGGCACCCTAGAGGAGTAAATAAAGGTCTGTCTGGGCTGGTAGCCAATTTTCGCCTCCGCAATCAACACATGCAATCATTCGACGGCCATTGCGTCCTGTTGTATGAAGACGGCGGTAACGAAAGTCCTTGGTGGTCACGTATCATACCTATAACCACGTCTCATATAACCCTGATCTACAGCTCGCCGGCTGATAGTGACAGGGATTAATGGGGAAGATACATTCCCAACAAGTGACATATCACTTAGGTAGTAACTAATGAAAGGGGACATTTCCATGAGGATCCGGGTTCACCCTTGCTAGTAAGCTCGGTCAGCCTCTTTGAACGAGACAGGAGTGATAACACAAACGCTATCTTCTCATTCATCCAGCTCAGACAAACGCAGCAGTGTTGATTGATCGGCCTTTATTATGGCATCCACCCGGTATAGGTATCAGTCGTTGGTCCAGATCGGAATTGCGACCGAGAGTCATGTATTGATTGCATGAATCTGTCAAATCATTAACGCGATATTCGTGTAACTAATCTTACCGCAATATACCAAGGTCGGGATTCAGAATTTTACGTTGTCACTCATGGCCGCGTTTTCAACGCTATATTCGACGTGCAAGTCAGAGAGATCTCGTGCGTGTATGCATCGATGTGGCTGGGATCTTGTAAATTGTCGTGGCACTGATGGTAGGTGTATCCAGTGGTAGAGAATGGCTAGTTATGACATTCGTCCTAAATGCGCAGTCATGTCTAGGTAGATGAGAAGAACAGAGACCAGAAAACTTAAGTATTCAAGATATATTTTTGGCTAGTCAGAACGAGTTTACCTAAACCTGTCCCAAGCATCATGTCCCATTTCCCCTTGTGGGACTTCGCAACGTTTGAGCACATTGTCGATCTATCAAATACGTATTACTCCATCGATCTATCTAGGACTCATCACCGGAATCCATATTCTCATAAGGGCCGCCATCCACAACCTTGCGGTCACCCGCAGTACGAATAGTAATCACAATCCGAACAGCCATATATGCCACGAAAACCACAGCCGCGACAGCCGTATACACAATCATACCATTCCGAAGCGGTCCTGGATAGCTGGCTCCAGCCCCAAGGAGCCCAAGCCCGCCATTGATTACTCCGAGGAGGATCGCACTGCGACCCAGCCACCTATGCCCATAGGCATACCAGCTCTTGCTACGTGTGCGGACGAAATGTCGATGTTGAAGCCACCCAAGCGCGGGTTGGCAGAGACTGAGAACCGCGACGGCGACAATCCCAATAATAGGATGTGCGTCTATTGGTGCGTCGCCCGCCGTCCACATCTTGACGCCCAGTCCAAGACCGGCGATTACCGCTGCCAGTGCAACGCCCTGGAGAGGCGCGTGGACTTTCATTACGGACATAGGAATAAACGCCCCCAGGGGGACCAGGATAGCGAATAGCGGAAACAGCAGAACGAATGCGATGGCCATCAGACAGCCGTGAGCGATTGCCATTTTAGACAGACTCCCAGCGTCACTTAACCCATCGGCGGGACGAACAGCGCTGAAGTCACCGTCAAGGAAAGGGTCCTGCGAGGAAGCATCGGTTCGGGTGTGGCTCAGGTCAACCAGCACGCGGCCAAAGCTGTCATGATATCCAATTCGAATGGCAATATCGTCTGTGTTCATTGGTGATCCGTCTTTGTAGGCCCAGATCCAGTGTGTGGCAGAGCTCGCCGGGTCCATTGATCCCCCCTGGCCTTTAAGACAGTTGTCACACCGAATATTTGCTGTCATGATCCCATCCTTGATTCCGGTCCCCGCGAGGAGTTTGATGCGGCTGTTTGGTTTGTATGACGGAGGCACATGGCCCACTGCCGTCCGAGGCGAGACCGTGACATTATTCAAAGTTGAAGAAGCATAGACAAGAAACATATTGGCGCCTGCCATTTGGTCACCCTGAGCGAGAGCCACCCATTCTGTTGTGGTTGGTGCTTTCAGCTGGAAGAGAAGCGACTCTGGTTCGGATGAGCTGCTCGCCGAGGACACTGTGATGGCAAAGGAGATGTCATCTCGTCCAGAGGGATGGAAAGCTGCCGGGTGAGCCCACGTGCAGGAGACTGAGAATAAATTAGCTTTTTAATTGCACTGACTGAACCGTTATTTCTGGATGTAGAACGAGATACGTACCTAAACTCGCTAACCATAGAGAGACTCTCATTTTGAAGCAACGGAGTGGAAGAGGAACACATATGCTCAGTCGCGGTGTAGGGAATAGCACTTTAGGGCACAATTATAATACAAATCTCCCATAGGACAAGATGAATATTCTCACAAATTATGGTTCGACTATTATTCTGTTATGGTCCTCCGAGCAAGTGCGCTGTGATTGACAATCACATTCCCCCTCAGGCGTGCATAATTGTGATCAGCCGTCAAGGATATCAACTCCGCCAGCCACCGACTTATCTCCCGCCTACATGGAAATATTGTCTTCTGGCTGCAATTGTGGAGCTCTTCTGCATGACATATTTGTTTTTTCTTGCAATAATTCTAGCTCGGCTGTGTGCTCCTATGACAAAAACAGAGCGCGTATTGTTCAGCTTGCTCCACTGTGGCGTAGGCGGGCAACAATCCAGCAGTAGTAGTGGTGGTGGATCTTGCATATCATGCAGGAAAAAACAATAGTAACAAACCAGAATGATCGGGACTCAATATCTCTGAGCTCATTTGGACACCTTCGCTCTCAAAATAATAAAGCATGTATGCGTAAAACAAGTACGCAATTGATACGACATACCTGATTTTCCCCCTGCCCATAAACCCCGCCCTACACCGTAAAGTCTTTTATTTTCAGCTTATACGCAATGGCTAGTAGAGGTCCAGAGAGAAGAATAAAATAACTACTGAACAGGCTCAAAAATCTGTGGGTAAGACTCCCCCTCCACCGGCCACCGAAACAGTGCATCCTTCCTCAAACAAGCCATGTCCTCCCTGCTTAAGGTTACTCCCACTCCCCATGAAGGATCGACAACACGACGCGGCTTAATAGTGCAAGTTTCATCAAGTTTCAGGGTTCCTATACGGTAGCGCCTCAAAGTCCACGACTCGCCCAGTACGGTTCCAAAGTCCTGCCTGTAGACCTGGAGTCCGCGCAGCCTCGTCAGCGCAACTTCGGGTCCATGAATTGTATAGTGGGCCCAGTCGCCGGCGTCGATGAATTACGCCAGGTGATCCCGAACATACCGGTCATCGATCTTAAATATAGAACATATTAAACACCCTGAAATTGGGGACCTGAGAATTCTATGTCACCGCAATCTAGGCTCCGGCAGATTTCTGGGCAGGAAGTCTAACAAGTTGGGAACTTTTTCAACTAACCATTGTAAGCATCATAAATCTTTAAATTAGGTTAAAGTTATAAGTTAGACCTATAGGAAACTGTTGGCTAAACAGTTTTTAACAATTTGATTCTGTCCACCCAGGATTTCTATCTCTTAGTAGTCGCTGAGATACAGGATTCCTAGAATCTTTAGAACTTTTTTCCAGAGCAAAGTCTGGTTCATGCTGACTAGTCACCCTAGTGCTAGTATTATATCTAAGGCAAATATTCTGTCAATGTGAGTCGCGTCCTCGGCATTAAGGCCAAAGCAGGTGGGGTACATCCACAGCAATGACAGCGGACGGAATCCAGGTCTGTAAATTTTTCGGATATCCTCTTACAAGTACAAATATATGTCTTCGCTGAATGGATAGCATTCTGGGCCAAAACCAGCGTGCACTTTTCTCTCCCAAGATTAGGGATAGTCAAAGTTGGCATAGACAAACAATCAAGATAACTGGTGACTTATATATAACTTACTGTAGTCAACTTGCCTGTAATTGGTCAATGAATAGTGGCCATATTCTGGTCCCTCAGCCGCACCAACTCATCAAGGAGCAAGATCATCAATATCTCAAAAAAAAAAAAAAAAAAAAGGATGTCCGGTCAAGTTATCACAAAATCCCACCCCTATAATCAGTCTGGCCGGTTTGCATCAAATCTTCTGGCGACCAGGTATTGTTTCAGAGAAAAAGACAATTAATAATTCATCTGGTTGTTTGGTATGGTCTTTGGCATGACTTCTTAGAATTTGTGCTATCATTGATTCTGGTACTTTGATTTCTCTTATAATTTAACGGTAATTTTACAAATCGTACAGTTGCATACACTAGGCCTGTAAGGAGGAGTAAATAATAAAATAGACACATAATTAGAAAATCGGCTCATAACTTCCGCGTCCCTCTATATCTATATTAGTACTCATGTGACTCCAAGAAAGATAAAATCAGGCTGAACTTCTCATATTTAACTTACGCTTCAAACTCTGTTAACAGATCTTATCATTAACTTTACCCTACTTAACTTGGGAAGAAACTGCTCTACTTTTGCCTCTTTATTCTCCCTGCCCCAATTAACGCTATAGATCCATTCAATGCGCTAGCGATTGCCGCAAGTGTGGTGCAATTCGTCGGCTTTTGGAGCTGGTTAATCTCACGGACACTTGAGATACATCGTTCGACCGATGGACTTCCTGAAGATTATGTTAATATAGCATATTTAAATAGCAAGACACTCTCCATCAACAAGGAGCTGGAAAACTCCCTTCAGGCTACTCGGACCCGACCACTGGAGTCCCATGAGGTAGAGCTCCTAGAGATGTGTAAGCAATGTCAATCAATATCTGGCCAGCTGGGTACCCCACTTGCCAAAATTCAGCAAGGATAAAAGTAGAACGCATGAAATAGACTTCGGCTTCGTCCAAAATCATCATTGATGGTAACAGAAAATGGAAACATTGCAGGGAAGACCCGATGCTTTTAGACAACAATTGGTCCTTAACATCCTTGTATTGTTGCGGCATGCATCGCATATCGACATGTGAGATATTGTGCTAAACCATTTGGTAGTTACTATGCTGTGACGAACCCAGCTGAAGCATTAGTCCTCGGCCCGGAGATGAACGAGTACAAAAGCGTGGGTACTACTTTTAGAGAGCCAGAGGTGGCAAACTAATCTAATACGCGCCATAGAGAAGACATATGCGCAAAATAAGGAATATATTGGCCTTGCTAATAAGTCGGCTCTAATTGTTGAAGCTCACGAGTGTAGTAATTCTCAGGAGTTACTACTCAGGTGCTAGGTTGACCCCATTTCCCAAATATTAAGGAACAAGAACAGAGCATTTCTAAAGCTCTCAGTCGCACATATGAGTGGAGTTATACCAACTAAAACAAAGAAAACACGATGGTCGAGCTTTCCAAACTGGCTAGAGAGTGAAACCGGAATGGATTACTGACAAGCCAGGGCTGGGAAGTCGACCCTAATGAAATTCGTCCACCGTGAGCCTCGCACGATGGAACATTTATAATACTGGTCTTCTGGCTCCCAGTTATTGTGCGGTTTATTCTTCTTCTGGAACTCTGGCACAGGAATTCAGATGACCCAGGAAGGCTTGCTTCGGTCACTGTTGTATGAAACTCTTCCAACATTGCCGAGACCTTGTGCCTACTCTCTGTCCAGCCAAATGCGAATTATTCAGCCATTTTCTACAGACGGTGGGTGATCGATGGATGTCGTCTGAGCTCGTGCATGCCGTACAGCAATTAGTAGAGATAGGAAAGTTTAGTTATATGATTTGTTTCTTCGTTGATGGGTTGGACAAGTTCGACGGCTCCCTCGTGGAGCTCATAGACCTCTCCAGACAAGAGTCGGCGTTAAGAGTTGGGTTCGATTGGGGTCGCTTCTTCGGGGGCTGGGCGTGGTAGACGAAAGTTAGGCTTTTCGCCCTTTGGAAGAGTCCATGCTGAAGGGACGACAACACAAAGAATGTAGACTCTCTGTTAACTACAATTGCCCTTTAAAACCGGATCTGGACCATGAATGATTGTAGAACAGTAAGACCAGGGTGTGGCAGTAGGATGCTGAGGAGGCAGAGATGCCTTTATAGACTTTCTCGATATTAAAACAATAAGATTCTCATATATTACCATAATAAGAGAGCTGTAGCACTATTCTACAAATAATGCTCAATGTCATGGCCGAGATTAAAGTGGTAGGTATATCCATCACTGCCATTGTTGCCAAGTTAGCAAGGCATAAATTGAACTGCGTGATTTAAGACTTCACTATCTGCTAAGTTGTTGATGCACCATAGCACTCAGTTCTATGCTCACTGCTCGTGAGTGCACTGCCCAGATGTAATATTTTAGCAGGATATTTACACTCTATTAGACATAGGGAATGGTCTGTAAATAATAAGCCATACATACCGCGAATCTGCTCTAGCATGATTAAGTAGCCGCTCGTGATGACTGTGTTAGCAATCAGAGTGCCCAGAGCCTTGAGAATAGTTAGAACTTTAGATAAACTATAATTTATCTAGAGCTATATTATTAACTGTTCCAGAAAAAAAACAGGGCATAAAAGTCTCCATTTTACAGATTGTTGTATGCGCCAATGCCCGCCTTTATATTATCTATCCTGAGGCTCAAACAAAGAAGGGTTACATCAACAATGTAGCCGGGATATAGTTGAGATAACATTGGATATTCAATTGGAAGAACCTGTGAACTAAATAACACAGTAATGAGCGTATTTGTATACCCTTGAGTAACGAGTCCTATGTTATAATATTTAGAACGAAACACTATCCCCGTATGGCGAGCACTGACTGAGTAGCTGTCCTGACCATCTATGAGCAGACTTAGTCTATCTATAATTCCACCACTAGTTTTGTCGCACTAACACCGGTCCTGCATTTCTTCAGCCCATCTTGAATGAACCCCAAGCCCTTACCGACGATAGTTGGCGGCGGAAGACACTGCAGCTTTCCAACCCGCAGCGCTGGCGTAACATATTCCCTCCAGACGGGCGTCGCGATGTCGTTCACAGCAAAGATCATACCAGCCTTTATATTCGCAGGCACATCCGCAGGAGGAGGATGTACGCAGGCAAGATGACCCCCACCCAGCTTAGCGAGAATGGCGAGGTCATTCGCGTACGTCTCAGGAGTAGAGATGGCGTCAAAAATACCGACGAACTCTGACTGGCTGGATTTACCGATGGCTTCGACAACCTTATCGACGACCGAACGGTCCTTATGGTCAAAGACTTGTGCCGCCCCACAGCGCTTGCTGAAGTCAAAGTTGTGTGCACCCACGATGGAGATAACGTAGATTCCAGCGGCTGTGGCAAGCTGCGTTGTCATGGAGCCGACGGACGACGAGCCACCGTACACGACGATCGTCTTACACAGGGGTGCTACTTGCTGTAGCGAGGGATATGGTAAGCCCAGGGCTGGGGTAGGGACGCCAGGCATGGCCACACCGGGAACCTTGAGGGAGAGCGCGCAAACCGCCGCCTCCAGCGCAAATGGCACCACGACACCATCAGTGAAAGAGATGGCCTCAGGAAGAATAGCTGCTTTGTCGGCAGAGACGACTGTATACGAAGCAAAAGCGCCATCCTGGGGCTGGCCACTGGCCAAGTTGATGGCATGTCTAGACGAAGTCAGTTTTAGTCCAGGGTACTTTGGTAAGGAGAGGTATCAATGAACGGACCCAATGACTCGATCCCCTCTCTTAAAACGCTGCACGTTCGATCCCACTTCGTACACCTCGCCGGCGACGTCACAGCCAAATATAGCAGGCCACTGCTGTATGAAGACGCCCGAGTCCTGCATATGGCAATCGAGCGGGTTGATGGCGATGGCGGCATTCTTTACAACCAGTTCTCCAGGTCCCGCTGTGGGCAAAGGAGCATCGCTAACTTGTAGGGGGGTTTTGGGTTTGACGAGCCATGCGGCTTGGTTTGCTGGTCCCATTTTTCGTTCTTCTTTGGTAGGTGGATAGAGAAATATGCCTATTATGGGGTCTGGCTGATGGGTGGTTTATAAAAGTCGATACAGGAAGAAGGGTGGTGGGCGTTAATACAGAAGACATGCTGGTTTGCAGACAGTACCGGGATTAAATAGGTCGATGCATATCTGATTGTAGATGCAATTTTAAAGCGGACCCTAGATAGTGTATTCTGTATAGTTAGTAAGCGTCTATATAGTAACTAAGCTAGAACCACATATACCGTTCCAAGAGAACACGATATACGGTTCCACTAAGACTCATTAGCTCACGTCATGGCCATTAAAAGTTCAATATAGCATAAAATTTATATTAGTAGTAGTAATAGTTCTTTATTTCCAGGATTTTGTATAATGGCCCGTACAACTCCGCGCTACTAGCTGGGCGTGGGCAGTGCAATTCGTTAGTGTTTCTCTACGAGGCTATTTGTCATACGTGTCCGTAAGTAACTACCGGCTCTTAGCCACCTCTCTACATCAGCGCCTTCAACACGGATCATTGTCACCTCGTATGATGTCAGCAATAAGACTCGGCCCACGGAATCTACTCGAGTTCAACGCGAGATACGGCGTGCTCATCTGTCGAGAATGCCAGTACGGCATTCAGAAAAACGCCCTGCAAAGCCACTTGCTCCGACACAAGATCTATCGTGAGGAAAGACAACGATTACTGTCATATATTTCTGAACTCTACCTGTTCGAGCCCGAGGATGTACCTCTGCCCACCCCAGCGTCTCCACCCGTCGACGGTCTGCCCATCATATCCGGCTATCGCTGTACCAGGTGTGGAAATCTCTGTGCCAGCTCCAAGCGCATGAGACGCCACTGGAGCGAAATCCATGGCCTTAACAATCCTCCAAAGTCCTCGTTCGCCCGCCCTGCCAAACTTCAGACATTCTTCCGCGGGACCAAGCTTCGCTATTTCGAGGTTACGTCACCGGCCTCCCCCACTACTATTAATGAAGATAATGACCCAAATCATACAAATAATGATAATGATGCTGACGACGATGATCTCCGCGCTAATGATGAGGAGTATATTACGGATACTCAACCGTCGTTGCTATCTCATGTACCAACACCCCGGGAAGCTCCAGGACCTTCTCCAGTTCACCTTGACCTGGAAACGCTGTCTTATTTTTACCATTTTACAACCACGACAAGACTCACGCTTCCTTCTAGCATCAATGTCCAACAATCGGTAGCACACTACTGGCAAATAGACATTGTTCTTCAAGCCCTCCAGCGACAATGGCTGATGTGCGGTCTATTAGCTGTTTCCGCGTGTCATTTGGCCTCACTCGCGGACGACACGACAATCGCCCACGTCCATCAAAGGAGATCGACGCAATTTTTTGCTGAATTCTCTGCCGGTTTCGAGACGCCAAATAATGATATCGACCTTGGGGTTGACGAGGAGGTTTGGAAAATAAGCTGGCAACTAAGATGCGTGCTACGTTGTGCACACTGGGCATGGACCAAATCCGCATATGATGAAGTGGTCATCCCCGAGCTGGTGGCTCCTTCTGACCTACAGTCCATCATAACGACCATTCGGAGCCTAATGGTCTCTGAACATAGCATCCAAGATATGGAAGACAATGGCAAATCAACTTCTAGATCAATAGATACTGGAAACTTCGGTGCATTTCCCTCCTCTGGCAAGACACCCTCAAGCATATTCAACGTCCTTCGGGTGCTCCCTTCTCGCATGGCAGAGAGATTGGGAAAACCAGAGAATGTGCAGGACGTTTTGGTCACGCTCTCAGCAACTGCAGTTCTAGCTGAATGCTGTAACATTAGCTTCGCGTCTGATGATGTGGCAGCGGCGTGTGAGGCTATGGCGATATGGTTGATCAAGATTCCAGAATACTTTCACGATATGGTTTTACGCCAAAGCCCAGCTGCTCTTGTTGTGCTAGCCCATTGGGCAGCATTGTTGGTCAAGCGAGCCGAGGATTGCGGTTGCTGGTTCTTGAGGGGTTCGGCAAAGGCAATCCAGTTGCAGATTGAAGAACGCCTACCGGTAGATGACTACGCCGTTCAGGGTCTGGTTATAGGCCTGACGGATAAAATTTGAATTCTATAATATAGGGAACTTGTAATTTGATACCTGGGCTGGTACTGGGATGGGGGACGAATGGTATTTACATCAACAGAGGTCATCTATTGGTGCACATCCTCAATTCTACCTTACCAGAGCCCGGCATTGTCCGATAATAAAAAACTGGATTTAAGAAATAGGTTTTTTTTTTTTTTTTTTTTCCTTGGTGCTTGAAAGGGTCTGATGCAAACATGAGTCCTAAGGAACTGCTTCGTGGGGCCAAACTTCTCCCAGGGCTCGGCAAACCCAGACCCACGCACCCACAAATCATTGAATACATCTCCCACAGAGTCGACAGCTAAGAGTTAACCAGCGCAGAATTCCATTTCAGACACCGTTTTCCAGTTTTTGTGTTTTCAATGCAACATTCGCACTGTGTTATGCGAAAGCATGACCATCGCCCCGGATGTGGAGAGCTCAAATTCCTTGGAATTGTATACCTGAGGATCCACATGGCTGCAGCGACCATGGAACACGTGGAGAGTAGATCAGGGGTGGTGTAACGCCGTGATCTATGTGGATAAACTATATTCGCCAGTTAAAGTGAATAATGCCCATACTTCAAATATCGATGACCTACTCATGGCACTACGAGGTCACTGCAGCGCTTAGCTGGAATAGGAAATCCTGATTTGGCGGACATCCCAACAGCTGATATTCTTTTGATGCTTCAGCGACATCAACGCCAGATACATACTGTCAGAGGAGTGGAAAACCCGGGCAATGCTCTGTTTCAGTGTTTGTACCATGAAGATGATGATTTCTTTGTTGGCTATTGTAACATGCAGCGTTGGAGGTTCCGGTAAGGGTGATACTTGTCAAGGTAAGGGCTAAGGACCGTGCTGGAAGAAGGGAAGAGGGACTAACCTCTATTATATAGCGCCTTTTACTGTGAGTGAGAGGCGAGAAGAACAGCTAATAATTGCTTGGATGGATTTTACCAATCTGTAAAATACGTTAGATTAACTTAGTTTAGCTAGTTAACTAGTTAACAGCAGAACCATTTTTCCTTCCCCCATTAACTATACCGCACTCAAGAACTGTCTGCAGGATGACCTTGAAGGTGCCCAAGGAGGGTCTCACATAGTATGAATGCAGTTCCATTGTTTCAATTAGTCTACTTATTTATTATGCATACTTACATTCACCCTCCGAGTACCAGTCACCCTGAATCCAAAAGTAACTAAATCAGGCCAAACATATATAAATTCCCCTTATTAAACCCTACACTTCGGGCCGCACGGCTGTCGAAACTCCAGCAGCAGAGCCCTTCTCCTTCAGAGTCGGCTCAATAACACCAACAGGCTCGACGGGAGGCGTGTCACGATTCATAGGCCGACGAAATATAAACATCTTAGCTCTTGCCTCGTACCCCTTAACGTGGATAAGTATCGGATTAATGACCGGAATGGAACTATACCTCTCATGGTAAAGCATTAAAAAGAAGCCGACTACAAGCATTCCCTAAAGCAGATAAAAAAACCGGAGCACCGGAATATCTGTCCAGTGGATCCCGACGCTGAAGAAGTGGGAGCTTGCCTGTTACTGCAAATACCTTATTTTCGCCCATTTTAGAAAGCTTCACGATGACGGGCCTGCATGCAGCAATGTCTCAGACTAAAAATGAAACGGAATACTGGTTGGAATATATATAGCAATCGGAGGGCGATTCTAGACTGATTGTTGAAAATAGGTGTTCTGAAATGTATATACAGGCATATATCAGCGATGTGTAATATTACTAGTTTGGTTTTAGCGCATACTTGGCTAGACTTAGCGAAGCTTAGTAACTCCAGTGGAATCAAATGAGACAATCAGATACAAAGCTGCAAGGCGAAGGTAAATAGAACAGTTGGAATATTTAACTAGACCGGAAGACTGGGTAAAAATAAGTACTACTTGTTTGGAATGTACACTAATACTAATAGGGAAAAGTCAGAACATAGTGACTTCCTGTGAAACCTACACTAAACAAGCATCAAGGGAAATTTTTGTGGCTTGGATAAAAATTTCCCCTCTTAGCTTGTATTCCCAGGCACGTGAAGATTAATAACTTTATTGCCCCATTCTAGTTCGACCGAAGTCCGGTCTGATTCGAATGGTTAGGAGCTAGTCGCATTTCTCTGCCTATCGGTGAGAATACTCGGGAATATTTCCCATGGGATGGCGCAGCGGTCTTCTCGTCCTTGCTTGCACTCTCACATACCGCGCTGCTTTCAGGATGGTGACCCTGGTATGCAACTGGCTGTTCCGCCCTACAGCTCTTGTGTTTCTTTTTAATGCTGCGAACCAAAACTGTCACCTATAACTTTAACACTACTGGTTACTCCAACCCAAGACGGTCCCAATAATTGGAAGAAGATCAGCGTGAAGGGTAAATAGTGTTACGGACCTGACCTTACTATATGGTACGCTGAGCTCGATGACCATTGGACTTCGATTTGCGCCTTTTTGGCTGTGGCGTAATGATAAAACTCAGCACCACTGCGCAGCTGGACTTGGGTCCTCACAAATAGCCATTTCCTGTAATAGAAGTAGACAAGGGAGACTAATTGGTGGTCAACGTGTTTAATAACCTCGGGGATAGGACACGTTTATTCATTTCCATAAGATGTTCCAAATAGCACAAGTAACATGGATAGCCCGTCCATGGTCACCCAGTGCCTTATTTATTCCACTAGGCTTGTTGTTTACCTACCGGTCGCCCCTCCCCCGCCGTTTTACAGTAGGGGGTCCGCTACACGAAAAAATCGTTTTTTTGCGACTTTTGAAGTACCACAATCATGGAATCAACATATAAAGTAGAGGATAATATTATTCAGAAGACCGTACAGGAATACAATTAAAAAAAGGCGAAAATTCGCGCGTTAATCTGTCAGAAATTGCGCGTCAATATGGTGTATCCTATCATCGCCGTCGCGGCAAATCAACGCGGAAACCGACCTAGTAACCTCTTAATCCTGCTCAGTTGATGCTTTATATGATCATATTGATCGGTTTGATGACCTAGGCGCGTTAGGTATTAGTGATGTTCAAAAGGCTGCTAGTACAATTCTTAAACGAGGCCACACCGATCCTTTAAATCACCACCAAGAGTCTCCAAAAACTGGGGATATCGCTTCCTACGACGGAATCCACAGTATACTAAATGGAAGCGGTATGTAATTGAGATAGATCGACGCGAGGCAGAGAACATTGAAGATATGCTGCAGTGGTACAATCAGTTGCAGCATCAAATTGAGGCGTTCAATATTGAAGATAAAGATAGCTGGAATTTTGATGAAACTGGCTGCCGTGTTGGCCAGGGATGCACTGAATCAGTTATTACTAAGTACTCAAAGCGTTATTCTTTATAGATACGCAAGAGGATCGTGGTATACCTTCATCATTTTTATATTAGGCAATATTCGTTGATTTTTTCAATATATTTTTTCGTTGAAGTATAGCCGACCCCTACTACAAAAAGTGCGGCGAGGCGGTGCGACGGGTAGCCTGAGACCATACCGAACCGCTGCCAAGAAGAGGCTTGTCATGGTCTAAAAAGGCGGTGACGAAGGTGGCAGAATTTTAGCCACTTTTAAGACCACACTACTGCAACCTGCCAGTGATGTCCCGCGATGCTCAGGCGTTTGTTATGTTACCAGAGCCAAAGGAGTCAACGAGAATAGGACTACTAAGTAAGCATAATTCACAAATCAGGCACAATCCCTGCTATGGAAGGGATCTGGTACTTCCTTGGTCTAATAAAGTGGGCCATTAAGAGTGGACCACGCCGCGGAGACCGCGGGGGCCACGGTATCGTGGCGGGCGGCCAACGGACCAGCTCTATTTAATCGAACAAAGGCATGGCATTTAGTAAAAAAAATTAACCAAAAGATTGTACTTAATCCTATACGAATTCAGCATATGGCAGATATGTCGGGCGATATCTCTGCTGCCAAGGGGTGAGTTGACTATATAAAATGCCAATATTAAGTCCAAGAAAGTCAGGACTGACACAAGCCACACGCCATGCGCAGCGAAATGCCTCGCCATCGTTTCCCGAAATCGGACAAGACTTCCAACAAAACAAATGAACAGACCGAATTAGACCCCGGGTTTGAATTTGGAGGGGCTCTCGGGGCGCTTGCCATCATGTTGGTGTTCCCATTGCTCATGTATTACATGTACATTGGAGCCACCTTCTATGATGGCCGGGCCCCGATGCCCGTGGAAGGTGAAGGTATCGGGCCTTTTCTATCCCACCTGGTCGATCTCGCCTATACACACGCTTTCCCGCATCGGAAAGCATGGGCTATGTACTGGGTCTTTCTCATTCTCGAAGGAATCGGATACCTGTACCTTCCAGGGGTATATGGGAAAGGAAAACGTCTGCCTCATCTGAACGGGAAACAACTGGATTACTACTGCTCCGCCGTGTCCTCCTGGTACATGACGATTGCAGCCGCATTGACTCTTCACTTCACGGGTCTCTTCCGACTGGATACGTTGATCACGGAGTTTGGACCGCTCATGTCAGTGGCTATCTGTTCCGGATATCTGGTGTCAGTGGTTGCATATGTGTCAGCTCTCGCCCGCGGTGCAAGCCACCGCATGACGGGATCACATATCTATGATTTCTTCGTGGGTGCCGAGTTGAACCCTCGTCTGTTTCGGTGGCTGGACATGAAGATGTTCTTCGAAGTCCGCATCCCCTGGTATATATTGTTCCTGCTGTCCTTGGCAACGGCCCTCAAACAGTGGGAGGACTTTGGCTATGTGTCCGGGGAAGTGGCGTTTATCTTGATGGCACACTTCCTCTACGGCAATGCCTGCGCCAAGGGGGAGGAGCTAATCATCACCAGCTGGTAAGCCCTTCAAGATCGCATTGTTGTCTCGTGCTGACCGGTACACAGGGATATGTTCCATGAGAAATGGGGCTTCATGCTCATTTTCTGGAACCTAGCGGGCGTTCCAATGAGCTACTGTCACTGCACGCTGTATCTGGCCTCCCATCATCCGTCCACATACCGATGGTCCCCGATGGCTCTGTTGGCTCTTGTAGTCATGTATCTTTTCATGTACTGGGTCTGGGATACGTGCAACAGCCAGAAGAACTTCTTCCGGGCGCAGGAGCGAGGCGTTGTGGTCGATCGCAAGACATTCCCTCAACTTCCATGGAAATTTGTCAAGCATCCCCAGACAATTCGGACAGAGACCGGAGATTCGATCCTTTGCAGCGGCTGGTGTAGGTTGTACCTACCATATTTTCTCTTGCGTAGCTGACAAACTCTAGATGGAATGGCCCGCAAGGTCCATTATACATGTGACTGGTTCTTTGCCATGTCATGGGGCTTAATCACTGGGTTTAATTCGCCATTCCCTTGGTTCTATGCCGTGTTTTTCTCGGTGATGATCATCCACCGCGCTCGCCGGGATATCCAGCGTTGTCGGGAAAGGTACGGAGAGGCCTGGCTGGAGTACGAGCGGCGAGTTCCGTACCTATTTATTCCGGTAAGTTAAAAACCATTTGGGCCGAGCACAAGCTGATGATAAAAGTATGTCATTTAATTGGTGAAATCGTCACCTGGAAGCTAGCCTTAGATTTAGGTCGAGTGTGTCAAATGGTTTAGAGTAGTTACCATCGTTGTATAAACGATGGCCCATTCTTAACGGAACATATCATTCAAGTAATTCGAGTTCAGCATGTCCATCACAGATCGTCCTGTTCCAATAAAGTCATTTAGAAAAATGGAAATGTCTTCCTGGTTCATTGAATCGAACGTATTCTCTGGCCACTGAACATCCGGCAAGGCAATATTTCCAGGACCATCGGTCGTCACAGGAACAACCAGAGACCCGTCCTGATGGTGCTCTAGTCCGGTCACGGTCTGGCGCGTGTCGACAAGAACCTGCGCGGTCTTCGCGAACGCTTCGCAGATAGAATAGAGATGCATTGAGCCTCGAGAAAGACCTTTGACGAGATCCAAAGATCGGACTGTATCCTGCAAGAGGGCGAGGTCTGTGGTACTTGAAGTCACGACGGCATGTGTAAAAACAATAACAAATGGAGCAAATGATGGGTAGAGTAAAATCCTAGCTGGGTCAGTCACAGGGACAGAAAGCTAGGTCAGCCACTAACCAATTCACATATTCCATTTGTTTATGCGTCTGGCGGCCTCGGAAGAAATCGAAACATTTGAGGTGGCTTAGCAACGCCATTGTCGCGGTCTCGTAACATTGGGACGATATTGCCATGGCATCGTTGGGTCGAGATTGGGCCCGATAAATAACGGTCATTTCGGAGTAGGCAATGAAGTCGGCACAGGCTGCCATGCCATGCAGAGAATCGGCGTACAGCCCTGAGCTGACATCAATCTACAGCAGCTATCAGCCGAAGGCTCAATTAATCAGAGATGCAGAACACACTGCAAGGAGTTTGTCTCGAACGGCAATCAGGTCGAGCGACAACTGCTGTACCGCTCGGCTTCTTTTCTCATCGGTCCCTGTGCTGGCGGAGATGGAATACAGTTGATCGAAGATGCGCCCTTGAATTGTCGCGAATTCAATGGTAACGAGGGCCATGAGATCCCATGGACGTTGACTAGGGTTACTGGAAGGTTTGATCAGATCGGCGTCAATATCATGATCCTGGAAGTGCGAGGGGAATCCCAAATTTAATGAAACATTCTTGTCGATCGTGTAGAGTGCCCAAAAAACATGGCGCTTTGCCTCGGCTGCAGACGACATGTCACCCTTCAGCGTGGAACTGCGATGAAATCCCATTGTTTGGCACATGTTAAACGCTAGTGATAGATACGTCCAGCAACGGTGAATGTCGAACTCTTCTTGAGCTTTGATTACCTGTGGCCTTTAGCGTCGAGTCGGGGGTCCTAAGGAAGCCTCTTACTCCAAGCCACAAAGCCTGAACCTTTTCCAAGGTTGGTGTAGTCACCATATCGTAACTGTTCAGGCCTAAAGAGAAATGACGCTCGCAAAATTCCATACTCGAAGCAAGGTCGAACCGCGCAAGGTCTGGATGTCCTTGGTATAGATAATCCCGTATAATGTAGTAGAAAAGACCGTGCAAGAGCGTAAGCGAGCCGGCTGGAACTGATTGGAGTGGAAAGTAAAGCGATTGGCAGAGAGACTCGATCTGCAGCAAGTCCCTACACGAGTGGCTAACCAGGAAGAATGGGGGTTGGGCTATAACTTGTCATTTGGAGTCGAAGTAGTACAGGGAAAAGACGAACCTTTGACGGTCTTCACTACAGAAACCGCAAGGTCGACTGGCAGTAGATGCTCCTTCGATGCAGAGAATGCAGCGACTTTGTCTGCCGTTGTTGGTTGATCCTCAGATGTGGTAGGATTTCGATTAAGACTGTGGGTCAAGGTCGAAAGAGCAGCAGATACATGGTCATCAAGTGGTCGCCCTTGCGACCCAGCGACCGCGGAAAAAGCAGCGTCTTTGGCTAGAATTGACTCATGGTGAAATGAGGACTGCCCTTCAAATGGTGGCACGCCCTGAGTTGAGGACACAGGACGAGGCACTGCTGCATGTGATGGTGACTGATTGACCTGCCTGAGAGATTGCTGGATCGCAGCCAGCTGCTCCTGGATGGCATCAAATTTGTCTTCACTGTATGTGGTCAGCCATTGGAGCAATGTATTTGGAGCGAGATAGTACTACTGATATTGATCGAGAGCACTCCGTCGGGGTTCCGAAACACTCTGGGTTACCCCTGCAACTTTACAAGGGATTTTCAAAGCACCACAGCTAGAACAAGGAATAACCTTGTCACATTTGATCTGTCTTTGTTAGCCCGAGGAAATGATAGAGTTTAGATGATCTACCTTTCGTATTCGGCAATTGTCACACTGGTGTTGATCAACTCTTTGCTATAGAATGGGCTGGGGAATGGGAGCGACCGAACGTACGGCACGAGGACGAAAGGAGTTTCGTGAGAGAGTCCTTTCCGCCATGATATCCGGAAGTCCGAAATCCGGAGAGAGATGTTAATGAGATGATCACGATGGATGTACGTTGACGGAGACCAAAATCCCCGACTGACAGGAAGACGTGGATGTCCCGAAGGGGAATGGCGCCGTTGTCGGACAAGTCACTGGATACGGACTAGCGTATCCCGTACTCGGGTTGCCTCGGGAGATCGGTCGTGACTTTTTTTTTTTGTTTCAGGCACGCTCAAGATCGCCAGGATACAGCATTGCACTCAAGTACGGTTAATTCGCAAGCTGTGCTTGTATGGCATCTAGCATATTTTATTCAAAATTGATGTGATTGAGTGAGAAATTGCGTTAAATCACGTTTACCGGCTAGATTCCAATGGATCTTGGATTTTATCAATAACTATAGTAAAGTACATGAAATGCCCATTAATGCTGACAGAGAGTAGAGCCATGGGTTTTAGACAGCTGAATGTTTCCATGTTGATAATTTCCATGTTGATAATTTCTCATAAATTACAGTCTCCATTGACGAACAAGCTCGATCAAGCGCTGCACACGACGCAGCATTCCCAACCGACCTGTCTTAAAATCCGCCAGTGCCAGACTGACAAACAACACGGCAATTGTGCCGAACCGCGATGCCAACCTAGAGAGCGCACTCCGACGCTGGAGTTTCCTCTCGTCCTCCAAACTCCATTCTCGCTTCAGTCCCATCCCATCCCGCACGCGCAGCCACTTCAACCCCTCCGTAGAGTACGGCGGCATGACGAGCGAGGAAACCTTGCGGAATAGCGGTCGTGGTCGAGCGATGGTGCGCATGTGCGAGAACGTCTTGAATCCCCATTCTCCGTGGTAGTAGCCATGGCCAGAATCTCCCACGCCCCCGAATGGAGCCTCCGGGATGGCGACGTGCACCAGGACGCCGTTGACGGTGACGCCGCCGGATAGAGTGGAAGAAATGACTATCCTGTCAGCGAGAGGGCTCTCTAATGAGAGAGACGTCCTTACCGTGTTCGACTTCCTGGTCATCCTGACTGTAAATGTACAAGGCCAGAGGCCGAGGTAGACTGTAAGATTAGTCAGCCATAATCCCGAACCCATTGAACAAAGGATACCTACTTATTGATAGAATCGATGGCCTCCTGGGTGGATGCACGCACGACGGGACAAATGGAACCGAACAACTCCTCAGACAGCAGAGGATCAGCCATGTCCACGTTGGACACCACGGAGAGAGGCAACTGGCGCGGAGAGCCTCCTTGCACTGGCGCGTCCGTCTCGACGCGACCGCCACTCTTCTCCAGGAGACCCTGCAGACGATCAAAGTTCTTCTGGTTCACGATCCTCGTCATGCCATCTGCCCCCTCGCGGAAGAATTGATTGAAGTGGAAGGTCATGCGCCGGATCAGCTGCTCCTCCACTGCGGGATGAGCAAACACATGGTTTACGGACAGACAGATCTGGCCGGAATTCAAGAACTTGATCCAGGCAATCTCGCGCGCCGCCGCCTCGATGTCGGCCGTCGCCGTGACGATGGCCGGACATTGGCCTCCCAGCTCCAACGTCGTCGGCGTCAGATGTTTGGCCGCCGCCGCTGCGACGTGGCGCGCCACGCCGACTGACCCGGTGAAGAAGATATGGTCGAACTTGCGCGCCATCAGACGGGTCGTCTCAGCAGCGCCTCCAGTGACCACGCGGATGGCCGTAGGATCCAGGTACTGGGGGATCAGGTCGACTAGCAGGTTCTGGGTCGCCACGGTGACCTCGGAGGGTTTCAGCAGCACGGCACATCCGGCGGTGATGGCGGCCATGAGGGGCTGGATCAGCAGAGAGACGGGGAAGTTCCAGGGCCCAACGATCAAAGCGACGCCGAGAGGCTCATAGCGGATGGTCGGGCGCAGCACCTGGTTGACGACAAAGCCGGCGGAGGGCGCCTGGTCGGCTGTCCACTGGTCGATATTGCGGAGGTGCTGCTGTAGATCGGTCTTTATGGCGCGTACTTCGGCAAAAATCGATTCAAAGGCGTGTCGGTGCAGGTCCTGGTGCAGCGCCTGAATGATGCGGCCCTCATTGTCCTCCAGCAGCCACCAGAGCTGCTTGAGCTGCCATTTCCTCCAGGCGATCTCGCGCGTGCGACCGGAGCGGAAGGTAGCCTGCAGCGTCTGGTAGACTTCGTCGACTTGCTCGTCGGAGGTATACATGGTGATATCCTCTGGATCGAGTGCCCTATCCTCTAAACAGCTTGATAAATGTTCAATGAACAGAGGGACATTCGCGTTGCTGCGGGGACACTCCTCGATGCTACCCTTGCCTGCATGGCAACAACCTCGGTCCGGGTCATTATTGGTATTTGTCATGTGTGCCAGTTGTTCAAATGATCCCAGTATTTCCATTAAAGAATTGCCATATATTACTCCGTAGATGGTGGAGCAATTACGTAGATCCCCGAGGTAGAGATATTAATGATATATCTGGGGTTGCATTAGGCCTCGACTTCCAAATTAGGAAATCCATTCAACAAGCGCAACAATGGACTAAATTAACAGGTCCTGCCTCTCCGTATTGGGTAGTTAAAATATATATTTTGAGACGGAATCATTACTGCAGCTCAAATCCGGTAGCTTATAACCTAAAAAACAATATTAATTAGAAGCTAAATATCCAATCCACATCGATATAAGAAACAGAAAAATAAAAAAGAAAAGAAAAACGAATAGATGTCTTGACTGGCGTTATTAGCACCACACTCTAACCAACTGAGTTATGGAACCGTTTGTGTACTGTGATTCATCAAATTGCTATAGAAGGACAACACGGTAATCACGCACAATACGAGATAAAATACAGAATGCTACAAGTATCATTAATCATAACCCCCTCTCCGCCAGGGCCTTCTTCAACGTCTGCTGGAACCGTCCCACATGCTCAGTCGACAGCATTGTGTAATGCGCCCCGTCCACCTCATGGAAGCGCAGATCCTCGCGCACGTAATCCGCCCACCGGTTCAGCTTCGTCTGTCGATACTCTTCGCGCGATCCGGCCACGTCGCTCAGCGGGTCGCAGAAGAAAACGTCTAGCGTCGCCACACTCCCCGTCGGATCGTAGTCCCATCCCATGCGTTGCAGTGAGAAGGCGACGTCTGTCCAGGTCTGTAGGTTCGATGGTGTAAGGCCCAGCTCCGCCGTGCGCTGGGCGTCTCCTTCGGCGAACACGCGAGCCACCTGCACCGCAGGTGCCTGCCCGCGCAGTTCGGTCATGAGAGCGCGCGATCGCTCTTCGGGGATAATGGCGCAGAAGTGCGCGATGTGGAGGAGTCCGGCCGTCCAGTCGAGCCGGCGCATGCGCTGCTTGATGTGCGGCGGCAAGTTCAGGCACCCGAGGAATTGCACCGTCTCGCCGTCTGCTTCGAGCCGCTGCGCGATCTGGAAGGCCAACATGCTGCCGTATGAGTATCCTGCCAGGGCGTACGGGCCCCGTGGTTGGCGTGCACGCATCGCCGCATAGTACGTCGTCACCAGCTCCTCCAAGTTGTCGAACGTCGTCTCGCCGCGGTTGAATCCACGCGGCCGCATCGCATAGATGGGTCGCTCTGGGAAGTAGGGTGCGAGTGCCAGAAACACGAGGATCTCGCCAACCCCCGGATGGAAGAGCCATAGCGGCGTGTTAGAGCCAGAGGGCTGCAGCGTCACCACGGGCTGGTACTCCTCCGTATGGGCCGTCGACTGGAAGCGCCGGATGGCAGCCACCAGCGAGCGAATGGTCGTGTGGGTCATCACGGTGATCATGGGCAGTTCGTCAATGCCGAACGCGATCTCCGTCGCGCGCTTCAACCGGATCAGGTCCGCCGAGTTGATGCCTGTGTCCAGGATGGGCGTGTCGATACCCAGCTGCATCTCCTCGCTCAGTCCCAGCGTCTGCAGCACCAGGTCCCGCAGTGTCCGCTCCATCTCGTCGCGCGGCGCCACCACGCTCTGGCTGCGGTACTCCCGCAGGATGCGCTCGTTGGTCTCTTCTTGATCGCGGTAGACGCCGCGGGCCAACGCCATTTGGATCTTAGTGCGAGACAACTTGCCGAGTGTGGTCTTGTCCAGTCGTCCCGGCGGCAGTGGGAGCACGCGTGGCCGAGCCGAGGTGAATAGCAGGACAGTGCGCACGATGGCATGCAGTGCGGATATGCGAGCTTCAGCGTCCTCGCTACTGTACTCATGTTGATAGACAACATAGACCTCCTCGGCGTGTGCTCCGTCCGGTTGATAGGAGAAGCAGGCCACGAAGGTCGGTGCCACGCCAGGGATGCATGCCTGGTGGATGGCGATCTCGATCTCGTGCGGGAGATACTTGACCGAGTTGATGTTAATCAGCTCTTTCAGCCGCCCCGTCAGCATCAGGTGACCACGCTCGTCGATGGTGGCGAGATCCCCTGTCTGGAACCATCCGTCTTGAGTGAAGGCGGCACGTGTGGCCTCCTCATTATGCAGATATCGTGAGAACACGATGGGCCCGCGTAGCTCCAGGATGCCCGGCGCGGTCGGGTCATGATTGCCGGCGACGGGCGAGATGCGCATCTCGATGCCCGGCACGCACGTACCAAGTGACCCGATGTCGCGCCGCGTCTGTAAGTCAACGACGGGAAACTGGCGGTTATAGATGGATCCGGCGCAGGTCTCGGTCATACCGAAGCCCGGGGTAATGACGTCGTCGTACTGCAACCCCAGCCGGCGCAGATGCTCGGTCAGACGCAGGCCAGTGTCCACCGCGTTAGGTTCGCCGCCGGATACCAGGTAGCGTAGATGACGTAGGTCGATGTCTTGCGTCTCATCGGCAGACGCCGTGTCCAGGGCACTTACCAGCTTGCGCAGGAAGAAATCCGGCGCAAAGGTCATGGCAACGCGATGGCGCGTCAGGAGGCGCAGGAACATCAGCGGGCGGCTGAGCGCCTCGATGGCGGGCATTTGCACCTGGTCGACGCGTGCATATAGGGCTCGCAGATGGGTCTCCATCAGGCTGCCGACGTGATCCAGGCCGACCCAGTTCAGAACTGCACCGTCTTCGTGCTCGGGCATAGCGGCGAGTTTGCCACGAATGGAGGCGAATATCTGCTGGTGCGTCAGGCAGACAACTTTGGAGTTACCGGAGCTGCCGGAAGTCAACATGAGCGCGGCGACGCCATCGAGGCTGTCGACTTTGTTCGCTCTATTAGTGGCGTTCACATATCCATTCATCTTGCGAGGGTGGTCCTTTGCATATCCATTCATCGTATTGTATCCATGTCCATCCGACTCGGCGTCTACGGCCACCACGCGCAGGACGACATTCTCTGCAAAGTCACTCGTGCGTAACTGTTGTAGCGTCAGTACCAGTGGATCCTTCAGCACGTCATGCAGATGCTGGAAATGCGCGCACCGGGCCTCGCTTGTGTTGGCCAACGGCGTCGACAGGGCAGGCACACTGCCGGCCAGCAGTGTCGCCCAGAACCACACGATATTGTCTAGATGGCTTTTAAAATGAACCAGGGTCACCGCCCCGGAGCGAAACTCCGGGCAGCCACGCAGCCAGGAGGCCCCCTTGGCGGCACGATCGCGCAGCTGCGCATAGCTGAGCCGCGTGGGAGGGCTCCGGTTGCCATCTGCATACACCACGAGGCCCGTTGGCGCCGCTGCCGACTGATGCAGCAGTGTGACGAGGTCGGAGTCAGGAATAGGTGCCATGGGGGGGTGACAGCGGCGAAGAAGGCCCAATGATCGGCATGGTATGACATGCATTCCATAGAGGAATTCCCGGGCCAGTTATATGCTACACGCCCTACAGAAACTCCTGAAGGGGCCATGGCGCTCAGTCTGGAGTACAGGCAAGCCAGACGGGCGCCGATCGCTCTGTAGCAGCAGGGGGGGGGGGGGGTCCACTGCTTTCAGCATCAATCAATCAATTACCCTCGGTGAGTCTGTTGGAGTCTTAGCAGCCTTCCGGAGAAACTTCTTCCCCCTTTCTCTTTATCGGACGGATCGGAACTTTTCTTAAACATGCATCATGGACAGGCTCGTGGCTGCTCCTTACACGTAAGTCCCCACGTGTCCATTGGCTCATTGGGCTGCGACCATCTGCGGGATTTTCGCATGGTTGCAAGAAATCCTTTATGCATGGCACCGTAACGTCAGTGTGGGCATCCTGCATCCCCCTGCTTAGCCGAGTACTAATTCTATTGGCCTCCGGCGTGGGTCGCACAAACGTCGGCGAAGGACCAGTCAGTAGTCATAGAGCACCCCCTTGGCACCGGCATCGGCTGCACGAGAGCGGCCTAGAGCGGGAAGGAATGGGTGAAGTTGTGGGCGGTGAAAACAGGATTAGAGTTGCGTCAGGATCGTGCCTCTTTGTTTCTAGGGAAATTCCATCCCGATAGTCCCTTTGCGGTCTGCTTAACCGGACTTCGTATTCATATACTTTCTTTGTCTAGATTGGGCTCGTATCCTGCGATCGAAGCAGTCTCACTTTCGAATGCCCGGCCTCCTTGCGCATTAGCCGGTTGCTCGGGATGCAAGTGGAGAGCCCCCTTGCGCCATAGACGGCTAGGATGAGGCCCAATCCCCTGATTACGCCAAACACGCACAAAGGATGGGCCCTGTACACATGGCTCTGGCCCGCCCCTCCACCATCAAAGGAATTCCTGGTCGGCAACTTTGACGATGCCAAGTTGTCCAGATGACTACGATCCATTCTACCCACTTGTGTCAGAGATGACCATGCTGGTGTCTAATTCCTGTAGTGTCTTTTCTGACTGTATTTGCCAGTGCAGACAGCGAAATCATTATTCGGAATATTTCACAATAGTCGCCTGTCATGAATCCGCTATGCCATGGAGAATGTACAGATATATATATATGTAGTTGGGCGGTTGCAAGTATGCTCCTCTCTCGTATAGTTGGTGGCTACCTTAATCCCCTGGGTGTATGCAAACGGGAGGGCCCTTGATGCGACGTCGCCTGAATGGGACAAGCAGCAGCGGAAACGCCATTGCCATTGCCATTCGCCATGTAAGAGCCAAGCACAGGCTAACCAGTAGTATGGGAGTCAGAAGACAGCACCTTCACTAGCTATACCTTATTTACAATCAAAACAGAACCAGGGAAGATACGCTAAACGATCAGCCCATCCATGAACAAAAAAAATCTCTTGTAAGCCTCGTGGATTTCTCCGGGTGCTTGTTCAGTGTATATGTATCATCAAATCAAATCAACAGTGAGAGCCAGCATGTGCTGTCCACCGCGACCCTATACTCTGTACACGCTAATCCATTCAATCAGTCTAGTCTCCCCAACGCTTGGAGAGTGGAGACTCGCACAGATGTTGGCAACCACTCCACAGTCAACATCCTTTGTACAGCCGTTCCGCCCGGAATAGACCAACCGTCAAGACCATCAGCCCTCCTATAGAGAGACCCTTGGTCAACGTCAAATATTTGTTCGAATTACGTAGGCTGAGGTTTCCTCCCGTTTGTAATTTTCTTGGGCCACGAAGGGATACAGTTGGGGTCAACAGTCTGGAATCTAGAGATGCAAGTCTACTATTAATACTAGGTGCTCCCCAGGAGCTTCATTGTACAAAGGACAGTAGGACCGTGTCGGGTGGGGGATACGTCACTGTTCATGTGGCCTCTTCTCCTCAAGCGTCTCGGCATATTTTCTTTGTGCAATACAAAAAAAAAAAAAAAAAAGGGCACGGACCGGTGGGGAAAAGTGACCTCGGGCGCTCCTTAACAAGTGCCATTCGACGAGAATCATTCTGTTGCACATTCCTGATGCGAATCCCATTGGACAAGGCTGCGCTATTGGTGTGTGGAGGGATTGCCGTTTTTGCTCCTTTGATGCTTTATAATACATGGCCCATCACGTGGTTGGGATTGTTGGGATTGAATGAGTAGCATCTCGCCGTTCAGTTCGCACATGCGATAGGCTGTTATATAGCCGTGTGCAGTCATACGATTTCAAAGAGGGAACTAAGCCATGGTATTATGAATACACGAATTCGTCGTCGCAACGGAGAACCAGGGCGTTCGCAGCACCAGGTCCCAATAAGCTAAGCGACTGGACTACCTTCTGGGTATCAGCTCGGAAATCCGTGGCTAGAACTATTCCGTTTCCCAATCACAGAACCAACTTTAATATTCGGCTAATCAATCATGTAGCTCTCATGGAAGCCAGGGGGTCAGAAAGGTGGTCAAGACACGTGTGGAGGTACAGGCGTGGGCAAGAAATATACTGCGGGCGCTTTGTCGGGACGTGTCACCAATATATATTTCGTGGGTTGACTTGTATGGCGGTCAACTGAAGCCATGACTGTGTGGGACTCAGGCATCTGGACTGTCTACGTGGGATATTACCGCGCTGATGTGGGATAATACGGATATGAAATGCGGGATTGGACATTGGAGTGGATCTTGGAGCTTTTGTTGCATTTTGGCCTCATGTACTTACTGATCACCGGCCCCCCGGCCGTTGACGACCCTTGAAGAGCCCTGAAGAGGAGCTATAATAGGGTATAATGCAATCTCTCTCTCTACATGTAGTTCATGTTGAGGGGCATCACGGTGATTTCGGCTTTGCCTACTAAAGCACTGTATGGGATATGCTGGCATATGCGGCGAGACATCGGATTTACCCCATGGTGGCAGTTGAATGGACGACGGCAAGAAGTCCTCTCATAAAGCACTAAAGGCCGAAACCGTGGAGCTCTTCGTATGGAGGGGGACGGTGTTATGGTAAACATATAGTGTGTACGTTAGAAAGGTCTAGTACACGTATTATTAGCATAAATTTATTAATTCTAAATACCTGTCTCATCGCATGACATTTTACTTACCAATAGCGTGTCAAGCATGGCTGGCCCCAGATACGGGTGCGAAGTTTCGAAATCAACGTCCTCAGACGTGAGCACAGACGTGAGCAACGGGATGGTTTCTAGTTCGACGGAATGTTCCCCCACAGCCCTCACAGTTTGACTTGCGAGCAACCAACGACGAAATGGGCTGGGGTAGATATTGTTAGTCCATCCGAGACTCAAGCGGCATATTGTGTGAAACTACCTACCTCCTTGGCCAACAGATGTCGAAACAAACCCCAGACGGTCCGTCAATCGTAGTCGCCCATACAAGAAACCGGTATCGATGGTGTCATCCAAGTCGTCTATCTCTGTTGAGTACGAGCGTCAAAGTGAGCCATTGAGTTGGGTTTCAGCTCTTTTATCTCCGCATATGAGGCGGGGGAGGGCTAGCTTTGACGGTGCTTTCTGCTCGAGTGTTCTCCGTAGAAGGCGCGGGCCTTTATCGAGTGCCAGATTTGTTAAATCGAGCGCAATGGCTACATGGGTATATGCAGTTGCATTTGAGTTTGTGGTGGCGGTCTTCGAGGCATGACAGAATTCGTGGCTCCCTTTGATGTACATGTGGATGAATTACAATATGAGTAGGATGATGATGATTATGGTGGTGAGATGGGCGTTCTCACCGCCCGAAGACCAATCTAGCCTAGCGCCCCACGTAGTGGGTCGTTTGTTGCCTTACAACCCCACATCGTCCCAAAAGCATCTACTATCGATCTTACAACAGACATAACATTGGCATTCTAATCCCACTCAGGTCGCAATGAAATTCAGTGAGGATTCCAGTGATTTGGCTGGAAGCTCTGGTTTCCCACAGTCGGTGCTGCAGCAACTGATTGACGAAATCTCACACTATGACCTTGAAGATGCTATCAGGGCCATTGTTGAACTTGTGCCAGATCTCAAAACTTCGATCTCCCCGGCAGGAATGCGGTTGATCACCCATCCTGCTTATGACGGTTTTGGTAACCTCGACACCCTCGGAAGACTATATCTCCAGTGTGGAAGTCGTTGCACTGCACAGCATGCCACATTCGACACTCGTCTGCTACATGCCACCCTCGACCCGATTATGGCTTCCCTTTATAACGCGAGCGAAGACGAACGCAGAAGTGGTATTAATGCAGGGACAATAATATTACCTGCAGTTTCAGAACGCGGTTGTGCCTGTTGTCGAGGGGACCCAGATGCTCTCATCCTGGCGGGATTCGTGTATAACGAGGCACTATTCTTCGAGGAGGAGGAATATAGGAGATTCTGGGGTGATGAGGAATCAGTTGGAACAATGTATCAGTGGAATGATGGTGTACGGTCAAGACCGTGGCTTCAAGCTTCGAAGGAACAGGTGGAGAGAATAAGGCAGCAGAATGTAGCACCGGGCATTCAGGCTACGACATAGAAAGGTTGACTACTACCTTTGCTCGAGGATTGCACTCCTCGTTTTACTTTTGGGGCGAGCTGACAGGAACAAGGACCTCAGCTGTGCAAATGGAATGGCTATTTGAGGGACAACAGAGTCCTACATCTATTTTCTCAAGGAATGCATCATATCTCTACTATTATGAAGTAGTAAAACTGTTCCAAGCCCAAACCAAGGACCGTAACTTGGCACGAGCCTTGAGGGAAGATGGAGTTCTACATGAGGAATATAAATAGCAAGTGGAAAGTCTCAGGATCCTGGGTTAACCTAGCTACGGCACGATCAAGTCTTTGAAAGCGATAAAAAATAAAAACAATACCAATATTTAAAATATATCAGCAGACTTAAAACACCCCATATCTTACTACGCGTCCTAAAATCGGACTGCGGAACGTACGTTTAATTCCTACGGGCAGGGAAATCCGACTTTTTGTCGTAGAAACACCCAACTTATTTCACTATAACTAGTTAAGAAAAAATAAGGAAATACTTAAACTACATTTATCAAACGCACAAAAATAAGTATTGTACTAATGTAGTAAACAACGCCTCATTTTCGTCGCAAACAACCTAAACATCCTAAACATCCTATGCATCCTTAACATCATTCAGATTTATAGATAGACTAGAGTAGCCAGAGCGGATTTATTTCGGGAATTAATAATATATATTCAAAATCTTCTTGGTAATTAAGACACAGTTGAGGCGACCAATTATCTCAATATCTAATAAACATTCGTGTATCACTCACTCATAGCAGGCTAATTAATGGCATACCAACTAAGCGGTGTAGGAGTAATTACAGTGTAGTAATTAGCAAACGAAGGAAACATTACTGATCCACAGATAAAGAGCGTAAGAAGGCAATATGGAGTGGTATGCCAGTCCACACAGAGAAGGTAAAAAGCCCATAGGAGGCGGTACACCAGTCCACACCCAATTAGTTGGTGAAAGCAGCGGAGCCACCGAACGGTCCAGAGATGGCAGTGTTGCGAACGCGGACAATGCAGACATTTCGAGCGCTGCCAACGGTTCCCTGGCACTTCGTACCGCTAGGCACTTGAACCTTGACCTCATAGTCCATCGTGCTCGAGGTGGAGAAGCCTGCAACTCCGGGAACATCCTTAACAATCTTGGCCGACTTAAAGGCCTTGGGGTCGGTTCCGCCGCTCGTGGCGTCAATATCGGCCGTCAAGGGACCGGCGCCGTCTTGGTTCACCTGAACATGTTTAGTATAGGGAGCCTTGTTGAGGAGTCGACGGACATACCTGGTGATAGGTCATGGTGATAATACCGTTGTTGTCGGGAGTAGGAAGGCCACTAGAGGCTCCTTTTCCAGCGTATTGTTGGGCACCCTTCTCCTTGCTACCATTGCTGGTCGTTGAGCCCTTTCCCATCCCTGGCATGGAGCCAGCGACGTCATCGACGGCAGACTGGGCATCTGGAAAACCGAGTTAGCTTCAATGTTTTTTTATTTTTTATGATAGATCATAGGTATTGTCCTACTCTTAATGGCACCTCCGAACGGGGTCGCGTCGGCAAGGTCCTGGGCACCTGGAAGCGAGTTAGCCAAACAAATATCATATACAGAGGAAGCAAAAGTATATACCGTTGAGGACCGCGCCACCAGCATTGGTAACGACACTAGCAAGATCGTTGACCAGTTGACGCTTAGAGTTGCTGTTGCTCCCAAGGAAAGTATTGATGATCGTAGCAGGATTAACGGGGCCACCGCCATTGGTCCGGCCCAATGGGGAAGCCTTGCTGTTATCCATCTCCGGGTCTCTGATGATGGCGGTGTCCTTTTGCGCGCCACAGGCTGCAGAGGGACAGTCACGCGGTACTCCATCCGAAACTAGAATCGGTAGACAATCAGTACTCTATCAGGGCGGATATGCATGAATAATACGGACCTGTCAGGCCAGGCATTTTCACACCGTTAGCACCATGGATAAGGGTAATGAGGCCGTGAGCGGCCGCTTGGCTCGCCAGGAGCCCGGTCACAGTCAAGACACCAGAAAAATGCATATTGGAAAGAGTGAGTGTCACGCAGGTGAAACGAAAGAAAGTGAAGATTGAAAATACAAATTAGGGAGTGACTATTGGTGGATCAGAATGTGGAAAGGATGGGTTCTGAGAAACAACCCGGAGATCAACTCGCTCTTTAAATATTCATCGAACATGCCTCAATCATATTTTTATGGATACATGCAGACCACCTTCTTTTTTCGCTGATCTTGCATAGGAGACTCGGTCTGGTGGGGCCTAGGGTTTCGTAGCGTGCCAGCGACCGACAAATTAGATGCCCTCGATTCTGGTGTGAAAAGCATTGAAGATAGCAATTGAGAGTCGAACCGACATCCGAACCATGAAACCGTACCGGTGAAGTCTAATTGGGGAACCGACAAGGTTAGTTCACAATGTCTGAGAGTGAAACCCAAATACGAAGTGGTTAGGTAAGTCTGAAAGTTGAGTTAGTTGGGTCAGCTGTGAATCTTAGCTTTTCCACGAACCACAGTTCTCACGATATGTCTTGGCGAAATCTGGAGCTCTCTCAGGAACGACTTGGGCGGCTGTTCTCACGCCCAGCACTCTCAATCAGTCAATCTATGTGATCCTCAGTTGACGACAGTGTAAGTGAGCAAGGGTTAGCAGTAGAGCGCATCGATGACATTGACTACTCCGTACTATTTCGCCAATGCGCCCATGCGCCCATCCTCCCAGTCCCCCAAACCTGGTTTTCAGTCTCAAGTCGGCCGCTGTTTCAAGGGCATTTAGCCGGGGTGTACTATTCCTGATCTGTTCCTTGATCCATTCGTGGTGATGGTACAAGAATAGAAACTTAGGTTTGGTTGCGATGGAGTAGGGGGTTCGGGGTTCGGAGGGCGGTGGGTCATGATCTCATCCCAATGTTTGGCTGCCCATGTGACCCACTGGCATGTGACCGCCAATGGGTGGCCTTGTAGCCTCGCTTGTGCCTGGCGATCAGCAGGCTTGAAACATCGTCTGGCCCTAGCCGTCATCAGTCAAAGTTTATCCAGGCAAAGGGGCGAGCAATGGCAGACTCTATTATGGGCACAGTCAGTCATTTCAGTAACTGGACTCGGATTCCGGGAGAACCGGTTACTTTCTGTACACAGATGTCATCTAGGCCTCGATCGGCGTCTAGTTCATTGTACAGTACAGAGTGCACAAAAGGTCGATCATATCCCAGAAGGCTTTCATACCCACTAATTGGTTCGTCCACTCAAGGCCAAGTTCAAACGATGGGTCGGACCTTCCTTTGGGCTTATCCGTTCATTCTACCAACCATATGGGAAAAGACGCTGGCATTCCATATTTCACCCACACCGCACTCAACAACAGTTCAATCCGGATCGGACTCGGAGTTGACACTCCTGGAAAGTTCATCGATGAGATCTGTCGGTAAAACTCTATATAGCCTAGTTATGGATACTAAACTTTGTGCCCCTGGCTGTACCTTATCAATCCCAGGGACAATGTCTTAGACTGTTGGTACTATTTATTGCACCCAACTTCTATTTGGATGTATATAGGCCAACAGTAGGTACACTGAAGCCTGCCTAACTCATTTTTGAATGCTAGATGCACGCCTCCGTAGAGCATTCTAAGCACCGAATCCACAAGGAAAGTAGCATTGCATCCATCTACTCTCTTATCTTGAAGTGGATGGCTTAACAATAGATACTGAAGCCTGTCTGGCTCATTTTTGGAAGTTAGAAGCACGTCCTTCTGGAGTATTCTATGGCCACAAACGGATATCCCTTGGAAATCGACCAGTACTGAAGATAGGAAAATATGAAAGCAATCCCAACGTGCGATATGGACCCCCTTGTACGGAACCTATCTACTCAACCCAGTTCATTTCATTTCAATTCAAGGTTCCATTCACATGTGCAGCCCATCTTTTGCCGCCGGTGTTGCACCTCGTCCCCTGCTTTACCTTATTAGTATGATTCCACGCCTTGCGAAGTTTTGCCGGGCCAATAGATTTTGTTGCTTGTGTTGGTATGGGCCCATCTACACATCGTCTTCAACATCTAATTCCATGGCAGTAAGTCTTCTCCATTCGGTCTTTCGGCCACATTGCCCTCGGTTGGAGTTCAGGTTCAACTTAACGTGTTGAAATTGGCCGACCTGTACGTGGCACGAATTTGCCAGCGCAGCGAGTCACTAGTGGGGACCTAATCTATTGCTGCCGGATTTGTTTTATCCATGTATATGTTTCCTTTCTTAGGCTCGAGGAGCCTGGTAGACTCCATTGCTGCGGTACGCATTTAATCCCCGGGGGTATCAGATTCCTGGTATTTGTCAGTGGAGGTGCCAAGAAAATGCCCTCTACCTCGTGATGTTGTCTTAATGTGAAACAGAAATGTCCTTCCACAATAATAAGTTTCCTTTCACCTGATTCACCTGATGAGTATCTCAACGTCTCTGAACAAGACAAGTATCAAAGAGTGTATAACAGAATGCAAATTGGAAGCACCGCTGAAATTGATGGCGTGCACGAAGCGTGATAGCGCCAGTTTGTTTTGCAGAGAAGCACTGCAATGACATTGATGGCCTCAGGCGGTACCTATCAGGTGTGCCTTGAATGTGCCCCCGTGACCTGTAAACAAATACCTTGGCTGATCAATCTGCTTGTCCTGACTAGATACCATTCCTTGTTTTCTTTTTACTTTCTTGCTCCCTTCACATTCTTCTCTCTACACATCTCACTCTCATGGTCTTTATCCAAGATTTTTATCATGGAAGTGTTCCTGCACAACCTCCCTGCAGATCTTAATGATCATGGGGTTGGGTGTGAGTTCCGTCCATTTATGACTCAGTTGCAAATTGTTGATTACGTGTATGAAAAGCCCAAAAAGGATCGGTTTGGAAATATTACCTTTCGCCATAAACATAATGCAGCGAGATTTCTTGGGACTCATGGCCAAGAAGATGTTTCAGGACCGGTCCTCCCCCGTCCCAAATCCAGGCTGCGATATGGGAGGAACCGCCGTCGGCCTACTTATCTACCTGCTCCGCGGGCATCTATTTCATGCTTGCCGGATCGAACTGCCCCATTGGACAGGGTTGGGTGACCCAGATGCTCGCCTGGAGGGCGACTATATGTTGGACTGGGTTGAGAAGGTGGCAAGAGAGGATATCACGTACGTGTATTCTACTGTGCACCAACTTGTCAGAAATGACTTTGGTAGCTCAATTCGTGGTAAAGGACTCAGTTATATGTACGAGCAAAAAGAGTCTCAGGCACTCCGTGCGGTTTAAGGGATACCATGCTTAACGCTGAGGGGCCTAACACAGTCACAGCGATGTATCCGGGAAGTGTGCTAAGTTAGGCTGCACCTGCCGCTTAGAGAGCTGCTAAGCAGAACAGAGTTTCTAAAGACCGTCAGAGGCGAGCATTTTGACATTCGCTGACAATTTCAACCCATTCGCGTATCTGGATAATGGAGAGCTGGCATTTGAGTGGCAGGGAGGAGACGTGGCGTATTATCTCACTTAGGCGAGAACCAGTTTTATTTATTTTCATCCCGAGATTAGTACATCTGCTTGACCTGTAGTTCCATGGCTATTATTCTGCAGGATCATACTCTCCCACTCCATTGGTGGGACAATTACACAAATATCACGCAGGGCTACCCATAGATGAGATATATCGGGCTACTACCATGATTCGTGCGGAGACGACACGACCCAGGTCCACATGAGAATCCCTCAGATTCGATGCACCGAGAGTATTATTATCTAGGAACAAAGCCTGTAACGTGCTGCACTATGGCAAGGTCATATCGTCACGTCGGTACATCGCTCCGGCCACTACCTTATTGGCCAGCTCTGACGCCGGAATGACATGATTTAACTTCCAGTAATATATCTCCTGTATAATCCCGATGCAATCTAGCAAGAACCCATGCATCGACTCCAACCAGATGGAATACAAAGGGATTTCCTTGGTGTGGCCGAAATCAAGTAACGCCGTATGTTTTTTATGCGGCATCTACATCGGCCACGGCGGAACGGATCAAGTCTTTGACGAATGCCCCAAATGGCAGAACCACAAGAAGAAGCAAGGCTACGTATTTGGGTGGGCCTCGGAACTGAACAAGAAGTACTGGAATCAACAATGGGTATGGCACACTTTATATCGAGTCGGTAAACGCTCCCGTCCCTTTGCAAATTGCCTGGTATGAAATGTCGGTAATACTAATTGGACAGTCACAATCCATGGCACGAAATGCCACGTTTCCGGGGTGGCTATTCATGGCAAATGGAATTCAGATTATCTGTATAATCCCCTGGATGAGCACCAATTCTTTCTCGGAGACCCTCGATCAATCCGGGACGAGAAGACGGAATTTGTACCCAAGAAACAAGTCCCGTATGGCTATCCCATGCACGACCGTTGTTGGACCCTGGCGATACAGTCCCCGGAGCAGCAATCGATCCTGATGCAGCCCGAATCTCTGAAGCGATTCCTGCGCGTCATGAAGGAGGAGCTGAAACACGAGCATCGTACCAAACCTCGCCCCCAGCTGAGCCCTCGACCGATTCACAACGCCGAATGCGACTGGTACCGTGATCCCTGGAAGGTGCCCGAGGTCCTCGACTTGTTTGCGCAGCTGTCTGTGCCGGACGCAGAGACGACGCCAAATGATAAATCGCGAGGAGATATCATCACGTTCCCGCGCATCCGCCCGCGAGTGGCTAGTCGTCAGATCACCCGCCGGTACTGGGTCAACACGGCCAAGATTCAGCCTCCCCCAGAGGTGGTCCTCCTGATCCTGGATCATCTCTCGACCTGCACGGAGATCCGTACTTTGATGTGGGCATTTCCACACTGGGCAACCGTCATTCCAGAGGGTTATTGGCGAGTTCGGTTCATCCGCGAGTTGAAGCTGGAGCACGATGAGGTTCCCGGTAAGGATGCGCTGAACTGGAGACGGGCGTACTACATGGTGGATCGACTGAAGACGACCTCTGGTGGACTGCGAGTCCGGACGTGGATCGAAGCCGTGTTGGAAAGAGCGAGGATGCGATTCGCAAATCGATCGAATGGTCGGAATAGATAGATATAACGAAGTGATAATCTGATTGCACTAGGATTGAAGTGCATTGGAAGATCCGCTCATTATCCGAATAAGATTATAAATAACGGTACACATCTAAAACACAGTAGTCATCAATATAACGCCTTTAGTAGAAACAGACCAACTCCAGTCGTAGACATCCGTAGAGTATATGCAAAGTATTAGGAGTATATTCTAAACCTCTTCATTACCACGAAGTGAACTATTCGAGTTCCGCGACTCTGCGCCCGACTGATCCACACATCTCTGGTCGATCTCTGTCCGCCGGGAGTTCGCTCTTGAATGAATTGCCCCGTGCTTTGTGAGCGAGACTGTAATATTGCGATGGAGCGGTCTTCACCCCATGCCTGCGTCTTCGCAAAACCCACAACCAAGCAAGTAGCGCAATCAGCGCCAACCCTGCGACCCCTGCGCCTACACCAATTCCCACTTTGGCACCGACGGAGAGGCTCGAGGCTGGGTTGGCCACGGAGATCTCCGTTGTAGCTGCGGACGAGGAAGTAGAAGCCGAAGTTACTGCTTGGGACGAGTTGGATGAGGAGGTCCTGGTGGGTAGATCCGTAGCCATGTGGTTGATCTGGATCAAAGGGGCCTTGATGATATAACTGGAGACGGTGTAGGTGGCCAGCATGGCGGAGGAGGAGGCGGTGGTGGTGGCTGTGACGGTGGCAGGCACCCTTTGGTAAGAGAAGCCATTGCTGGAACCGGCACTGCATTGCACGGCCGGAAACGAACCACTAAAGTAGACGGAGTGGCAGGTTTGCGCCTGATAAGGACCCGGGGTATAGTCGCAAGTATATCCCTTCGGACAACAACCTATGGCCGTCTCGCCCTCATTCAACGAGAACTGGAATTGGAATCCCCCCTCGACGCCCCCCGTGGCCGAACATGCCGACACCATCCCCGCAGGACAGTGGACTCCAGGCGAGTAGAAACCCCAGCCATTCAGGGCAACTCCCGTGGATATGGATGGGTTGGCCCGGGGCGGCCAGCAGTCGATGTTATCCTGGACTCCTTGGTAGTTGAAGGCATTGTTGCTGCAGGTCTGAGCTTGCCAACCCTCAGAGCACCAAGGGCAGGCCTCGATGGCGACGCTACATGACGAGGGATAGGTGAAGGTAGTCGTGAGGGGACCAAGGTTGGTTCGTGCCGACGTCATTGATTCATGAGAGAAGACCTTGATTTATTCATTAGGAAGATGAAAGATCTAGGAAGGATCGATTCGAAAGAAAGAAGAAAAGAAGAAAAGGAACGAAAGAAAGGAAGAGAAGAAAGGAATCTTTCGGCCCCCAGACTGAGGCAACCTATACGAGCATGTGTGGGGATTTCCCGGTTTAGTGCTGTGTTAATGTTCATTTAGTGTCGAATGGACGTCTTTCAGTGGATAGGAAATGCCTCTAGGTGGGCCTAAATGGCTCTAAAGATCCGTCCAACTTCAGCGAATTTAAACATCAGAGAGCCACTGCAGAAAGTCCAGCAATAGAAGCGATATTACTCAGAGTAGAAGCTGACTATTCTGGCACAACTAACCTGATTAGGCATAGTAATGTTCACATAACCGACAACACCTAAATCTTTTTAGGAAGGTGAAAGAACTACTGACCGCTCGGCTGTCCGCCTACCTATACAGCCATGCATAGCGAGGCTAAGATAAAAGTATTCAGACTCTAGCTTGGGAAATAGACAATACTTTATCGCATTTTTAAGCAATTTAGACCTTACAGAGTCATGTATGGGCGCAGTCATCTACGCCACTTGATATCTTCGAAATTGGAAACAGCGGCAAAATTCTGGGAAAGTGTTTGATTTATTGGGGGGGTCTGAAGTGATTGTATTCAGAAGGATGTTCTGCCCAACCCCTCAGAGAGATATTGGGCATATATTTCACATGATGTCCCAATCTGGACTAGTTTTTCTGACAGAATGTTAGAGTAATGTACATATTGTAAGTAACCAGAAAGCGAGCCAGCCACCTCTGTTTTGCATATAAACTGGCACTTTTTGCGTTCCCAATATCTCAACGAATACGTTAAATATACTATGAAAGCTGATTCCTACCAATTAAACATACACTACCCAATTTTTGTCTATGTTATTTAGAGTTTAAAGAGGTTTTCTAGCCTATAATACAATATTATTTGAAGTACAATGTATTTAACGACCTTTCTCTATAACTAAAGGACTACTTATTATGTCGACCATAAAATTACGCGTATTCGCAAGTATCGATCTTTCATTGATTAGGTCTCTGGTTCAACTAAACTACCAAAACATCTCGCGTTTATAAAGGCGAGGTAACAAACGAAGAATGTAAGCTAACTCATATAGGAAATATGCTCGATCTGATGATGTTGTATTATCAACAACATTTGACCGAGATAGGTGCTGAATAATTAATATTCCATAATTGCGACATGCTTCTAGACTTAATGTCTGTTTCGTGTTATTCTATCAGTTAAATCATAGATTCCCTATTGATATGTTATTGTTGAGATATTAAGATCGAAAAAGTGCCATTTTATATACAATACAGAGGTAGCTCGCTCGCTTTCCGGTTACGTGTAATAATCCTCCTACTGCTCAGATAATACATGGGCAGCCCATAATGTAGGCTAACCCTAATCAACTTGAATGTTATCAGAAAGCATTGGTAACTGAAGTAGTACCTCAAACACCTATTAGTCCACCCCATTCAAATTTGATGAGGTGAGATCAGCCCACGTTGTATCCAAGGATCGAAGTATCGGTCAGTTCCATCACCTTACACCGTGCATGCAGGACAACTCAGACCGACTTCTCCCTTGCATGGAGAGATAAAAGCCACTCCTATACATACCGTGTCTCGTCTTTCGATTTCCGGGGATCCCCTTGCAGTGTATCCCTCCCTCGATCCAAAATGGTCAACCTGACGACTCTGAAGCTACCGAATGAGCCCATGTTTAAGGGCCTGGTATGGCTGGCTGAGAATGAACCGGAGCCTGCCATCTTCGACTCTCGCTACGGTGTAGAGGCCGATATTGTCCAGCTACTTGCAGATGTACATCAGGTCAGACAGCTGCTGTATGAGACCCTCCCGGAGGGACTGTTCGACACGCAGGGAAGAATCTGTAAAGAGAAGCCGTTTATCGGTGTGTTGATTCCGACAAGCTATGATTTCATCGTTGCTGCCGTGGCGATTTTGGCTGTGGGAGGGGCTATTATGCCACTGGGTGAGTTAACTCTTCTGAAAGCAAACAGAATAGCACACGATGTGTTATTATAATTGAAGAGTATCTGACAATAACAGGACTCAATCTCCTGTGTGAAGAATCATCCGAGCTACTGAACAGATGCTCGGCAACTGGCATTGTCACCAACATGGAACATCACTACCGTGCCCTGCAGATGCAAGAGCATGGAAGATCCCACAACAAGCACTGGCCCATTATCCCCATTACAACTATCTACGGATCACCCGCTCAACGAAAGAATATCAACATTCGACCGGAGGTTGATCCCGCCATGACTATTACCCCCAACACGCCCAGCGCGATCATTTTCACCTCCGGAACCAGCGGTCCCCCCAAGGGCGTAGTCCATGTACGACGGCTGTTCAATTACACAACGCTGCGGACGGAGCCCAAGACTTCTCTCTGCTATCAACCCGCCCACTGGGTGAGTGGCTTTCTGCTTCTGATCTGTCGGCCCCTTTGCGGACATCGACTGGTCATCTCCAACAGCAGTTGGGGAGATCTGTGGGAGGCATTGCGCAAGGGGGGAATTCATGGGTTTTGGGGGGTTCCTACAACGTGGGAGAAAATGAAGACTTATTTCGACGAGAATATAAAACCGCAAGGGCCTGAGATGGTGCAGGAATATCTCCGGGGCATCGAGAGTCTTGAGACTATTCGAGTTACTGGGGCTTTTGCCACCCCTGAAGTGAAAAACTTCTGGAAAGACTTGTTCGGACGACCCATGGAGAGCGGATATTCGACGACCGAACTTGGGGGAATGGGAATCTCATGCGTTCCTGATACCAATCACGAGATTGAGGTAAGATACACAGTCTTGTGGACGCAGTATCCAACTGATGTATGGTAGCGCTGTATCGGAGAACCGCAGCCGGACGTTACAGTTAAACTCTCGGACGGGGACTCGGGGGAGCTGCTGGTCAAAACCCCGCCCATTTTCTCGCAGTACGTATGCCATGGAGAAGAACGAGCGGTGACTGACTTGCCAGCTACTTGAACGATCCTGTCGCGACGGAGGCAGCTTTCGATTCGGACGGCTACTTCCGAACAGGGGAGTTTGTCCGCCAGGTTGGGACGCAATATGTCCTTGATGGTCGGTTTAAAACGGACTGTAAGCCACTCTACCATACTCCATACGTCATTCTCACTTTGTAGTCATCCGAACCAAAGGACATCGGATTTCCATTCTGGAGGTAGAATCCCAACTGATAGCGCTTCCATACGTATCGGAAGGATACGTGCTGGAGGCAGCAGATCGCGACGGAGACCGCGTGGCAGCTTTGATCCGTCTGCGTCCAGACGTTTTGAAGAGCCCGAGCGTGCGACAATTGCGCATCGATCTGCACCGCACTCTGTACGCCTTCCAACTGCCCACGGCGCTGCGATTCCTTCGCGACGGCGAGGACGTGCCTCGTACCGACACGGGCAAGTTGATCCGCAGACGCGCAGCCCAGACATATTTCGCCCCCCGGGAGGATTACAGCTATCCAGATGAGGTGGAAACGTGTGATTGGCACGAGGAAGTGGGCGATGGGGTGAAAGCATGGGACTGGGGAGGGAGACCGTATTAGTTGTAAGTCATTTAGAAAGAAGAAGCAATAATGCCTCTTACAAATTCTATGGTCAAGATCCACAGTATTAGACAGAGTATACCACACTATAAGCATACATTTTCGACTGCTAACTACAAGCAACTTCAATCTCAATCCTCTGGCATAAACAGTATTAAAATTAGCCGATCCAGCCCACAACATCAATTTCTTCCCCGTCGCCTGCAAACACCAGAATGATCAGCAAAGCAAACACAACCATCCCAGTCATGGTACCGAACCTGTCGTGCTCCCTGATCATTTGCCCATTCCACCATGAAATAACTCACGATGAATCCCCCGTGATACGACCAAAGTTATTCAACCCGGCAACATCGCCGCGTGCTTCGGGGTAGCTGTCAAGCAGGTAGGGCGTTGATGGCTACGGTGACGATCAGGATCCGAAGACGTAGAGATCCCAGCTTAGGGCAGGCATGTAATGGTAAGTGCCCTTGAGGGAGAACCTCAGTAGAATCAACCCGGCGATCATGAACGGGGTGGCGATTCAGATGGCCAGTACTGGTGCTTCGGGTTCTAGACGACCGTGGATGTGACGTGCCGATATGGAGCCGGGTAGGTCGTGGAGCCAGTGGCCGTTGAGTTCGCCCAGTAGAGCGGCGACCACGGGAGTGAAATAGAAGAATCCTAAATATAAGACACCAGGACATATCAGAGACGAATGACTCGAGCGGAACAAACCTATCTGCTTCGGACCAAACCATACAATGGACCCAGAAAGATAGACATGGGGGGTGTTAATCCCGACGACCCAGGCAAAGGTCAGAAGAGAGTACATTACCGAGAAAACACGACGGGTTTCAGGATAATCATTACCGGACGCATAATCGCATCCTTGGGGCTATTCTTGATATATCCCGTCCTCAACCGCTGGACACCCAGCATGCGCAGGAACTGGGCGCGCTGAAGGCCGGAATCTGGACTGGCCGTCCATCTTCAGATCAGGCTGTGCTGTCTTCCGATCGTAGTAAGTCTCATCGACGTAGAAGATGACGGCCAGGAGATGCAAACTGGTTTAGATACTGTAGACGCCAAAAGCATATTGCCAGTTTTGGCTGTTGATGATGAAGGCGGCAAATAAGGGACCCAGATAGGGACCTGGTGTTTCCACAGACGGCATCTACTTCCTAATTAGACAAAGGGTTGGCCTTTTGGCTGATTTATAGCTCCCTGCGCATCACTTCCCCTGAATTCCACAACACCAGTAAGTAATGACACACTTGCTTAAGGCATAGATGGATGCAAGGGTGGTCTGGGATATAATAATTATAATATGTGATCTACTTTTTTAGTTACACTTTCTAATTCTTTGGCTCCCTTCAATTGTTACCACCCATGAACCCTCTGGTCCACAAGTGCATTCACTCGCCAGCGATCTTGTGTTCCCTTTCTCTTCTGGCAACATCTCAGCACTGCTAGTACTTTTTCCCAATAAACTCAGCCGGATCTACTGCAAATAAAAGCCATGTATTTGCATAAACACCATTGTCATCCTCAATCTCAATAATGTTAATCTGTAACACCTCAGGGTTGGTATCATCAGGGCAAGATGGTCAAATGTTACACCATAATAGTCAATCAACCTAATCAGGTTAATGGGAGGGGAGTGACTAGCCATAGGGATATCAGGGCTAGTTGCCTCCTCCAGTAGAGATTAATGCCGACTCACTCATCCAGACCCTTCTCCGGCATCCAGCCCAAGTACTCATCACTCACCACCAGATCACCCGGGACTTCTGGACAAGCATCCCGTCCATATACCTTTTGATACGTCAACCGTGCTAGCTCCGGCGTGCTGCATTGCTTGTTAAATGTTTGGCTTTTTTGTAGATTTTCGACAGATTGGCCCCCTAATATGCTTATTTATAAAAGATGTTCCAGTATAACCAGCTGCAGGATAATTATCGAGCTACAATAAGTATATATAACCATAGGCTTCCCTGTTTTTCCATCGGCCACTTGCTCGAATTGCTTCCAGTACTCTGCATAGCGTTTACTATCCCAGCGTATATACTTCTTCTTACCAAATTCTGTCTATAGCCACTAATTAATAAATGCTTGCTTTAACATGCTAGAGTAAAGAACATAAAATTTGGATTAGTTTGGGCCAACACGTTCAAGGATATCAGGGATTGAGGGTGGTGGATCTGGTCGAGGAAGGTCAGAATTAGATACTACGACCGCAGTTTGTTGACTACGGAGGGATTAGATATATAAAGCTGCAACTCAGAAGAGAGACTAAAGGGTATATAGTCTATGCTATTCCCCTTGTGAATTAAGGAGGAATAGATATCAGAGAATTAAGATCTTTGGCTGGTCATAATAACAAAAGGGGAGGGGTGACAGACAGAGAATAAAGATACATAAGACTTACAAAAAATATTCCGATATGTCAGAGCTAGCAAGAAACGGGGGATTCATTTAGGGTGGCCCTCAGAGGGTGGAGGTTCCAGATTTGCTCACCCGCGGAGGGTAAGTCCGAGGCCTAAGTATGGTCTGTACCCCTCATACTGCACCATACGCAGTATTCCCAGGCCTGAATTTTTATGCCCTGAAGAATGGAGGGGTCGTGGGCCCCTATTCTATAGTTCCAAGAGTGGATCCTACCGACTCTTGCACAGCCATCCTGCCGCCTCACCTACAGCTCGTTGTAGGTATGCAAACGGTGAATTAAACTCCACCGAAGAGTTAAATTCTTTACTGTTCGTCAACGACAGCAAAAATAATTTCTTAGTTCTTGGCGGTTTTCAGCAAGAAACAATGCGCACTTTCTCCACATTTAGTCGGCTATAGATTTGAAGGCTAATATTATAATTCAATTAATATTTATTACCCGACCAGAACGAACTAAAATGCGTACATATTCATGTATACATTATTTCGTCAATTTCGAGGGCCTGCTAAATTTTTCTATAGGTCTTTGCTCTTTTTCACCAGCATAATACATGCTTATGAAACATACATCCCTGAATCTTCGTCAGAATTCAATCAATGTGCCATTTTTAATGCGCTCAACTGCCAATAACTAAAAGCTGTTTCAAACGCGCCAAGCTTTCTCAGGCTGTACCTGTACCTGTAATATACTATATAGAGCGTTAGAAGGACTGATCTGTCGACCAGGCAACTTTGTACTACCTTTTAATCAAGCAGTCTAGGCCACACTAGCGCGTAGACAAAACTGGCCCACTACAAAGCCGTACTATATCAACTAGTACTTTTTGAGTTAACACAATTGGTTGCGCACAGCGGCGTCACCAAGAGACTTATTGTTGTATGTTTTATCGCCCTGATGCGCTCGAGGGTCCCCTAGAATTGCGGGAACCACCGACAGACTAGTGGGGAATCAAATGGAAAATCCTTAGTCATATTCGAATATATTTGAATTCGAAAGGCTGTCAAGACATCCCGCAACATTTACATCTGCTTTCACTCGCATCTCAGCCATCCGCTATTATTGTAAAAATGTAAGATCCTCCCCTAAGTTTATTTTAGTGTGATTAATGTTAGAGTTATATTTATACGATAGATAATAAATCTCTTGGATTATTTTAGTTTCGGTGGTTTGAGTCTTCTAATATTTGACATTCGATTCCATACCTACGTCAGACTGGCGAATATTAAGACGGGCAAATTTTTTTTGAGCATGCAGTACTTGGCATTTGCCCTATCTTTTTCTAACAGGGTAGACTGGGTTATGATTATGAAAATTAAAAATACGGCTCTATTTCGCAAGCCATGATCTCGGCATCTAACCGTCCCGTACGAAACAGGCGCTCTAAATCTCTCGGTTCAAGTAACTATTTGGCTGATACAAACAACCGTCCAACTGATGTACCAACAATTGAAATCACAAATAGGACAAATGCAACCAAACATCTTCAATTAAAGATACCAGGCTCGGAGGTAGGCCGAGCAAAAGGTTCGGATAAAAAAGAAGACAGGGCTGGAAACTTTGAGAGATACCGCGGAGCGTTAATCCGGCTATTTCTGCAAAGACAAGATAAAATTATTTTTGGGCTGCCAGTCGGCTCGTGGAATATGATATTCACTACGACACCCATCTTTATATTAGTGCCGTATTCGATAGCCACTCTTTCTTATAGCAAGGAGCGCGGAGCTTACAATCGGTTAACGCGATATTAACCTCAGATCTATCAATAGAATAGTCATGTCAGTGCTATGCTCAACGGAGAAGATTATCCGAAATAAAAGCTTTACTACTCACACATCCGCAAGTCAGTTCGCCTCCTTCTCCCTCTTCAATAAAGCATCCGGTTTTGATGTCGAAACAACCCCCGTTCGGAAGAGGGGTACACTCTTTCGGGCATTCCACTTTTTTCGTCGGCATGTCATCATCCGCTGCGCCCACAGCGATTGCCAGACTGAGGATGAAGAGGCCAAAGAACCGCATGGTTGAACTTCGGCAAATATCTGGTGATGGATGGGAAATATGTGTATTCAATAGGTAGCACAGCAGGATGAAATAAACAAAAATAAAGGGCAGAATATAGGGTATGGGTTCATTCTGACCTTATAGCTTCCTTTGTCCCTTAGTCTGCAGCTAGGCTGACCGTTACGATGGGACGGGACGGGACGGGAATGGGATATTCCCATCCCATCCCATCCGGCTGGGTGGGCATAGAAAAACGAGAATGCCGTTTCCCAATTATCCTATGTCTAGTGCCAAGCCTATTAAAAACAGTAATATTTGCAATATAATACTGTAACTTCCTATTAGAGTTTAGTAACAGTTAGCAGTAACAACCATTTAAATATATATATATATATATAAACCTCTGCCTTATAGTTAAAAGTTTTCTACAGTACAACTATAATATGCCTAAAATCCTGCTAAATCCTACAAAACCTATCTTTATATTCTAGTTCTTTTACTAATAGTATAGTAGAATAATAATGCTTACAGATTTTAGAATATTTATAACTAAGTGGTGGTAATAATATAATAGTCTGCAGTCACAGTTTGTATTATTAAATAACGGGATTCCTATTCCTATCCCATTCCCATCCCATCCCGTTGAAGTTAGTAAACGGGAATCCCATTTCCCATTTAGAAATATTATGGGAATCCTGTTTTATTTAGGATATAAAACGGGGCAAACAGGATGCCAAGAAATTTATGGGATTGGACGGGATGGGAATAGTACTACATAAAACGGGACAACGGGATGGGAATCCCATGGGAATTTCCAGTCCCAACGGACAGTCTATCTGCAGCGGAGAGCCGTGGGACGGCCAGATCGGCTAGATTTCGGGACGACAACACAATTGTTTTATGGTGAACCCCATACACGACTTTTGGACTGGTCTAGTACTGTAGTTTCTGAAAGACAATGTTCTTTATAAAATGAGCATAATTGTGTAAAAAACACCAAGTGGGGGACTGATTCAGGAGGGGCCATAGATCAGCACTTTCCATTAAGTCTATAAAATTCACCGACTAATCAAATCGCCATTTTCTAGGTAACATGGCTCTTCGGGAAAATTATGCGAGTGGCAGAACCCAACACCCCTGTCTGGATTACATCGACCGTCTGTATCCAAGAGCTTGCTGTCGAGGAAACAGTAGAAGGAGCTGAGCAGATTAGCGTTACTAGTTTCATTTTCAAAAGGGAAAGTTTGGCTATAGTACAGGACCGGAATTTAAAGGCCAAGGGTCTAGAACAAAAGAAATAATAATTAAAAATAACTGGGCTTAAATTATTTACTGTATTATTTATCGTGTGTTAAATACTAGAGAGGCACAGCATACTCCAAGATATAGAAGCTCATGTTGCGCAAGCTGCTTTCAGGGAGTATACTATTAAGGAACGGTATTAGCAATACTGTAGTATGATTAAGCCAAGCCAGAAAAATTAAAATAAAAGAAAAAGAGAGAAAAGAAAAGAAAAGAAAGCTTGGCTTGAAAGAGTTTGAGGCTGAGGGTTTAGCAAGACACAGTGTCTAAATTAATTAACTGCCATATGCACCATGTTACATGCTAGAGACTAGACACATCATAGTTCAAGACAGAGAATTTTCATATTGCATATGCCAACTAGCGGCCCAGAAATATTTTCATTTCGTCTTCGCGGAAATAACCGGATTAAGGCTCCATCACATCTCTCGCGGCTTCGTCCAGGACTATAAATTCTCTTTTCCATGCCTGCTCGTGGTTGATTCATTCCACAATCTTTCTTTCTCCATCCAAAGGCGGTACATTGGGTCTTTGGATTTAGTGGCATTGCCTTTTAGAGCCTTACGCATCATGTTGCTCCTAGGCTGGATAATCAGCGGCCTAGCTGTCTTAGGCGCCGCTATACCCTCCCCACTAGGGACAGAGAAGAAAGGCCGGGGGCCTCTCGATATTCATGTCCCTCTTAGGCACGAATGCGCTCTGGGTTATCGGTACTCCATGTATATGGGGGGATGTCATAAAGTCCTTGAGGTATGTTGCAGCTAGGGCTTGAATTGTGGCAATGGTCGCTGACTGTAAACGGGTACAGGCGAGAAATCCGGAAGCTCGCCCTGCCCTTGAAGTTATATCACACCTACAGCAATGCGCCCAGGGATATGGATACGTAGAACGGATCAAGCAGTGTCAGCAGATCATTGGAGTGAGCACCTTTTTCAATGGTGACTAAGAACCCGCCACTGACTGACATAGTATGTGCTGCCAGCGCGGCATTTGGACCCCTTTACAGCACCATCACGCATTATCCTTGGTGCCATCGAAACCTTCGGAGAAGGCGTCGCTAGCTTGATCAAGGGCAGGCCCTGCCAAGGTGTGTCGAAAATCGCGATTCCCGGAGTTCATTCGGTGATCAGAGAACTGCTCACTAGCAGTGAAGGAAAGCTGGTTATTGAAAAACTTGAGCGAGAAATAACTGCTTTTTTGAACAACCCGGGGATCCATGAAACCTGGGAATTTCTGAATGAACCTCTAACTGATATCCCGGTCATCGGGCCGGCTATCAAGAGTATTGGAAATGCAGAGGCTTGGATTTTTAAAAATATTGTACCTGCATTCGCCCAGGAGAAATTGAAAACATGTATCGACGATGGTCTCCGCCATCCTACTGATGACCCCTTCTTCTTTATCCTGGGAGCAGCGGTCAACATGGTTCAGCATCCAACCATTCTGGACCTTCTGCTGGCCATACCAGGGGTTGGAGAGATGTCCGGCGCTGTTAAAGCTGCCGAGGAAGCGGCGAAATTTGCAGAAGCTGCCAAAGCTTCAGGGATAGTTGAAGAGGCAATAGAAGCAGAGAACGCTGCCGAACGCGCCGCTGAACTTGCCAAAGCAGCCCGCGGCACCCAATATGAAGGCAAAGTTGCCCAAGCGGCACACAAAGCGAAAGAAGCAGCCAACGATGCACACTATTGGGTCGAACATGCTGAAGGGCCAGGGCCCAAACAAAACCCCAAACAGAAACCCAATCCTGTGGAAGGGGACTCCAAACCCATCGGTGACGCTACAGCCGTCGAAGTTCCCCATGTTCCTAATGAAGGTGTGAAGGTCGTGGAAGATGCCGAACTCAAAGCTTCAAACCAGGCCGAGCTTGACGAAGCTCTCGAAAATACATGGAGCAAAAGCGACGAGGCCGCGCAGGCAAATTGCAAACGGTCACCGGGACTTAAGTGCCTTAAAAATTGGGGGAAACCTGAATATCGAGTTTTTGATGACGTCCCGACGCTTCAAGACCTTGTGGGAAATATACAAAAATACGGTCAAGTAGAGAAAGGCAATGGCCTCTTTTACAGCAGTCTTGACGGCCAAAATGGGGTTAAACTATCGACTGAACACTACAAGAACTATATCCAGAAGACCACAGGACGTAAAGGGTTTGCCATTGATCGTGTGACCGATAAAAATTGGTCTCGGGCTCAAATGAATAAAATGAAGACACCAGCAATGGTCGACCGGTTTGGACGTCGACTCTCACAGGCCTTTGCTGAGACTACCCAGGGTGATGTTTACTTTTTTACAAGATCAGAGTTTGATGGCACGACATTTCCGGCGACTTCCGTATGGGGAGGCTGGGAGTACCCGGCTCTAACAAGAAATCCACGGGTAACGAAAATCATCCAAGTGGACCCCTTCAAGAAGGGGGATTTAGGCCATACCATCTGGACTCCTGACAAAGGCCCCTCCCCCAACGCTCCGAAGTCGGGAAACGTGGCTTAAGGAATAATTATTGGAAGGAGACCTGTTTTTTTATCCCAACCGATCATAGATACCGCCAACGGGAAGCCTTCCTTCGAAAAGATGCGCTCGGTACGGCAGGTCATTGGAACAATACCGAAAATGAAAATGCCTGGAACAGAATGTGTTTACTGCCGGCAAAAAGTTTTAACATTTTCGTACTGATGGTGGTAATACAAAACAACCGATAAATGCTCGACATCTCAATATACAATGGTCCAATCAAATCGCTCAAAATACCGAATCAAATACTCTCTCAGATCAATCAAAATAGAACACTCGAAGCCATCGAATCTGACACTTCATCTCGTGTTCTGACTCTCCCTACCAGCATTTTAAGAGCCCTTGTCAAGGGCTAAGCCCGTAGAACCTAAAGATAGGCTATGTACCAAGAGGAATCGCTGAAGAAAGGAAGGAAAGAGAGTAAGGGGAAAAGAGAGCCACGTGTTGGGGGTCATCACGGGTCAATAGGGACTGTAGGCTGGCCGTCGGGACTGAATTCGGGATCCCGGCCGAGTTTCATTTTGTTTTCCGTCCCGTGCCAAGTTTTTCGGGAAGATATTCCCATTCCTACTTTGAAGGCCAAGTCCCGTTCCCCGTCCCATTTCCCTTGGGAATTGAGATTCCCATTACGAAACGACAATTCCCGAATATAGTTTATAATCATTTGATTTAATACTGGCCTAATTTAATACAAGATTCGAGGGATAGATTATTACTGGGAGATTTATAATAATAATATATGAAGGGTAACAGATTAAGGTAACAGTTAACACCTTTAGTCACTTTAATTTCAGCAGCTTAACGGCTCAACAATAATTCTTAAAATACCAAGTTCGGGCTGCTGGCGGATGTGTTAAACGTTGGGGTCGGTAATAATGAACCGATAGAAGCGCTAAGACCAGATTATCAGGCTATCAGCGTTGGGCCACGAACCCGCCAATGACACCCTTCAAAAAGAAGGGGCGAAGCTAGATAGGCCAAAAAAGCCTTCACAATGTCTGCAAAAACTATCCCATATATTTTACTAGTGATTTCAAATTTCAATGGCCTTTTCAAATTTCATTTCAAGGGTCTGAAATTTCAGTCGATTTCAATTTCAGACCCCACCCCTGTTTTTTACCCCGCCATGCACACAGATCAAACATAGGGCCCTTCATCAGCTTCTCTAGGTTGAGCCTCTGCCATCTCAACGTAAGGAATCACATTTCAGACAATGAATGTATAGCACCATGAGTTAAATATTTATAGCTGCTCTCTTAAACCTCACAGAATATAACAAGACCTTAGCGATGATGAGAGCTATAATGTAGTTAATTAGACCGCAAGAAAGATTTAACCTCTTTCTATGTCTCGCTCGCGTCAAAAACTTATAATATTGATACAATCATTTCCAATTAGTTTCCTATTAACTGGTCCTTTGGATCTGATTCAGCCTTCGGCAATATGTCTGGGAAAAAAAGAAAAGTATTGCTTTCTGAAGTAGAGTCAGCTAGACAGCCTCCTGTGCCTGCACAGGCAGATAACAAAGATCACAAAATGGCAGTCTTCCCTTCGCTCGAAGAGTACCAGATCGGTTGGATATGTGCCCTTCCAGACGAGGCGGCTGCTGCTCAGGAAATGCTTGATGAAAGCTTTGGGACCCCCGAAGAGCAGGACAGCACGGGCTCTAATATATACACGCTGGGCCGAATCGGCAAGCATTTGGTTGCGATTGCATGCCTGGGAGGGCAATATGGGACGACTTCAGCTACCACCGTGGCTAACAACATGATGCGGACATTTTCCAAGTTACTGCGGGTTGGATCAATGGTTGGGATTGGAGGAGGAATTCCTTCTGCAACCCATGATATACGCCTCGGTGACATTGTAGTTAGTTATCCTACTGGCACGTGTGGGGGTGTGGTCCAGCATGACATGGGAAAAGTTGGTGAAGATGGGAATCTTACCCACACTGGGTCTTTAAACAGCCCGCCCCGGTTATTATTAGCTGCGGTCAACCAAACAAAAGCAGCTGCTTTTCGGGAAGACCCACATTATCTTTCTTATATCCAACAAGCAATTCAAAGGAATGCACGGACACGCCGACACTTTAGTCGGCCAGACGAACAATCTGTGATGGTTGCCTGACCGAGTGGGAGGTAGAAAGGGATAAACGAGACAACAATGAGCCACAGCTACACTATGGTATTATTGTGTCAGGGAATATTGTGGTAAAGGACGGTAAAACACGGGAGCGATTGCGGAAAGAAACAGGTGCCTTATGCTTTGAGATGGAGGCAGCAGGCTTAATGCAGGACTTCCCTTGCATTGCCATCCGGGGTATCTGTGATTATGCTGATTCGCGCAAAAATAGGCAGTGGCAGGCGTATGCAGCATTGGCAGCTGCATCCTATCCAAAAGAATTACTCAGTTATATCCCTCGTGCCCAGGTGTCAAAGGAAAAGCTGGTGGCGGGGATTTGCAGTACGCGACACTTGCAAGAAATTTATTATTGCTAGATTAGGGCTCAACTGACTTTACTCTTTCCCAGCTACAATCAGGGAACAGCTTAAAAACTTCAACAACACCACTGATAACATCCACCAAAAAATCAATATGGACTGGTTAAAGATTGCAGAAGGGGCGGCATTTGATTCATATGCAAACCAGCATGAAAAATGTTTTCCCGGAACTAGGCGTGAACTTCTCGACCAGATTGAAAAGTGGGCAGGTTCACTAGATGGGAAATGCATATTCTGGTTAAATGGCATGGCAGGAACTGGGAAGTCAACAATTTCACAAACCATTGCACACAGTCTCAGACAAAAGCAATCACTCGGCGGGAGCTTTTTTTTCAAGCGAGGTGAAGAAGACCGAGGGAATGCCAGAAGGTTTTTTCCAACTCTTATGCTACAGTTGGTGGCTATATTTCCTCAATTAAGGAATAGCGTACAGAGGGCAATTGAGGATGATCCCTACATTTCAGAGAGGGCGCTTGGAGAACAATTCAATAAACTTTTCCTGCAGCCGCTTCAGAAAGTGGACTCTGATCAGGCTGTTACAGCAACTATAGTGGTTGATGCGTTAGATAAATGTGAAAGGGAGGGCGAGATAAGAGCTATTCTCCAATTATTACCACAGGTACAAATATCGACCTCCATACGGATCCGGTTCTTCCTAACAAGCAGACCTGAACCCGATCCGCCTGGGTTTCAAGCAGATCAGCGGCAATCACCAAGATGTGGACCTTCATGAGATCCCAAAGCCAATGATCCAGCGTGATATCTCGTTATAATTTGATTATAAGCTTTCTCAGTTAAGACAGGAGCATTCGTTTCCAGCGCTCTGGCCGGTGCATGACCATATCAAAAGCTTGCTTGATAGGCTGTGCCATTATATATTAAGGGTGCCACCATATGTCGATTTATTGGCGAAGCAAATTGGAATCCTCAGAGACGCCTTGAAGCAATACTCGCAGACAATTCGATCTATATTTCCAAAATGGCCAGGACATACATGCCTGTTCTAAAGCAACTGCTTCTTGGTCAGGATGGGTGGGAAACCAAGGAGCTGATCGAAGACTTTAGACAAATAGTCGGAGTTATTATTATCCTAGCCACTCCACTCTCGATCAATGCCCTCAGCAAGCTTCTATTCAAAAAGTCAGGGGATGTTAGGTATCGCTTGTGTCGGCTCCACTTAGTCCTTAACTTGTCTGACGATTTACATAGTCCGGTCCGGATTTTGCATCTATCATTCAGGGATTTACTTCTGGATCTCAGGACAAAACAGGCCAAAGAGAGTGAAGAGTTTTGGATAGATAAAAAGGCAATACATAGAACGCTTATAGATTATTGCCTTCAGATGATGGACCATGGTCTCAGGAAGAATATCTGCAACCTGTCAAGTGGTGGGACCCTACGCAGTGAGATTGATCTACAGTGCATTGAGCGTCACCTACCACCAGGATTACGATATGCCTGCCGTTACTGGGCAGACCATTTGATCCTGTGCCATAACCCATTTAGTGAGTTAGCTAAGGCTTTCTCATTTCTAAAAATACACCTCCTTCACTGGTTGGAAGTAATGAGCATTTTGGGCCTTTTATCTGCAGTTGTGGGACTAATAATACGATTACAGTCAGTCGCTCAAGTAAGTCCTCCTCCAGCCAAGTGGACATAAGGATACTGAGAAAAATAGAGCAAGGATCATCCTGAAATCTCGGATTTCTTTTATGATACTAGACGATTTATCCTTAAAAACCGACAGATAGCAGAGATCCCCCCACTTCAGCTTTATTCCTCAGCTCTGATGTTTTGTCCCAGACGCTCAATTACTAGAAATGTATTCAAGAGTGAGCTGTCAATGGAGCGCACAACTACAGACCCTTGAGGGCCACTCTGATTCGGTTTGGTCAGTTGCTTTCTCCCCAGATGGCAAGCTGCTGGCATCCGGCTCCAATGATAAAATTATCAAGCTCTGGGATCCCAGAACGGGCAAGATATACCAGTCTTGAGGGCCATTCTGATTCGGTTCGATCAGTTTATTTCTCCCCGGATGGCAAACTGCTCGCATCCGGTTCCGTTGATATAACTATCAAGCTCTGGGATCCCGGCACGGGCGAGCTGCACCAGATTCTTGAGGGCCATTCTAGTTGGGTTTGGTCCGAAAAACACATTGGTCTATCTATACTACATGGTCAGTGGATATGTTTTCAAGATGAAAGGGTAATGTGGCTTCCTACAGAATACCGCCAAACGTGCTCGGCGTCAGATGGTAGTCTTCTTGCTCTTGGCCATAAAAATGGACGAATTTCCTTGATCTCATTAAATTTTTTGTCAAATAAGCGTGGATGAATAATCTTGTCACATTCCCTTGTATCTTCTAGTCTCTTTTCCAAACGAGGGTCCAAGATAGCCAAGAATTTATATTTTGTCTCCCCTGCTACTAGAATATCAGACTTATTTCTACACTCTTCTGGACTACGGATATTGATATAGTTGCCAGATTTAGGGTGGGGAGAGAGAACCGTCACTTGCCCCAGAATACCTCGCCTTCTTCCTCCGTGTGCATTTTTCCCCTGGGAAGGCTGTGGATGTGAGGTTGGTTCGAGGTGACGGGTAAGCAGCGTCGGGATATGGAAAGAAGCTGTTTGTGGGGACCGTGGAAGAGGGGAGGGAGGCAGACAATCCATGGGAAGCAAGCTGTCGATCAGAAAGTGTAGGAGGGATTCTACTCGGCCATCTGGGGGATGAGTTCCCCAGCGGAAGATTGATCTTGGTCAGCGTGTCGGGACCACCGGTTGATCGCGCTCGGTGTCATTCCCCTGAATCACCTCCATTCCTTTAGATAGTAATTGAGTAAAAGTATAGTCGAGCAAGCAGTCAATACAGTTGTTGTTATCCTCCAGATTCTTAGTAAGCTACCAGCGTGCAGCTGGTATAGTGCCTCCCACTCCTTCCATTGAGCGAATGATCATAACAAAAAATAAGATAAAATTCTATAGAAAGTTATACAGTCGCTTTTCAAACATGATCATTATTAAGTCTACAATTTTATATACATAAATTACCTATCCTGCATTATGAGCTACTCTAAAATCCGCAAATTTTCTAGTAATCAACATATGTCAATCTGGGAAACTATAATTTATGACTTTGCTGACCATACTTAGTGATTTAGATAGAGCTAGCAGCTCTAGCACGGAACAGCCTAAACTCAATGTCCAAAGTGACTGCCTGGACTTAAGAAAAGAGAGGGAAATAGGGTAGATTGACGCTTCTAGGTAGTTCTATCTTTCCATTAGATTTAGGAAGGAGGCCTTTTGCATTCCTTTGCGATGAGCTGTAGTTTTCCTAGCGCGTACAAATTCGGCAGTATTCAAGATATCCACTAAAATATTATCTCTGTTGATTGGCAGGGTGGGCTCTCAACCTTCGCATATTATTACTCTGGAAATGTCTCTTGGGGTCTTGACCATGTATATACTCTCGCTAGACTATGTTAAACCAAATTCACTATAATACCCACTGGTCAACACTAATGATCCACGCTTGTTTACAATTCGACCCGCGTAGGTCCATCCAATTCTTTGTTGATGATCTCCTCGGCAATCTTTTCAGCCAGCGCATCTAACACGCCGAATAGTTAGCACAAAATATGCCGAGATGAGCGCGAGCGACAGGTCAATGGACATACAGATTGCGCTTTGAATATGACTGGGAGGGAGGAATGGGAGAGCACTATTATGGCATCAGTATTGCACAATCCTAGGTCACGGAAAGTACACCAAAACATACGCAGCATCCACAACTCTTACGCCATTGACGCCAATCACCCTTGCCTGGCTGTCTACAACAGCTTTGTTCTTAACCGCATCAGGATTGCCCATCGCACACGAAGACCCGGCGTGGTAGAAAGCCAGGCCATCTTGCTGAATGAAGTGCAAGATCTCCGCATCGGACCGAACCGAAATTTTGCCCGGGTAATATTCGTCTCCGAGGCGAACAGGCACCAACTCCGGAGACTCGAAGATCTCTCGCAGACGCTTGAAGGCAGCAATGGCAACCTGCTGGTCGGTAGGAGACCCCAGCGTGTTCGTGTGGATGACGGGCGGATCGTGGGTGTCGGCGGACCGGAGAGTGACGTTGCCCAGAGATACGGGGGCGACAAGGGCTGCGTTGATGGACGCATACTGCTTGCTGTCTTTGGGCTGACGGCCCATAGGATCGTTGAAGTTGCCCAGGTACATTGGAGATACAATATACTGGGATTGGTTGTAGGTGAGCGGTGAAATATTGGTCTACAGGACAGCGGCACTTACCTCCACTTCCGGCCAATCTTCCGGGAACTCTGCCAGGTCCTGAAGGGTTTCCGGCGTAAATGCGTCACGGAGATGATCGGGGACCTTTTCAAAGGCACCAAAGTCGCCCGCGTTCGCAGTCAAGGGCCCCTGACGATGCTGGTGATAATCACCGACGTAGAGCCGAAGCATGTAGAACGCATCGTTAGCCCATTTGGTCCATGTGGGGACGTCGACAGGGTACGATACCCCAAACCATACGTGGTCGACCAGGTTCTGTCCCACGTAAGGACTATCATGAATGATGGGAATATCAAGGCTATCCAGAGTATTTGCCGGACCGACGCCCGAGACCATCAGCAGTTGAGGGGACTGGAAGGCTCCAGCCGATAGAATAACCTCCTTGTCGACGGCGAGCGTATGCTCCACGCCAGCCATCTCTACCACAACTCCCGTGGCAGTCTTGCTGTCGTCGAAGAGGATTCGCTTCGCCAATGTTTCTGTATAGACGGTTAGTTTGGGGAGATCCTGGAACTCCTTCAGATATGTGTTTTCAGAAGACGCCCGCTCCTGCGTCTCGGGGATGGTTGTGAGCGCAAAATACTGTGAACCGATGATCTGACCACTGTTGAAGTCGCCGGCATCGTCAATCCCCACGGCCTTCATAGCCCGCTGGATCCAGCTGCAAGGTGTCAGCAGTTTCTCCAGTGGCAGTCGACTTCAGGAGAGTGATGATTATCACCTGGAGATCGGCGACGCCCAGTTGGCGTACGTCACAGTCAGCGGACCGCCGTCGGGCGAGAACGCGCCTGGATGATATCCGGGGGTCGCATTGGCAGCTCGGTGATTGGGATCCGGGGCTGTGAAGTTCGTGCCTTTCTTGAAATACCGTTCGAATTTAGACCACGCGTAGCTTTGGTCCCCGACCTCATCGGCCCATCTCTGAAATGCGCCGACAGGGGCTCTGGTGTATTTTCTTAACAACCGACCAGAATAATAAGTGTGTATGGGAAGGCCGTACCTCTGGTAAATCATCGCACTATCATCACTCAGCACCAAAAATTTTCCAATAGGGTTTGTAACAGCTGTGTCTTACTTGCGTGCGCTGGAGCCTCCCATGCATTTCCCACGGGGATAACCGAAGACTCGTCCCCCCATCCCTGGCTGGGGCTCAACGATGAAACCCCAATCATTAGCAGCATTATTTGCGAAACCAAAGGCTGGAGTGGATGAGATTATTGGCTCCGAGTCCTCGTACCAGCCGCCAGCCTCGACAATGGCGACCTCGAATCCCGCCTGAGCCAACCTTGTTCCTACTGGAATCCCCGCAGTGCCTCCCCCGATGATCACATAGTCAAAGGTACTGTTTCGTGCCTGGCCGTGGAGAAAGGCGCCCGCCAGGACAGGGAGAAATGCGATAGAAAGAGGCCAGAACATCATTCTTAACCGAGGAACTGAGGTAGGGTTTGGTGCGAATATGAAACACGATAATATTAATTTATGGCCGTTACGGATTCAGCTACGCGACCCATCCCATATCCATCCGGGTCCAGGTAACCATCCATCAGATACGGCATTCACGTTCTCCTGATATTGAGAACTAGCTCCGAGGGCATGTTGCTCTGTGAAATGGGAAAGACGCACCTCACCAGTGCGTTCGGAGTTCGAAGCAAAACGAACCACAAAGCCGGAGACAAAATCAGATTTAGCTGGCGGAGACTTACAAATCATGCCGGGATTGCGAGATGTGCCCACTTCTCCGGGGCTAACGAACCATCGGAGTTGGACGTCGCCGGAGAACCGAAGCAGCCATGTCGACCACCAACATGCGGTTGCTAGAATCGGATCCTTAGGAAACTTGTATTTTTCGTATCACCTAAGTAAATCCACATTTATGGGCTTTTCTCCAGAAATGCTACTATTAGTTATCCCGAACTTATATCAAGCCATGTCTCGTCGACTGCCAGATCAGAATCGATTGGAATACTATACACTCCACGATAGATCGTCCCAGTTGCTTTTTTCTTCATTTGAATAAAAAACAAACGAACAGGCCTCGATTATGGGTTCCATCGCGCCTACCATTGTCCCTCCTGGAGGCCTTGTCTTGGTCACCGGTGTGAATGGATTCCTGGCTTCTCACCTCGCCCTCAACCTTCTTGAACATGGCTACAAAGTTCGAGGCACTGTGCGATCTCAGGAAAAGGCTGACTGGATTACCGACGCTATGAAGAAACGTTATGCAGAAGCCGCCTTCGAGACAGTGGTGGTGCCGAATATTTCCGTTCCGGGGGCATTCAGTGGAGCGATTCGGGGCGTCGATGGCGTCGCCCATGTGGCCACTGACCTGTCCTTCGGTAGCGATCCTAACAAGGTCATCACGCCCATGCTGGAGGCCCTTCGCAACATCCTGGAAAGCGCCACCAACGAACCGAGCGTCAAACGCTTCGTGCTGACCAGCAGCGCTATTGCTGCTCTAACTCCGCAGCCGGAGAAAGAAATCCACGTCGACACCAACACCTGGAACGACAGCAGCATTCAGCGGCCGTGGCGACCCGCGCCGTATGAGCCCGAGCGCTGCTGGGACGTCTATGCCGCGCTAAAGACCTCCACTGAGCGCGAGTTCTGGAAGTTCATCCAGGAAAACAAGCCTGCCTTCATCGCCAATGCCGTCCTACCGGATTTCATTGTAGGCCCGATCATCCATGCCAAGCAGAATGGCAGCACCGGCCGCTGGGTAAAGGAGTTCTTCGATGACCCCATAAATTACTACAAGCCGCTGCAGGGCTTCATTCCCCGGCACTTTGTAGACGTCACCGACGCGTCTCTGCTGCATATTGCAAGCTTGACGCACAAGGATGTGCAGAATGAGCGGCTGCTGGCCTGTGCCGGCCCATTCAACTTCAATAGTTGGTTGAGCGTGTTCCGGCAGATTGATCCTGCGAAGCCGTGGCCGGCCGATGATCCGGATCAGGTCCATGATCGTAGCACTGTTGATACTCGGAGGTCGAAGGAGCTCTTGAGGCGGTATTCCAGACCTGATTTTACGCCGTTCTTCGACAGTGTGCGCGAGAACTGTCTCAATAGCGACCCCGAGTGGAAGCGGTCGAACTTTCCCTAAGTGCAATGAAATGAGATGGCTTATGTACTCGAATGAACGCTTTCACGTATGTTTTCTTCGTACTATGTGTTAGATTCACCAGTAGGCGCTGAGCGCTCATTTAACCCCGAGAATCTCTTGATTAGAAAGGACGACTGTATCATGACTGACTCAGCACCTAGGCATTTTTCTGGCATATTGCTAAATCTAGTAGTATCGTGGTAATCGCATTTACAGGCCAACAGCCTAATCCATTCACGGAAAAGCTATCTCAATGCCATCTGTCTGCCCTGTCCTCCTAGCTGTATACCACAACATGTGCCACGAAATAAATCAAACTATTGATACTTGCAGTAAATATTTTTAAACAGGTCTAGGGTAAAGCATAAGACTATAACAAAATATGAAGAACTGGCTCTCTCCCCATTCACCTACACGCAGTCTTTCAATTAAGCACTCTGGTGTTGGTGCACGGCGGCAGCTTTCTTGGTTTTCTTTCGGTAGTGATCCTTGATCAAGAAGACGAGACTCATCACCAGACCCAAGCTAGCCAACCCTAGCTCGAAGTAGAACGCACCACGATACCCCTTCTTCTTGTCGCCATAGGTGTGGCCCCCGTTATTGACTTCTCGCTCCACCGTCCCCGCAAAGCCCAGCCCCAGCGAAATACTGTAGTTCACGATGGTCATGACCACACTCGCGCCGATGCCCTGGTACTTGGGCGGCACGGCGTCGGAGAAGATGATTGTCGCGGCGGGGAAGGACGAGTCCATGCCCACGCAGATGATAAGCACACTCCAAAAGAAGTTGCCCCAGTATATCTGATGCGTCGGCATGGTGGTAATGAGGATCGACCCGATTAGGTACGCGACCATGCCGATGAACATGACCCATGCTGCCGAGACACGACCGAGGAGCTTGCCCACCGCGAGGGCTGCGCCAAGTCCCGAGGGAATTACTGGGCTGTACCAGGCAGCTAGGAGCAGCGGGCTGACGTTGTTCAGCTCCATAACGAAGACGGCGGCATAGTACACCCAGATTCCGAAAGTCGCCCAGCCACAGGCAGTGCAGACCAGCACAAAGGCAATATCGGAGTTGAAGGCCGCAAGGGGCAGGATTGGTTCCTTCGACCAGCGCAGTTCAACCCAAAAGAAGGCCGCTGCAAAGATGAATCCTAGGATGAGGCACACATATACGTATGGTTCTTGCCAACCGAACCCGGCGGCTTGATTCCACGCGAAATTGATCAAGACCAGAGAGGTCACGCCGGTAAAGCAGCCTGGAAGGTCTAGATGCACGATCTTTTGGCAGACCGTCAGAGTTTTGGACGTGCTACTCATCGGCTGAGGTGGTATTGCCCAGACAGCAAACATAGCCAGGCAACCGAGTGCAATGGCCGCGCTCCAGTATGCCCACGGCCACCAGGCCAGAGCAAAGAGGCCACCACTTGCAAAGCCGGATATAGCACCAAAGGGTGCGCTGCCGCCGAAGAACGCAAAAGCCATGTTCTTACGGGGTCCGGGAGAGTACGACTGGCCGAGAATGGCGATCGCGTTGGGCAATGTGACGGCCGGCCCCATTCCCTGGAAAACACGGGCGAAGATAAAAAGAACCTGCGTGGAATAGACGGCTAGTCCACAGACGAGAGTCCACAGCGCGTACCAGCCCATGCCGATGATGAACATCTTCTTGTGTCCAAAGTCGTCCCCCAGCCGGCCGGCAATCAGGACAAAGGTGCCAATGGTCAAGCTGTAGCCAGCCACAAGCCACGACAGTTCGTTGCTGTTGGTGATTCCGTACCAGTCCCCAATGATCCGAACGATGTCCATTGTTTGGCCCAGCCCGAGCTGATTCGTGTACATGGCCGAGCAGATGGTCAGGACGAAGAGAATCTGCCGAGACAGAGGGAGGGTATCTGCGATATAGACATGTTCGTCCTTCGTGCCCTTCCCATCTTCGAGGGTGGGAATATTTTCGTCATCTTGCCAGTCGTATTTGTTATTTCTCTCCTTCGATATACAGCTAGGGAAACCTAGGAAGACTCACCTCTTGGGATACCTCCCTGAGAAGAGACGGATTTGGTCTCGCTGCAACTCTGGTTCGACTCCATAGCCATGAGTCTTGTCTGTTGGCGATAAATGATGCAAAGAATGAGAGTGCAAGAAGTAGGATGAATTACCTCTTTAATATCCAATACGGACTTCGAAGCCCAGCGACAACGCACCGGATCGACCACCGAGCTCCGGGGCCCACGACCATCCAACTCCGGGTGGCAATTTAGGGGAGGACCGCCCGGAGTGGGGCGATCTTAGGGCTACAATAAAACAGCGGCCATTCGTCCACCACCTGGATTCTCGGTTCCATGATACCCTCCACTCCAACGCAATATGAAGATCTTCCATTCACTGTCCTGTTTGCTCTCGCTGGTCCTGATCAACAGACCCGCTCAGGCCGTCCACCATCCGAAGCATTCCACCTGGATGCTGGAAAGTGTCATCGCGCGAGGCGAAGGAATCAACCCGGCCGACGGCCTATTAGGAGTCATTCAAAAGGTACAGCACCGTCGTAGTCCCTTCCCTGTGTATGGTTGATTAACACATTCACGCACAGGGATTATTTCAACAAGCGCTCCGAGCAGCCATCGCCCAGTCTAGCGACCCAGGGGAGATCGCAAAATGGACGGATTATCACCGTCGCAGCGTGGAGGCCAATATAGAGGACCTCCTCAATGCGACGGCGTCCTCACGCAACCTGTCACTCGATCGATTATGTGTCGGTCGTTCGATTATGTTCGTGCCAGCCATGCATCCCATCATCAGGTGTGAATCCCGACTGACGTTACAATCTCTGTCCGTCCAGCGAGATGGATCTTGACGGGCCTGTCCATCGCAACGTACTCAAGGCCCTCCGCAAATCCCTCGACCTGCAATCTCGCAACGAGAACTCTGGACTGTGGTACTTCGTCGACCCTCCGCCTCCCTACATACCCTACGGCAATCTCTCTTACAGCGATGGCATGTATGGCTTCGCACCCTTTGCCACCTTGTATGGCTTCACTTATGGTGACCCACACGTGAACCTCGATTCCGCCCTGCTTCAGCTGAGCCTTCTCTACAATCACAGCATAGAGCTGTCTACGGGTCTGATTAAGCACGGCTATGATGCCTCGCGAAAAGCTCCTTGGGCCCACCCAATCACCGGAGCCAGCCCCATTGTGTGGGGGCGGAGTTTAGCATGGTATCTCATCGGGACGCTGGATACCCTGCAGATCATCGATTCCAAGTATGAGGATCGCTCTGAGTCAATGCAGAAGGATGAGACCGTCCAACTCATCCTCGCAATGTTTCAGCGTCTCGCCCGAGCGACGGTGAATGCGATCCAGGACTCCGCCCGAAAGACGGGTCGTTATGCCGTCTGGCAGGTGATGGACCAAGCCGGAGAGCCGGGGAATTTTGTCGAAGCCAGTGCTAGTGCCATGGTCGTGTATGCTCTGGCCAAGGGGGCGCAGCTAGGTTATTTACCGAGTTCCGGCCGTTCGCCATCTTCGGAAATAGTTGTGGGACATGGCGCATCCTCGTATCTTCGGATCCAGGGCACGATGCGGCGTTCCCATGACCAGGAACAATACCAGGGCGTACTGGATCTTGCTCGCGCTCTCTACCAAGATGTGATTGAGCATTTTGTTGTGCGGAGGCAAGAGGACAACCTGTTGGATTTCCTCGGGACAAGCATCATTGCCAGCTTGCATGAGGACAAGCCGTATTACGAGGTGCGTTTTGGTCCCCTTTCGCACTCCTATGTCTTCTGGCTAATGTCTCTCGTTGCAGTATTATACACATCGAGCTGTCACTACCAACAGCTTGATTGGGACGAGCGCGTTCGTGCTGGCCTCCCTAGAGATGGAGCAAGCGGGCATTTTGTAGGAGTAATACAATATGTAGGGTTAATAATAGGGTCAACTGATGAAATAGGACAACTACTTTGTAAGATTGGGGCCATGCCGTAATGTCAAAAGTTCGTTCTTACATTTCTCCATCCATTCCAGCAGAGTAGTACATTATCAAACGGCTTTTTGGCCCTGTAAATCCCATCTCACACGTCCGACACCTCCCTGCCCAACCATCCATACCTCACGATAGTCATCCGCATCCGACCAGACAAAGTTATTGACAGTGAAATTGATCTGCACACGCGCAATCATATCCCCATACTCGTCCATGACACTTAATCCATTCCCGCTCGCTGTCACCACCCATCCATTCCAGGCTACCTTGAGACCGTCCGGCACTGTGCCGATGGCGTCGTAGTGGATAGGACGCTTGTTGACAATGGCGTGTCCATGATCGATGAGGTCGAACTTGTAGATGGTGCGCTTGCCGGTTGTGTTGAACAGCAGGCCGGCCACGCCGGGACTGGGCAGATCGATGGAGATCGGCGCCGATTGACCCGCAGCCTCGGTGTCGGTGATGTAGATATGTCTTCGGTCAGGACTCATGGCGATGCCGTTCGGCGAGCGCATCTCGTCATTGACCACGGCCGTGGATCCCGTGGCCGGATCGAAGCGATAGGTGGCCGACTTGAGCTGCGGCGGGGTATCGGCCACCTCCAGCCACCAGGAGTAATAGGGAACAGTGAACCAGACAAAACCGGTAACGGGGTCGACAATGACATCGTCGCAGTCGGTGAAGGTGAGACCGTAGTAGTTGTTCAGCAGCGTGGAGGACTTATTCGTCCAAGGATCGAGGGTGACGATACCGGGCCGCTGTTTGTGTTTCTCGCTGCTGCCGGCGACGGAGTAGTAGATCAGGCCGTTGTGGTAGAACCCGCCGTTGGGCACATAGATGGGGGGATCCGCCTGGAATTCAGACAGGGTCGGCGGGTCGACATTTAGATCAATAACGAACTGCTCTAGCATGGGCGACAGCTCCGAGAAGAAGATCTTGCGGAGACCGGGCACGAACGTCGGTGCCTCATGCAGCGCCCACCGATTGACGGAAAAGACGAAGTCCACGCTGGGGTTCTCGCCGAGCAGTTTTCGGCCACGTTCCTCGTCGAAGACGACAAAGTCCGCTTGTTCTACCTGCTCCCAGGTGGTCGATTTGGCTTGGCCTCTGCCGCCTTTGAATTCAATGTCTGCCAGGTTCGTGGCGTAGGTGCCGTTCGGAGAATCTCGCCAGAAGGGATAGGGAAGGTTGGCTCCGTGTTTGTCAATGCAGACTACGCCTGGTGCGATGCACTGGCGAACTAGACCGTCTGTTGTTGCGGTGTATGGGGAACGATGAAAGCTGTCGACCAGAGGATGCTGTTGCCCCAGCTCGTCACGCCGTTGCAGGACAACGACGGCCAGCGCGACAGCAGCATTGAGTGTGAATGTGATGATGAGCTTCATCTTCCGGTTAGCGTGTAAATGCTGGTCGATGGAAAGCCTCATCTTCATAACCAAGGGTTTTTTTAACTTTACATGTACTAATTGTTTTGATTTCGGAGACGGATGGTCGTCATCCTTCTTTCTCCGACGCTAAGGGCAAAGTCGTCGGAACACCCGTTCTTCGGACATGCCAACCTGGGTCGCCGAAACTTGATGGTAAGACTGGTTGAGGCTTACATAATAAATATCGTTTTAAGGAGGCTGCTAAGGTCCAGATACTCGAGGTACTAAGTGGTGGACGTTCATCTATATGAAGATGGTATGAGATAGGCGAGGTACTAGACGTAGACAGACACGCAAGTGCCTGGCGCCTCCAACATGTACATGGCATACTGACCTCTACAGGGATCATTAATCCTATCATGTGTGGCACAAAATTTCCCCATTATGACTGTCCAAAAAAGTAGGAGATTAGACTGGCCAACGTGACTTTGGCAACTACAGTTTTAACCAAGTATAGACATCACGATAGGGGGCGGTCAAGGAGCGGTCATTCTATCTACGTTTACCAAAACCGCACGTACAGAATGCTTCAACTAGTTCATTGGATCAGGGGTTACATTCAGTTACTACATGCCTTCCACATGAACGTAAAGCAACGCCCTGGTCATAGCCAATTTGGCTCAAAGAAGCCCTCCACAGCGTCTCCTGGACTGGGCTTGAAGGCGGTTTGCTAAGTCTTCAAACTCTTTAAAGTGCTCATCTTGGTTGTCACATTTCCGAGCAGAATCAAAATCGATTAGAACCGCCTTTGAACTCTGCATGAGGAAATTGAATCAATTTGTATACCATACCTGATTCTCAAGCTATGCAGCCGAGACAATGCCTGCTGGCAGGGGGCAAAGTCCTGGAGTCCAGCATGTCGTGCATTCGTAGATCTGACCAAAATTCGTGCTATACCAATTCACAGCGTTTTCATCGCTAGAGATGTTGATAATATCTTTCCGATATCCAGATAACCTACCATCATGGATATCCATGACCTTGCCAATTCACCCCAAGATGGATGTGATGTTCAAATACCCTTCATTATTTGAACTATCTTCGTCCACCGCAGCTTTAACGAAACTTTCCGCCAGTATTCGCCCACATGGATACAACATGTTTCCGTATATATCACAATCTGTTTTGGACCATTGGCTGTCGACAGGTCCATGTCTCCGCGAGAGAATGCATGGCATCAACACTATTTGCACCTCCCGCTCGGGCAGGTGCGCTGGATAGTCGAAGGTCTTGGACGAACAGTCAAGGCGTCTCTAGCCACTATTTATCTCCTCCAATACAGCTTCAGGGTCAGGGAGAGTATTCAAGGGTTCATCGGGAGGGCCACGATTTGGAGTTGCGAGTCTGAACCCAGAATCCAGAAGCCTTTGTGTCGCCGCTTGATAATCTTCGTCTCGCACTACGAACATGTGCGTCTACTCCCAGGTTATGTCACATAATCAGCAACCAAAGAGTCAAATTACATCGCTCGACATACGTCAACCACAATCAGCACACCAAGGTAGGCTAGTGCAAGAGGCTCCCTGTGATGACCGGCAGAGGATGAAGAGCACGTAAAGCTCGGACACCGCCAGGTTCTGCGCACTTTCGTGCGGATTCCTGAACATTACGTACTGATTGGGATATTTAAACTGTTGCCGAAACGTTGTGAATACCCTTGGCTCTTCGTTGTGATGCCGCGTTCGAGGGCCAATGTAAAAGATGCGATGTATCACGTTCGGGGGCCCAGAATGGACACCCGTTTTCTTCTTTCCTCAGCTTATCCTTTATGTAATCAATTGCATGTAGGCCCATGCGGATCAAAATGGTGTGACTACTAGCGCTGTAATTCGTAATGAATCTTAAATACACAGCTGCATCAGATCCCCGAATGCGAGGGAGTAGGAAATCTCATGTTACCACAGCCTGATCAGCCCCGTCGCCAATATCTCAATGGCGGCCAGGGCCATGACGGGCTAAGACGCGCTGTGGGCGATCTTCCGTTTGAACGCCTGCCTTCTTAGTTGCTCGCAGTCCTCAACGACTGCGAGCGTCACCTCCTTGGCCCTCTCGTCTCCTTAGTGTCTAATGATACCAAGACAGCCGTGTTCTGCGCATTCTTGCGGCTAAGCTGAGGCGAGCGTAGTATTTGTTATGTAAACCCCCACCCGAAGATCAACATCTTCGGAGATGGATTGTTCTAAAACTGTTTACGAACTAGTCTGATTGACAACCTTCACTTTCCAGATTTAGACCCACCAAACACTGAGATGAAATTCCCACTCCGCGTTCTGCTAATCATCGTCACCCCCACCCTAACGTACATACTTTCTTAGCCATAGCGTGCTACTGCCCGCACTCGCCTTAGTTTTTCAAGAAGCTCTCAAAGGTTCCATAGCTGTAGTGATACACAGTCATGTATGGCTTGCCCTTTTTGAAGGAGTACGAAATCCATGCGAGGGCGTGGTTTGTGTTGGCTAGATCCTCGTCCGGGCTTCAGGGAGTGAGTGTCAGGGGGTTGGGAAAAAAAGGGGGGTGGGGGGTGGACTCACTAGTACTCGCACAGGTTGGCCATGTATGAGTCGGCTAAGCCTATCCAGCCCATGCGGCGGAAGAAAGCCTTCAAAGCATTGGCAACCACCGTGTCATTGTACCCAAATACCGGGAAGTATATCTGGGGTTCCGGGATGGGATTCCCTGGGCAGAGGCTGAAATTGATAATGAATGGCAGGCGTTCTGCGGGCGAAGTACCCAGCTCGTGGAAGCCAGGAGGGCCTTCGCTACGCCCCTCAGTGATTGGCAGCAAGTCCCATAGCTCCTTGAGTAGCTCCAGGCCGGCCAATGTCTGTGGGTCATTGCGCCTTCCTCCCAATGTCCAGTCGCTGGTAAGGGCATCAAAGTCCCGCTTTGTCTCGTAACAGTACATTTTAATTCGTGATTCGGACGGCTGAACAAGATCACATGAAAAAAAATGCGCAATAAGGGCAGAGCCTTGCGCTCCAGCCTCAGAGGCGCGCGAAGCCAAAAATTCTGTTAAAGTTGATAGCGGTATCTTAAGTTGGCCGTCATGATCGACCTTCCGGATAGCGTCAAACATCAGCCTTTCCTTTGATTTGTCGGTGACAACAGATTTAATTCTGGGGCAGAAATAGGCTTTCAGTAACATATCCCCGTTTGGCTCCATGTCGGCTGCAATGACACTCTGCGTACGGAATGGGATGGTGGTGTTGCGGGCCATTTTGGCTTCTTCGTCCGAGACAATAAGATCCGACCTGAAACTATTGTACCATTCCAGATGGAGACCTGGAACAATTTTTCCAAATCTGTGCAATGTCTCAGTGATCGCCTTGGTGTTAAATAAATCTTGCTCGGTGCCAGCAAAACTGCCAATTGGCTCGAAGGCGAAACGGACGAGAGATTGGGAAACATTGTAGCTTAATTCGAAAGGAAGTCCATAACGGGTGAGCATGCTCTTCCAGCTCACTTGGGCCCCTGCCGTAGGATACGCCCCCAAGTTGGGAACAACAAACTCGCGGTGAAGGCACAGAAATCTGTACTGTGCGTGTACATCGTAGTTAGCATTGATAAGCATTTTGGCGAAGAGCGGCGCTGTGGTATGCCACCATTTGGCCTCGTCGTCATTGGCAAAATTGAATGTTCGGCTGAGAATCTCCAGCGGCAGTAAGCTGGCAGCCTGCTCGGAATGCATCTTGAAACAGCTAGGAATCTGTCAACTTGGATCAGGATGTCCTAGGGGGATCTCGTAGACTTATTTAGGCTTCTGCGTGGGTGGATGTGTGATCTGGCCTCCAATCTGGGAAGATAGTACCCAGCTCAAGGATCGCTCGTACACAATTCCGATACACTCTCATGGAAGCTAATTAAGAAATCCCCACCATAAATACTAGATCTTATTCCTTCTTGTCAACCAATGCCATGCGGGGATCTCCACCATATGACCCACTCGGACAGTTTCTACACAATTGCTGGATACCGCTACTTCCACTATATCCTTTCCTCTGTCAAGGGTTAGACCTCTTATAACCTAATATCTAGGGTAGATACAAAGGAATCGTCGAAGAGGAAAAGAGAAGAGAAAACAGCGATGAGACGATTGCGAAACAGACAGGGGAAGAAGTCACATGGAGTGTACTAATCAATATACTAATCAGAAAGAAACACGAGGGCTGAGGGGTTGAGTAGGCTAAGGGGTTCTAGCCCCTCACATCCTCCAAGCTTTCTGTCCGATTGTGCAACACCGTCGTCATCGGGCTGTGAGTGCTGCATACACAACTGCAATACCCCTGCCCGGAAGGACTTTCCAGTCTTCGAGTTCAAAATGCACGTCGTATTCCGTGGGGCGAGAAGCCGCAGGTTAGACTGAACATGAAAGCTCGGAGGAGGGGTGGCAACAAAAGAAAAACAAAAAGAGGAAATGAAAACTGTGTTGGATAGCTCAGGTAATGCTAGATCACAGATTTGGCAACATACATCCCGACGCATATTCCACATAGTTACGTAGTCATTGCTAGAGTCTCTTAGCCCCGGAGCTCCTTTCTGTTCCCTTAGCGTCTCGCATTAACATAAATTCATGATGTTATCTAGACAGTTAACTGTCTCAACAAGCACTTCAAACACGACGGAGACAAACAGAGTGTACCGAAACGTGACGATGAGTCGACGGCTCCGTTTATGAAGCTATCTATTTTCACGTCGGAGACGAGCGTCATCAAACTCTTTGCCGACTCTGAGATCTTTGACGCCATCCCGGAGTCGGAGAATATTTCCATTGTCGAGCTTTCCAACGAAACAGGGTGTCGACAGGGTCTCCTGGAACAGTCCGTCAACTTCCTAGTTACCGTGGATGTCTTCTCAGTGATGTCTAGCCGCATTGGTCATACGAAGAACTCGATGCGCTATTGGACCAAGAGTTTGACGTTGGCCTTCCCCCCTGATCTATTTCTCTGATACCTTCCTCATCCTGCCATCCATTGGCCGCGATTATTCCAAATTAATGACTTCGTGGAACCAAAACGAGCTGATCGCGTGTGCCAATTGGCATAGACCCTCGGTTATCCCCACAGCACGAGCTATGAGGTCCCCGAAACAATGTCCCACATATCGGGCCTACTACACCGTGCTGTGTCCAAGGCTACGGAACGAATGCTGATCACAAGGATGTATGATTTCTCTTGGGTTGTCGCAGCGGCTCGGAGCGGGGGAGTGGGATCCAAAGCATCATTGTGGATATCGGAGGTGGAAGGGGACCGGTTTTCCGAGCATCCCCCAGTAAAACCCGCACATCCCGGCAGCTAAGTGCGTGCTTATGGACAGGGATCAGACCATAATTGATACGAAGCACGATGGTGACACGATCTTACGCCCAGCCTAGAAGATGGTGGGAGAGTTTCTCTGCGAGCAGCCCATTCAAGGTCTGTTTCTGATATCCCTTCTTCATTATTGCATGCTCACATAAGTTAGCGCACTCGCACTGAGGTCTCTGATTTATAACATTCGGCGAGCGCTCTATGATTGGCTTGATAATATTTGCGTCAGCATTCCCGCACCATTCACCATTCGTTCTGCTTGAGCGGTAGTCTCTAGGGTCTTGGAGTCGGAGCAGCTGCTGTTGACCCCACTCTCCATCCAGACTGCTCTCTTAGGCGCCGCCTGGATTACCATCGGTGGAAAGAGACGTACGGCAAGCATGTTCCAGGATCTTGCCTCCAAGGCTGGGCTGAAAGCGAGCAGAGTCTACAAAGGCCAGACATCCGAGACTGCGGTTCTGGAGTTGGTACTTCTGTGACGAGATGAATAACGCCTAACTATTTCTTTGTTTCTGCTTTTGATATGTCATACATAGTCCCTAATTTAGGGCTATCCATCAACATGCTGTAGGACTGTGGCTCCTCTCAAAATCTGGTAGTATAATTTACTTGCTACTATTATATATTAGCCTTTAAGCCACTCAAGCCAACATGCAACATCCCCCTTGACACAGCGACTGAGTGTTATCTGAATTTGGCGCAACCACTAATCTAGGCTCCTATAGGTAGTAGTCCATAAAGTATTTTCCTGCGTAGTATTCATGTTGGCTGTTTTGTCCCTCTAGGTAAATGCACAACATCAACACCGTCGCGCCCTTCCAAATAGGGCCGCGTCTCAGAACGATGTTCCTCCTGGCCCTCCTCCGGTGCAACTTCCACCTCATTTGTTTTCCTAATCTGCATGCCGCTATCTAGCATATCCCTCAGCAACTCGTCTTTGCTATTTGCCCTCCCTTTCCCCCTAGAACGAGAATACATCGCACTCGATCGAAGAGGACCTAGCGTATGATCATGTCCGGCAGTAACAGGGGCGAAGCAACTGGAATGGATATACTGTAGCATTGGTCTGAGAGTAGCTAGGCAGCCTGTAATAATACCACCTACAAACTCAATATTACCCCACAAGCCTGCATGCAAGTTATCCCAGCTGTAGTCCTTGGACGTCCATTGAATAATAATAGTTTTGCCGATGGAGCCTCCTGCGACGCTGTTTGGGTTAGAGATGACGAGCGGGAAGGAAAAGAGGACACTCCTACAAGAATCCTAGTGCAAGTACGATGCAGGTAGCACATTTCTGTTTCAGACTCATCTGGAGACGATAGACAATTATAAGTGGGATTGCGGCCGTCATGAAATCCGTACCAACACCAACTCCTTCAACAGTAAGAACCAGAGCCAGTAGAGATAGTGAGAACATACCGGAAGCAACTTTGTGTAAAATATTAATGGTAGTTGAAGTCATACATTTTGGACGGGAGGGGTCATTCCAGTAGCCCTGGAGTGGAATACATAGGACCAGATCGAGGATGACAGTGGCACATGTAAATGGAACAAGTATAGCCAGGTTAATCACCACGAGCCATTTCACCGTGCGGTTGGCGTGGTACACTATGCGAAGTAGAAAGAGGCAAACGGAGACTTTGACCATCATTGCACCGATGAAATTAAGAGAGGTGTTTACTATACTTAATTTAGATATTGTCGAGTAGTTAATCGGGTCGATGGTATCCATATGTCTGCTTGTGTTTAGAACAGATTTCTTTCCCTGGGCTAGACGGGGCTGTACCTGCCAATGCCAAGCTACATGCCTATTTATTATTAAATTGCATCTTCAACGGTATGACGATGCATACTGACCTGGATAAGAATCACCTCAACTGCACCAGCGGGAATCGCAAGTGCCTACCGATGTTAGATAGTGGGACTTTTCTGGATACTCCGTAGCCCTACATATGCAAGTAACATACTCCTGACATTATCAGCCTATGATCTCCACACAGCGTTGATGTCTTACCAATCATCCCAGCCTAACGATCCAGGGCGCAGTTGGGTTCTCACCAAAAAGCGAGCGGCGAGAACGAGAGTTGCTACCCCAAAGAGTGACCAGTGTACACCAATAACGACGGCCTGTCTGGAAGTATAGCCCATGACGGATCCACGAGAGAGTACGACAGAAGAAATATGAGAGATTTGGCTAAGAAAAGCCAAGGGAGAAACGCATCCAATGAAAGTGGCGCAATACTAGGACAAATCGCGAGGTAATAGTATATTAATAATTGCAAGATGGGCATTTTATCAAGTCTACATGAACAGGTGAATGTACAATCATAGCTGCTCTACCTAAGTATTTCAAGCATCCATTTTTTTTCTTTTGCCCTCCAGGCTGCGCTGATTAGTGATTACTCCGCACGGGGGGAACGAAACGGTGCATGGTTAGGTTTAGACTAGTTTCGGATGTGGAAGTTGGGCAGGGATGGTCTGCAACTCCTCGTGTTCGAGGAATAATTTTCCTCCTCTTAGCCATCGTGTATAAATAGAATCGTTCTATTTACGGTGTCAGATCTACAGCCCCAACAGTTTTGTAACCACTAATGCATCCGATTGTGCTTGTGAAGGAAGGCTTGCAGTGCTGTGGTAAGCCCGAAAAGACGAACTGTTATTCGGATCTAACAGCTTGATGGTTTTTATGCAAGATGTACCTCAGTGGGATGCCATTCCAACTCTAGAAGGAATCAATTCTATATAGGAAACTCCACTGCTATACTTAACTGCGAGGTAACTCAATATCAGAGAGAATTCATTGGGCTTTAGAAAATAAATAGCACCAAAAAAAACAAAATCGAAAGGAAAGGAAGGGAAATTGGATATATACGAATCTCAACGCTGGGCTGCTAGCCAACCCCGATGATTCATGGTTGCAGCAAAGACGGGTCGCCGTCACAATGGCCATATTGGCGTGCCGAGGAGGTGGACAAGCTAGCCCTATGATGCCTTTCTTATTAGCCATAACGAATTCAATAATACACCAAGACTGCTTCGTCCCTGCAACATAGAAAATACATGTTGGGAAGGACTTGTTCATCATTGTGAGGTCGCACCATGTAGGTATTTCCTGATCGTAAGGTCCCTGTATATTGCTGCATGGGCAATGCTGTGCCACCTAGTGGCTCAGGGAATTCTACTGATCTTCAGTCACCCACACCCTCTTCCACTTGCAGGTAGTAGGATAGGAATGATCTAACCGGTAAGTACGTGAAGATTTACATGCTTTATCAGAACATTCTCCTCTTCAGATACTTGCCAACGCACTTCCCTTCTCTGCCGGTTTGGGGACGACCTACCGGCAGTGGTACAGAAAGAACCCAGGTATTCAGCCCAGACGCACTTGAACCTCAACAAATAAGGACATGATCTCACTATATTTATGCTAAGTGTACCTGCTCTTCGTATCGGGGCTAGAGAGGAAACGCTAAAGGGAAGCCGAAACCAACGTCATATTAAACAGTGCCTAGAGGCGGCTTCGCCCGACGCCCATCATTCATTCCCGTTGGGGCAACCCTAGGCTGAGCCTGGGGAACTAAAACAGAGCACGTTCTTTAATTTGTCTATTGGGGAAGCACCAAAAACTGTTACGTATACTGTAGTAAGTTCACCATGTCTCAGGAGAAATAGTCCATTTTCTGGCAGTAGCGGCATCACTTATGTGATTTGCGGGATTCAATTCTTGTACTGCTTTCGCAATTGGAACGTTGCGATCCATTAGTATGTAAGTTGACATTCGCAAGAGCAAAAAGGTCACTACGTGGGGGCGGTCACTGCATCGTGATCTACGTTATCAGTATGGTTTTACGAGCCTTTTTTTTTTTTTTTTTTTTATTTCTCGTTCGGCTTCCTTTTGCTTGATGCAACCCCAGCTTGCATCAAGATGGCTCGGAATAGATCTTATTATTCAATACAAAGCTGGCCTCGACAGTGACCCCGGATATAGATCTCCTTACCTATCTATCTCCTCTACAGGGCGTGCTACTTCAGCTGTGAGCAGAGTTCAGAGTCCCTGTCTCCCTGTGCCTGAATCTCTTATGTTCTTTTCGTTTCTTTTTGTTTTTCTTTTTCTCTTTTTTTTATCTTTCTAATTTCCAATTTCTATTTTATTTTTTCTTTTTCTTTTCCCCCCTCTCCTGCCTCTGAGTGAAGTGCCCACTAACTTAAAAAAAAAACAAAGCGTGTGGTAGCCACCCCTTTGACAGTCAGAGAATGCATTCCCTTGTCAGCAAGCTCCTTATAATGCTGATCTTCTAGGCCTGTAGGGAACTTTCGATCCAATCATTATTCTGGAGGCTGATCCTGGGACCCAAACCGAACATGCTTGTCAAGCTTCGTACGAGTAGCGTCGAGTTTCTATTCGTGTCAAAAAACAGATGATTTGGCATGCACAATATCGTATCGCCCCACCATGTCTTCTGCCTCACAGCTACAAAAAATAAAATAAAATAAAAACCATCTCATTGATGGAGTTTCACACTAGTAGCCAGCCACTCCGCGCTGTGGAACACTTCAAATTATGAAGCACAGTCGAGAGCTCGTTAGATTGAGCCTCAAACGTACGGATGAAAGCCTTACAGATGTTATGTATATAGACTCTAAGTCGGTGTTACTTAGGGTCTGCATAGCTGCACACTATGGCGGCTGAGTTGGACGTTTAATTGCTTTTTTTTTAAAATAAAAAAAAAAAAAAATTTCCATACCGTTAGGCGGGATGGCCAGATAAATCGTTCAAATCGTCGCACTAGAATATGACAATCACTCCCTGTATACGAATTCTAAGTCAACCTGAGCGGCACAGTACGCAGGTCTAAGAGGGAGGCATGCAATATGATGACGTCCGACGTAAGTCCATTCCTCTAGCACCCAAGGAGGACACAGCCGGTCGAACAAAATAATTGACTACATTGTGTATCTGAGAAATAATATATTTCACTCGCCCAGACCAAGGGAGCATCATGAACGGTTATGATGGAAGCTTGAGATATATTCAAATACAACGTTCTGTGGGAGATGAGACTGTGTCAACATTATGTATTTCTGTTTTATTGCACATCCTCAAACAAATCAATAGTCGCACTTTGAATGCGACCGCACAAGAAAAACGAATTATAGACTGATACATCAGGCGCCGTTACAGATCATTAGTTTCTGTGTAGAACGACGGACATGATCCAGGAAAGACCGAACCACCGTCAAGGCTTGGACGTACGACAGACGCGGGTCACAAAGGCTTCGATAGCTGGTCGTCAAATCTAGCTCGCAATAAGTATCCCAGGCGTCCACGCACTCTATGACGAATTCGCCCGTCTGCTCGAGATGGAGACCACCCATAAACGATCCATTGGCTCGGTGAACTTCAAAGGTCTGGATGACCTCTCGGACAACGGTTTCGACACAGCGTGTCTTGATCCCCGACGGCGTGGTTTTGGTATTGCCGTGGCAGGGATCGCACATCCAGACGGGTCTGTGGCCTGCTTTTCGGACCGCTTGGATAAGCGGAGGGAGCAACGTCTCAACCTGATCGGCTCCTAGCCGAGTGATGAGGGTCACTCGACCATCCTGGGTATCCTGCCCGTTTTGATGGCGTAGTATAAGATCCAGTAGGTCAACCAGTTCCTCTGGGCGCATGGTCGGTCCCACTTTGATTCCGATAGGATTGCGGATCCCCCGGATGTATTCAATGTGCTGTCCATTCTGCTGGCGTGTCCGCTCGCCGATCCAAAGGAAGGTTGCAGACGTGTTGTAGCGGCCATGGGTCACGGCGCTCTCATACGGTAAGTGGAGGGCTTCGTGCGATGTGAAGATGGCCCCTTGCCCAAGCTCTTGCAGGGTATCAGTGGGGAATAGGTCCTTTTCGGGCGAAACGACGGGATCGCATGACGGGGGGGTTGGTAGTGACGGGCATGCTCTCATAAGGTCCAATGTCGCCCGAGAGTGGAAATATGCCTGCAGTAGTCGGTTGGGATCGGGCGTGCGCTCCTCCGAATGGAACCCGTTGATGTTTTCGCCCCGGAAGCTGTAAACACGGGAACCATCGGCCAGGGTTTCGAACGGACAGGATCGCGGTTTGGCGTACTGGCCGGCGATTCTTCCCACCGTGACAACGGGCAGGCCCAAGGCGTCCCTGATCAGCCGAGACTGTTCATGAAGCAGCCGCACCTTCTTCTTCACGACCAGTGGCCTCACATCCTGGAAGTTTTCTGCACAGTCGCCACCCTGGAGGATAAAGGCTTCTCCCCGAGCGGCTGCCGCAAAGTGTTGCCGGCCAAGTTCAATCTTGACCGTACTGACCAGGGGCGGTAAGGAGGCGACGGTGTTCAAGACTTCTTCGAGTGCCAAGGGGTCTTTGTATTCAATATCCTGCGCAATCGCCTGACGCTTTTGCCAGCTCTGTGGTGTCCAAGTATCCGACGAGTCCAAGCTCATGTTGCTCTGGCTGGGCCGAAGCCCTTGCCCTTGCGGGAGTTCTGGGCTCAACATCTCGATATCTAGGTGTAAAGGCGCCGAGAACGCAAAAGAAACGATGTGCCGATTTACTCTGGCTAATGATATAAAGGCAGGGGTTGGATTGAATTGTCTGCCCAGCCGTCCCGTTCAATACTGAAACAACGAGAGCTCACAACAGTGGAATTAAGAGGCAAGGCGATTCTACAATACTACGTCCAGCTTTCCCGAGGCCTTCGAATTCGTCTCCGTATTTCATCTGGCAATAAGCCAGCCGTACTCACCTCACCGGTATCAGAGTTCGACTGAACGATAACAACCTACCCTCCTTCCCTCGTGTTTGCTGGTGGTGCGTCTGTATCACAATCTTTGACTCGTGTGGCGTTGTCCGCTCCCGATACCAAACCTCGTCTTCACGGAGTTCTTCACGGAGTTCGCAGCCGTTCTACCGTCCTTATCCGTTTTTATCTTGCTGGGAACTGAATCCTTCAAGCATAAATGGCCGTATCAAACCATGGGAGACTTGGACTTGGCGGCATGGACGGCAAAAATGCGCAGTCAGACACAGCACTGGCTCCGACGCTTGCTCTCCTCCACAGGTCTTCATCGTTTTGGACCGGAGCTAGGCGTTGCCCGACACCACAACGGAGCTAAATGGAGGCCACCTTTACGAAACGACAGCGAAGTGGTGCTCACAAGATCCACCAACAAAGGAAAATACCGGAGTTGAGTCCACTGCAAGTCTCCTCAAGCCAGTTCTCATCACACGTGGAGTGGTATTAGGGTGAACTACAGTGTAACCACAACTATAGAAGTCCTATCAGGATCGTCATAAACTCCGTGTGGTTTCATCCGGGCTCTCCTTAGACTCACATGTTGCGACGATAGAAGTTGTGGACACTGGTGGAAGGCGCTCCCTTCCCCTTCACATTGTGGATATCCAGGGTGGAGGTAAACTCGAGGCAGCGGTCCAGTTCTTGTTAGGATTGGTCTCTACAACATCTTGAGCCGTATTTAAACCCGCCCCATTCATTGCCCCGTTGCTGCGAGTAATCACTGGAAGAACAGGTGCCACAACTTCGATACTAGCATACTTCAACGGCTGTTACGAATCTCGCTATTGTCCGGGAATTCCACCTTCGGTTCTATTTACTCGCGCCGCAGTATTGGCCATGATCTTTGAATCCAAGTATCCTCTACCCTCCGTGCCTAAGACGGATGTATTCAACTACATCTTCCACCGGGGCCGACGACCATATCCATGGAGCCGAGTACTCTATCGCGTCGATCAGACTGGTGACACCCTGACACTGGCTGAGCTCGAGGAGAAAAGCCGACGCTTCGCTGATATTCTTCGCTCGGAATATGATATCATGCCCAGAGATGTAGTTGGCATTCTCGCCAAGGACAGGGTATGTTGCGTAACCCTTTGTTCATTTCTCCCGTAGCGGCTAATCTCGTAAGCAGATCCAATATCCGATCGCATATTTTGGTGCTTTGGCCGCCGGAGCTACGGTGGCGCTCATCCCTGTGCAACAAGAGTTGTCCGAGACGGACATTGCGGCTCGACTATTCCAGTCGCAAGTGAAGCTACTCATCACCGACAGCGACCTGCTACTCCTGGCCGAGGTGTCCGCGAACTTAGCCGGTGCTGTTCGCCTGATCACGCTTGATGACAGCCCTAACCAACTATGGGCATCACTGGAGCGCCTTATTCCACGCGGCCGCCCTGATGCTGACCACTTCCGACTGGAATCGGAGGCCAGCGCAGAGGATTCTGATGCCTTTCTGAACCGCACCAGCGGATCCACGGGGAATGTCAAGTCTGTGTTAACCAGCCACGCCCATTTCATCGCCACGATGGAGGGTACTGTCGGTACGGTACCAGACAACACGGACCCGGACCAGGATGTGTGGCTCTCTCCCATCTCACTGGGATTCTTCATTAACGCCAAGCTCCACATGGGTCTCAACATCCTTCTAGGAATTCCCGTGGTGCTCATGAATGGTCCTCTCGATGAAACAACCGTCGGTGTGATCGACCGACAAAAGATCAGCTTTCTCTTTATCACGCCCCCCATCGCAGCCCGCCTGGCACGGGCAGACCTGAAAGCGTCCGGGGTCGACGTCAGTAGTGTTAAGTGGCTCCTCACGGCTGGCGCCCCCATGCACGAAAACCTACGACAGACTGTTTCTAACCAATTTGGGGGCGTTCACCTGGACCTCGAATGGGGTGCGTCCGAGACCATGCTCATTGCGATCCAGCGGGACGATGATTCCCGCCGCAGTGGCTTCAGTGGCACGCTGGTGAACGGAATGCAAGCCAAAGTCATCAGCACGAGCACCGGTCAGGAACTGGGGCCGGGCGAGTCTGGCGAGATCTTGGTGCGCAATCAGCTGTGCCGATTTAAGGGCTACAAAGACAATGAGGTCGCCAATCGCGACTTCGACTCCGAGGGCTGGTTCCACACGGGAGACTATGGGTACCTTGATGAGAACTGCAACGTATTCATCATGGATCGGATCAAGGAGCTCCTTAAGGTCGGGGGCGGTTATGGGACGCACATCTCTGCCGCTGAGCTGGAGGGTGTTGTCTTCGAGCACCCCGCCGTTGCCAGTGTTGTGGTGGTGGGCATTCGCAACGACTTCACCCAATTGGATGAGCCTACGGCGTTCGTCATCCCCAAGCGCGAGGATCATCAGAATCTCCAGCGCACCGAGCAGCTGGAGCAGGATATTCTACATTTCGCCAACCAAAAGCTCGCTGGGCTTCGGAAGCTGACGGGTGGTGTCCAATGTCTCTCTCACTTTCCTACGACTGGTTTCAAGATCAATCGGAGGCAACTCAAGCAAATGCGCCATGGGACGCGTAATAATGTGGCGACTGGACTGTTTCCCTCTGTTCCAAATTATGTACAGTCAGTTTGATAGTTGCGAGAATTCTGAGGATGACCTACGGATACCCCATCAACAATCCACTTGTTCTGTTCTGCGCGAACATCACTCCTTCTACTTCTTTTCTGTTGACAGCAATGGATGAGAAGATGCATGTATGCATCATATAGGAATATCACTCTGATTCTTTGATAGGTATCTGTCATCAGTATTCCCGTTTTCCTTTCTTTACAAGCTACTTAGCGAACGAATCCGATAGTATTGCATCCACTGCCTGTACATACACACATACGTGACTGCCATCGCGTCGGTTCTGAAGCACAGCTTCCTACGTAGCACCTTCACCATGAGAACGAAATGGCTAACCCGCGCGGCCCATGTCGCATAACCAAGTTACTTGGTGTTCTCCAATACCATCACATATGCTGGTATGTAGATCACCACTATTTATTGCCCGAATGATGCTTGTCGTCTACGATCTACAGTTGGGCTCGTAAAGGGTGATTTGGCTATGTAAGAGTGCGGGACCAACTGCAGGACCGAGCGCCTCTTCGACGCAACGCCAATGGACCCAGGATATGACCTGAAGATTCTATTCTCAGGTCTGCTCGGTATCGGGGATCCGGTCCGCTACCAATGCCATTGCGTACACGACAGCCCCGCCAAGCCCATCCCCTTTTAGACGATGACCTCACTTTACCGATACAGTTCTCTCGGACGAATTCTCTCCCATATAATTTTGCCTCACCTTTCTTAGTAACCTCGGTCCCCGATGTATCAGATAGCATATCGTGTTAATGAAAGGCTCACCCTAGTGTAAAATTAGCGTCTTGACCAATAATAGAGAAGTATATAATACATATAGTACGTACCGTAGTGAAATATTGTGAGATAAATGCATAAGCTCCTGATTTGGGTCCTCAAAGCAAGAGGGTTAAGCATTATTATTGGCTGATCTGATCTATGAAATGCTGGTGCGGCGCTTCACTCAGAACCCGTCTGGGTGCGACTACCACGGTGCGACTCGCGCCAACCACGAGCTGCATATGAAGGATCCGAAGCATAATCTTCACGTTCACACCATAGCCAGGCCGTCTCTTTTGATTTACGGAGAGTGGGCTCGTGTTGGCTAGTGCTGACACCGGAGATTTATTTGTGCTGGTTATATCGACCACTATGGACATGGTTTGGTGGCAACATTCACGACCTCGTTCTCCGAGGAGGGAAGAGGCCTCCATCCGGAGTCTATCGGAGTACGCTGGATGTTGGGTGTTTGGAGCTGGTTCTGATAACGGCGTCGGCGTAACATGTTGCGAATCATGCTGATCAATCGTTCTGTTGCTTACTGCTCTTCATGTACCCCTCAACGGAATCCCGCTCCCACCAAAAAGGGGAGCCAAGAAAGACTACCATACGGAGTTGACCTCGGAGGGCAGAATGCTGGGCTGCCCCGTACCACGGCGGAGCAAGAAGGACTGGCTACTTTGATTCCAGCTCCTTTCAAGGCGCCCAATATCAGATCTTTTTTTTTTTTTTAAAGAAAAAAGGGCACGCCAATATATAACCCATATCGAGACAACCCTTCGAGCAATGATATACAGGCCATATCGATCAAGAAAAAATCCACAAACTTGTTAGTATCGCCGTGTACCATATCGACCAGAAATGGAGGCTCCTATGAAACCCACTCCCGCACACCTTTCGCCTCCTGGAACCCAGATCAAAGACGAATTTAGTGGGACGGAAGGAGTCTACCTCCTCCCTCATCACCACGAGGAAATCAAGCGGTTACAGCGTCAACACTTCTTCATCAAAGCCGCCACTGATGATAGGTTGACCACTGTTGAGCTGCCCACCGGGGCTAGAGTGCTCGACTCTGGCTGCGCCGATGGTGAGTTTTGCCCGCAACCCCTACGCATTGAAAAGAAGCAAAATCATTGGAGCAAGCCAGCAGACGAATCCATCTAACACTAGCGGGGGCATCGACAGGGACCTGGCTCGCCGATCTGGCTGGCACGGATAGGCCCGATCTCGAGCTCTACGGAGTGGACCTGAGCCAGGCACAGTTCCGATCGGACCCTCGGCTGAAATTGCGGGAGCATGATGTGCGCCAGCCCTTCCCCAACTCCTGGGGTTGGAAGAACCGTTTCGACCTGGTGCATCAGCGGCTGTTGGTCTGGGGTATTGGCGCGGACGAGTGGCCGCGGGTCCTCGCCAATTTGACTGACGTAGTCAAGCCCGGTGGAGTCTTGCAGCTAGTGGAAGCGGAATGGGTCCTCAGCTCGTATTCCGACGAACAGGTGCAGCAGAAGAAATTGGCCAAGGTGCAGGAGTGGTCGACTAGCTCGTGCGGGATGGAGGTGCACATCTGGAAGAAGTTCCCCGATCTCCTGCTTCCCCTCGGCTTCGAGGATCTGAAGGTGGAAACGTTCGATCTGGGTTACGGAGCGACGTCGAAGAGGCCCGAGGATCGCATCTGGACGGCCGAGCTCCTGCCCCAGTCATTCCGCCATCTGGCTCGTAAGATTCCGGGTATGTCCCACGCGTGATGACAATCCCAGTCTTATTAGTATCATGCCATCCATGGTCCTCCCACTGACTGAGTCGTCGCCACTGTAGCGGACGGCATTCCAGGCGTGGCCCGCACCCCTGACGAGTATATCGCGTGGTTAGACGAGCTGGTGGTGGAGATGAAAGAGATCGGCTATACACCCAAAGTACGGTGGCTGACGGCGCGCAAGATCTGACGTTAGGGCTTCCTTCCTACGGACCGAACCGTTCTCCAGTGCAAAGTTTTACATCCTGAAGGAACGGATGGCCGGGAGGCTTCTTTTGGCTGTGGATTTTGATACTTTGGTAGGTGAATATACATCTGTCATCACTGTGGTTTTGCTTTTGTTTCCCCTCATGTGGTAAATAGACTACGCGTTGTGACCTAAGGAACCCAGGCAGGGTTTCTGATCCATCCCAAAGTTTGGTTTATTATTAGGAACTAAATCGCAAGTAATAATACCTCAACAGACTGGCCTGCCAGATCCGGAGCGCCTTTATTGGCCTTTATTGGCTGGGCTAAGCTGATATCAGCCGTGATATTGTCCGATATTTGGCTAGTACTAAATAGGAAAGATAAGGGTTTGGAAAGGTCGTAACTGGATGATTTTGAGCTGGTTGGACTCTTCTTGATTATTGATAAATACGATGGTTGATTATGATTGTTCTTGTTATGTTCTTGTTATCGAGTTCTTTTTTTGACCCCTCCTAGTCATATGATTGATCCTTGCCTCGAGTTGGAACCGTTTTAATCAGCATCTGTATGTAACGTTAACATCTGCAACCAAGGTTATTTATTTAGCCCAGTCAGATGTGGCACACGACCGAAAAACGAGGCCTCGCCATCTGCAACCAACGTTCGCGGGTGCCTTCGTACCCCCGAATTCCAATCGCTTCCAACACCTCATGTTAAAATAATGCTAGTCCATATAGGGACATCATGTGAAATATTCGTGACACGCGCGGTTTATTGGAAGCATGAAGGAGTCTGGGATTCAGGGGTACGGAGGCACTCACGAACTAGGCTAAATACATAACAGATGCTAACTAAGACAGTGCAGACCGGCATCCGGAGCAGAGGGATATCCCGATGTTCCAACACGGTTGATCCTGCAGATGAGGGGTCAACTTAAATACCGAACACACAAGAATAATCATCAATATAGAGGTTATTCAAGCCCTCATAGAATTGCACTGTTGAGCTATCCAGCTCAATTACTTAGAAACTCCCACACCTCGTATAGCCATATTACTTGACAGATACTCATAATAATACCTAGGTACGGTCGATGTAAATTTATAATAATACAGTTATAATTGAGTTTAATGTCAGCATGATCAGCACGCACGTCATGGAGAGTGGCGTGACTCCACGCTTTCCCATACGTGGGATGGCGTGGAAAATTCGCTTCAGAGGCTCGACGTACAGTCTGCCTTTGTACCAATTTCCTTTCCTGGTCTTCCATCTAAGATCTAGAAGACAGGTACCCTCCTCAGTGAGATAGACAGAACATCCGGGATCCTCTCGGTTCCTCGGGCTCGCTTCCTGTTACACGTATACGAAGGGATGACACTTAAAACCGGACACGCCCACACTTGGTTGGAATTTCCCATCTCCAGTCCCCCCTCGATGCCGCACTTCGACTATGCCTGGATCCGTGCCGTCTAACGAGGCTCACCAGTGTGACTCCTGCTTCAAATTCTACCAGCGACGTGTGTCTCTGCCGTTTGTCTTGTCTCCGGCGTTCTAGTATTTGGAGCTGATATGCAGGCCGACGGATTCTAGGTGACCTCCTCTTGCGCCATCGGCGGCGGTGTCTGCGATCGAACAAACCCACGATGCGCCGCAAGGCGTGCAATGCCTGTGTGCAGGCCAAGACCAAATGCTGCTATACGCAACCGACCTGCTCGCGATGTGCCAAACGGGGCATCCTTTGTGAGTATGCGTCCACGGCCAACACGGTGACCACCGTTCCCTCCACCTATTCTGCATCCTCCTCGTCTACCTCGGCACCAGAGAATCTTGCCCGACCCGAAGAAACCCGTATGAGCACGACCGATTACCCGTCGCTCTGGAGCCGTCGGAGCCCTCAGAGTGGTCCCGGTGCCGACAGCTTGGACTCGTGGAACTCCCAGAACCTCTTCTGGTCCCTGGATACATTCGATCTCCCATCGTTGCCCTCCCACGTGGTCTCCGAAGGGACCCGGGGCCCGACGCCGGCGATCTCCACCAGCCTTCCAAGCCTCACATTTCCCTTGCCCTCGCCTCCGTCGCAACCGCCGTATCGGACGCTGGTCGAGGAGACGTCCGTGGTGCCACCGGGTCCAGGGATGCCCGACTTGTCCTGCCTCGCTGGTCCTGGCTCGCGCGATGCCTACAACTCGCCGCTGGCATCGGTGCCCAGTCCAGATGGGCTGGGAGGGCACCCGTCCAACAACGTGCGTCTGCTCCAACAGTATCCGAAGCTCTTGCTGCAGGATGACTTCTACTGTCCCTTTCTGCACCGCGCCCTGTTCAACGAGCACGTGCCGGACATGACGATTCTGCCGCACACCTCCATGGCCATTTGTTGCGGCAGTGCCTTGGAAGCTAAGGACGGCGTGGGCTACATCAAGCGCGCTATGGACGCGCAACGACAAAGCCTGATCGAGTCATATGTAAGCCCCTGTGCCCCGGTCGGAGCGATGACCGCCCAGCGCGCTGACAGAGACCATCATCCAGCCCACCTACCATTGCGTGGAACAGTGGGACGCTCTCCATGCCATGCTCCTTTATGAAATCCTCGAAATGCGGGTGGCGCCCGTCGACGAATCCGAGAGTTGGAAACGGAAGCGTCGCATGAATGGGCTGAAATCGCCGTTTCTCTCCAAAATGACCCAGTGTTTTTCCCGGTCCTACCTCGACGCGCACGATGCGGCGCTCCTGCCCTCGGCCGATCTCAACGGCTCTTGGGTCAAATGGGCCGTCACCGAAACCGCGCGCCGCACCATCTTTCTCGCCAACATCGTCAACTTCTTCAGCAACCGCGATCTCGAGTCGGAGAGCCAATCACACTACTACGAGCCCCTCAACGACGAGCTCATCATGAACATGCCTCTGCCTTGTAATCAAGCGCTGTGGAATGCCCGCACCGAAGACGAGTGGCTCCGGGCCACACAGATGGTCCAGCCCGCGTCGCCCAAGAGCTTCGCCGATGCGCCCGACGCGTTGTCTCCCTTTGGTGCGGCTGCTGGTGGTGGCGCGGCCGCGTGCCCGCACATCCCAGTCGGAGAGCAGGTCTCGAATCAACATCACCAACCGTCACTCAAGTTACTCTTCTCCAAGTTTGCCAAGGACTATCTCCGGGCAAATTTCGCGACGAATGCGGGGTTTTCCGACTCCGACAAGCTCCGGTCGTTCATCATTCTCTGTGCGCTGGAGCAGTTTTCATGAATCCGAAGGATTGCTCGATAGAACCTGCGTTTCTTGCGGCCATGGACGGGATAGACTTGATAGTTCCGGATGGTGTACTGCGATTGTAATGTAACGCTGACGATTTACGCGGTCTCTGATAGCAATGACGGGTCATGAGGGTGTATTTATTATTGAGTTTGCTTCTTCCACACTGGTTTTCTGATTTACACATGGCTCTAACACTCTTTCCGGCCAGCAGAACGGCAAACCGGGTTGAAAGGCGCTGTTATGATTTGTATCTGTTCCTGCATTAATCCTCAAGAAATCCTCCATCAGTAAAGGAGAAACTCGATTTCCATTGAAGCCATGTGCCATTCATAAGTTATATCACTGGTCCAATTACGAATCCGAACACGGCTCCTTGATCAATCCCAACGACACCCAACCGTAGCTCGACCGGACCACATTTATCTCACGCCGACACACTCGCAATTGCCGGCTGCGCCCCAGCAGCTCGGTTCTCGACGTGCTTCTCGTCCTCCGTTAGACTATGCCCTGCAACATGCAACTGCTTCACGCGCGCCTTGACATGCTCGCCAGCCACCACAGGCTCGAACTGGGCCGGGTTCGTCGCTGATACCAGCACATCAAGGGGCTTTACCAGCAGATCCAGGTTGAAGTGCCCGAAGAAGGCAATCGAGTAGCGATCGGGGACCTGGTCAGTGGACGAGCCGTTCCTTGTGGACGGTGGCTCCACGACCCGGTGCATGGTTGATGGCAGAATACCGTTGAAGAATCGGGAGAGAAGATCGCCGACTATCGAGCCCGTAATCAGTGTCTCACGTTGTCTCTCTACACCGGACACCTGAGAATGGATGGCTCACCGTTCAGGACCGCACAGTCATCCTTGCGGGGAACATACTCGTACTGGCCGTTATTCCGCAGCACCTGTAGCCCCTCGCCCGAGTCGTTAAACAACAGCGTCATACATCCGTAGTCCGTGTGGGCCGCCGCGCGCACCCTCGTCCGGAACGACTCCGGCTCCGTTGCTGGATAATGCAAACAGGCAATAAAATGATTCTTCTCGCTGATAAACGGATGCAGCGTGTCGGCAGCAAGCCCGACCTCCTCCGCCAGGGCGCTCAGAAGCTCGAGAATGACCCCGTGGCACGAGTTGAAGAACCGAACCAGATCCACTCGCATCGCCTGCGAATCGGCATCAGGCAACCACTGATTGGGTTTCACCGTGTCATCGTCACGGTACATGCCGAAGAACTCCTTTAAGTCCGAGGTCTGCGGATTGTGCGCCAGCTTGAGCGGGTTGGAGTAGCCCTGGCTTGGGCCACGGCCCTTGTCAAGCTTGCCGAGGATTTGCATCTTTTCGTCCAGCGGCTTCGCGAAGAAGCGCCGGGAATGCGCGAAGAGTTCCTCCAATGTAGCCTGGTTCACCCCAGGGTGCTTCAGGTATGCAAAGCCGGTGTCGCGGAGGGCCGTGAAGAGTCGACGGCGCTCGTCGATGGAGACAGGCGTGCGGCGGCTCGATGCATCCTTTTCGCTGAGAGCTGTGAAGTCGATGACGGGCAGGTCGACGGTATCCTGGCTGACCATAGTGGAGGGCGCGTTGGTGTTGTACAGCAAGGCAAGTTTGGTCGGTCTCTTCGAAACGATTCAATGTGTTTTTGAAAGCGTCATGACGACGACTGGAGACTAGATATAGTTTTTTGGGGCTTCATGCGGCTGAACATGCGCATCGTCTGACTCGAAACATGGTCTTGGAGGGCGTAATCCATTTCTCCAGGCTTATTATGGCTGTCGGAGTTTGTGGTTGTAACGACCACGAACTCCGACGGCGTGAGGACCACCATCCACATTTCTCCGGACTCTGTGGGCAAAGATGATGGAGCCACGCAACATGGCGGCGGCCTTTTTCCTGGACTTGCTTCCTTCCGTTTCTCCAGTCGTTGGTATAACTACGCAGCGCATGGTACGATGCGTCCGAGCCTCGGTGCCTTTCTGATCCTCCTCCTGATGATCTTTGGCAACGACATGATCAGAGCTACAGCCATGAAAGCCACCGCAGAAACCGCATTTCGCCTGTCCGGTCTCTGTGCTGGAGGCACAAACCATATCAACATCGGCCAGAGCATCGCCGTCCGGCCTGACGCCGGTGCGCACGATAAGGGTACCCTTCGCGAGGCTTGGGGCCTTAAATCGGGTGTATACACGCCCCGCCAACTGGTGGAAGGGTTTGCGCCGCTGCTGGACACAGTCGTTTTCCGTCTCGGTCCAGATCCGCCCAACGCGAGACCGGCACGGGCTCAACTGCTTGACAACCTGGTCGCCAATCTTGACTCCAACGCCCGGGAAGCCACTCTGCGCCTCCCGGATACTGATCTCGATGACTCCCGCCAGGAGATCGCCGAGCAGGCGAGACGCATTGGCCGGACGCTCGTGCAATACGCCCGCAACCAGACTGGCGGACCGTTCAATCCCGACCTCTACCTTCGCAGTCCCTGTGAGGGCCATCTTCTCATCCCACCCAACGTTGACCTCATGTTTGGACGCCGCAGTCAGCCGCATCTGATGCAGCTGTTCAATGAGTACATGCATCAGATGGTCCTCCTGCGTGACGCCCTGCTACCCTTCAAGAACTACGAGGACGTAGCCATCCCCGTCGACGGCCGCGCTGCTCGAGGCATCCGACACCTCGAGCCATCCCGGTCAGAGTTCCTCACCCACCTTCTGACCAAGGAGGTCACCCAATCAGCAATCATCAAACACGCCCAGGCCCTCCTCGCCCCGGGCATTTTATCTTCTTCTAGCCTGACTTCCTCCCAAGTCAGCGCCGGCTACGGCTTCCAGTATGCTCACGGCCTGGTCCTGCCCGCTTTCCTAACCGGTGGGCCGACTCCGTTCCATCTCCTCCAGTATATACCAGCCAAGCTCGTGGATGGAACCACTAAAGACGTCATCTTCGACTACCGAATCAAGGACTACTATCTTGCGCCTCGCGTCGAGATCCCGGCGGGCACCGAGAAGACTCCGACGCTCCAGTCAGCGGGATACCCCGAGACCAACGGTTGGGGCACGCCAACACTCGGCGTACAAACCGCCAGCATCGGGATCGTTGCACCGACGCCCGATTCGACCGCATCGTCTCCGACTGTTCGGCAGCTGGAATTGCAACTCCAGTTTGAGAACGGCAAGTGCGTGTCCGTCGATCTAGGACAGGTTGCACGTGGTCATCGCTACGCTTATCAGGCATCTAGAGACGGTGAATCCACGATATCAGCCAACGGTAAGCACAGCCCGACGTCCGCCGTGATCCATGACGCGGCTTCCGTCCTCCTGGAGACTGGGCAAGGAGATGGCCTCGTTACAGCCCAAAATGGCGGTTTCCATGTCATCCCCGTGCAAAACCCGGTCGTCGCTCTGGCACTTCTGGGGAAGATCTACCCGGAGAACGTGGTACTTCTACCGGAGTCGGAAGGCCTAGTGCAGGCTGAGAAGGCCGGGAAAGGACTAGAGCCAAAGTTTGTCTTTTGGGGGGGCGTGGAGCATGGTGGATTACGGGGCAAGTTTTAGTTCCGGTGTTTCACATCGAATATCATTCTAGATCTTATTCCCAGGCTCTTAGATACGATCTTGTCATCAATTCAACTGTGCATTCAAAATGGAGCTGAATCTATTAGCTAAATTCTACTTCCTCCACCTCCCTAGCGATGCATTCGAGTGCGGATTTCAGTGATCCACAAGAGGTCAAAATCCAATCCGCCGGATTTGTCGAGGGTTGAACCCGTAGTAGTAGTAGTAGTAGTAGTAGTAGTAGTAGTAGTAGTAGTAGTAGTAGTAGTAGTAGAATTCACACTCGGATCTGTCCTCTACGCTGATTCCCGGAGAAGGTCGCACTCTGACGACCGGGCCATCGGTAGGCTAGCTAGATACGCATACGTAATAAAGTCACAAGATCAAATTCAACCTCGCTCCTGACAAGTATATTTAACCGCTCTGTATATGTTTCGTTACCAGTGACCATGCTCCACCTGCACTCTGACACATTGGTCGCCGGTTCCGTGCCCCGTGTTATATGTCTGTGTTGTGTCCCTGCAACCCTGAGGGATTGGAGGTATAAATGTCCCATTTTAAGTAAAATTCCGATTGCATATTGGAGGCTCGCACCTACGGGCTCTGTGGCGCACTTATAATATCTTTCAAACTTCTAGATTGGCCGAGGAGTCGTGTTTGTAGCATAAATATAATTACCCGTTATGTCAAACCAGTCGTAGCTAACATAATATCTATATACTGCCGGTCATCAGTGATCCGGCGGCCATTCCACAATATTCTTGACCGTAGATCTGCATGCCGGTTGTATAAGATTAGGACATGTTAAACGGACTGCGTTACATACACATGGGCATGGCGTCGTGTCCAATGGCACTAAATGTTCTCAGGTAGGATGCCAGCGCAATCCGACCTGTCTATATTTGCATAAGTACTAAGCTATATATACAGTGGAGGCCCCTATAAAGTTCCAGCACCTGCTTCGTGAGCTCGGGCAGTATCTGTTTAGTCTATACGCCTACCCCTTCTGCTATATCTTGTACACCCGCTCACGCAGGCATCGACGGCACATAGAAGCCGGAGTTGCCTCCTCCATAGAAGTTGTAGACATCTGTACGGCTGCAAGCTTGGTATAGCAGTCTGCGCGCTCGTTACCGGGGATGCCTTTATAGCCGGGACGATTCGTAGTTGTCGGTGAGCTCGTAACCGGATTACCACAATGTGCCCCCCATATTATTCCTTCTTCCTTTACTGAGACGTAAACTAGCCACCATATTCGGGACAGAAATACTGGAATATTATGAGGAGCAGTTGCGAGTTGCTCAATTCGGCGTGAAGGCCTACAAGCCCCATAGCCTTGATTTCCAATCCAGGTCGCTTCCAGACCTAGTCGAGGGGCAGATAAGTAGTTCAAGTGGGACTTGAACGTGAAGTACACTTTCATGTTGCATCTGCCCGATGAAGGGAACTGAATTTCTTTGCCGCGTTCCGAAATTTTACCTGTCGGAGGCATTGTTTGACGACCACGCGGATACGAACAAGGCCATTTTCGAGACTAAACATGAACGACAAGCCCCTATTTTTCTCACTCTCACTGATCAGAAATAGGAATGCATTTTTCCAGTTCCATCTACTGCTCTAGATGGTATTTAGTAGTGAGTATTATGACCATACTGTACCAACAACTCCGACGACCTGGTCCGGAGTGACGTCCAATCTGCTTTGATTTACGAATAGGGCTACCATTTTGCTCCGAATCTCTTTTCTCCAGATCTTGCTCTTAAGACCCTGCTCCACTGGATGTATACCATATAAACCATAAAAGGTTCTTTAGCATGGTTCGATCAGACCCGTCGAATGGAAGGGATAATAGTTTCTCTATGTATCTCAAGACTTTACCTCTATCACCAAACTACAAGACCCGATGGACAATTGTAGAATCCCGGTTGTTCACCATGTCCTGCAAGCGGATAGGACACGACTCATGGGCTGTTTCCGCCAGAGCAGCCTCATGAGATGCCACAGTGTATTGCCCACTTGTTGCTGCCAACTCTCATGCTCTGGAAAGGTCGCATATCCTCGGGAAAGAAAGGAAAAGAAAATGGTCGACTGCTCACGTGGGGGCCAAAAGCCACGGGGCTCACGTGCCCAGCCATTGGCAAATACTCCAACGTTCATCAACCGATCATCAACTGACAATGATTCCACCTTCCGGAGAACCCCCTGATATCCATCTACTGGACCATGTCGAGGAATCCCCCCAGCCCGATCGAGTCCACCTCGTTGACGAGAGACCAGAATGAGTTCGACCGGTAGTCGTCCGGCGAGAGATCCACCAACGATCAATACCCTTCGCCCCAAGATCCCCCAATCAATTCATTAGATCTCCGTTGTGACCCCTGCAATAAGTCGTATCCGCAACGTAGGTATCCTCCCTTTATTACCTATGAAGCGACTCTATAAGGAAACCGGATCGTCCTGACCTGAACAGGGGACCTACCGAGATCGACACCGGCATCGATGCATCATAAAGTCGGGCCAGGAACGCAAGTCCAAGCGGAAATCGTGCGGCAGCTGTGCGAAGAAAAAGCTCCGGTGCTCCTTGACCCGCCCGTTCTGTCTGCGATGCGCTCGATTGGACATCCTCGGTCGATATCCCTCGTCCATCCAGCTACGGAGCCCTGGGGATGATTCCAGGAATAATAATAGCGATGATAATACATTTCCCACAGGATCCCTCAGCACAGAACCATCGAACTTCAACATGGCCTCTGTGGATAGCATCTCCGACCCATCTACTGCTGTAGACATGAACGATGCCCAACCAGATCATGTGCAGCCACTGTTGACCAGCCATATGTCCCTCGAGGCTCCATTACCCGCCTATTGGTGGGGTGATGGCGACTTCTCCGGTATACCGAAAATGGACCATGCATTCGCGGATAACCTCTTCCCGTACCCCCATGCAATGGGTGCTGCGTCTTTCCCCGGGAATGACAGTTTGGTGATTTCTTCGGCCATCCTGCCGACAGAGAGTGACTTCTTCAGTGGTGCAGCCTCGCTGCGCAGTGGATCACTGCTCGGCGCTTCTGTTCCATTGCAGGATGGCTCCCAGTCGGGATCGCTCTCCATGACCCAGCAGAGTCAACGTATGACAGACGAGGAGGTGAGTTCTCTGGGGCGGACGGGTCCGTCGCAGTCGTCAGGCCCCTCGGACAGCGTTTGGCGCGGCACTTCCCTGGAAGTCGATGGGTCGATATCGAGCCGGCTGATAGCGCGTATCTACAGTCCGGGTCACCTCATCTTCCGCCACTCCTTCACCGTCGGGCTCGGGCGACACATGCGCAAAGACCCGAGCAGTCTGTGTCAGTAGGCGCAATGGCATCTGCGCGAATACCCAGGTCTCATCTTTGACTGGGACTTCTGGTCGCCATTCGTGCATCACCGACTGGACCATTGTCCTCTGGGGGGGCATGGTGGAGCCTATGGCCAATGCCTTGGCATGTGTTGAGGCGTATGCCAGTTCCGCGGGGCCGAACTCAGGCTTTGTCCATCGCATGATCACGCTGGAACGCGAACGGCTGGTACGGAAGTTCAACACATACACCAACACCCCCGAGACCTGTCTGGATGCCCTGCATGCGGTTTGTATTTACCAGACCTCGGGCCTCTTTGGTGACCAATTCTTGCCGGCGGTCATTAAGAAGACACGCTTCCCACCGGACGGCGAGGGACGACCGCAGGATGAATTCGTGAAGGCGGCGGAAGGCCAGAGCTCATTTCTCTTAAAGGTATGTCTCCTCCGCGGTGGTTTGCAGACGAAAATAACTCCTTCAGACGACCCGGCGTCTGGACCGTCTCCACGCGAAAACTATGCATATCCACCACCAGGACAAGAGTGACTGGGACCGATGGAAGTTTATCGGATCCCTGCGTCGCAACCTGCTCTTCATGCACATCATCAACGTGTTAGAGTCCAAGACGCGGAAGCTGAACGAGACGTATTTTTAGCCCATGGGAGACGAGATGACTTCGCATTCCATCCGCCCCTTGGCGCATGTGGCGGGCCTGTAGCGCCGATGAATGGTCGCACGTGTTTTGGAGGGACTTGGATTACAATACATCAATATCTCAAACGCACTGATACTGGCCCAGACCTGGCAAGAAACTAGTCTATGGATTTAAAAAACATCAGATAAGCTGTCAAGACACTCTACTGACGCAGGTGGCTATAAATATGCTGTTGTCAGGATATGATTGGCTGCCTGCATTACTAACTGCATACAGATTGCAAGCCTTTGCAGTCTGTCCTCGTTCTGGTCAAAATACGTCTCGGGATAATAGCAAGCATACCTCCATATACTCGCTGTTACAATAAAGTTCAATATGGCTCCTTTGTTTATTCTTCACTGTCAAACTGTTTAAGAATTCCGTGGGTGAAAGTTTACCCGCTAACAAGCACGTGACTTCTATCTACGTCACGCGTCTTTCCAACTCCAAACAAACGGCTATCACAGCCATCTACGCCAATATGCCTCCCCACGAAGGATTAGTCCACCCCAAACAATATGACATCAAGGACAGCAATGTGGAGCTTATTGGAACTGACCTGGACCATCGCGTCAAGTATAACTCGGCCGCATCCGAGCCCGCCTGGAACAATGGCAAGGTGGGGCAGGAACCCGGACTGCTGATCTGGCGCATCGAGAAATTCGAGGTCGTGCCGTGGCCCAAGGAGCGGACCGGCGAGTTCTACGACGGAGACAGCTACATTGTGCTGCACTCGTACAAGTTGGGTGATCGACTCGCCCATGACATCTTCTTCTGGCTGGGAAGCAAGACCACTCAGGACGAGGCCGGTACCGCCGCCTACAAGACTGTCGAGTTGGATGAGTTCCTGCATGGTGCGGCGACCCAGTACCGCGAGGTGCAGCATCACCCCTCGGAGGAATTTGTCTCGCTGTTTCGTCGCATCACGATCCGGTCCGGCGGCGTGGCGTCGGGATTCACCCATGTCGTAGAGGAGAAGCCAAAGGAAGTCCTGACACTGCTGCGCATCTTCAAACACCCAGGCACCGCCCGCCCTGACTCCTTGATCGTGTACGAGGTGGAGCCCACGTGGAAAAGCCTGGACGATGGTGACGTCTTTGTCTTGGATAAGGGTGATAAGATCTGGGTCTGGCAGGGAAAGAACTGCAGTCCTATGGAAAAGGGCAAAGCCGCGCAGGTGGTGCATGATCTGACCCAGGCCAAGCATGTGGATGTGGAGGTACTTTCGCAACTCGAGCCGAGATCCAAGGTTATCGTGGATCTCCTGGGAGGCAGACAGGTGGATCAACTGTCTTTCCGTGCACCGCGGCCCTTCTCATCCGTGTCCAGGGCCAGGGATGAAGGCAGTGATCCCCACTCTCGCAAGCTGTTCCGGCTGAGCGACGCATCAGGACAGCTCTCTTTTGATCTGGTCAAGGATGGGAAACAAATTAGCGCATCAGATTTGGACGGAAACGACGTCTTCCTGTACGATGTCGGTGACCGACTCTGGATCTGGCAGGGTTCGGGAGCCAGTGCCAGCGAGAAGGCCTTATGGCTCAAAGTTGCACAGTCATATGTCCGGTGGCTTCAGGACACTCAAGGGAAGTCAGAAACGCATCTCTCTCCGATCTCCAAGGTGGTGCAAGGCCACGAAAATCCGGCGTTTCTGAAAGCCATCGCCGTCTAGGCTTATTATGTTATACTCTTAGAGTGAGTCGGATATGACGAGGATTAATGGATGCAAGAATGTTTGGTTATGTGTCACATATTGGGCTACGTTATACTATATATACGATGGGATGGAGCAAATTGTTTCATGCCATCAAGATATAGATTTGTTATCTTTGGCCTGTTTTCTACGGATTGGTTCGGAAGAAGGATTCCATTATCAGTTTGAGATGGACTTCTTTGGAATACTCACGCAGCACATGATATGCCTGGGTGTGTTGAAAACTATCCCACAGACAATATCAAAAAAAAGGTATTCCTTAATACAGCTTCGCTGAATTGGCCCTGCATACATGCTAAGGGAACCGCTCCTTCCGCCCCTGCAATCCCTAGAGCCACGCAAGTCACTGAAGTAGCTATGCGTATGAACATGTTTGATCAATTTTTGTCCGGCCCTGGAGATTGATTAGCTCGTGCAAAATAGCTTAGATCTCGTCTCGTCAAGCTCTTGGACCATCGGTCTGGGCTAATATGCTAGACACCAACTGGAAAGAAAAGAAAACCATAAACGGTTCTGGGAACGTTGTAATTTATATATTATTTCTGATTCAAGCCAATGTGATTTTATAGTTTACATATTCCAGCTCAAGAATGGCCCGCAATTCGGTCGGCTAAGTGACCTCCATTACTGTTTCATCAACACGGTCCCAGAAATAGTAGCGACTGCCAGACTAGAACATTACCTCGCAGATTCCGGTTTCGAGACACTTGGTGGCTGTGACGCGTCGAGGGTTAGCAGGCCAAATCTCATAGCTATGCGTTAGCGTCATTATTCGGGCTTTGCCAGTTCCCTTCGTAGTCGATTTCCTTAGGGTCAGTATTCCATTTGTCAGGAATGCTGTTGAGCTGAGTCTATAAGGTCAGTGGTTTATCCTCCATGCAGGTATTTTCAAGCTATAGGATAGTGATATGGCTGTAGATGCTGGGTGCAGGTAATACTGCCATAATTGGAATAGATGGTCTACACAACCGCCACGTCACTAAGGGTCAAGAGAGTGCTCACATGCTGCCAACCATGAAAGAGCCTCTGACCACACACAACTAGTCAAGGAGCCCTGTGAAGTCTTGAATTGGCATACATGAAGTGTGATGCAGGTTAGTAACGAGACTATTGTAGAATGTAAGAACATCAAAACGAGCATATACACAAAAGTTGCGTTTCTAAAACTTCATAACACCATATCCCGCAAACGTACAGTATTCCTGCTTATCTAATTGTATTTGGATTGTTGGAAAAGCAATAGACTTTATTATCTCGAGGCTAGTAGTAACAGCACCGGCTCGTGTAACCGAAACAATAGCTGTTGTACCATGTATATCGACCTGTCCACCCAAAGCACGACAATAATTTATGCGTAATTTTGTAGCTCAACGTGAAATATTGGGCGCAAACAAAATTAATATTTTTCACATTAGGGAAATCTGTACCTCTGCATCTCATTTGGCCATCCTAACTATCGGCCTGGTTCTTGACCACCTCAATTGACATGTCTGACCAAATTCCAGTCGTCAGATAAAACTATAGAGAACCACCATCATGTACTCTTTGCACCCAGACCGATCCTACAGGTCCAACAGCGTCGCCACCAAGTCCGCTGGTTGATCGAAAAAATCAAACATGACGATACCGAGTCGCTGGCCCTTGTGCTGCTGCATGAAGGAGATGAGCTGGTGGTTAGCACCTCCCTGCGGAGTTTTCTGCGTACCATTTCCCAGTGCCATGATACGAGGATAGTCCGGTGGTACATTAGTATCATACTCGCTCGAAGCGAATGTCCAGAAGAGACTGTCGGGGTGCTGCGTCGCCGCCTTGACGAGATGAGATGTGGTGGCATTTAGCTTCCACTGAATGTTAAGTGCGGCGCTCGAGCCCAGGCCTGCTCCTGTCTCGTAGAAATCCCCGATGAACGCCGTAAAGTTCTTCCGCTTATTGTACAGGAGCTCAATATTGGGTGAGTTATCCGTCCAAAGGCGTGGTGGGAAATGCAGCCCCGGCACGTGTGCCACCTCCTCGGTCGGCAGATCGGCCATGTCAAAGCGCCGGAAGAGGGTGATCTTGCCGCGCGCCTGTCCCAGTGTGCCCAGTTCATTCTGCATCGGGTTCAGGTAGTGACGAGCGGGCATTGAAGTCAGGATCTTGTACATGGCGCGCTGCACGGAGATATCATTAGTGGCATTCCGTGCTGTGCCGTCTTCGTACTTCAGGGAGAGGAAGAGAGCCTCGGTGGGATGGTGATCGAGCCAGTGGTAGAAGCCAAAGAACACATCTTCAACAGTGGCTGTCTCAGATTGCAGTGCCGCCCCATGGTAGAAGACCAGTGTGGAGCTCGTAGCGTCCATGGCGAAGCGCAGGTCGAACACACGGATACCGGCGTTGAGCATGTCAATAAGCGAGCGATCTTGGCAACGATACCAGTCTGAGACCTGGAGGGACTCGCCATTGAGGTCGGTGATGGGCCGCAGCGCATCCTGCGTCGCTTGCGAATAATTCCATGTAGCACTGTCATGCGTTCCCGGCAGATTCATGCGCACTACGGGTGTCGAGTCAGGATAACGCTTCATCCAGTGCGCTGTATGCACCGAGGATGGCATATATGGGCCAAAGATTGGGGAGGCATCTTTCAGTACTTTGTCGAGAGCCAGATGGGGGAGGATAGAGCAATGTGCTAAGATAGGCAGGCCAAGGCCAACAAAACTAATCATCAACCCTGCGTGCATGATGCCGTTTTTTCTTTTATTTTCTTTTTTCACTTCGAACAGTTGATACTGAAATCACAGGCTCTACAAAACAGGAGAGAGATTCAACCCCTCTATATCGGTCGGTCTGAGGAGGTGGTTTCCGACAGTCTTGATGGAACGGGCATCACTAAGCAAGGACACAACGGGTTAATCTCCACCACGGATACATACAACGATCCGGTCGAGCCACGTGGGATTCAGTTCTCCACCATCCATTCCACCTGTGTCTGATTTTTATCGAACATCTGCAGTGACCAGCTTGTATCCGTTCTTTTGCGCCTGTGCATTCACATCATAGCCTCTTGTCGACAACCTTACGTTGTGGAGAGCGGCGTACTTGCTTTGTTTTGGCCCTACAGTAAATTTCGCCCTATGCAGATGGAATGGTTGACTTCCCGTATATTTAATTATAATGTCCCAATATCATACATAAAGCCAGAAGGAGAGGGGAATTCTAAACATAGCATTATGGGAAACCCTTCTAAGTCCCCTAGAAGGGTTTGTATGGCTGTTCTTCAACTTCTTCCAGCTTTTTGACCGCTCGCTCGACTCTCTGCCAACAAACCATTGGCCGCTTACTTCCCATCAACCTTTTCCCTATTTTTCATCAACAAACAGTAATGGGCGACTCACAAGACGTCTCATGCCCCATAAACCCTCCTCTATCGACGACTGAACGGACCGTCTTCGGCACCCGAGGATGCGTTGTCTACGGCTACCCCTCAACTGGCGGGGTTCTCAGAAAAGAGGCTGACCTTCTCGACATGCTTTTCCTATCGCTCCCCCGCTCTCATGTATCGCAGCACTCACCCAGTGCCGACGAAGAAGACAGGTTCTGTAATCTCATGCGACGGACTGGTGCGATGTGGTGGCCGAGTAAGGAGGATTGGATCGAGGTGCAAATGGGCATGAGGGAGATGACGGAGGAAGAAGAAAAGGTGCTGGTGTTTGGTTGGCCGACGGATGGAGTGGGTGTGTGGGTGTTGAGGTTTGCGAGTGCCCGGCAACTCCCAAGAGATTTTGGGAGAATGAGTTTAGCGATGAATATGGAGGAGAAGATACAGATGATGAGAGAGTATGGCGCTACGTTTGTGGAAGATGTCACGCAGGTGGAGGAACTTCATGATACATTTTGAGGCCTACTAGTCTTGGGATGGGTACTTGTGGAGAGGAATTTTAATATGCTACATGTAGGCTGACCGTTGGGAAGGGATTTTTTATAACTATTACCAGAGACTGTTACTTCATTTCTAATATATATCAAATGGTTTGTTTATCTCTATAAATCTGGGCTATTATAAACCTTATAATATAGCCTTTTAACTAGTCTAATATATATTAATTATCGCCCTCCTTACTCTTCGGAGGGTTCGTGCATTAAAATCAAATGCTCCTGCTGCCTTTAGGGTAGATAAAAATTGACCATTTTGAAGCGCATTAAGAGCCAGGATAATTCTCCTATTATAAGAATTATCCTCCATTTGATAATGTGGATAGTGTAGAGTAATTTGACAGTTTTGGTGATACTGCGGGGAAAAAGTCGGACACTCCGTGTCCGATTACGTTAGTACAGTAGTATAAAACAGGTTTATTAGAAGAACAACTCTTGATTATTATTATTAGGTGTTGGAAATCAGGATGCCTAAGGCACCTTCGTATATCCTAGTCCCGCAGCGATGTGATATATCATATTCAGGGGCTAAGGGACACGTAGACATGAGGAAGCGTTTGTCTACGCTCTCTCTCGTAGATAGAAGAATATACTCACCATGCGATACTAGATCGCACCGATAGTTTCAATATACCATCCAGTCACCGCTATCCTAGCACCTCACGACATAGCTTCTTCCCCGAGATTCTCAACATTAGGCATAATACTGCGATATCGCTCATCACACGGCCGGTTAGGTAGGGGACTGGGTGAGGTAGTATAACGCTATAAGCTGTAGGAGCAGGCGAATATGGGAAGGAGGCCCCAGGGGCCACCTTGATGGTGGGCACTGGGGAGGACAGAGGGAATTCTATTGAGTTTTGTAAAGGAATGTATTGCCTAAGCTATCCTTAATAGTGTCAAATAATATGGGTGTTGGTGAACCAGAATCATGTGACCAGATCGGGGTAAACCCCCGCGGAGCACACAACAAAAATAATCATATAGAAATACCCAAGAATAATCAAGAAGAGCCCAACCAGCTCAATTCGACCTTTTTACCAATCGTACTATAATTCCTCTTCGGGACTAGCCGAATATCTGACAATAAGTCCCCGCAATCCGCGGCGGGCGACCCCCCTCCTGCCGCCCGAATCCGCGCCAAATGAAACTCTAATTCCCATTGAGATTACCGTATGGACGGGACTTGAACCCTTTCGGGATCCCGAATCCCTCCCAACGGCCAGCCTAGTTTTGTTTATCTTTTCACGACTAATCTTCTCCCGTTATCTCCAATTTAACGAAATTTAATTACATAAGCCCATAATGGCTTTTCCACCCCCTCTGGGCTCTGGTCCATTTTGCGCCCAGTCGCCGTTTTAATTCCTTAGATGGAATTTGAATGGCCAATAAAAAAGAGTTATAAGGTACTCTGTACAGTGTTATTTATAGTAAAACAATCCAGAATTAATTCTTAACCACAACTACCCTTCCAACAATTACTAGTGCTAGTCTTCCGATGTCGCTGAATTTTCGGTGTTTCCGCCAGGAGCGTCTTCTTGCCGAACACAAGCTAACATCCAATGTGTTGTACCATCACAAGTCCATAATAACGTACATTAGGGACAGAAATATTTCGACTCCGGTGACCTAGCTCTTTCTATGGCCAGTCAGTGACTGATAGTGTAATTCAAACTAGCACACTGACCAATCTGTGTGGGAGAATATTGCATACAAAATTAACTAACAGCCCCCTTTATCACCAGACCAACGTTGGAAATCTTGGGAGTGACAGGAAACGAGGTCAGACTTTTTCAATGGATAATAGGCAGAAAATCATATTGTTGTCTAATTTTTGGTTTTACAGTACTACCTTCAGGCTCTCAAACTTCCTTTATTGAGGTCCTTCTAGCATCTATGTCAGATAATCTTGTATCTAACATTCCCAATATCTTAGGCAGAGAATCGCCCTTTAACGCAAATTGCTACACTGTATCTATAGTAGGCCATTTTATAAGATTTGCAACCCGCCAGGATATTAGGATCTAGTGACCTGCAGGTTAAACTAACAATAGCAGGGTTATATTAGGCCTCCTTGAATTCACCTAGTGTTGGGACTGAATATATTAGAAAAGTCTGGCCAAGTGGATCTGTTGGAGCTAGCCATCTGAAGTCATTCATTCAGTCTTGATAATGTGACTGTCCGATTCCTGCTTCGGCCTTCGAATCGGAGGAGGAAACCTCGGGGCTTGAAGCTTCAGCCAGCGAAATTTGAGATTGTCAACTGCCCCCACAGTTTGGTCAATCGACTGGTACTGGTAGGGTAAAGCGAATAGTCACTAAGCGAAAGTATTTGGTTTGCTTGAAGGGGCGCCAACCTGTGCCACAACTTCTTCATCTCGTAAAGTAAAAGCAATTAGGCGATTAACAGCGTCATGTTCTCGCAGATAGTCGTTAATCCACCGGTCTACAGCATCCACATCCCAATCTCCCCGGGGAAGACGAAGTGAAGGAACACCGCGGACAATATTCTTAACCTTGCGTTCAATAGCCCAAGGCGTACGTTTGTAACCTCGACGTAATAGTAGCCAGGACAGTGTTAGAGGGCTAATATATCTGGAGGAAAAATAAAGAGCAATGACGATTTCACTACCTGACCAAGGCTCTGCACGGATTGTTCATACAACATGGAATATTTAATGACACAAAATACCTCATGCGCGTCTATTGAATTTTCCGCTTCCCGAAGGCACACCGTTATTTAATGGACCGGGAATTAACAACCGATCACATGCGTTTGAGCTAATTTTAGGGCATGAAAGCCCTGCAGAGAATATCCATCAAAAAAAAAGAAGGGGATGGGGTTGGCTGGAAAGTTGCCCCACTGCGAAGGAATGGGAAACATGACATGCACCCGCGCGATCACAGGTGAAAGACAGGGAAGATGGTGACAATTTATATTATGAGAACTTTGGCTTTAATCCGAGGAAACCACATGCAGCCTGCGTTAGTTGCTCTCATTGTACTAATTAATTAAACCTTAAGCCCCAATCAAAGAACATAGGGGTTGGTCCGGAGAAGCTGAAAAATTCTCAATCATCTGACACAGGTCCTCCAACAAGGAAGAAATTTGCCCTTCCGAAGCAACATGAGATCTCACGTAAACACGCAACTGCAGGTGCTGCTTCTCGGGGATCGAGATTATCCATAGCGTGTCCAACGGGTCAAATTCGTTCTCGCCCCCATTCCAGACTCCACCGTCCCCACTGAGAGGTTGATGTTATTCTCGATGTTCTGATGTTGATAGATGTAACCGAACTGGGTGCCCGAGGCCCACTCCGTGCTTTTTTTCGACAATATCTCGAAGCTCGACAGAGTCGTAGCGAGCAGTCTGAGCCTTCTGATCGCGGACATAATGAAGGAGATCTGTTACAGACCAGTTTGGCTCCAAATTCAGTCGCATAGGATGAAATTAAGGCATGGCCCTATAATCTGATCGATGTTAGCTAGTGGCAGACTGCGGGCGTTGACAGTTTGGCCGAGCACGAGGGATTGGCTGTAGTGGGCCTTAGACAGGGCAGCAGCCACTGATGCCATGATTAAAGTCGCGTCTGTAAATGCTGGTGGTGGCGAAGGAGAACGGATACCTCGAATTTGCATGAGTATTGCGTCCTGACGGATTCCTCCATCGAGGCTGGGCGGCACAGTCATGAATGAGCTATCAAGGTATGTTCTCCAGAAGTCGAGGGCTTCTTTGTTAACCTGCTGACGGCGGTAGTACAGGAATGAGGAAAAGTCGGTCTCCTGCGGGGCGGACACAAATTTCGTTGGATCGTTATACGCAGTTTGGATCTGGTCGCATAGCAAGGTAGGCAAACCCCATCATACTGTGCGTGGGAGATGCGAATGCTGAAGATATGCTGCGACTGAGGAAGGTTGGACAAAAGAGTATATCTCAACGGCAGTAGTAGAGTGCCGGTAGTGGTGGCGCAGTGGTAAGCGCACCAAGGCAGCCTTTGAAGAGCAGGATTGGTCTCCCTCGCTTTTTGGACATTTACCACCTCAGCGTCTCTATGGAGAGACACCATAACACGGGGTAATGGAGTACCCCAGCCTTTTCACAGGTTAAAGTGGAAACAATCACAGGCCTATCAGGCGAGGCTCAAAGTTCGCCCGCAGGAAGCTTGGAACATCACAATGGAATTACAATCATGTATTTAGAATAGTTAGTTAACCTGCATATCGCCGAAGGCGAGGGGTCAGTGTATGAATACTACTACTACTACTACTAGTGTGGTAGAGTTGGTAGTAAGCTGTTAAAGGCGATATGAAATTTTATACAAAAACACACAGTAGGTAGGGAACTGTTGCCCTTACATTTTCTTTCCGCTGCTGTGCCCTCGCAAGCCACGATACAGGACATCTACGGCCAGGGATTCCTCAGCAGTTAAGCCTATGAGTTAATTTTCATGTCATCGGTGACCAACTAAGTGCCAATGAATCGCTATAAGCCTATCCAGCAAAAGTAGGTATTATTACATACATCAAGCAGCTGATTCTGTGGCTATTAATGCAACTATGGGATGACTTGTTGACATGATCGGTATAAACAATCATTGGACAAGTTTCACACCCAGTAAGTGGATAATATTTACTAAGTCTTCCGCTCTGGAACACACTAACTTATATCTAAGGACCAATAATGTTGTATTCAAAGAACTCCAGTTATTTTACACTTGAATAATGCTAAGAAATTAACTGGACAAAACATTATGTGATCGTCATCGATCTACTGACTTTATATAAAGTATGGGTATTCAGTTGCCTAAGGATTTAAGTATTTGGTTTATTGTTGAGGGGGTAATTCATGGACCCTAAGATCGGTTTACCCCGTTCCTATAGTAAATTACAGCTGAGCCATATTCATTATTGCTAACAGGATGCACGAATGTGTTGTCCATAATTCCTAGGTACATGGAATAGTTGAGCATAGAGTTGGCTAACAAGCAGGGAATGCATAATTGCTGAGTTACACTGCATATATTAATTCAGCTGCAATCTGCAGGTCAGGTATAGATATTTGCGGCCATGCACACTATTACACTAACCTTCAGCTTTAGATTTTTTATTTATGCCTTGTTAAAGGAGATAGCAGTATATTCGTTTCTTTTCTTCCCATTCTAAAGCAGTATATCCTAGCCATTTTAATCTTGCACAGCAGAGAGATAACATGGGGATGCTTGGTTACTGAGGGTGGCATATTTATAAGAATTATTGGGAGAGTTTGGTGCCGTCCAGTTAGTATAACTTAATGACTAGTCCGTAGTGAGGGGTTTTTGAGTGATTTTTGGTACTGTAAATATCGAGTGGGCCCGCAGCAAAGGGCACAGGGTGACCTTGGCAGGCGGTCTCTTACACCGATTGGATGCCTAGTCTCAGGGAAAAGGCTTGCTAAGGGCCGAGCCGGGCTGTCTCCACAAGTGCAAGAGGTGGCGGCATCCTCAGGGAAGGCATCACCACAGAGTCAATCCAAAGCTGCTGGGGGATGATCCGATAGGAGGTTCTAGGATCCATAACTAGGATTACCAAACTCAGTAATGCCAAACAATTGTAACGAAGAACCGTGCCCCGCGGGGCTTAGATTTACCTCACTACCTTGTTATTGTATGCTGCTACCCCTCTCTAGGAGGGTGACGTAGATAGCTTGATAATCAGGCTCATTATAATTTTATTTAATTCTGACGAGCACTGGGCATCTTTCGCGAAGGTATTTCGTAACTGATTTTCGCGGACCTGAAGGCTGCGCTAGCAGTCCGACAGACTTCCAGGCCTCGGAACCGAGAGATCACCTTATTACAGCGCAAACGGTAAGCTGAATTTGAGGTGCCTTCCAAAGCATCCACCAAGCTGTACTAGCCTTTCAGGTAAATTACACTCTTCTCCTCTGCAGTAGAGACAAGGATAGCAATTTCTGCTTCGATTCTAGTTGCCACATATTTGTAACCCTCTTCGCGGGAAAATACCCAGTCAAGGATACCCATGGGGTCACAAGCGTAGTGTGACAAACAGTGCAAACATTGAGACAGCCCCGGGGCCTCTAACATTCTACGTTCCAAATCCAGACACCTACGGTGTTGTGAACTCAGGGGAAATGGGGCGTAGGGAGCTATTCTATTAACTACAGGCCAACTAGCCACATTAGGAAGTAGATGTCCTTCGGTGGAAACACTAGGAATCATAGTATCTCAACCAACTGAGTCTCTTGCATTCCTATCTAGGTGCTCAACTAACTAAAGGATTGAGGGGTAGAATGGATCGGTAGATATTTCCGCACCGCCAAGTCGGGCGGATTATAGTGTTTCCGTAACAGAAGTATTGGAAGAGAAGTTCTATCTATTAGAATAACAGAAGAGACTTGTATGCGTTATTTTAGGTATCTTAACATAACATTAGTGAGAGATATTCCACTGGTAAGAAGGTGCAAGTCGGGGGAGAGAATAAGACCTATATAAAGCCAGCAGATGATATGCACAATATCCTTAATAGGGAGTCGCTCAGCAACCTACTGGCTAAGTTTAAACGGTAGCCACAAAATCACTCAAACCTGCATTAGAGTACACGTCACCAGCATTCACTATCCCTGTTATACGCCACAGTGTAGACCTCGCCAAATCGCGGGTCGGGTTTCGACCCTGCACTCAGAACCCGCCAAGAAAAGTAAATGACGGTATTATATACCATCATTACACAGGTACTCATATTGGTTTTACGAAATTTCATATATAATTCCGTAATATATGGGCCTTTCGATTCTTGGTGGGTTGTTAGATAAACCCATTGGTACTCAAAAAAGCAATATGGCGAGGTCTACCACAGATTATTCATGTGAATGGTTGATTCTTCCTTCACTTTTCATGGCTGGATCAAGCATAAATAGAGCCGATGATACCTGCCATAGATGCACCATTGCATACCAGTATTAGACACCAACACTTAAGTAGAAGTGTTCCGCAGTATTTAATCAGCCCAAACGAACCCGTTGCCTAAATTTGGTATATTAGTAACCAAATCTTTCGTTCCAGTCTTTTCGTTGCATATGATGTGCTAACTGGAGATTAGATCTAACCAAGCCGCTATAATGGCACACCATTTGTCTAGTGTGGCCTGGGGACCTAACAGGCTTGATATCTTTGGTATTGGTACCGACAACGCCTGCTACCACAAATGGTGGAACGGTTCGAGCTGGGGTGGATGGGAATCACTTGGTGGAAAGTTTAGCAGTTCCATTGATGCTGTTAGCTGGGGGCCTAACAGAATTGACCTTTTTGGTCTTGGCATCGACAACATCTGCTATCACAAATGGTGGGATGGGTCTGGCTGGCACGGCTGGGAGTCCCTCGAAGGGGTTCTTACCAGCAGTATTCGTGCAGTGAGCTGGGGTCCCGATCGCCTAGATCTTATTGCTCGGGGCACCGATAATGTGTGTTACCACAAGTGGTGGAATGGTTCAAGCTGGGGCGGATGGGAGTCACTAGGTGGTGTGCTGAACAGTGGCATTGAGGCCGTTAGCTGGGGACCTAACCGTCTTGATCTGTTTGCGTTGGGTACCGACAACGCTGTCTGGCATAAGTGGTGGGATGGAAACAGCTGGGGTGGATGGGAGAGCCTTGGTGGTGTCGCAACCAGCCCTGTCTCGGCAGTTTCCTGGGGTTCAAACCGCATTGACTTCTTTGTCAAAGGTACCGACAATGCCCTCTGGCACAAATGGTGGGACGGCAGAACGTGGGGTTCCTGGGAGTCCTTAGGTGGAACCCTGTCTAGCGATGTCAAAGTTACTAGCTGGGGCGATCACCATCTGGATATATTCGTGCGCGGGACAAACAATTCCTGCTGGCATATCTGGTATAATAGCAAATGGGGCAAATGGGAACAAATCGGCGACAATACCTTGTTCAGTGCAGTTTCTGCTGTCTGTTGGGGACCTGGCCGCATAGACCTTTTTGCAGTTGGAACGGATAAAAATGCCGGTTTGCATCAGGCATGGGACGGTAAAACTTGGAGCAAGTGGGAATCCCTTGGAGGAGTCTTGCTCAGTCAACTTCGGAATTATTAAATTGCTCTCCGTAAGGATTAGCTCTTGTTATATCCGATCGGGCATTGGCCTACCTACCAGTCTTATCATTCATTGATCGTTTATGCCCTTTTAATATGATCAGCATAACATATTCCGCCAAAAGTGTTGACCAAGCAAGCTGTGTAAAAAGGCCCGCTATCTATAGAAGCAATAGCGGCGGAATCCGACGATGGAGACAACTCGTCAGATGATGACATTATAGTGCCCCTCTTCTCGACTGCGTGACTCTGGATATCTAAAGCATTAACATGTCAAGGAATATTAACAGAACTTCTGGCCGTCCAACAGGTAAGATATTCCTGTCCAATAGTTCGAAAGATTTACTAATAGAGGTACATGGATCAAGGAGTCTCGGCTCCGCGCCTTCCTGCTCTTGCAAACCACCTGTTTAAGTCGATGTCGGGGAAATACGTCGTTAGGAACGAGAGAGAAGATCTAAAAAGAATCAATATCCAACTCCAGCAAAGGTGCGATAAGTAAAGATAGATTATTACCAGACTCCGGAGTGATTTAAACGCAGGCGTGCAGTAAAGAATAACAGTAAATATACTGCAAACAGATAATAACTCGCTCCGGGATCAGTATAAACGTTTGCTGCAGGCGAATACTTAGACCTAGGGCTTGGTGGAAAGACCACGGCGGCTTGATGCTCTATCTTAATAGCTTGTATAAGGCTGACCTGATAAATATAATAGAAATAATATTTCCGCGATCAAGCTTAATAACACTGTGGTAGTGGCAGTTATTCTGGTTATAATAGACCATACTCTATGGCGGGTCGTATAATATTCATAACCCTGTTAACTCGGCCAGTAGCCAAAAGGATTAATATAGGCTTGTTAGGTGTGCAGAGAGTAGATCAGGTGTATTTTAGCAGGGGCAATCTATTAGGTAAAGTTCCTACATAAGCAAATATTATAAAAGCCAGAGGAAATCGGCACTTTGTTGCCAACAGAGCCAGCAGTTCAAGACCACATAACGCTGCTGCAGCCCCGAGAGGCAGGGCGTTCTGTATTGTCTTATTAGACATAATGCCTCCTGATACCTTACCCAGCCAATAACAACCAGGGAAATCCAGACACGAGGATATTGTGCCAGAAGGGAACTGTTTGTATACCTGGAAGCATGCTCATGTAGGGCATCTGAGTCACTGAGCTCCTGGCAGGTGATGGCCCTCCAGGAACGTCTACCAGAGCCGCAACTTAGTTAACAAGGGTAAGAGAGCCCGAGAGCACAGCATGGCCGAGACATGGCTGGTAGATATAAACTAGAATCCTTCTAAATATTAGACTTGGATTGTAAGCCTAATTTAAACAGAGTGTGTTTTTATTAAATATAATAAAATATATAAAAGGGACAGTGGGCTTTTTATTCTTTAATCTAGGCTCTAGTAAGATAAATTATACTTAGTGTTAGTATAGTGGATGTATATATAACAGATAGTATTATCTAGATTAGAGATTTAAGATTTAAAAAATCTATTTAAATTAAGCAGCAAATGCCTGAAAAGACTTCTGGCTAACTAGAATCACAGCTCTGTATTTAATAGCGCCTTAAAAAAAGATTAGTGTACTCCAGGTTTATATACTTTTTTATATAGTGTTAAAATTTCGACATGTGTGTTAAAGCCTTTTATAGCTAGTGTTAATACTATTTTTTATAATTGCAAATCTGTTATACACAGTGCTAAGCTCTTTTATATTTTATACTAATAAAAAGTCTATAGCTCTGGAGCTGTGTTTCTAAGATAATTTATCCTTTATAGTAGCTATTTAAAAAATCTACTATAGGTAGGTGTTAGGAGCGCTCGGAAGCGCGATAGCTAGATCCTGTCAAATAATATGGTCTTTGGTGGACCAGAATCATGTGACTAGATAGGGTAAAACCTCCGCGGAGCACACAACCAAAACAAAAAGAATAACCAAGAAGAATCAACATAATCAAGAAGAGCCCAACCAGCTCAATTCATTCAAATAAGACCTCTTTACCAATCGTACTCTATTTCCTCTTCGGGACTAGCCGTATATCTGACAGATCCTTAGCTAAGATGCTTAGTCAGGTGCGAAGTGTTTATATTCGCACCCGCGGGCCTGAACTCTTGAAGGCCAGCGATTAGTTCTGCAATATACGTGGTCCTATCTTCTCTCCCATATAGACACTCCCTTTCGCACCGTAGCGCCCCATTCAGCTCGTTACCAACCCCCACGCATAACAGTAGGCATGCATCCGGCCCACCAACTTATAGTAAATAAAACTATTTTAATATCTACCTTTAGCCGGATAGCAGCTTGTTGGACCTTGCGGTAATACGTGTTCTCGAGTCCCTACGCCCCATTTCCCCTGAGTTCCACAACAATCTCCAATCAACTTGGATCCGGATAAAGGGGGTGCCGGGAATCCAATTAACTTGGACCCGGAGGAGGGAGAGGGGGTTGAGAACCCGATTATTCTTTAAAGTAAGTGATTTTTTTGTACATGTTTCCCTGCACCAAAACCATCACCAGCATGTCCCAGCCATACGGGCCCTGTGTACGGCACCTAAGCATGGCTTGCACCTCTATGCGGTGCTTAGGACTAGTAACCGGAAGGTGAAACCAAGCAAGCCACCTGATATGCCAAAATTTCTCACCTAGGTGTGGTGGTAGATTCTGGCGGCAATATAATTAGAAATTTAGTTTTGATCATTTGGCCATATCCGTCCGCCGTAATCCCGCCGCTCTACGCTCCTGGAGGGGATTCTGACCTGAGGGAACCGGTACCGACCGTTGATCCTGCAACCAAGTGCTTGTTTCAGTCGCCTTGGTCCCAAAGTATCATATACGATGGTGAAAATAGTTTGGGTCCCTTTGAACAGCTTTATAGGAACATTGAAGAGTGCCAGCGTGAAGTCAATCCCGGATTCTGGCATATGGGCGAACCAGAATTTTGCTTCATTCACAACGCGCACTTGCTGAGCAATAGTCTCCTTACAGCTTTGTTCACTCAACTCCAGTATTGACACACGCGGCGCAGCCAGATTAGATGGTTGTATTATACTGTTATGCAATTTGTTGACGAGATTGTAGCTTGACTGCTTGTGTGATTTTTCATTATTATTGTAGTTTTGGGTCCAATCCACGGCCTCGCCAACCTTGCCCATCCCTTCTTGCAGACCGATCTATATGTCCAAGAATTGCCACCTTGACCTTCTTGTCTTCTGCATGCTTCAGACCTAGCTCGGCTATCTGTTTCAGTTTCTCTCGACGCGCGGCCGCATCACGTGGAGGAATTTGATCCCCCTGGCATCGCCAGCATCCTCTTTCGGTTTTGGGGCTGATAGGGGGTTCACCTCAGCTATATTGTATCATCAGCACTGCTTAGGTTCAGGCTCATGACAATCAAGGCTAAATTTGATGAGCACTCGGGACAAAAGATCCTCATATCTGGACCGTAAATCGGATTGTTCTTGTTTCAGAGAATCATATGCTTCGTTCCACAAAGGAGCAGGAGTGGATTAAGCATCTATAATATCTGTAGCTTGCTTTTGGGTTGGATTCAGGGCAGCAGTAGCCTTTTTCCCAGTCTCTCCTGCAGAGCTGGCCTTTATATCGTTCGTCACGTTTCCAAATATCTGAGCATCAAATTGTGGCGGAAATGACGGGAAGAATCTGAAATGATAAGCTTAGTTCCCTATAACCCTAATACAGTACCGGAGCGACCGGATGCGAGACACATGAACACCTTGATATGTCTTTATCTATCGCCGAGGGGTTTGACGGTTGCAATAGGATCCCCAAGTAGGCACTGTCATATTTAAAAGGGGGGGCTGATATAACAGACAGAGCCTCAGTGTATCTATCGGGCATGCAGAAGATGGGTCGGCTGGAGACGACATAATAAATCAACCAGACATCTAGGGGATTAAACGAGGCCAACAAGGTCCTACTGTTAATAGAGTTTCTTATTATTTATTATCTACGATACAACTTGTGCTGACCTGGAATTCAACCTGCTGATTAACCTGCAGGACTGGGGTGATTAGAAAGTTGAGATAGCTACAACTAGCAAAATGAAATCTCAGCTGTTCAATATGAGTCATGCAGGAGGAGAAAATCACACTCATCATGCAGTACTCCACAATGATGACACCGATACAATCCCTCAATACTCCGTACGAATCTTGTGATCAACACCCCGCAGTATCGCAAGAATCTCCCCCCATACCTTCTCTCTAACCATCGCCTGATCGGGATCAGTCACTATCGGGCCCGGGCTACCACATCTATTAGCTTGGATTCTCAATTCTGCCGAGCAAAAGGTAACTCGCTCTGCAATAGCCTGATTATCCAGCCACTTCCCGTGTGTCTCGACTCCCTGCGTCACCGCATGCAATAATGTTTTGCTCCCTTCCTGGACCGTCCGTGCCGCCAACGCCTGCACCAGCTTCAGAATCCACGGCACCTTCTCTCTCGTCAGGAGATCTGACTTGCAGAACCCAGGTGCCAGGCAGTTCACCACCACGAGTGGCTCTCCATGCTGATCGCGAGGCACTAATTGGGCCAGCTCCATAGTGATGAAGATATCCATCAGCTTGGTGACCCCGTACCGCTCCGTGGGACCTCCTGCAGCCTGGGCCCTCTTCCACCGCTCCTGGTTGTTCAGAACAGGAAAGATGCGATCCGCATTCCGGTCGGGGAATTTTACGGATTTGTGGTTATCGCTGGCGAGGATGGCCAGATGCGGTCGCGACGAGGGATGTTGCTCCCGCGTGCGCAGTAGCACCGGCAAGAGTTCCAGACTGAGCAGCGCCGTCGAGAGTACATTGACCTGGAGCTGTCTCTCCCACCCATCCGGGGTCACCGCCCATTCCAACGAGGCGACTCCTGCGTTCATGATGGCCATATCCAGACGGCCGCCATCCTGAATGACGTATTGTCGAACTCGAGCGGCGAAGGCTTGCACACTGGTGAATGAGGACAGATCCACGGGCCATACCAGCACTTTATTCTTGTCCGTGCAGCTGGTGCTCGATTCGATGTTGGTTTTCGCTACTTCGCCTTTGGCGAGAGATCGAACGCCGATAATCACGGTGGTGGCGCCCAGAGCGAGGGCATGTCGGGCGGCTTCCCGACCGAGACCAGTGTTGGCTCCTGTGATCAGGATGGTTTTTCCATTGATAGCAGAAGAGGGAGGGAGGGTTAACTTTGTGAAAAGGAGGCCGTATAATCCGCTCATAATGATGATGATCCTGAGGATGGATCGAAATCGTTGCTGTGTGGATTTAGTACGCGCTATCAGTATCGTTTATACTTTGGATCTGCGAAGCTGAAGTGGTCAGAGACGGAGCAATGTCTCGCCGATGTGTATAAAGGACGGGCTAATGCCGGTAAGCCTGAGAATGAGCATACTAGCTCACCGTATAGACCAGGGTGATGAAATACCAGTATTTACCTTTGTCTTGAAGCCGCCGATATACGACGCCCAGATAGGGTTGTAACGAATTGTTGGTATTCGCTACGTCATATAGATTATTATGTAAATACTTAATTGATCGATATTACTCCGGAGTAAGTTGTCAGCTGAGATAATAATAATGATTATGCCACGTCAATTCCGTCCCTACAATACAAGAATAGATTTGGTGAACAAATCCTCTTATATCCGGACCAGGTCTTACCCCCGCTAACTCCGGCCGTGGACCAGTCTCTATTGTTTCTCCCTCTTTGTTGCTGTCGATGCGGATGAAAATTCTATCCGTAGGCAGACCGACCTATTTTCCACGTGTCTGACGTGACACAAAGCCAGGAAAAGACATGGCTCGGGGGTGTTTGGCAGGGATGGCACGCGATTCCTCCCATCCGGGCGGAGGTGGTACCCTCCTGCACTAGTATATAAGCCATCCTGCACGGAAGATAGAGCAATGTTCATCCATTTTTGTTACGAGAAACCTTAAGTGGGATTGCTAGCACTGCCTACATACTGCCTGCTTCAGCCCAGCCATGTCCACCACGACTGTGATCACTGCCCCCGCGGTGGAGCTGCAACCCGGCAGTGAAACGCCGCCAACCGATGCTTCCGAAAAGGAGCACGGCTCCTCAGAGGCTACTCACCAGTACGAGAGTCCTCAGGGCCCGCTGCGAGATGTTCATGGCGTTGCTTGGGTCCTTGTTGGTAAGTACATCCATTGAAAAACAAGATGAACTAGACAGACAGAGAGACACAAAAAATATCAAGACTGGAAGAAAGATGCTAAGATCGGATAGTGATGTCGATTTTCTCCTGTGTCTTCCTCTTTGCACTGGACAATACGATTGTGGCAGATGTCCAGCCGGCCATTATCAATGAATTCCACAACTTAGAAATGCTGCCATGGCTCTCAGTAGCCTTCATGCTGGGAGCAGCTAGTACCCTGCTGGTTTGGTAACAACGACATTGGATACACGGGGACTTCCGGCTAACCCCTCCTAGGAGCAAGGGATATGGACAATTTAACTGTAAATGGCTCTATATTATTACGACGGCCATCTTTGAGGTGGGATCGGCCGTGTGTGGCGCCGCCCCGAACATGAATAGCCTCATTGTGGGACGTGCAATCTGTGGCTTTGGAGGCGCAGGCATGTACTTGGGTGTGATGACCATCCTCTCCATGTTGACAACTCCCACGGAACGACCCATGTATCTAGGCATGACGGGGCTGGTGTGGGGTACAGGCACAGTGTAAGCATATCCATTCTATCACTAACGATCCCCTGTTCTGTGCTGACGGTGGTCCAGTCTGGGACCCATTATTGGTGGAGCGTTTACAGATAGCGCTGCCACATGGCGGTGGGCTTTCTATATTAATCTCTGTATTGGAGGCCTTTTTGCCCCTGTCTTTTTCTTTATCATACCCAGCGTTGACCCCCGTTCGGGGGTTCCCATCAAGGCGCGGCTGGCAGAAATTGACTGGCTCGGCCCGATTCTCTTTATTGGTGCCTACGTCTCGGGCATCATGGCGATTGCGTTTGGTGGTGCCCCCTATCCCTGGAATGACAGCCGCATTATCGGCATGTTCGTCTGCTCTGGGGTGCTTTTTATTCCCTTCTTCCTCCAGCAAGCGTCCATGCTGTTTACTACCTATAGTGGTCGGATCTTCCCCTTGCAATACCTCAAAAATAAGGAAATGATTCTGTTATTTATCGAGACCGCCGCGGCCGGCACTTCTTCTTTTGTCCCTATATACTTCATCCCCTTGTACTTCCAGTTTGTCCAAGGAGACGGTGCCCTCCAAGCCGGGGTGCGCCTTCTTCCGTTTATTGTTCCCATGGTGGTGTTCAATCTGGTGAATGGGATAGCCATGAGTGCGTTGGGGTACTATATGCCATGGTATCTTCTTGGCGGGGCCCTGGTTCTGGTGGGCGTCGTCCTACTGAAGATCACCCAGCTGTCCACTAATGTGGCCCAGATCTACGGTGCTCTAGTGGTGGGTGGGATTGGGACTGGGGTCTTCTCGCAGGCTGGGTTCTCCGTGGCCCAATTTCTGGTCCCGGTGGAGGAAATTCCCATGGCCGTCGGCTTTATGGCCTGTGCCCAGGTTGGGGGATCTGCGATCGCCCTCTCGATCGCCAACACGGTGTTTTTAAATCGAGCAACTGTCCAGATCCGGGATCTCCTTCCGCAGGAGTCCTTGGAAAGTGTGCAGGGCATGATCTCAGGCGCGAATTCGGCCCTCCTGAACTCGTTAGATAAAGATTTGAGAACCGACGTTCTCAGTGCGATTGTGAACTCGATCACAGATGCCTTGGTGTTGGATCTGACGGCCGGATGTATTGCGGTTTTCCTGCCGGTGTTTCTACGACGGACCAAGATGAGCCATACCTCAGGTGCTATAGGGGGTATGTAGATTCGGTATTGGCATAGCCATCGGACCGATTCCGTCCTGTGAGAATGAGATGAGCCGAGATGATTCGTTCTATATCAGAGCAGCAGCCGCGTGATGAGAAACCTCGGCAGCCACGCAGGCAGTCCGATCATAGTATGTAAGAATGCAGTCTGACCCTCAATGTATGGTGAGATATGCACCTTGTCAGAGGATATCTGGGCAAAATGCTTTCGGCCATGATGGGGCAGTTTGAACGCCTGAATTTCTCGTGGAGACTGAATCAAAAGGTCCAAGATGTTTCACTGCATTAGAAGCAGTGCTTGGCCAGGTGCAGACGCTCTGAAATTATTAGCGATGATAGAAATGATAAGCCATATTTCCCTGGATTCGGTTATTGCAGTTATCCTACGGTCTGGCCCCCAATATGGAGCCCTGTCGGGCTCTCAGCCGATGGTGGTCAGACAAAAGTGGGGATGGAGGTGACAGGCGGTGATGGGGGTGTCATGTCGAGCTCAACACCAGAGCCGCTAGTTCAGAAATTCTACCGATGTAGACCGGAAGATGAGTCTAGCTTGATACCTAGGCCAAAGTATCACTTGACTTGCTTATGAAGACTGGATGTGAGAGTGCCTGATGACGAGTAGTTGGTGACCACTTTCCATGCTGAACTGATGGCGCATTCTCAAATTGATGGACGAAACTGATTAAAGGAACGGATAACGAGTACATGAAGATGAAAAGGTGCGTGTGGGTAAGAAGAAGGGCATGGGAGGTGGAGGGGACAGGGGTCTGACATCCCTAGAAAGGGCCTCTGGCCTCAGGCAATCAGATACCCCTGACACAGGACAGGACAGCCTGTAACAACAGGTTCTAGGATACAGACTGTTAGTCCACTATTAGTCTGACCGACATGAGTACCATGCGTCATAATAGCAGGACTGGTTGGATCGAGCTAACTTGTTAAATGCTGCGATACATGGAGTAGATATATAGTGAGAAACAGAACGGTTATCAGATTAAACTGGAAGGTCCATATACTGAGCAAATCTTATAAAACATAACAAAAGAACTCTCAATATCAGCATACGTCCACACTACATCCACGCTGTATCAAATCCTACCGCTTCCACAATTTGCACAGCATCAGCTAGAATGCATCTCTTCCAGTACCTAGTAAATTAATAGCGGCTTAGTGCACCTTTCCCTTCTATACGGTATAATCAGTATCTCTCCCCTAAATTGGGTGTGGAAAACACTTACCCCGAGGAATAATGAAGCCAGAAGAATAAGTGCAGAGCCTGCAATGGCAGGCAGGTAGACCATGTCCAAAGCCTTGAGGATTGCATGGGTGACCTGAGCCTGTTGCTCTGTTGTTAGGTTGTCCGAAAATGTGCTCCCCCCCGTCCCCGACAGGTACGTGCTGATACTTTCCACCATATCTGGCGGCACCACCTCGGTAATGTACTGCTGGCCCATATTCTGATAAATAATACCCGCGACGGAGATAAAAAACACAATTCCAAGTCCCTGACCCACGCTGAGAATGCCAATTGCATCAGGGCCAAGGTACCCTGTATTTCATGCGTGGGATTTGGTCCTGGGATTTGCATCCATGTTCCTCCTCTCCACAGTCGAGTATGCACGTGCAGTTGGCCTCGGGGGGAATCGACTGCGCACCCTTCTCCTGCTTTTTCTCGCGCCGCTCGTTGGTCCCGGGACCGTATTGGTTGGGATTAATTGGGCGCGTGATGAGGTACTCTGGGATGTGAAGAGGGATTGATATGATTAGGATTGAAAATGGAATTTGGAACTGAAATTGGGGATGAGGATGATAGGGTTTGTTCTTGGACAGATATTGATACATAAGGTGCTGACAACTCTTTTGTTGGTTATGCCTTTTTCTTTTTTCCTCCTTTCCCGTCCTCTTTTTTTTTTTTAACAGGTGCCTATCATACTTGATTGGAACATCGGGTTATCCCTCTATCCCTCAGCTCCTGGCCCTGGTCAGCTTTGTCTTAGCATCTGTATGTAAGTGTCAAATAATATGGCCGTGGGTGGACCAGAATCATGTGACGAGATAGGGTAAAACCCCCCCCCCCTTTTCGCGGGGAGCACAACAAAATAATCAGGAAGAATAACCAAGAAGAGAAGAATCAAGAAGAGCCCATCCAGCTCAAATCATTCAAATAAGACCTTTTTACCAATCGTACTCTATTTCCTCTTCGGGACTAGCCATATATCTGACAAAAATTAGTCTATCGGTGTGGGCACGGATGATATTCCGCACCGCCAAGCCGGGCGGATTATAGTGTTTCCGTAACAGAATTATTGGAAGGAACCGCCGCGTGCCTGATTCCTGGTGGTCACTGTACCGCTCCATCTTTCCAAGCGTCAAACTTTCGGCTTCACCTACGGTCTTCAACGTCTCGAGCGTCCGAATGAAATTGACTAATTCTTCCCCTGAGTCACGTCTTTTACAGTCAGGGACCAAATCCACGTAAAATATAGATCAATAATTTACCACAAGGAACGTCCCTATATGTATTCAATCAAGCAAAAGACAATCTATTCGCATATTAATATTTAGATAATTTGGTTAACATGATCTTACAGAATTATAAGAGACATAATACGGAATAAATGAATGCCCCCTTGCGAAATAAACAGGGCTGTTGGACCTGCCGTGTGCGAAGGAAGAAATGTGATGGTACTCGCCCTATTTGCTCGGCATGCGAAATGCTTTCAATCACTTGCTACGGATACGGTCCGAAACCGGACTGGATTGACCATGCTGAAAAAGAGAAAGCAATGGTGGACAGGTTCAAACAGACTGTGAAGCAGACGTCGAGAAGGAAAACTGCCCCTAAGCTTCTAAATAATCTAGCTAAGTTGACCAAAATAGCGCCTAGAAATTTAAATGGGATCTCTTATTCTTCAAGCCCAGGATCGAATATCGATCAGCATGGTTCTGGGCCCTCATCCGGTCATAGCCCATCTGCAGATCAAGAAGCCAGCATGCCACGAGGCGAGTCATCAGCTGTAAGTTACTTGGGATCGGAAAAAAGACAGATTATGATGTATTCTACTACTAGGAACAGGCATCCGAAAATCTGAATGACGACATGGTCCTATTCCCTATTTCGGCAGATGAGTCTGCCTCTTTGATGCACTATCTGGACAATGTCTTTCCACTACAGTATCCCATGTACAGACCTAGCACTCTGATGGGAGGAAGGGGCTGGCTATTAGCCCTTTTACTTCGAATGAAGCCTCTCTATCATGCGACACTGGCGGTCAGTTTATACCACCGCAGAAAAATTAACATTACAGACATTGTTCATCATCCGTGTCGAGTGGCTGTATTGGTTGAGCAAGAGAAGCATCTTGAAATTTGTCTCACCGAATTTCAAAAGGTGTTGAGATCAGCCAATAAATGTCTTAAGAATATATCCTGCGCAAAACTCGGGTATCGCATTATTGCGTTGGTCGTTCAATTGATATTCTTCGAGGTATGTTTATCCAGATTTTATCTAAAAAGGACTGTCTCCTAGGTTTCTGTATTGACAATTTCCAACCGTGCAAAGTTCTTTACAGGCCAGGGCAGTGAATGGAAAATTCATCTCCGTGCAGCAACAAATGCGTATGAACGACGCTTTCGAGATGGACTAGTCGATTTTGGTCTCGACCCAAGGTCAAAGACTATCATGTGTGGCAGTCGACTTCTCTCTGAAGACGATGGCGCGGAGGTCATGGAAGAAGTTATGATTTTTAAGTTCTTTACCGGGACAATAATATGGCTCGATATCATATCTTCCATCACTGCCGGAACAGCACCACTTTTAATGGTTTACCATCTCCGGGATATTGCTTCGAATTCATCTCAGATTAGGCTTGACGAAATTATGGGCTGCAAAAACCGGATAATGTTACAGATTGCTCACATCGCTGCGCTACATGAACACAAGACCAAAGTTCAGCAAGAAGGCCACTTGGTAAATACGGGGCTTGAAGAAGCTGTTAGTGACATCAGAAGGGAGATTCAGTCTGCTTTTACCCAGGCAGCCTCAGAGGGGTTCAGCTTTCCAGACAGCAGCAATACTGGTATGACATCAAATTCGACGTTGGCGTTAGATTCGTGTACACTGGTCACACACATGTTTTCTCGCATGGCGTCGATTTACCTCCACCTGGTTGCATACGGCTTTCAAAAGCTGGAGTTACTGGACACAGATATTTGTACAGCTATGGGAATGCTTTATACGCAGGTCCCTTCCCATCTTCTCCGATCGATGGTCTGCCCACTATATGTGATTGGGTCTGTTGCAAGACAAGAAGAGGAGCGCGTATTTTTCCGAAATGTCTTCTCCTCGCCGCCATTGCAGGATCCCCTGTTTGAGCATCGGGCGAAAATCTTACCTGCTTTAGAGGAAATCTGGAGAAGAAGACAGTACACGAATGGGTTGACATGGGGGGATAGTTTGGAATTAGTCCCCAATCTCCTGCTCCTCTGAGCACGCTGCTGGTTCCGATATTTTACAATCTTATTTTGGTGTTCCCCTGGTCAAAGTTGTGGTTCATGGCATGATTGGCCATGCAACTGTAGAGGTTAAATTAAGGGATCCATGGAAGACAAATCCAACTCTGATTATTACAGGCTCACAAATTTCGCACAGCAGGAAAAACAGGGATTATGACGTCAGTTTCTTGCTGAGCGCGCTGCACATTCTGATTGGTTCCTGTCGGCGGTACTTGACGGGTGCTGATTGGACGGTGTCTGCGCTTCACTTGGTGATTGGCTAACGCTGGTAATAAGTGGGGCAATACCAAGAAGTAAAGAATGATAAATAATGGCGAGATGGAAAAATAATGAGATGCAGCAGCTATCAAGCAGCATGCTCAGGTTCGGATTTGTAATATTGTACAAATGCAAACTCAAACTCACCATGCCGAGAGGTTTCGAAAGGGTTCTAATCACGATCTTGCGGGACATGCTACTTGATTATTTAAAACCGCTACATCGTCTGTTCTTGCTCAAATAATTTAATTATCAATTACTTTCAAATACATTCATTGCACTGCAGAACAGAGATGCAGACTATAGTCATCCTCGGAGGCTCTTTTGCTGGGGTGGGCACAGCACATCGCATCTTAAAGCAAACCTCCAAGACGCGGCCGTCCGTTAAGATTGTCATCGTGTCACCCAATACTCATATGTACTGGAATATTGCTGCTCCCCGAGCCATGCTGCCGGGGCAGTTCACCGACGAAAAGATTTTCCAGCCGATTGCCGCTGGATTCAAGCAATATTCGGCCAATCAATTCGAATTCATCTCTGGCTCTGCCCGCAGCCTCGACCCTGTCGCCCGAAAAGTGGAGGTTTCTACGGGTCCTAGGGAGCAGGAAACAGTGATAATTGATTACGACTTTCTCATTATTGGGACTGGTTCTCGAAACAAGGCGGATGATGACGATGTGAACATACCATTCAAAGCGCTGGGTTCAACCGATGCAACAAAGAATGCTCTACATATCCTACAAGCGGTAGTGAAAAAGTCAAAGAGAATCGTTATTGTCGGTGCTGGTCCGACTGGTATTGAGACTGCTGGCGAACTGGCTTTTGAGTATGGAAAGGAGAAGGAGATTATTCTAGTTGTTTCCCCTTTCTTCGTGTTACTGAATATCTTGCTGACTATGAATAGATTGCAAGTGGGCAGACAGTCCTTGAAGGAGCCATACCCAGTGTGTCAAAAACAGCGCTAGGTATGCTTCAGAAACTAAACGTTGATATCAGGCTACGAACAAAGGTTACCAGCTCAACTCGCACGACACGAGGCGGTGTGGATCAAGTCGAGCTCAGCCTTTCTGATGGGACTGAGTTAACTGCTGATATTTGCATACCGACGTTCGGTGTACTACCCAACTCGTCATATATTCCTAGCAAATACCTCGACGCAAACGGGTTCGTCAAAGTGGATGAATATTTCCAAGTTAAGGGCCTAGAGAATCAGCATGTGTGGGCCATCGGTGATGTTTCCAATCTCGAACCACCGCAGGCCCTTTTTGTTGATAAGCAGTCCGCTCATCTGGCGAAGAATATAGTCTTGATCTTGAGCAATAAGGCCCCAATCCCATATAAAGAGGCTACACGTGGTAAGATTATCTCTCCAGTTGATTAGAGATTGCAACTTCTCGAGCTCTAATATACTTATTCTTCTTGCAGTCATCGGTCTGCAGATTGGCAGAAATGCTGGAACTGGGCATTTTGGAAGTGTAAGACTGCCGAGTTTCTTAGTCGCCTTTCTAAGAAAGAATCTGCTTGTGGAGAATCTAGGGCCACTTGTCAATGGTTCTGCATTTTAATCGCCTTTTTTGTTTTCTCTCTCTCTCTATATATATTTCTTGTCGTAGCAGTCATCTGATAATACATACATATATACGTCTATATATAACCTTTTGTAAAGGCTACATAGAGCCCATTTGCCTCTCGGGCTATTGACCCCGTTGACCCTATTGTTCCTATTGTCCCTATTGTCCCTACGGGCCATGTTTGTCCCATTGGCCACAACACGTGGCTTTCCTCCCTTTTCCTCCTCCTCTCCTTCTTCAACGATTCCTTATTGTACATAGCCTGTTATATACGTTCTACGGGTTCAGTCCCTGAGACCTTTATTCCGTCCATTATCTATCGAAAGACAAGCGAAATATAGCAAGAAAAGGAGAGAAAATTAGAAAAATATACGCAGAGAAAGGAGGATGGATAAAGATAAAGTCCCAATTATCATTAGTCTTGGCCTACCCAGTAACACTACGCCACTGAACGCTAGAGCTTACATCTTCTCGCATACTATGACATTATGAAACGACCGATAGTTTAGAAGCACCGGCTTCCTGATTTGCGGTAGCTCAGGCAACGGTGATGCAAAGTTATCGAACGTGGACCTACTTGCGAAAAAGCATCAAATGGATCTCGATTGTGTCACGAATATCTAAATGATAACCCTGCGGGCATCACTTCCACATAGGAAAGGCCACGAGAGTAGCAATACAAGACTTACTTCCTGCTAATGCAGGACATTGTCTGGGGTTTCTTGATAATTTTGGTTGCATGTAGTTGTGTGTATTAGCATCATAGAACTAGGCGAATTTAAGGCTGAAAAAATACTGGAAGAAGGCTAACAATGATCAAGTAGACTATGTGAGTAAGATCTATTCGCTCCTCTGTAGATACCTAAAATGTAATATTAAACTATATGGAGTTGAAATCGTTGAAATTATTAGTTAGAGCATGATAGGATTATCTTCATTCCAGAGGCCTCCTGTATGAATATGGTTAAAGCTTCCCCTACATTTTAAATGGTTAAATATAATACACGGCTTCACGGATATAATTCACTACCAGTAGTGCCGAGAAACTGCATACGCCCTAAGGTGCATATAGTTCTGATTTTCATTAATTAATCCGGATCTTTCCCACCCCAATAAAAAACCATGTCCAATAGTGTTCTAGAACAGGTAGTCATAGTAGTTTTTCTATTTGCTATGTGTTGTAGGTAGCGGCTAATCCTATTAACCTAGATCTGGTAGATCCAGTATTCTCATTAATACGAGGCCGATTTGTGTATGAGCCAATTGCGCAAGTGCCAGTACATTATTCGACCATACAAGTTTGATTTTAATTTAAGATTCCACTCTAGCGAGTACCCTGGCCAACTAGTTGGAAGTTGATGATGCTGAGAGGTAATTCTCATGACAGGACTATTTAACACAGATAATTAATCCGAAATTGTGATCTACCAGGTGGTCGTCTTTCACCGTCTGCAGCGCCTCAGTAAGTGCATAATCATGCATGATCGCGTGTTTGTGGTCGATAATGCTGTTCACACTTATTCCCCTCTATGTGCGATGGGTGTGAGCGCAGGGATCCAGTAAGTGCTTCTGGCCGGCAGTGTGTTCAGTTTTGGTCTGCTAGAAAAACAGAAGATTCTTATAGTCTCGGATAGAAGCTAGACGGGGTAATTAAGGGCCAGCTCAACCACGAGATCTTGTGAACCTATGAAACTGAGCAGCAACACTTAACGGAGTCCTGCTGGGGCCAGAAGCCGAGGCCTTGAAGTACCAGCCCTCAATGTCTATCTAGCGGGCCGTAGCATTCGCTTCACCACTCCATGTTAACTTGTAAATTAACCCAGATACTTGGGGCACTGGTGCCGGGAGAATGTCTTCCAGATATTATCGTGTTTAACTACACGACTGTTAGATCCAGTAGCACACACCTCTGGGATCAAGTCTAATGGGGGATGGTCTGTTATTTTCTGAGCTGGGGACATCTCTCGGCCTTCCCAGATGGGGCTTAATCAGTTTCTGTCGAGGCATATCCTAGAGGTAAGAGATGATCTTGGAAAATCGGCCTCAGTTTTCGATCCCTTTCTAATTCACTGTAGTGAATGGCCCAGTGTTGAGTTTGCTGACTTTCCACGCCTCTCCTTTCCCACGGGCGAAACCACCGGTTGAGACTACAGGAGAATATATGTTCTCAAAAAAGCACTGTATGATGAGCTTCAGATCAGCCGAACAGAGGGAGGGCTTGCCATTGTGCGACCTGACAAACATATCGCATGGACCGGTAACTTGAAAGATGTGGATGTCCCTCAACATTATTTCAAGCAGCTTTGTCGACAAGAACCCGAGTATTAGAACGATTTTGCCTTAATTAAATAGCTGTCCTATACATCGCAAGGCTCTTAGTACATCGCAGCGAAGTAAATGCATCAACAACTGCTTTCCACTAGGACATGAGAGTAGTGACGACTACAAATCTGCTCGGGGCCCACAGAATACAAACACGTACGTATCTCACGGATCCACTTATTTATGATACTAATAGTTGTTAGATGGTTCATAAACTGAAAGGCAAAGTAACCAGCCCACAACTCAGGCAAGGCACTGGACAAAGTCCAATCCAACAGGAGTAAGCATAGTATGCTGCTGAAACCTAGCGCACGCCCTTGCCTAACGTAGGATAGCATTCCTTACTGGACCCCTATCCCTCTGGTGGATCACCGCTGATTGATCAGAGGAGAATCTGGCTGTAAATACTTACTCAGCTTCAGATTACAGCGTAAATTGATTACGCACTTCAAGCTGGAGGTCCATCTATATATACATATCTTTCTCCCATCCCAACGGCAAGGTGTTCCATGGTTCTCATAGTTTATAGCGCATACACTTCTACATCGCTCGAGTGTGAAGGGCTTTAGGCAACATGTTGTTTTCACAGAGTTTATGGCTCCTTGCTGCCCTGAATCCCAACCCTGAGGGACCTGGGGAAGAGAGACGGTCCGGGAGGAGGGAATGCACCCCTGATGTCCGGCCAATTCGACGAGAATGGTTTGTATAAGGCGTCTTCCGTTAAAAAACATAATATGCCTCCCTATGCTTACAGTACGAAAGGGGCTCTCTTTCAACTGACGAGAGGCTCGATTACATTAATGCCATGAAATGTATGCAAAGTAAGCCGCCAACCTTGCCCCAGGACAAATATCCCGGTGTTCGTCACCGTATGGACGATTTCACTGCGTAAGTACACATTCACGGTAGGCTGCTTCAGGCTAACTTCCTAGAACCCATGTTAACTACACCCTCTCGACTCACATCAGTGGCATTTTTTTCGCTTGGCATCGACACTTTGTCTGGTTGTGGGAAAAAGCGCTGCGTGCAGAGTGCGGATACAAGGGACACCAACCGTATGAGCTATTTCTACTACCGGCGTCATTGAAAATATCCGAAATTCTAACTGCACCAGGTACTGGAACTGGGCCCTTTCCGCCAACAATCTATCCGCCAGTCCCATTTTTGACGGATCCCCTACTTCACTATCTGGAAACGGTGACCCAATCAAGCAAGACCCCTTGCTTCGACTGCAACCCACCAATATCAGCATCCCGACTGGCTCCGGTGGTGGATGTGTGACTAACGGCCCTTTTGCTAATATGACCATCAACCTGCCAGACTTACCCGTGGCAGGGGACGACAAACTCCCCCCAAATGCCTTTGATTACAACCCCCACTGTTTTACGCGGGACCTGAACTCTTACGTGTCCAGAACATTTACCGGCCAGGCAGATGTGGACCGGTTGCTGAATTCACCAACCATTGCCCATTTGCATGCCAACATGGACTTCAGTGCCTGGCCCGAGCTGAGAGATGCGCGAATTATGGGTCCCCACGCTGCGGCGCACCTATCCCTTGGGATGACCATGTACAACTTGTGGACGGCACCACAGGACCCGTCATTCATGCTCCACCATGCCCAGGTCGATCGTGTCTGGTCCCTGTGGCAGGCTCGAGATCTGGAGAGTCGCCGGTGGGCCATGAACGGCACGAGCACCATGAACAACAAACCGACGACTCCGGAGGTCACCTTGGACACAGAATTGGCCTGGGGGACGCTCAGCGAGAACAAGACCATGCGGGAACTGATGAGTACCGAGGCCTATCATCTCTGCTACGAATACGGTGACTGAGTGTGAAAGCTCCACTTTCTCTGCAATCCCTGGCGCTACGCTAGGAGACTAGCCTGCCTTTTGGTGATCATCCTAGCAGCCTAGCGCCCTGTAGGTACTGGTCAAGCAAGAGATTAGCTGACTCAACCAAGCAATCTTCTCCAGACCGGTTCTTTACTCTTCCTGGCCTGCATACCATTAAATTTCTGAATATTACTATACAGCTGCTTATAAAAGTTATACAATTAATTACCGTAGTGCAGTTCAGGTGAAGGGATATGCAGGGAGATATAGATTAAACACCAGGAATCACAGTATCTCAACCATCTGAGTCTCTTGTATTCCTATATAAGGTGCTCTACCTCTTCGGTACTCAACTCTCTAAAGTATCCGGGGTAGAATGGAATCCTCAAGTGGAACCCCGCACCGCCAAGCGGGGTGGATTATAGTCTTGTCATAACGATATTCATATAATTGTAGCTGCAGTGGACGTTAGTCTCTGTTAATACGTTTCTAAATATATGGGTTTTTTTGTGAGTGACTATGCGTACGCTGACTACTATCGTTTCTACGGAAACTTGTGGTCTTGCTCTTTCCGTTTTCGGCCCGACTTAGCGCCGCTTTTTGCTCACTGATCGATCCGACAGCGTGATTAAGAAGATGTGATAGATTTAAAGTGGATAGTTTTATTGGGTTGTCTTCATGGCCACTAGGCTTCCGGCTCCGCTTACTGAGGGGTTTTTCCCTCTTGCAACTGCCTTATGGGAGTCAATTGCTCGCCTCTGCAAGTAGTCGTCATCTCTCACGCTGTCAAGTCTCAGTTTTCCCTCCTGCCTTCCCTCTGTATATAGATTATAGAGCCACTTCAATATACAGACATTTTGCCTCCCCTATGGGGAGCGTGGACGGGGCCCTCTCTGACACTACGGACTAACTCGCTTACACCAAATAGAGCAACGATAGGAGACCCAGTAGCGAAACCATACACACACTGTCCCTCTTGACTGCGAGAGGTCACCAATGAAAAGGGCTGTTTTGTATAGAAATAAAAATTCGTCACTTAACTATGGATTATGTTATAGTAGTGGCATTGCTTGATAAGTTTAATTTTCAACCATGGATAAATTTAGAGTCAAAGTGGCGTGTCGCTTCGTAGCTACAGTTTCTATACTATATCAGTAGTATGTGCAGTGCAACCTTTGATAGAGTGCAAGAGACTCGGTTTGTTGAGATACTGTGATTCCTGGTGTTTCCAACGATAACATCTACTTCCTAGTTCAGATAAGGGTTGGCTTGTAGCTGATCTATAGCACCCTGCGCATCACTTCCCTTGAATTCTACAACATAGTCTAATTCTACCCCTCCAACTTGTTTACATCCGTTTTGTTATGAATATGGGATCGGCCCGAAGGATTACCCAAACGATCGGCGAAGTCCTCGCTTATATATGTCTTCCCACAGACGAAATTCCTGTATACTAACTAAGTTCGCTCATCAAATTCAATGGCTTAGTTCACTCTATTCAATGCCAATTCCTCTGACCTACTCTAGATTCACAACACGTTTGAATGAGGTTTTTGGGATATGCAATATTCTCCATGCATTTCTCCTCGCTTGGTTATGGGCAAGTGTATAGGTTGAATTTAACCCATTCTAGATTTATTATGTTCCCATGTCTCCCACGGAAAGACCTGCGGATGCTATCCTTCCGCCGAACTCGACTCTTGACGGGGTTCAGAAATATGTCATTGCCGTGTTTGCTGCCATTGCCTGATACAACGCTATTGAGTTAGTCATACTTTGTCTAATTATCTTTAAGCGACACCGGAGCACCTCTTTTGGGGCTTGCTAATCGCCTCCTCTAGCTCCATTCCACAAGCCCTAGGTTTTATCTTCTTTCTCTTCACTCCGGGCATTTCCCCTTATATCGCTGTTACTTTGATCGTCCTGAACTGTATTGCATGATAACTAGCCATTCATTTGTGCTATGGCCGCGACTGCATCTTGTCGTGCAGGAGTCAAAGCTGCTTCATGCCATCCTGATCATGATTGTCATGGATTCTGTCATTTCCATATTCCCAAATACTATATTATATAGGTTTCTGTTATTCTGACCATCTCATCTGAGCCGTTTCGCCGCGGGTATAACATCATGGAACGCATCCAGGCCGTGGGTCTAGCGGTCCAGGAATCAACTATTTCATGCATCTATGTGTCGGAAACCACAAAAATATTATGTCTCCGGCTCGACGATTTCATTGTCGTATCCTTCAACTACTCTTTTTCTCTTTCTTTCCTTCTTCAACGATTCCTTTTTGTAGGTAGCCTATCCTATAAGTTTTACCGGCTCAGCCCCTGACGTAGTGCCTGGTGCAGACCAAGTGCCCAAACAAGCGCCCCCACGGTGCAGTAACTGCCATATTTTAGGCTGTATATGTTTAGGATATCCCAGCCAGGGAAATAGTTAATAAATGCCTTTATTATATGATTAAAGGCTTTAACTTTAGGTCCGGATTAAAAATAGTTAAATGCGGTTTATGGCTAATGAAGTTTAGTCTCCCCCAAGGACTTCATGCAGATTGAGGTCTTTCCTTTCGATCCCCACTTGAACCGCTAGTTCTTGATTTCTTGAGCTGCTGAGGCCCTTGTCAGTTATCTGACTTGGGGTTGGATACCTGGAGTCCTCAAGGAATCAATTATTGGAGAAAATATGCAAGGCACGGAAGAATACAAATTGTGACCCGAATGCCCAAAAGCTGAAGCATCGGCGGAAACCATATACTCTGCCAGTCTCCCTAATCCGTATACCTAAACATACATTGGCACCGCACATGGAGTAGGAATGATTAGCACTCTGACAAAGGTTGTGATGCTCATTTAGTTTGGGAAAAAAACAAAAAACAAAAATCTTCTGGCACATCTGCAGTCCTATCCTGAGGCGTAAGTGGTAGGGTCGGTTAGAAAACATGAAAGATGTAGTAATGTAGATATTTGACTATATTTCAGGTTGAGACTGGTGATGTTCCGTTTATATCGAGCCCAAAGCAGTGCGCAGAAGTTGCTAAATTTCTGGTTGTGGGATGCTAAAGATACTTAGCATGTCCACTTTCCCACGGGTGCTCTTTCTCAAACGTGCGTACAAGCTCTTCATGTGTCGCACTACGCGGTTTAAGGCTGAAGTTAAATGGAACTGGGTGGCTAACTATACCAGGCCGAGTTTCCCATCGAACAGGCACTTTTTGGCCATCTTTAATTTGGTGGGAGATATTAAAAACAGCCAAGAAGTTAGCAATTACAAGATAGAGGCTCGAGTCTGCTAGAATACGACCTGGGCAAATGCGGCGCCCAAAGCCGAAGACGAAGGCTTCCGGGTTGGTCTCAGGGGTGTAATTCTCACGGGCCAGGAAGCGTTCCGGTTTGAAGACCATTGGATCGTGATATAGATCCGGGTCGTGCGTGAAGCTCCTGCGCATGTTAGAGATTATTTCGTAGAGGCATGTTGAGATATACCAAACAATTGGTAATACCTGTGCTCCCTTTGGGATAAAGTAACCTTCACATATGTCATCCTCAGTGACCTGGTGCGGGAAACCAATCGCTCCAACTGGGTGCCAGCGGAGGATCTCCTTGACCAATGCATTAATATAGGGGAGTTTATCCCGATCTTCGAACCGAGGCAGTCGATGGGTTCCAACTACGCGATCAATTTCCTCCTGGGCCTTCTCTTGAGCCTCAGGATACAGAATCATGGCAAGAAATAAATATGACATCGTGGATAATGTCTGCATGGTTGTTAGTACCTGTTTGTTATTTATTTCTCTACACACTCATACTGTTTCAGCTCCCCCAGCATACAGCCCCGCGGCACTCCATTTGATAACAGACTCCTCCTCTGATCCAGGCTCGACATGTCCTGATCTTAGTAGATTAGAGGTAAAGGAAGGCTCATAGTTCATTTCATTCATCTGTCGTTTCACAAACTTATATGGCTTGTTTAAAAAGGCGGTTAATGACTCTCTCCAGACCTTTGCAGTTTTCTTGAACTCGGCACCAGGAAACCAGGCGGGAAGATATTTCACTACCGTTGATAAGCTCGATGTTAAAGAACACAGCTTGGGTTCCTTACATATTGGTATAACATCCACTAACCAAGCACCTGGTAGTGTGGTAAGAGAGAACTGCTCTAGAGTGGTATCCGCAAGGTCCACCAAAGGATCATCTTCATGTGGTTCAATAATATAACCGTAGCCTAACCTTAGTATAAGGCCAGCAGCCTGCCTATTATTATTTAGAACCTATAGTTTAAGTTGCTTGTTGTGTTTCAACTTACTTGCGGAAATGATGGAGAAGACCATCTGGGTCTTTCAGTGCGCGAAGCAAGAACCGCCCGACTTCCACATTCTGAATATTATTGAATCTCCCAACTGCTGCTTTGGAGCCGATCTCGCGGCTGATTGCTTTGCGCTGGGCGCGAAAGGCGTCATTGTGGGGTAAGAATAAAAGGAAGGATTTCCATCCTACTCTGCACTGCTGGTGAGATTTGTATTGAAAAAATAAAAATAAAAATAGTAATAAAAAATAGAAACACTCACAGTTCCTTCGCAAACTCGAGATGTGGACGGGATGAGTACTTTGCAGAGCGCTTTCCTAGGAGTTCGACTGCTAGTCGGTGGCTGTTGAGGACAATAAATGTCTGGCTAAATATAGTAATAGAGCTGATGGGACCTACAGGAAGGCCGATTAGCTCATAACAGCTATTGAAAACGAACTAGGACCGTAGCTGGAATCTACCATACCGTAAAGATTCTTGAACTTGGCAAAATGCTCGTATGCCAGTGTGGGTGGTCTTGGAAGGTCAATGAGATTCCCAATAATAGGCCAGGGTTTGGGACCAGGTGGGAGCGGTGCAAGGGGCGGTTCGTGCCGCGACAGGAAGACCCGGAAGGTGTATACCGCCAGGAAAAAGACGATTAGGCTGCCGGGTACTGAGTAAATCATTTTGCTACAAGTGATTAGAGGCCTGACAGAAGGAAGGAAAACAACATTAAGAACAATGGAGTAGGGGGAAAGAGAAACCTGTACCAATATATAATCCGCGCTATAAGCGATATGAAACAGTTCTGAAAACCGGAGCGACAGGGATTGACCAGTGTATATTATAACAATCTAATATCGCTGGAGCCTTTAAGAAATGTTTCAAATATAAGCTTGAATACTTCTGTATTATGGTTTCCAGTGTTGTTGAAGACCTAAGTATTGCCATTCACCAAGTCCAATATGTAGTAGAATAGCTAGAGCCTTTGTGACGGGGATTTGTTTTCATAGGCCACTTGCAATTTCGGATTGTAGTCCCGGGTCTCCTGCTATTGTTCCGGATGTAACAGGCAGAAACGCAGTTTAATGAAACTTAGAAGTGGAAAGGTAGGTCATTTCGGAACCTACAGCCTATCTATCGTATTCAAGGGCACCCCCAACACAGGTTCTGCAGGCCAATTAACATGCGTAAGCTCGCATCATAAATTCCTATCTAGCCACGTAACACTGCTTCGTGGGAATTGAAGATACAGTACACGTAGACTTCCAAAATTCTGGAGCTCCGCTAGAATACTGTCGACTGCTCGTTATCCCGCTAAGCTGTACAAAGTTGGACAAAGTTGGACCGAATAATAACTCCCGGAAAGAGAGCCGGGCCGGACTAAATTCCTGGAATTTATATGGTCCTCTTGCTCACTGTCACAAGTTGCTTCAAGTTTGCCTGTAGAGGCGTGTCGTGAGGATCTAAAATTTGGAACGTATTACGAGCATGGCCAACTTCATACAGCCAGTATCATCTAGCCTTAAGGATGTGTGGGATATGTCTGAAGCGAGACTGTGTAATACTAGTCTAAGACATAAGTTCCGTCCAGTATTGGACATATGGGAGAGGTGTTGAATTTCTGGCCATGGAATCCTACTCTACCCTGCTAGCGTGGACCATTAGCGAAGGTAGGATTGCCGCATGTATTCCACCTTAGCTTCAGGGCAGAGTCTCAAAGTATCGGCCCGTCTGTGTGATACAGCAGTTAAGGTATCTTGCTTCAACCTGTGTCTTCATGGTTCTCAAGTGCATGAGAAAGGCTATAGTCTTGGTCTCGTTGATTTGGGGAGACTTTCTGTTGTCCATCGAACACCCGGGTCTTGCAAGGAACCAACTTCATAGGTACGGCTGTCATCCAACCATAATATATTCTGTTTTTAAATCGTCTACGCTTGGGCTACAAGAACATGGGCAAGAACAAGGCAGGAGGTGTTTAGCTTCTCATTACCTCATTTATTCCTGTGCATACAGTGTACAACTCAATTTAACTCCGCGGAGAATGTTTGAGGTATCTCATAGCCCTTGATTTACAACATAAATGCCAACATGTGATTTCTAACAATATAACTTGCACAGACTCTATCAAGCCGCATAAAAGGCACTCTGGAGGTTATGAAGACTCTAATGCGATCGGTAGCCGTCCATTTCGAAGACTCACTAGTAGCTGAGAAAGCAACAGGAAGAAACAAGCCAACGGAAGGACATTTGTCGTATTCCCAGCCCAGGACGAGGGCAGAAGGGTCTGGAAATTCGCCATCATATGACACGCAAGTCGTTTACAACCTCAACGGGATTCGAGGCTGTTCAAACCAGAAGGAAGCGACGATAGACGAAGTATTACAACATAGCTGCAAGGAGGCTGATTATGTCAATGACCTCGCAGCTCGGTGCCTGTCGGGAGAGCTAAGCACACGACAGTTGGAAGCTATAGCGAATAGCTGCACTCAAGCAGTCAAAGTTCGACGAGAAGTGCTGAAACGGAAGGTCTCTGTCGCAAAAGGACGAGAAGCAACAGATAACGACTTCCTCGACCATTGCCCCCTGACGGGATTTGAGTATGCCCACGCGGTGGGTGTATGCTGCGAAAATATGATTGGACATATTACCATTCCCGTGGGTATTGCCGGCCCGCTGTTGATCGATGGTATTGAAGTATTTCTTCCTATTGCAACTACAGAAGGGGCGCTTGTCGCAAGCATCTGTCGGGGATGCAAGGCCGCTAATCAAGCGGGCGGGGTGACTACGGAACTCATCGGCGATGCTATTACACGGTCAGCTTGCTTGAAATTTCCTAGCCTGGAAAAGGCCTATTCAGCAAAGACTTGGTTGGAGACCTCTGAGGGTCATACGAGGATGCGGACAGCTTTCCGCCAGACTAGCAAATATATTGTCCTCAAGGAGGTGCAGGTAAGCATTGTCGGTGAGCTTCTGTATCCCCGGTTCGTAGCCAGTACCGGAGATGCAATGGGGATGAATATGATATCCGTCGCCGTTGAAAAGGCGCTAGTTGCATTGCAAGATGCCGGATTCCGGGATATGACCATCCTTTCTTTGTCCGGAAACACATGTACCGATAAAAAACCCTCCGCAATGAATTGGGTCAGAGGTCGCGGCAAGCATGTCGTTGCGCAGGCTCGGATTCCTTCGCAGGTCATCCGAGATGTGCTTCGGACAACTCCAGCTACATTACTGGAACTTAACGTGGTGAAGAATCTGACTGGGAGCGCAGTGGCTGGCACCCTTGGGGGCTTCAATACCCATGCAAGCAATATAGTAAGCGGAGTGTTTCTGGCTACGGGTCAGGATGTGGCCCAGGTTGTGGAGAGCAGCAATTGCATCACCACTATGAGCGAGTACGTCTTGAGCCAGTAATCATTTCTCCATTCACAACGGATGTTGACATTTCCGGTCACAGGGTTGAGACCGACTTACTAGTCTCTGTCACGATGCCATCGATCGAAGTTGGCACAGTTGGTGGTGGAACCAATTTACCTGCACAGGCCTCTATGCTGGAGCTGCTAGATGTTCGAGGGACTCACCGGTTGGGTCCGGGTCTGAACGCTCGTCGACTCGCCCGAGTGATTGCCGCTGCGGTTCTGGTAGGAGAGCTGAGTACGTGCTCGGCGTTGGCAACTGCGGATCTTGCCAGCGCCCACCTCCGATTGAATCGAAAGCGACCGAGTAGGATGAATTGTGCCACCTAAAAATGGTAGCAAAGGACTGCCAAGAGGTCTGCGGCTGATGAACATGGCACACCCTCACGGATTGCGGGTGATAAACTTCGGATTCTATCTGTCCATTGGAAGAAGATGAATGTATTTACATTAGTGAGATATTTGGAGTCGGTGATCATTGGAGCTTTAGCGCCTCTTCTGAAAATATATGCAGGCTGCTCTCGACATGGACATTAAAAGTTCCCCATCAATGCGAATTTAGAAATGTTCTGCGACGATTAGATCATTAGAGCTGTTAGTATCTCGTTTTGCATGGTTGTGGTTATCCTTTGCTCTCTGTCTTACAATTTCTATTGTTTAGTTTGCACCAGTGTGGTCTGAATGGGTGGCCGCATGCTATCTCATGCAGTGCTCTATCTGATCAGAAGATTATACCAACTAGCAAGGGATACGTGGTACCCTAAAACCAGGCTTCCAACAACGCGCTGATCACTCCATAAAGATGCCTGGCTAGTGAGTGAGTGGTTAACAAGCTGGTTACGTGTCCTAACAACCGCGGGAACAGTAAGCAATAAATCGGCGGCTTTTTCAAGATTGATAAAGAATGGAACAAACTGAGTTTCAGCTGCCCCTACCTCCCACCAAAGCGGTACCTCTTGCCTTGATTACCAACTGGATTACCAAAGATGTTACTGGATTGACACTGAGCCGTTGGGGTTGTTACACAGACGGCTTCCGGGCTGCAGTGGCGTAGCCCGGCTCATGTTGCAGATAAAAATATCCGCCAAGAGAACTTTCATGCAGTACTGCCGTTAAGTAATATCCCGGCTGGACCAGCTTCATACTCGGCGTACATGATGCGCACGGGCTTGGTATTCGCACTGCATTTGTTTACGCAAAGGACGGTTAGGTGAGAAAATCCTTCCTGGATTGGCAGAGAATGGACTGGCCCATAAACCATAGGTGGCTTGCGGAGTAACCGAAGAACTTAACCGAATATATTCTGTTGTCAGGCTATTCGGTGGAAGGGATTTGTATGAGACTTTGCGCATGACAGCTCATGGGCGGTCTTGAGGTCATGAGCGCTATTGATGTCTCCGAACTCCAAAGAACGATGCGTATTTACGTATACCTACTTACTATATCGTACTGTTCTGGTGTTGATCTCATGCTGCCTGCTCGATTTAGGATACTGGAATGTCGTCAGCAGCAGCAATAAGGTTTTGTTTTGTGCAACATAATAAAGGACGGCTAAACTGTTTCTACTGCTGTACTCTATCCGCCTCCATCGACCAGGATGTCACACGCTTTGCGTGGCCACGTTCCTGTAGACATGAGGAAAGGCGGGTTGACATAAAAGGAGACGCCACTACAGTTGTACACCTGCGGGAGCTGTTTGATTTGAGGACTTCTATATCTCTAATATGGAACTCATGAGCACGCAGCTTTCACACGGCGAAGTAAGCCCGCAACAGGCCATTGAAATGTACCTCGCCGCAAATCCAGTCCAACAACATTTACACCTCCTTACAGATATTCTCACACAGAGTGCGAATATTGATGAACTTGTCGCCTCTTTGATCCAAGGTGCATGGGACTATATCTGCCGTAAAGGCCTTTGGTGTCAGCAGTACGAGAGCCTCGAGGAGTATCGGAACTCCATCAACTTTTCCACCGTCGTGAAACCGGTCCTGCAGCGTCACAAAAGGTCCGATCGCGTGAAGCAACTGAGTGCCCAAGTAATCAGGCAGCAGTGGAATATGCCTCATACCGAAGCGATACCTCTGGCCATGCAGCCCTCCTTCTGGAGCAAACATTTGCTGAACCTGTTGGCCACTCTGAGTAAAATGGCGACGCTGCCAGAGGCCCTCAAACTCGTGGAAGAGAGTATCAAAGCCAGACCGCACCGCGGGAGGAGTCAACCAAACCTGGTTCCTAGTGATATCCAACGCATTCTGAATAGAAAAAAGACGGAGGGTTTGCATACGGCACGAAGAGGTTGGAATCACAATATAAGTTCAATGTGCTCTGTTGAGAGACTAACACCGAGCAGACACTTGTAAAACTATTGCCCCTCCACAACAGATTTCCCCAGATCTGTACCTCTGTGAAATGAACCATGTAGACTGGAGTCACTTAGAAGTATGTGAGGGGAGCGGCCTTAGCAAGAGCAGCAGCGTATATGATAACGAGTCGGTTAATTGGGGCCATGTTTTATTTGATTCTCAATCTACTCTATTACCAGACTTAGATAAGCCGCCAAACCATCAAGACTACAGTCTGGCAAGTAGTGTAGATAAGTGCAATGTGTTAAGAGATAGCTCATGCGAGTGCGCGCCAATTTGCTTACCACTTATTACACTGCTATCCGACAAGGAATTTGACCCGAGTGAACCATTGCTGGCCAAATTGTTGGACTGGGCACGGTCTGTATCATGGGAAAGACTCTGCCAGGAGCACTTACAAGGACTATTCCATCGCACCGTTCATTTTGAACCCCATGGCCCGCAAAATCTTGACCGCAAACAGATAGTTGACCGGTTAGAGCTGTTATGTAGACGCTGGGGGTCGTCCATGGGCGGTGCTCTGGATGCTAACCCGTCAGGTGAGTAATTTGTTCTCCGAGAGCTTTTGGTCGTGTCCAAGACTTACGCTGAGCGAAAGTGTCGCTTTCCCCACCAGTCGCCAGGATGTCGGAAAGTGACCGGTTGTTCAGTCGGTATACAGCAATTCCAGCCTGCTGGCCCACATGGTGGCAGGAGCATGGGGTCGTACAAATCCCTGCCTTCTTTGGATACATGGAGGAATATGGGGTTTTTAAACGAGTGCGGGATTCTTTGCTGAGATACGCCTTCGATGATAAACGACAAGTTATAAGCTACCAATGCTATGAATTAATTCGCCAAATAATCCTGCAAGATCCCGCATACTACGCCCTTGTGGTCACCTGTCGGCCAGACAAAAACTGGAGGCTGATCCAACAACCCGCACACTATTTTCGAGACGCGGATTCATCGGGAGAAAATAAGGCGCCCTTTCACTGGCTTCTGCCCCAGCTAGGTACGTCAGCTCCTGGTGAAATTATAAACGACATCGAGAGTACAATTATGCTTCCTAGTTTCTCGCCAGAGCATGTTCTTAATGTTGTCCCTGGTTCCCACTCTAGTCCCGCAATGTCTGAGGCTACTGGTATCCCAACCAGCATTACAATGCGCTCAGGCGATCTGGTGCTCACAATGCCGAATCTTACCCGGTGCTCTCAAACATTCATGTCGCCTTCTCTCCTTAACTTAAAGCAAACTAGGGTAGATTATACCTCCGAAACCACTGAATCATATTCCGGGAAGACTCGGACACGCTGTGCAGCACCCCGGAACCACGAAACAGAAAGAACACAATATCTGCGACCGGAAGATGCATCCCATATCCCCACTTACTTCCAAGGATGTGCGACAGACGTGAACCGTCTCAAGCCCGCATCTGCGTTGGGGGAAGCCTTAATGGGCCTCCGAGAATGGAATGATTGCACGGTGATCCATCAGCGGAATATCACACTTTGTGCCGACGACGGAGAAGCAATGAAGTTTGTGAATGAAGTCCGCAATCGGCTTGCAAGGGAGTTCCATGAGACCCTGGATCTAATCGAGTTGTGCCATGAGGTGCCTGGTTAGTCACTCATGCAACCTTGGGAAAAAGCACTGATGCTCACCGTCCGTCCCCTAGCTCAGACAGCCACGATGGAGAGTGCGATGGATACGACACTAGACTCGCAGAGCTCAACCAGCACTGCCATGATTCCAGGGACAGGAACCGGAGTTAGTGATGTTGCAGGAATCTCAGATGGACCAAGTGATAGTCAACTTGGATTGGAGTTGCACGAGACAATGGAGCAGGCTCCTGAGATTCTTATACCGGATCTCCTGGACAATGCAGAGGAACTCATAACACAGACCTTGGACAGAATGCAGAGCTAGCAAGGCCATACCTCCATGATTTGTATTCGGTGGGAAAGGTTACCCCGCATATGCACCGTCCAATACCAATATGCCCAATGGATGGGGGCTCTTCAACCATGACCATTTCAAATAGTTCGCACAGAAACCAGTGGACTAGATTGTTGTTGGGTAGCATGTAAAAATTCGTGTGCCATATATGTTCCCTGGATTTTTTTTTGGGTCGCGCAAGCGAGCCTTTACTCAAGCTATGCTTTCCGCTTCGCCTAGAATAAGAGATGTCACCGTGTCAGATCCCTTGATCTAGGAACCGCAATGAAATAAAGTCTTAGCAGTATACTAACGATCAGTGCCAAGTGTCGCAGATGAAACTAATATCACTGATCACGACTTTCGTGCTGCCGTATTGTTCAAAGCGTTGACTGTATATGTACCACAAGTGTTGTGCAGCTGCACTAGGTCAGCATGCGGTCCCTTGTAGAATTAAGCAGAATTTCTCATAGTGTGTCTAAATTGGCCCTATTTGGACCACGCCCGTCTATGGCTGAAAGTAATTCCCGCCTTCCACATCCTATAATATTAAATACACATTTGAATGAACTGAGAACTTCGTCTGTACACTTAGTATAGTATTCCAGAGATGAGTACAATTAAGCCATTCTTGTGGTTGGTTCAACAGCACAGCGTAGTGGCGGAAATTCTGTGGGGTAATTCAGGAACACAAGAGAGAAGCGACATTTTACTCTCAGTATAAAACGTAATTCTCACAACCGAACGGCAAAATTGTGATGCTGCAGGCTACACAGGCCATTGATGGGCATGACAGCATAATTCGCGGCCCATTGCAGTGTTGACTTCCGGTCCATCAACCCGTCCCGGGTGTGGCGACGTGTCGAATTCATTGGAGGGGAGAACAATCAAAGCCATGGTATATCATCACTTTGAGGAATATATATATACCAATTACCCTGATTCACAATTACATGATGAGAAAATCTTCACAGAAGAAATTCGAGGCAGTTTTCCCTGGTACTGACCAAGACCAAGACACGGATTAATTTTGTCATACAATATGGAAGTCGCAATTATCGGGATTGGCCTTCGCTTCCCCGGGCGCGCTAGCAACCCTGAGGGTCTATGGGACGTGCTCATCGCAAAGGAGAGTACGTGGTCGCCAATTCCCCTCGAGAGATTCGGGCCGAAGGCGTCCCGCAGTGAACAGGTAAGTTCCTTCTCAGCAAACCGATCTATTCTAAGTCGAGTAAAAGTCGACTCGAATCAATGGGGGCCATTTCTTGGAGCGGGGCCTTGCTTCTTTTGATGCAGGGTTCTTTCAGGTGGCGGACAAGGAAGCTGAGGTAGGACAAATTCATCCCCACTCCCAACACCAGCAATATGTCCCAATCGATGGGGACACGAAACCAGCATAAGTGACAATAATGCAATAGGGAATGGATCCACAGCAGAGATTACTCTTAGAGGTGTCCTATGAAGCGCTGGAAAACGGTAAGAATTCCTCCTGCGCTTCCCATTTTTATATTGATCCTGGGTGTGTAGCTGGTATCCGGTTGGGGTCGATATCGGGGACCAATACGGCCGTATATATTGGCAAGTTTACGCAGGACTATGACATTCTCCTGGCCAAAGATGGAGTTAGCACAGGGCGCTATGCCGCCACTGGAACCGGACAGGCAATTCTGGCTAACCGGCTGTCATATTTCTATAATCTGAACGGTCCTAGTGTGACTATCGATACGGCTTGTTCAGCCAGTCTGGTTGCATTGCACCTGGCCCGCCAGACTATCCTCACTGGGGAATCAGAGTTGGCTATTGTTGGAGGTGTTAACTTGATGTGCGAATCGAGCACAATGGTTTCTCTCGACGAGCTTGGGTGAGTACTGCCGGACCCTCCATGTTACCTTCTGTCCGGTGACAATGGCCTTCCTTTATCTGTGTAGGGTATTGTCCACAAAGGGCCGTTCATATCCCTTTGATTCGCGCGCCGATGGCTATGGTCGTGGGGAAGGCTGTGCGTCGCTGATCCTGAAACGGTTTGATGCCGCTGTGCGGGACGGTGATCCAGTCAGGGCTGTTATTCGGGGGTCTGGCGTGAATTCGGATGGACGCACCACAGGTCTAACGTTTCCAAATGGGCAAGCACAGCAAACTCTGATGCGAAATGTCTATCAAAATGCGGGACTGGATTCGCGGGACACAGTTTTTGTTGAGGCACATGGAACTGGGACGCCAACGGGTGACCCAATTGAAGCACGGGCGATCCATGAAGTTTTCCGACAAAATAAAGCGCCTCCCCTATACCTCGGGTCGGTCAAGGGGAATATTGGCCACCTAGAGGGAGCTAGTGGATTGGCCGGCGTGATAAAGGCGGTCCTATCCCTTGAAAAGGGTCTGATTCCGCCAACCTGTAATTTTGAGCACCCAAATCCGCGGATTCCTTTAGAACAATGGCAACTTCAGGTCAGTTGGATAGCACTTTGTTTCATTTACAACTAAGATGTTCAAAATACATGATGCAGGTTCCAGAAACGATACTGAAGTGGCCACCCAATGCTGTCCGGCGAGCATCAGTCAGCAGTTTTGGATATGGGGGAACAAACGCCCATGTGATCCTCCAAGGTGGCTACGACTTAAATAAAATGATACCCTTACCTTCTATCCATGCGGAAGCACAGTCGCCCAATAATCAGTCAGTTGAGTTATGCCAGTGGACTTTCGTACTTTCATCTCATGATAGGATGTCTGGAGCCCAGTTAGTCCAGAACATAGCATCCTACGTGGGTTCTCGTCCCTACGGAGACCGAGAATTCATGAGTAGTCTGGCATATACACTATCTGAGAAGCGATCACTGCTGCGCTACCGATTGGCACTCTCAGCCTCAACACCAGCGGAGCTTGAGACGGTCTTGCGTCGAAGTCCTCAGAAAATGAACAAGTCAGTCAAAACCCCCTATCTGGGATTTGTCTTTACTGGGATGGGAGCACAATGGATAGGAATGGGGTTGGAACTTCTGCAGCAATATCCTGTATTTGAAAAGTCCTTTACTCGGGCCGACGCGTGGCTGAGAGCATTGGGGTGTCCTTGGACAGCAACTGGTAAGGATAAATTTAACTCCTATCCCGCCGTACGGCTGGCTGATGTCCAACAGGAGAAGCGGCCAAAACTGGCGAGCAGAGTCTGATAAATGAGCCCCAAATCAGCCAAGTGCTGTGTGTGGTCATTCAGATGGCTTTGGTGGACTTGCTGGCGTCTTGGAATGTTTATCCCACAGCTACCGTGGGTCACTCCGGGGGGGAGATCCCAGCCGCGTATGCTGCGGGTGCTCTCTCCTTTGAATCGGCCCTCAAAGTTGCATACTTTCGAGGCTTGCTATCGTCCCAACTGGCTGAGAAGGATCGTAATGTGGGTGGCATGCTTGCGGTGGGATTAACCCCAACGGCGGCCGAGTCGTACTTGGGCAGAATAACCAAAGGCAAGGTCAGTGTGGCCTGTTACAACAGCCCTTCCAGCATCACAGTTGCCGGCGAACTTCCTGCTCTGGAAGAACTCGAGCAGCAGCTGTCTCAGAACAACATCTTCCTGAGGAGATTAAATGTCAGTCTGGCCTACCACTCACCACAGCTACACCAAGTTGCCGATAAGTGTAGAGAGGTGCTCCAGGACATTCAACCTCAAACAAATGACAGGGTGAAATTTTACTCCTCGGTTGAAGGAGGAGAACTGCCTACCAGTGCCCTTGGGACTGAATACTGGGTGCGAAATATGACCTGTCCAGTTCGCTTCTCAGCTGCATTAGAAAAAATGTATCAAGACTCCAGAAGAAAAGGAAATATAATCAGCATGCTACTTGAAGTGGGACCACATTCTGCACTTGCAGCACCGATCCGACAAACCTTGGACATTCTGAATCCGGGGGACAAACCTACATATGCCTCGTGCCTGATCCGCAATGTAAATGCTGTATCGACAATGCATGCTGCGGCAAGCGCCTTATTCACCGTGGGTTGCCCGATTGACGTGCCCCAGGTGAACGGGCATGGTGTCTCTGCAACATCGCCCAAGGTTTTAGTCGACCTTCCCCCTTATCCGTGGAACCATAGCACAGAGTATTGGGCGACACCCCTTCTGAAGCCTGTTGACTATCCACAGATGGACTTCGATACATCACTATCACACCCGCCGACCACTACTGCCGATTGTGGCAGTCTTCTGGGCAGGTTCGAGTCAAATCCACAGCGTCACTCGTTCACGTGGAGCCGCTCTATTCGCGTATCTGACGTGACGTGGGCTGAACAATATATAATTAATGGCGGCCTAAGCTGTCCTCCCGCTTCTCTGATCTGGACCGTGATCGAGGCATTGCTTAATGTTACCGCAGAAGGCTTGGGATCGAACACAGTTGATCTACGGGATGTTCATTTGGTAAAACCCTTGGTGTTCGAAAACCGGCTTCAAGATATTGAGACAAAACTCGTGCTTATCGATTCAATGTCAAAAGATGAGTCAGATATATCTGCCCGATATGTGTTCCATCTCATGTCAAAAACTGGGAATGAGTTGTGGAGTGATCACCTTCGTGGTTCAGTTGCACTCGCCAATGATTTGATTCTTCACAGTCCGTCGGCTTCTGTCCCTGAAGCAGTATGTAGTGACCCGGTAGATATCGAGAAGTTTTATCAACAGCTCGGTGGTCTAGGGCTGTGTCTCGGACCATCGTTTCGGACATCTATAGAAAGCTCAATATCCGCGACCACATTGAACGCACACTGCCTGGTTGGTCCACCTAACAAGGTGTTATGCAAGACTGAAGCGCTGGTCACCTCACTCCAGAATGTACTGCATGTGGTGCTTCCAGCCTTGATTTCGCATGGTTTAACTCCGGCATGGTTGCTCGGTAACCCAGCTTCTATTGCACATATGACATTACGAACCGGGGCCTGTGATATATTTAGAGGCCAGCAGGAAGTGAGCTGCATGTCGCGCCTGAAAGACAAGAACAAAGTCGAATGTGACATCGTGGCATTCGGGGGAGAGGGACAAATAATATCACAGCCGCTGATGCAATTACGGGGTGTGACTATTATTCTCGCGAACGGTCACAGTCCCGGTCTCGTATCTACTCAGAGCACGGCCGGTCAACTACATAGATCCATCTGCAGTAATACTCGATCTCTAGCCCAGCACCAACAAGGCAAGGAAGTGGATTTACGCGGTGAACCAGACTCGACGATCTCGCACATGATCCATGCTTTGGACAAGGCGGCCTCTTTCTTTGTGCAGTCCTCGCTCGATAGGATTACACAAGATGATATTGGGAGGATGACGGAGTATCATCGGCAACTTTTCGATATGCTCCAGTCTATCCAGAGCCATTCAGAGTACGGACCCGGGGCTTGTAGTGGCCCAGAAGAACAGAAGAGAACTCTGGCTGATGTAAAGAAGTCCGTCTTGAACTGTGGGCCGGAGGGCAAAATGCTGTGCCGAATTGGTGAGAATCTGGTGCGCATCTTTCGACGTGAAGTAGATCCACTTTCTTTAATGTTGGAAGGGGATCTTCTCTCCGACTATTATCGCTCTGCGCTCGGTGTGCCTCGTTGTCATGCCATACTTGCTGATCTTTTGGACAAACTTACTACTACCCACAAAAACCTGGCCATTCTAGAAGTGGGAGCCGGAACAGGAGCTTCCACTCTTGCAATACTTCAGGCCTTGAGCAGGCACGAAGCAGGACAAACTCCACTCTGGCGCTATGACTTTACAGATATCTCACCAGGTTTCTTTGAGAAGGCACGAAGAGCGTTCAAATTATGGGCAAAATATATGAGCTACAGGGTTTTCAACTTGGAACATGATGCCGTAGCTCAAGGCTTCCAACGCGAGACATACGATGTCATTGTAGCGGCAGATGTCATTCATGCGACAAAGAGCATAAAAAAGACCCTGGAAAACCTGAGAGGGCTACTAAAGCCTGAGGGCAAGTTGATCTTCGTAGATCTTACCAATCCCCCGCTGAGGTGGTCAATGGTCTTCGGTACATTGCCTGGTTGGTGGCTCGGTAAGATTCACTCATATCCTTTTCCAATTTCACGCGTAGAGTCAAGTGTTATCTACGCCACAAGAAACTTATAATCGAAAATACTGACCAGGATGGGGTAGGGATAGAAGATGGTCGAGTGACTGGCCCTACACTCACCGAATCCCAGTGGGATAATGTCCTTCGCAAGACGTCTTTCTCAGGGCTGGACATGTCGGAGCCAGACTTCGCTAACCCTAAGGAGCATGTCCACAGCGTAATGGTGTCAACCGCGATAAATAATTCTCCACACAAGTATCCAGCTCGCATAAACGTTCTAACTTACAGAGCTGATAATAACTCACCAATGTCGTTGGTTTCGTCTCTCAAGAAGAGAGGATTTGAGGTAACGACCGGTGACCTAACCTCGGATATCTCAGTTTTCGCGGATAAAATCTGTATTATCATCATCTCCCCCTGGTCAAAACAGCTTTCAGAGACCCAGGAAATGCTTCGGCGAGCGTCTGAAGTAGTGGCCTGTTGCCGTGAACTGCTCTGGGTAACACGCAATGCACAGTCACCAGGAAGCACGCCTGATGCTTGCCTTACAACCGCCTTCGCTGTACACCTACGAAAATGCTACCAACGGAAAAGCATCGTGACATTGGACATGCAAGATGAAGACAGCTGTTTTGAGCAAGAAATATCCGACGCCGTTAACTTTATTCTCGACGCAACCATTCTCAACCCAGGCTGGACAACGGAGAGTGGCGCGGACTTTCGGCACCAGCATGGCCGTATTCAAACGCACCAACGCACTCCCATTCCTATTTCTATTCCTACTTCAGTGGTAGATCAAGTTAATGCGGAAGGCACAAGATTGAGTCTCATGCCACCGGAGCGTAAGCCGGTCTGGTCGAACGCAGTCCATTCCAGTAAGCCTGATGACGGGCTCAGCACCGATGAATTTAACGCCATCCGCGACAGCTTACTGGATGAGTTTTCGAAACACATTACATCTCTTGGGAGCCCTGAAATAGTGGTGAAGAGAGTCAGACAAGTAGGTTAGCACATATCATTATACGATGGTTGAGGTCCTCACAAGCCTTGAACAGTGTCTTGCAGAGACGACCGGTGGAGGCAAAATGACCCGGTGTTTCATGCCTTTAGAGACTGGGCGCCGCTGTCTCTCTGGAAAACTATCCAACTTTCAAGCCCGTTGCTTGTCTATCCTTGGATGGATTGTGGAGATCGTCCATGCTGCAATCCTGATGGAAGATGACATGATGGATGCATCCATTTTTCGACGCAGCGTACTCTGTCGCCATCTTCAGCCAAACATCGGTATGACAGCGATCGCCGATGCGCGCATGTTAAGATCATCCAGTCGCTTTCTGCTTCGACTGCATTTTCAAGATCACCCAGCGTATAATCAACTTCTCCAGCTCCTGGACACCATGGATTTCCATGTTGACCTGGGACAAATTACAGATACCCATCTAGCAAACACTACGTTCCTTGGGTTCCTACATTTTCATCGTGAAACATATAATTTTATTATCTCTCACAAAACAGCCTGGTACAGCTTCTACCTCCCGGTAGCTCTCGCTGCGCACTACCTGCAACTCCCTGTTACGCAGGGCTTAGCACATATTGAAAACACAATGGTTGCCCTGGGAAAGTACTTCCAAGCCCAAGACGATTACCTTGACCTCTTTGGGGACCCTGCAGTGACTGGCAAGATGGGAAACGATGTGCACGAGCGGAAGCTCGCGTGGCCTATTATTGAAGCTCTTCAGATATGTAACCGACAAGATAAGCTGCTCCTGGAGGCTGCCTACAGCGAGGGAAACGTGGAGCAGGTGAAATCAGTTCTCACATCAATGGGGATGCGGCAGGTGTACGCAGAGTTTGCACAAAACTCGTACCAGCAAATTCGAGCCCTGATTGACTGTATTGACGAAAGTCAAGGTTTGAAGAAGGAGGTTTTTGAATATTATCTTGAAATGACGCATCAGCGACAGAAATAGTCTTTGTTATCAGTTTTTTATTTTCTTTTTTTTTAACGTTACGCCGTATACTGTTTGTTCATAGTTGCCATGTTTGTCCCATTCTTCGGTCTCTATCCATCTGTATCTGTACTTCCGAGAATGTAGGGAACCATGTCAACAACTAGTAAATTTTTTGAGAATAATTCTAAGAAAGATCTACCAATGTGTAGCCTTTTGATTCACTCGTCTATACATCTGTTCTCAACATAATTTATGTAACTGAATATTTAATTCCCTTGCAGATCCTACGAAAATATATTGATCTTATTTCCAAAATGATCACTCTGCGATTCGATATATCTTTTTCTTTCTGTAGTTCTAATTTTATGCCTGATTCCGCTTATATCTGATATCTTCCATAACGTAGCCGTCGCTATTAGTTATTATGATTTCATCCGACCCCATAAAAGGGTAAGGATTGTAGCAGGTGCACAATTTTCCATATGTCGCGTGGAGGACGCTGACTGCCGGACATGCTGGCGGCGAAAGCCACGTCACACCACTCAGATCGACTGCAGAACAATTCTTTGACTGTTACTGTTACTAATGCATTTCAACACCGGGGGTTTATGTTATAGAACATTCTATGTACCTGCCACAGAGGATCATCCTGACACCCGGTGTCACAGGGCTACGGGTACCACACTGATCGGAACCATAAATCATTAACTGACACACACGAGTAATAGACTGTCTCTTTGCTATAAATATGCCAATAAGCCTACCTACAGCTCCATTCAGACAAAATCCAGTAGATCCAGAATCCATCTAGTTACGAATTCATCGTCCAACGTTGTCCTTCACTACCTACCACTGCCCAAATTATTCAGACGTCGATACAGCGCAAGATGACTACCTCCACGGAAGTCTATGCTTCAACACCAGAGGTGATCGCTGCAAAGGACCAGCCAGACGTGTCTGCGGCCGAATTCAGAGACATCGCAAAGGTCTGGGTGGATCGGTACCATCTTGACCCGTCGTATAAACATGACATTACCGACATCATCGATTCAGTAACAAAAGATTGCGTCTCTCAGCTTGGGCCAGACCTTGGGCCTAAATATGCAGAAAATGGATGTGTACTGGGGGTCACATTCTACATGACACACCCCAGGGAACTACAGCGCATAATAGGTCTCTTTACGGCCGGATTTCTCAGCCTAGATGACTTGGCCCCATCTATGAGGGAGGACCTGTACATGTTCCAGCCGCGATTGATAGTTGGTGAAAAGCAGGCACGCGGTCCTTTAGAGCTCTTGCGCAAGGCTCTCGCGGAGATGGAGCCTTACTACAGCAAGCTTGCGATGGGCATGATATATGGTACCGTTATAGAGGATATCTTATCCATGACACTGGAGAGACCGGAACGTCCCTATACTGCGGACAAAGTGTCGCCGGACTTTACCTCTTTCTTTCGACGTATGCTGGGATTCGGCCGACCGTACGGCTGGTTCATCATCGCCAAACCTCTCTTTAACACCCCAGTTGACGAAGTGGAGTTGGTGCATTTTGGTGTGATGCCAGATTTGGCAGAATTGGGGGTTGTGATTAATGACATACTTTCGTTCTATAAGGAGTCCGTCGTGGGAGACGAGCGGGACAATCATGCGTACCGGGAGGCGCGCGCTCGACGAGTCTCACTCAATACTGTGTTGCAGGAATTCACGAGCCAGTTGATTGCAACCTTTGATGCGGTGCACGATAAGGTGGCCGAGAATCCGCAGCTGCAGTATGTTCTGGACTCCTGGATGAAGGGCATGATCATGTTCCATTTCTGTGCTCCACGCTATCGGCTGGGTGAACTTAATTTCAAGTCTTAATGCCTCGTTGGTATGGCTTCGCCTGCTTTCTATAATATTATCTCGTGTAGGCTTACACCAGAGTGCAAGTTTTCTGCAATTTCTATCTTCACTAGAGTATTGTGGCCACGAACAAGAATGATATTGATGTTAGTTCCATCATTGGAAAACCATTTCCGAACATGACTGTTGTGTAGTATCATTTAGGCTACCTACCATGCGGTGAATTTATGCCAAAGCAGGACGATTTTTTTTTCTTTTTTTTTTTCTTTTCTTTTCTTTTCTTTTTTCCTTTTTTTCGCTCTTGGTAGAGCTATTGATGTAGGTGCCAGGAGGCCGTAGAAAGTATATTGCGGCACTATTACAGCATATCTGAACCAGAACCCACGTCAGTCCATACATGTTGAGTCCCGGGGTGTCAATTTGACCATTGCACTAAAAAAGATGTCCAGTCAACAATTTAAGAATAATACAGTACTTTTTCCTGTTGACACTGGGCTATTGCGAGCCGTAGGCATGGCTGGCTTGCTCATCCGGGGTTGTCCCGGATGTCGTCAAGTACTTGATTCCAGGAAGCCCCAACTTATTGACACAATCTCCGTTTGTAAATGTATATTTATATACATATATATAATGGACCATTTCATTGTGTCCGCCCCCGGAAAAATCATCCTCCATGGAGAATATGCTGCCTTATACGGAAAACCCGCCATCGCGGCCGCCATCGAACTTCGGTCTTATCTCCTTGTGAGTGCGGCTAGAGACGATCCACGGTCGATAACCCTTCAGTCTGACAATGGCATTGACTGTACTTGGAACATTGATGATCTGCCGTGGCCTCAGACACCACGGGCTCAGAATGACTCTCCTGAGAGCGATCATTCCTCTCCTGATTCAGGGTTGCGAGCCGCCATTCGTGCTTTTCTCCAAACATCGGCATACACTACCTCCTCCAGTTCCGCACACAAGTGCATTGTGGAGGCCTTCTTGTATCTGTATATAGCTCTAGGCTCGCCGCAACGTCCTGGAGCTGTATATAGCATTTATTCACGGCTCCCAATTGGTGCCGGCCTCGGCAGCAGTGCAAGCATTTCGGTGTGCATGACTACAGCCATTCTCATTCAATCAGGGACCCTTGAAAAGGATTACTCCTTGACCCCCAAAGCCCACACTCCCGTGGATCTGATCACTCGATGGTCATTTATTGTGGAGCACTTCTTCCACGGAACTCCAAGTGGGGTAGATAACGCCACATCCACCCGCGGGGGGGTTGTATTCTTTCAGCGGGATCCCAATTCTGTGAAACCAGTCATCACCCCCCTGGCCGGTGTTCTAAAACTTCCTGTCCTCCTTGTTGACACTTGCGAGAGTCGTTCAACCGCTTCTGTTGCCGCAGATGTCGAAGAGCTGTTAGCTGTGTATCCAAAGCTGGTGCACTTGATCCTAAACTACATCCATCTGGTGACAGAGTTCGCAAAGAAAATAATTGAAGGAACATCTCAATGTGAGGATCCGGATAGCATCGTTGAACAGCTCGGGAGGCTACTCCCTATTAATCATAATCTACTCGTGGCTCTGGGTGCAAGCCATCCGCGGGTAGAGCGAGTGCGATCAATCATCAGTTCTGGATACCTTGGCTGGACAAAACTAACCGGTGCTGGCCGTGGAGGGTGCACACTTTCCCTACTACATCCTAAGATGGAGGAGCAATTGTTCCAAGAGACAAAGGACCGGTTGGTGTCCGAAGGGTTCCATGTCTACCGGAGCATACTGGGATGTAGCGGGGCAGCAGTTCTGCAGCCAACAGTGGCTTACGACAACAACGGTAGAACTGCGACGAATGGTGCGTCTGCTGCTCATGAGATTTTAAAGAATCCAAAGATTGAGAACATTGATCTCCATCTCGAGAGGCTATTCCAGGGCAAGTGGAGACATTGGAGGGTCAGTCAGTGAATTTATTCTGTGAAATAAGGCTACTGCTTATTTTCATTTATCGTCTTCTTTTTATTTTATCTTTCCACTTGCCTTACTGTAATTATACTGTAAAGGCTTCTAGGGCGAGGAGAATAAAGAGATGGCCGTCTAGCTTGTGGAAAAGAAGTAAATGAGCTACTCAACAATAAACAATAAACTGTGTTCATCGCATTTACTCTCGCGGCAGTAATAATAGCGCAACAATTTGTCTAACACGCATGGCCATATATTATGCCTTGACCTGATACTCACGCTCAAACATTTTGTTGACCTTGCTCAAATAGTAGGTCCCTGGGATAAGATAGTCAGTCGTGGTAAAAGGCACATAGTCTTTCGCCATGTATGCCTGTTCGCGCAGCTGACAGGTCTGCCCATTCGTTAGCCGCATAGGCCATATAGAACAGAAATAGGAGACTTACCACGTCATACACTACTGGAGGGATCGAGTATCGAGCCTGCAGCCTTGCTTTCAAATCGAGTTTTGCCGCCATTTCTGACAAGTCCTGGCAAATCCTAAGGCTGAACATGGAGCTAATAAGCCCACTTCCGTAGGAGAACAGCGCCACTCTTTTTGGGTTTTTATCGTGGAACGTTACATTAGAGATTAAGCTTGCCAGACATCCATAGAGGCTTGCGGTGTACATGTTTCCACACATGGAGGCCATCTCCAGCGACGGTAAGACCCGACGCTTGAAGCGTTCCGCGCACAGTTTCATAAAGAATCGAGATCGCTCTTTGTCTTCCTTCGACGGATTGGGGGCGAGAGGATGATATTCCGGAGGCACTTCGGCGAAGAAGGGATGGTCAGGATCAACCGTATAATCGTTATAGAGGACACGTGCATGTGCTTTTTCCACCAGCTTGCACGTCGGAGAGTGGAAGAGCATATAGTCAAATTTATCTGAAGGCAGCTGCCATGAGGGGGAGGCAAAGTCGACCACCTTCTCCTTGATTGTTTTCCTCCCCCTCTCAATGTACGCCTTGTAGCAGGCGTCCAGCGATTCCATGTAACATTGAACGGAGAAGTGCCCGTTGATCACAGGATATTCGCTCCGGCCATCTGGTTTGTAGAAGTCATATACATGGGAGGCATATGAACCTCGAAGTCCAGGTTCAACTACGATTGGCGCATTAGGCCCGATCAGCATGGCCACACAACCCGCGCCCCCAGTTGGACGCGCACTCCCCTTCTGGTAGAGCGCAATATCCCCCGCGATCACCACGGCGTCCCGCCCATCCCACGCCGAAGACTCAATCCAGTTGATACTGTTAAATAGTGCATTGGTTCCCCCATAGCAGGCATTCGTTGTATCTGCACCCTCCACATCGGTGTTTCCACTGGCAGTAAGCAGTTGCATCAGCACCGATTTCACCGACTTGGATCGGTCACAAGCACTTTCGGTACCAACTTCCAACCTTCCAATCGATGTGGGATCAATCGAGTACTTGCGAAGTAGAGAGGACAAGGCCGTCAGGGCCATGGAGTAGATGTCTTCTTGATCATCGCAGAAGCTCATCCGACACTGACCTAGGCCCACAGTGTATTTTCCTGGGCTAGCATTGTCGTAGGCTTCTAGACATTGTTGCTCGACATATTGATTCGGGAAATATATTTCGATGGCTTTGATGCCGATGTTTGCTCTGTCGTCTCCCATATTGTTTGGCCTCTGCGCATTTCTAAACGCCAACTAACTCGACTGCAACAGGTGTATTTAAGGTCTGGGTTTGTTTGATGTTCCAGCCCCGGCATGCCTTGGCCCAGACGGTGGACAACACCCGGGAAATCAGGTTGAACCGGATGATCTTCGCTGGACAAGCATTATGTATGGTATATTACTTATCACTCCTTACCGTAGGTAAATGTTCATTGGCGTAAGCCTGTCTAGTTGAGCTACAAATATTAGTGAACATTGCGTATAGCACAATATAATCTCCGTATTAATGAACACATTATACGGCAGGGTAAGCACTGGATTCTCGGCACAACCCACAGCATAATCAGCAGCTCAAGTCGAAAGACCCGCCCGGGAGGGGGACATTTAAAAAAAAAAGCAAACCCCCGACACTTGGTTACAAATCGATACTATACGTAGATATTACCGTGCAGAGTTGACTTCCTCCTGTACTCGGGAACTGAGCAGGGTTGAACGTCTCGTCGCCTCATCCGCAAATATTCCCAAGGATCTTGCCCCTAGTAGCTCAAAAATATCAACGTTTGACTTTGCCTCCGTTTTCAGCCAGTTACAGAATTCGGCTGCGATGAAGGAGTCTACGCCAAGGGCGCCAAGTGGCTGATCGATATCAACTTCATCTTCGTCCGTTCCTAGCAGCCTCGCCATCTTGGAGACCATTGCTGCGGACAATGCATCTGTTGCATCCGCAAATGTTGCAGCACCTGATATTTCTCCCGGAAGATTGTCTGTGTTATTTTTCATTTCTTCAGCTTCCGCGAGGTCGTGATTATTGGGATCGTGACAAGGTGCCGGAGTCGGGATTGTCAAATTGGACGTGTCGCTCCCTGCATTGGTTTCACTGGCCGAACTAAATCCTGATGTTGATTCTCCTGAAGACAACATGGAATCCTTTCCAGGAATACTGACGTGACAGGTCTCTGTTGTCCGGTTTGGGTAGTGTATGCAATTTTTGATCAACGATACCATCGACTCTTCATCCAGATACGGACAATGTCCCATAGAACGATGGCTTTCGAGGCCAGCCTCTTGATCACAGTAACAATCAATGGAAGTGGCCACAAATGGAAGATTGTGTTCCGCGCGGTGCGTAGCAAGTACATCCACATCGGCGGATCGCTGGACTCCAGAGAATGTCACGAAGAAATCTAGCGGCATGTGGGCTGTCACCTCGTGAAGAGCCTTCATTTCCATAACATGAGTACAGAGGTCATCCAGCTCGATGTCCTGCCCACTGTTTAGCCTGAGGAATTACATTGATAATCACTCCAATAAGATTACTTACTTTGTCCATGGTCCTGTCATAGATGATTCCCCCAATGCGCCACTGGTCTCTGTTCCACAGCGAAAGGACGCTGGACAACCTGGAGATATTTGACAAGCAATTGGTGTAGACTTCGACATTCGCACCTGTATGTCGAAGCTGATCCAGTACTGTTCTTCCGTCTGTGCTGGTATTTCTCTCGTTGGTCAGAAATACGAAAGTCCTCGCCCCCCAGTTCTGCAAATATGGTCCAAGCACACTCGCGACACCCTCGGGTTTTCCCACAAGAACATAAACTGTATTCGGGCGCAGGTGCACGGTGTCCTGGTCATCACAGAATAATTTCACATTCTGCGCCGTGGGGTTTCTTTGCTTCTTTCCTACAACCTCGTCCATGTCATTGTTCATGTCTGCCGAATCGACAGGAGAACTGGTTTTCCCGTCATGCGTGGCAGGGAAGTGGATGATCTTTGTTGGCTCCGTCATGTCACTCCCTGGCAACTCTTGTAAGATTGACTGATGATAGAGCATATTTAACAACGGCCTGAAGAATGTATATGTAATATAGCATAAGCCTGCCTAGGAAAGCCAACCCATGTCCATGTATCATAGAACATTTATTTGACATGGTCGGTAACATTTTAATACAGTCAGTCTGACATAGCACTACCCGCAAAACCACCCATCCCCCGGGTACGTAGCACAGTCCGGATGTCCACATGCATACTTTATCGTGCACCGAATGATCTGCCTTTCAGATGGCGAGAACAAAGTGGTGCAGAACTTGGTCACCCCTGGTGTGGCTGGTCTTGCCCAGAATAATCTACATGTATATATATGCGTGTGACTGTGTGTGCAAGCTCTCCACACTAGTCTATGAGAAAATAACCCCGTCGATGATGCCCTTTAACTTATAAACATCGACCATTATGGGAGCGATATTCAGCCGCATCTTTTGTTTTGTCACCGGCCAACCCTTCTACTCCTTTCAATCTCGCATCACGGCAGACAACGTATCCAATCTCTTCCCCGATGTAAGAGCTTTGGATGAATCCGCAGCTGTTTGTTCGCCCGAAGACATGGGGGTCGAACTCAAAGGATATGACCCCGACCAGATTCTCCTCATGCAGGAAATGTGCATCGTGGTCGATGATGAGGAGCGTCAAATTGGAATGGCGAGCAAGAAGACTTGTGAGTTCTTCCACTATCCTACTCTGTAGTTCTCTCTACTTTTGAATACTCATAGCACTAGGTCATCTTCTGAAAAATATACGCAGGGGTCTCCTGCATCGTGCCTTTTCGGTACTCCTGTTTGACTCCCAAAACCGCCTTCTCCTGCAATGTCGAGCGAGTGAGAAAATCACATGGCCAGACCATTGGACAAACACATGCTGCTCTCATCCATTGGCAATCCCGGGGGAGACAGGTTTGGACTTTTGTGGCGCCATTCTAGGAGCTAAACGAGCCGCTCAACGGAAATTGAACCATGAATTGGGGATCAGTCCTCAGCAGGTTCCCTTGAACAAGCTCAGGTTTATGACGAGGATGCAGTACCAAAGTGATTATGATTTGACATGGGGTGAACATGAGGGTATTCTGCGACATGATTTCTTCTTCGCTGAAAGAACCGAAGCTGACTGTTTTATTTCGTACCTATAGTTAGCTACATTTTTATCCTACAAGGTGATATAGATCTCTCCATCAACCCTAATGAAATTCGGGACTATCGCTACGTTACCCGAGAAGAGTTTGAAGCCATGTACAATGATCCTGGTGTGGAATTTACACCATGGTTCAAGCTCATGAAGCAGGCGTGGCTGTCTACATGGTGGAAAGCTCTGGAAGAAAGCTCATTGGATCTTTATGTCAATGATTCAACGCACCATCGGCTGTAGTCGTCCATGACGTGCAGTGTCAGACTATTGTCTGTATCTCAAATTGCCGCCTATATATGTCCATTTCTATTAGTTCTAGCAAGGGATGAGTTGTGATTGAAGACATAAGCGTGTTTGAAAATATCGCGGCATCAATTTTGGGCACATAAAACAATTTATCGAATAATTTAACGATTCACTCTAAGCTGAGCCATTCACTCTAAGCTGAGCCTGGCTGTTTGGCTATATCCAGCAACTGCCTCTGCTCACTTGTGTTTCTCTGTTGTGCTATTGCGACGGTTATGCCTACTATCTCATTCGGCCACAAGCTTACCAGCACTACTAATATATTAACTGGGCACAAAATACTTGTGTATGCTCGATGCGCGGCACTAACCATAAATAGATGTTATTGGGTCGAGGATGGTCTGACTTTCTAACTATAGTAGTCGATAGTGGGCAGCAATATGGGGAAATATACAATGGTTATAGGATACAAAGACCCCAACTGGGTAGTTTCTGGAGCAAGAGGGATAGATTAGTTATGCAGGTGAATCGTGAATCCCTAGTTTAAATAGCCACTATGATACAGATTAATTCCTAGGATATGCTGCAGATACGTCACACAGTTAGAAAATAGCCGGTTGGAATAATGAAGATATCAAGTAGCCTCCTCCAGGTTCTTCTGGAGGTCTCGTTGATATAACTCTCTTAATTCGAGGGCCTTCTGTTCATATGTTCGCTTAAAGTTGGGTGATCGTTCCACCCAGGACCCAGCTGAATCCATATAAATTTTATCTGCGATAGAAGAATATCTGTCAGACCTGCAGCATCGCACTTCATGGTCCATGAGCCATACTAAATGAAGCGCCCGGAAATTCCTTTCTAGCAGATTCCAAGTTTTCATCTAGAAACAGCTGAAAGGCATCTGGAATAGGCAGTAGGAGGGTTCCGTCTATTTGCGCCTTAGCTATTCTGTTAACTGCCATCGACAAAGGTCCGTAAATGGTTACCCCCTTTGGTAGAACGCTTCCCTGAAAAACGACCCATAACGTTTATAACTCGCGTTATTCTTATAGCGGTTGGGGGCACTTAAGTTGAAATTAGCAACACAGCCGTCCCTGGCAGGGTGGTATTATAAATGAGGCATTGCCTGCTTTGACCTGTTGCGAATTAACAGTTCTCACAATGGTACAGATTAAAGGCGCTCTTCCGGTATAATCGTCAAAAATTGCCTAGTTTACACATACACGAGTCCGTGGGAAGAGCCGGCGCTTTGACAAGTCCCGGGTGTGGGAATTGTCAGGACCTGACATATTACCCACGCGTCACGTGGCTCTCTAACAGAAGATTGGCCCACAAAAGCTTCATGTAGATAATTGTTTTCCTCTCTACAGTTGCTATTTTCATGGAATGAGATGCCGTGTTTTCGTATCTCATCTTGCGCGTCACAGGAATGGCGTGGGACATCCTTAATAAAACAACAGTAGAAATTTGCAAAGCGAATAAAAATTAGGATATCAGTGGCACACGTAGGCATTGGCAAGTCTGTTACAGTCTTAATCTTCGTGGGGTCCATCTTCAGGCCGTAGCGGCCCACCATAATACGCAGGAACTGCAAAACAGGGATAGAAATTGTTGTGGAATTCAGGGGAAGTGATGCGCAGGGAGCTATACTATTAGCTACAGGCCTTCAGCCATACTAGGAAGCAGATGTCATTTTAGGAAACAACAGAAGTCGCAGTATCTCAACCAACTGAGCCCACTAAGCGGTTCCCTATATTTTCTGTAGAGGTTGTGCGTTGCTCGACTCAGTTTCTTGGCGCTTTTGGTCCCAGAGTTCCGTAAAAAGTTATTTAAGAAGCTGTTGAATCTTTTTCCAATCCTCTGCTTGTAGAATAGACTTAGAGGGTCCGCTAGAAAAAAGTCTTTGGCCCTCTAGCTTGCTAGAACATGCCAATATAAAGTCAGGGTTAAAAGGCTATATACCAACCACTCTCCACGTGCTTTCAATAATTCTTGCAGATAGTGCTTTCCTCTACACTAGCCAGAATGCGGCTTAGGCCTTGGGATTCTGCAGACAGATTTCCACTTAAGCTCTATAGGCATTTGCAAGCGGTCCAAAGATGCTGACATCAAGCGGCTGCAAGGAATGAGTCGAATGAGGTGGATAGGTGGCCAAGAAGATCTTATTTTTTTTTTTTGACAGTAATCCAAAAGCTTTATAGTAATGTATGATCCGTGGCTATCAAGGATTAGAAGCCACCAACGCCTTCTAGCTTTAGCCTTTCTTTCCCGGTCAAACATCTGCTAAAGCCATGCAAATCCTAGCTCAGCGTTGGTCCAGCCAAATAGTGAAGATGCAAAAAAGCATTGCTGATTTATTGCATCAAAGTCTTGAAAGCCCGGAGTATTGTAGTTTACCAGATACCGTTTGGTATATTAATCCGGGAGAAAGAGAGGTCTGGTCTGCATAAATACAAACAATTGTAGTAATCCATTCCCGATCACCGTCTAGTAGGTGTTGTTTGAGGTCTCCTTATATAATCGTCTAGAAAAGTTTCCCTTGCCCATAGGAAGCATGCCAATAAAAAACCCTTTTCTCATTCATATTATACATATCCTCTAGCTGAATATTGTTCTTCTTGACTTTCGGCCCAGATATTACTGTAGGTTAAATGCCGAATCATCCCGCTTGAGTATAGAATCAATACCAGTTGCATAGCAAGATATACCGTCCTTTTTATACCTTTCTAAGAAGCGGCCAGGCCAGTTCTTTCCTGGCTTTGTTTTCCTTGGCAAAATTTCGTAGCATTTCATGTGTATAATTAAGGCCTCACTCAGATTGCTTATTTATAAAAGATGCAAGCTTTTAGCCTGCTACTTGTTGAGGAATCGCTAGTCTTTATATTGTCCCTCCCTCAGCTGCTGAACTCCGCGGTGACGCCCTGACGGTGTTGATCGGCTGGCAACAAATTGTTTTGTTTAATCTGTTCTCCTGGTCCCAACAAATCGATTGCAGCCAACGAAGCCCCCATTGAGGCCATATTGAGTGATATATAGTAGTTTAAAAATCTACGTTTGTAAAAGTCAGTGAGCAAAGATTTTGTACGGCAGGTAGTGATCTACGTTATAATAAATCAGAATATTTTATTAATCCTATTGTTCCTTCACTTCCCTTTAAGCTATGCTTGATGCTATATTTTATAGTCTTCTTCACATATTGGAGAATGTGTTCTGATGTTTAAGGATAATATCTTTGGTTCTGCAAGATGCTGGCTTAAACAATTAGCATAAAATTAATTATCTGTGTAAAGAACTCGGGGAAGAGTTTTGGTGTGTAATGTCTTGGTATAAGAGGCTACAATATAGGCGTACTTATTACACACGAACCAGTAGAAGTAATTAATGACTGACTTCGTTGTTGTTGACTCTTTTTCTATCTCACGCCGGTAAGCCCCCTCCGGGATTGTGTTAGATTAACATATATTTACTAACGCATATTCCTTTACACTCATCTTCGTTCAACATCTGAGAATTCAACATAGAAATATAAAATCAAAAGACTGCGAGCATATTAAACAATATAAGCAATTTAAGGCGTTTAACGCTTGTTCTGGCAATCTGGTTTCAATAGATGTTGGGACTTAAAGACCTATATTCTTCTCTTTCTAGTTCTTATCCAATCGAAAATCATTAACTAATCGTTCCATGACCTTTGTTGAACTATCTTCGCAAGGCTACCCGCGAGCATTTGATCTCCCGGTGTGTGGACTAGCTTAATATCTTAATATTTAATAAAATCCTAAATAGCATAATATCGAATGAGTATATATGCTTGCTTCGGCTATGTAGGACCGGATTTTAGGATAGCTTTATCGCAGAAGTGGTGCTGATATATAAAATTGTTGGCTGGCAGCCGTACATCTCCTGTTTTTGAATAGAATATAGAGAATGGCGTAGCCTTATTACTTACTTGTTTACTTCCGCAGCGGCGATATATTCTGCTTCAGATAATAATGTCGCGGTAACTGGCCGTTTGTGACTTGACCAACTAACTAGTCCTCCATCATAACATCTAGCCTGTCGGCTAAGGCCCTTGTCTTTTTAGTTATAGTATACAATCTCTAAATAACTCCGGGAGATAGTTTGTCGTCCAAAGTATAAAGCTTCTGCGAACCTTGAAAAAATAAAAATCCATAGTCAGGTTAAAATCCTTATAAATATTAATTCTGTTATACTTGGAAGACAACAATCCTGAATATATCCCGTCCTCAAGGTATTTTATATAGACCGAACCTTCCTTCAAGTCGACCCCTGGATTATTTACATATGACCCTGCTGGACATATCTCCCTGTTAATATTAGTTGGGAACGAATCCCCTGACTTGCTCCCAGGGCTATCGGGCAATTGATCAAACACTCCCAAATCAGTTTTATTGGACTCCATCGCTATAACGGCCACCCAATTGGAATTAAATATCCTCTCTACGTGTGGCCAGGACCGCAGGAAATGCACGGCTTGCCAGCAAGCTTTACTATCTTAACAAGCTATAACCAGGTACCACAACGCGGGGGGAATGTCCATGTGTACACTAACGGTAGGATGCTATGAATATTTACGCAGAATCTGCTCTGCCATGTCTAGCTGCGCTTTGTATTCTGCCGTGTGTTGCTCAAGTGCACAGTCGCGCAGATAAAGGTCCTCACGCACAAGGAGAGACACCGTTGGGGTAGATAAATAAAATCCTCCGCTCTTTCCTTCTTGGGACAAAATCCGGCACATACTGACGCCGGAAATGCTCGAAGGGCTGTATATAATAGTTTAGCTGCAAAATTAGCTGTCCTTGTTTAAGGCTTAAAATATAATAATTCGCAATATTGTCCGACTCCAACAAGAACCAGGCGTGCAGCTGGAGCCGAAACACGGTACTTATAACTTCCATTGCCTATCTCGCCTCGATAATACGCCAAAGCCAATAAACGGTGAGATGCCACCCCGTTGTTGGTGTCCAGAAGGGGTCCAACACCGCACTGCGCCGACTGGATATCCAGGCGTGCGAATGCCGACACGAGCTATTAGTTGATAGCCGACGACAATAGCCGGCCCGAAGCTGTGCCTGGGCCTTGAGCTCTTTTAATATCTGCGCCCCGCTCTGCAGGTGTCTAAATACATGAGTATAGCGTCCATGTAACATGTCCAGCAGCAGAAACAGTAAACAGCAGAGAAGTGACCTCCCGTAGATGCGGATCCCGAGAACTGTGCTGTCAGGCTAAGAGACAAGACAGCCGCGTGGACTGTTCTAGAGCGAATCGACGCAACGACGTACTAAAGTCCTTTCCAGGTAAAGGCACATTGGAGACTTCTACATCCTGGTGCAGGCCGCCTAGAGCGACTGCGGCGTGGTAGACAGCTAGTTCGCAATAGCACAGCTGCAAGACGAGTCGTTTCGATAAGGTCAGAGTCGCAGAGTTGCAGCAGGGTGGGGGTGGTATAAACTGGAAGTGGGAGAAACATCTCCCTCATCAGATGTCGTGGGCCATTAGAACCCGTCTGGGACTGCCTGGGCCGGTGAAACATGCTGTTGAGGCTTGTAGAATACCCTCGAAATGGGTTTACAAGGTAAACGCTGGGGATCATAGTCAACAGACTTTGACCAATCAATTAATTACTTGAACAGTGATGTCCTCATTGTGAGATTTCTCATGAATTCATCATGCAAGATGTCTCTCCACCACTAACTGTGTGATGGCTATGGACATATCTGACGGAGTTCGGGCCCGACTTATGAACGGTACAGGTCACAGAGCGGTTCATACTGTCATCGTCCCAGATATTTGAAAGCTGTATGACCCCAGATCCTTTGACGGGTTCCAGCTCAGAACACCCAGGACTTTTCACTACATCAAACCCAAGCCATCCTCGCTTTAAAGGAAATCAAAATGAAACTCCGAATTATTCTGATTCTGACAGCTGCGGTTAGCGACATCCCATTAGTTACACGTATGACCATCGTCTAACAGATATCTAGCTAGGTACTAATCCTTACGACACGTGGTTCTGTCGATGCCGACGAGGCCGTAGTCTATCCGGCGCAGGTTGATCAATCTTGGGTCGATGCCAAACCCCGTAAGTTTCAATGATGCATCCTGTTAGAACGAGTTGCATTTTTTACCCCTATACATTGTTACCACTCTGACACGGTTGTAGGATCTCTACCAGGCGCCGACGAAGCTGTTGTTTATGTCGCCAAGGTTGATCAATCCTGGGTAGATGCGGAGGCATAAAGAGAGCATACCGGACGTATATGCTGTATTGTCGTGAACCATCCTTCTTTCCATCAAGGTCTGCTTCCACTAACGCAGGTCGAGATTTGTCATCTATAACTGTTGCTCCATGAACACAACGAAATAATTGGAATATCGAGGTTTAAAGATAGCTGATTCCCACTGTTGTAGCAAGAAGGAAGAATCAATTTTCTAAAGCGGGGGGTCGCTTAAAGCTTTGATTTAAATAGGGGTTTGCGGAAGGCCGACCTTATAGTAGCAGACGGCGGCCAATTCTATGTACAAAGAATACTGTATTATCCCCTCTGGCCACAAAAAAGGAATATTCCGAGCTGACAGTACTTTTGAGTTGAATATATGTATACCTTGAAACGCTATTAATTGTATAACGAAAGAGCCTTAATGTACATTAAAATACAAGCGGGTGACTTCGATACAGGCGTTTTGATTTCTACTAGGCGCGTTCGGACCATGGTGTTTCTGTGGCCAGGGGTAAATTATTTGCTGATCGCTGCTGGGCTGATGTTGACTCCGCAAAAGAGGGCCTTTGAGGTGGAGAAACATAATTAACTGTTTCCTTTGTTGCCTCGCGCTAAGCTGTCATAATTGCGACATGCAACGCTGTAATCTCCAGCCACCCAGGTTGCAACTTGGTCCGCCATGCAGGGATTCGTGACAGAGTAGTGTGGTTGTCTGTTACTTTGAGTACTCCCCTAATCAGCGCCAGCCCCCTTGAGTGTCGCACCATACTCTTCCTCTTTCTCTTCTATGCTACAAAGCGACGGCCAAGAGATTCTGTGGTGCTTCAGAAATCAGCATTGAGCGTCGTGCCTGCAACCACACTCTAGACTTGGATCATCATCCCACAGCAATTTTGCAACCCTTAGTCTGGCTCCCGGATATATTACTAGTATCTACCTCCCGGAGTAGTGCCAGTGAATTACAAGTCTGACTCAAATAACCGCCACACTAAACTGGCCACCCTAGCTAATGGGCGTGGTCACTGTGCCAGGCCCGCTGATCCGTGTCAGCCCAACATCGATATGGACAGTTATTTGAGGATGCTTACTCCATATCGTTGCCTTTGAGAGAAGTGAAAGACATTTTGGTAATTTAATTAATATATAAACTTATAACTAACCCTGGCTCCTTGCATATAGGTCTTGTGGAGGCGGAGACTCATGACACCCATCTTGGTTACCCAACCCCATCTGAAATGTAAATTTTAGATTCAATTCTACAACGTGGTGAAATGGGCTGCGGAACGGCCCTGTCTTCCGAGAAAGCCCACCTTCTTGGAACTACAGTAGCTACTATGCTGCTAGGCAGTGGCAGCTCAACAGCCCAAAGGTTAGCTGCTATTGTTCCATGGGAAGGATTCTCGGACGCGTATAGTAGTCATTGCGGCATGGAGAAATCCTATCGAATATATTCTTTGCCCTGGGATATGCCCGTCAGGTTGGACTGAATTAATACGGTCAGCCTAGGTGAGCGGGGCGTAGGAGGCAACCGGTAGCGCGTAGGGTTCTTATTTAGAATCTGCCACGAACAAGTGGGACACAGAGCTGTTATGGAAGTAGTGGGTGCCCAAGACCGAGAGGTCTCACCATTTGCAGTACCTTCAATGCATTCAATATGATGATCCTATTCTTTTTTGCGATATTCGGATTCCTGATGACTCCAAGTAGTATTTTCCCCACAACGTTCAGGGCGTATTACTTTAGTAGACCGTATTAGGTTTCTTGGCCCGATAGGGCTGATTACTTTCACCGGAGAAATTAGCCGGGAGGAAACGGCGAGTATTCAATTGCAGGTTGTTTGGAAACTGGGAAACCCATTCTACCTGGCGCCAAAGCAGCGTGAGGGGCTCGCTAGTTGCAAACGAAAAGGTGCTTCTTTGTTCTCCTCGACTCCGGAACATTCCCTTCCGAGCGACAGGGGGCAAGCAAAACAAAGAAAACGAAAAGTCCTTTTATTAAACTCACATCCTTCCCCTCCCTTCTCCCTGTTTCTCTCTTTCTTCTCATCAATAATCTCACAATGCCCCGTTGCGCCCTCGTTACCGGCTGCAGCGCCGGAGGCATCGGCTCAGCGCTAGTGGAGGAACTCCACGCCCAAGGGCTGAGAGTCTACGCGACAGCCCGCTCCCCAGCCAAGATGAACCACCTTGTCAAACTTCCCAATGTCACTCTCGTCACCCTCGACGTCGTCGACCCGGCCAGCATTGCCGCTGCCGTCGATACCGTCCGCCAGGATTTGTCTTCAAGTGGTGACTCTCTCGACGTTCTCATCAACAACGCCGGCCAATCCCTCGTCTATCCCGCCCTGGACACCTCCATAGACGAGGCCAAGCGTCTTTTCGATGTAAATTTCTGGGGTGTCATCGCTGTCACCCAGGCTTTCACGCCGTTGCTTCAGGCGGCCAAGAATGGCGGTACCCTCGTGAACGTCTGCTCCATCTCAGGCTTCTTGTACGCCCCCTGGATGAGTAAGGATCCTCCACCCCGGCGGTCGTGATAAAAAAAATATCAGGAATAACCTGCTGAAAATTCGCATCAGGTGTCTACAACGCCTCAAAAGCCGCTCTAATGTCTTGGAGTGAGACTCTCCGGCTAGAACTGCAGCCCTTCAACATCCGGGTTATTTCCCTGGTCACCGCTCCGTCGCCACAAATGTCATGTCGCATTCTGGCCTGACCCTGCCCGAAACCTCCCTTTACCAGAAGGCGCTCTCGGATATTCAATTACGTGGCGTCGGGAAGGATGTCTCGAGTAAGAGCGCGCCGGCAGACTTTGCTCGCGAGGTTGTCAAGGATGTCTTGGCCGGAGCGTCGGGACCGGTGTGGCGTGGCGCGATGGCTTCCATAGTGAAGTTTATGTCCAATTACATGCCGACAACCGTTTTAGTTGGTGTCCCTTTGTTCTTTCATTTTCCATTTCTTTTTGACATGAATTGATTACTGATATGTGTTGCGTAGGACCGGGCAATGAGTAGGGGAACTGGGCTGGACAAGCTGCCTTGAAAGAACATAAAAGACTAACAGTTGTATGAGAACTAATACCGACATAGACCCAGATAATATATCTTAAAATATGCATTAATAGCTGCATAGATCTTAATCTTATAAGGGGCAAGTTTTAGGTAGCCCTTATAGAGTCGCACGGAGGAACCGCAAAAACCGCCGAATCCGCAAGTCCGAAAAGTCCGATACATAGTATTTCTATGTAAATAACGCATATTACAATTTCTAAAAAATTGTTACAGGCACTCCCTTATTACACCCATACGCCTCTTATATATTCTTTGCTTGTAGGAGATAAATAGCGGTCTACTAACTGGCATAGTAGCCTGGAGATAGACAGACTGCTTTGTAATTAATCTAGTTAAATAAAATATATACCCACTCCAGGACACATGTCAAACATTGATGGGTGGAGTTAACATGGGAGGGGTCCTCCTGTCTTTAATAACTACCACTCGATCAGCTTAATCACATCCCAGACAAGCCATTTTCATTTCTCGCCCTCCAACCTCGCCCTCACTTTGCCCTCTACATATTTCTACACGGGAACCCATTAGCCCACACGTCCCAACACTGACAATGGCCCGTCACGTCCTTCTCACCGGGGGCAACGGCTTCATTGGATCCCACATCCTAACCCAGCTTCTTGACCATGGCTGCACTGTCTGCTGTGCTGTTAGAACACAAGAAAAAGGCGACAAGATTTTGAGGGACTTCGCCATGCAGCAATCTCAGATATCTATCACAATCGTCCCCGATATTGTCGCACCCGGAGCATACCACACGGCGATACAGGGAAACCCCGCTTTTGACACCATCTATCATACGGCATCCCCGTTCACGTACACGAACGTGGGGAGCAATCTTCAGTTCCTCGAGCCGGCCATCAAGGGGACGTTGAACCTCCTCAAAGCCGTGAAAGACAATGCCCCGAGCGTGAGAAGAGTCATTTGGACTGGTAGCTGCGCCAGCGTGATTGACTACGACAACCTTGTCTCGGACCCAGCAAGGCTTTATACGGAAGCGGACTGGAACCCGGTTACATGGGAAGAGGCAGTGCATGGCGATCCGTCGAAAGCATACAGGGCCAGTAAGCTTTTTGCCGAACAAGAAGGTACGTCGATTGTTCTGGTTGCTGTTAGCAGAGGCAGTACTAAGACGGTGTTCTCTACGCAGCATGGAAGTTTATGAAGGAAGAACAGCCACCTTTTGACTTGGTCACGTTATCTCCGCCGGCGACTTTCGGTCCTTTGCGGCACTCTATCACAAGCATTTGGGACCTGAACGAATCTAATTCTCGGTTGTGGAAACTTTGCTTTAATTCGACCAAGGATGCTCCCGTGCCGTACATGCCGGTACACACTTACGTCGACGTCCGAGTAAGTAGCCCAGCTTGACAGTGGTTTTGATCTAACCAACAATCTGTAGGATCTTGCAGATGCCCAATTCAGAGCCATGATTGTCCCAGAGGCCGGCAACCAACGGTTTTTGGTGTGCGCCAGGCAATTTGACTTCCAGGATGTTTGCGATATTCTCCGATCACACTTCCCCGAACTGAGTGAACGCACGCCGCTTGGGAAACCAGGGACACGCTCCTTACCTGCAGGGGCATATTCCATCGATAATTCCAAGGTGAAACAATCTTTAGGAGTGGAGTTCCGAAGTCTTGAAGAGACCATTTTGGATGTCGCACGTTGTATGTTAGATCTTGAGCGGAACGAAAAGCAAGCCCATGCTACCTAGGGTGGCATCATCCTTGCAGTCGCCCGAATCAATGGAAGCGGCCGTACCAAAACAAAGACAATGATAACTCTCATACTTTCCAGCGCGTAGTCCGTAGTGTTATAAATCTTGACCATGCCTTCCCTGTTCCAAATGTGTCCTGGGACGTCCGAAAACCATCTCAAACATTAATTATCCTGGCTGCGCGGCGATCGTGTACCGTAGAATGGGGTGAGCAGGTTTCCCGAGCCTGCAGACAGCATGTTACGCCGACGGCTCTATTAGCAACGCCAGGCAACTTTGCTACGGGCCGGATTCAAGGCGGGCGGGGTCTGCGCTGGACAGCCCCCCATGCTCCACTACTCCGGTCCAATGTGTGGACGGAGTTACTCAATGTTACCTCCGGTCCAATGTGCGGACGGAGTTAATGTTACCTCCAGTCCAATGTGCCACCGAGTAGGTACTCTCTCTGTGCGCTGCGGTTAACGCCGAGGGTGGATATTGTTATGGGGCTGTGGCTCCGAGGCCTGCATCCTATTGAATGGTTCACGCAAGGAAGGCGGCGCCAGATCTGAGTTGGGCAGCTCCACAGTTTCCACTACTACTGGCTAGGGAGCATATACTCGTTGTTAGCTGGGTTAACGCCGAAAGGAGATGGTATGTTTGTGGTGCTGCGGCTGAGGGTCACTCTTATTATGGACTGCCCGGGATGCGTGTTTAAAGTTGCCCACAGAAAGCGTGTACCTACTTTTGCTGACTCTCGAAGCCCCTTGGAGAGCACGCACGACTTAACCTCTTCCTTTACCCCAATCCAACACAATGTCGGAAACCAGCGTTACCGACACTGAAATGCAGTTTCGAATGACCGCGACTGGCTGGACCGATTCTCCAGAAAGCTCTCGAGGGCTAGAGGTCCACCCCGACGAGGACCGGCGACACGGCAACGCAGCAAGCAGGAACCAACCTGGAAAGTCGGCGTCCGATCGCATACAGCCGTTGACATTGGAATCATCGGCTCGTCCCCCACGAGACATACATGGGATCAAGTGGGTGTTCGCTGGTAAGTTCCGTAGGATCCTCGTGTTCCATAACTCCCACGTTGGATGTGGTCCCTGATAATACGTGTCGTAGTAACGGCCATATTGTCCAGCGTGTTCTTATTCGCGCTGGATCAGACAATTGTCGCTGATGTTCAGCCAAACATCATCGCCGAGTTTGGTTCGATCAATAAATTGCCTTGGCTCTCGGTGTCATTTCTTCTCGGAACTGCGAGCACAAATCTGCTCTGGTAAGCCTTTGCACCGATTCGACCCGGTGCAGCCAAGTTCCCTCAAGCTAATTATGAACCGATATGTGCAGGGGACGGATCTATAGCCAATTTAATTCCAAATGGATCTATGTGCTCTGCGTAGCGATGTTCGAGATCGGTTCGACCGTCTGCGGGGCCGCGCCCAACATGAATGCACTCATTATCGGACGTACTCTGGGCGGCCTGGGCGGCGGAGGAATGTACTTGGGCGTGATGATGATGTTGTCCCTGTTCACGACGCCTCTGGAACGACCAAGTATATCGGCATCATTGGGGTGGTATTCGGTTTTGGCACCGTGTGAGTGCTCTTCTCGGCGAGCGGGGAGGAGACCAAATCTGATTACTGACCATGGCATCTGTGCTCCAGCCTCGGACCGGTCATTGGAGGCGCCTTTGCCTCCAATGCCTCCGCGACGTGGCGATGGGCCTTTTATATCAATCTGTGCATTGGGGGCGCTTTCGCACCAGCATATTTCTTCTTGCTTCCATCCCGTGATCTGCGGCCGGGAGTGACGTTCTGGGACCGGATGAAAGTGGTGGACTGGATCGGAAACACTCTCGTCATCGGAGTGTATGTCTCCGGGCTCATGGCCATCTCATTCGGGGGCACCACCTTTGCGTGGAACAGCGCCCAAGAAATCGCGATGTTCTGTGTCTCGGGCGTTCTGCTCATCGCGCTATGCATCCACCAAGTTTGGTCCGACCCCAAAAACCGAATGTTTCCGGTCCATTTCCTGAAGAACGGAGGCCTGTTGATCCAATTCTTGGTCGGGTCCTCTGCGGGGACGTCGTCTTTTGTGACCATCTATTTCATCCCGCTCTACTTTCAGTTCGTGCAGCACAGTGATTCTCTGCTGGCCGGTGTGCGGTTATTACCATTCATCGGCTGCCTGGCGGTCTTCACCATGTTAAACGGCCACCTCATGGCTTGATCGGGATACAGCATGCCATGGTACGTCATCGGTTCGGTCCTCGTCGTAGCCGCCAACAGCATGCTCTACAAGCTTGATCTCTCGACGTCCAACGGATTTATTTACGGCGGGATGGTTCTCAACGGTATTGGCACGGGCATGTTTCTCAATGCTCCGTTTGCGGTCGCCCAATGGCTGGCTCCACCCCAGGAGACATCGAGCGCCGTTGGATTCATCATGTGTGCTCGAGGAGGAGGCCTTGCAATCGCACTGTCCATCGCAAACACCATCTTCCTGAACCTGGCCCAGAACGGGATTCGCCATCGGTTTCCCACCCTGGACACGACGCAGATTCAAAGTCTAACCTCCGGCGCCGGGAGCCATCTATTGGAGAGCCTCAATCACGCCCAGCAACAGCAAGTCCTCGCAGCGATTGTACACGCGATCAGTCGTGTTTTCATCCTGTCGATCGCCTCCGGCTGCTTTTGTCTCTGCCTGTCGGTTTTCATGGATCGCAGAAAAATCAAGATCGGCTAGCTGTCTGGATCTAAAGGCGCACATTTCGCCTTTGTCTCGAAATGAACATCGGGGCGTTTCAATTTCATACACCCAAAATCGCAGCGTCAGTAACATACAACGGGAACCCCCTTATAGAGCTACTACTCTAATGCAACCACTTCAAAGTTGTTGTGGAATTCAGGGGAAGTGACGCGCAGGGAGCTATTCTATCAGCTACAGGCCAACTAGCCTAACTAGGAAGTAGATGTCATTCAGTGGAAACACCAGGAATTGCAGTATCTCAACCAACTGAGCCTACTAAGCGGTTCCCTATTTTTCTCATTGAGGTGTTCAACTCATTAAAGGATTGAGGGGTAGAATGGATCGTTAGATATTTCCGCACCGTCAAGTCGGGCGGATTATAGTTTTTCCGTAACAGGTGGGAAGTGCGGGTAGCCATGTCCAGGAGAAACATCAGGGATGGCAACTACAATAATATCCAGCACTAGATTCCATTTCCTGGCTATATGTGTTGAGGCACTTTGCAAAATTAAAGTAGGTCCGATGTTTCGAAGGTGATTAGAGGGCAAAAGCGTGACTCCGCTTTTGAAAACCGTTAAGCTACTTTTGTTACGGAAACACTATAATCCGCCCGACTTGGCGGTGCGGAGTATCTGACGATCCACTCAACCCCTCAATCCTTTAGATAGTCGAACACCTCAATGAGAATATAGGGAACCGCTTAGTAGGCTCAGTTGGTTGAGATACTGCAATTCCTGGTGTTTCCACTGAATGACATCTACTTCCTAATGTGGCTAGTTGGCCTGTAGCTGATAGAATAGCTCCCCCCATCCGCCCCACTCCCATGGGAGTCCTACCATGGAGCTAGCAGGCGGCCCAAAATCTCCTACACACAGGACCACTATTTTTGGTCCCCGACACTAGTTCAACAGTGACGGTGCTATTCGTTATACCTAGCAAATCGAGCTAACAGATTACGCACAGTCGCCTCTGTGCTCTATGCAGCTCCTGAAGGGTGACGGCAACGATGCGCGCGTTTTCCATCTATGATGAAGATCCCATTGGCCTTACCCGCATCCTGGTGCGCTGTTTGGTGACTTGGGGCCGCGGAATTGAAGGCATCGAAGAGTTCGGTCAAGGACCATCTAAGCAATTCCGGCCTTGTTTATGGAGCTCTGATAATAGGCATTCCTTTTAGTACATAGTTGTGCCTATGGTTGTAGCTAGCCATAGGAACTCGCGTCGTTTACGGAGTACTTAACCTGAGCTTCCACTTTTAGTGCATGTTTTGCCGTCCAGGTGCCAATTTTTGGAACCTTTGACCACCCTCATGAAGTACCACAGAATACGGCCGCATACACGGATCCGAATAACCTAAAGTCTATTTTACTGCCCCAAGACTCAAAATTGCACGCCGCACTTCAGGGCCGTGCAAGCATTACATAGCATAGTCCGAAGGAGAGGCCAGCAGAGGAATAAGGACGCAATAACTCTTTGTTGAGGTCCTGTTAAATAGAATAAGTAGGTATTTGTACAGCAAACTGGTTTGATGATAAAAGCTTCTATGGCTCAGAGTCTCCGTCGCTTTGTCCTTCTTTGTCCTTCTTTGTCCCTCATCACCCATGATAGTCTCCGTCGCCTCGTCCCTCGCCATGACGCTCTTTGTAGTCTTTAATAGCATCCATGCATCGATTCACAGCCATCTTACATATGCTGTCTTTTAAGATCGAACGGAACTGTTCCAAGTCAATCGTGATCGTCTGCGGGTACCCATGAGGCAAGAGGTCTCCAAAATCCAGTTGGACTTGATCAGCCTGCATAAGGTCTTCAGCAATGCCACGTTGCACTGCCTTTCCATCCGCACCCCGAACCCAAGTCTCCATCCAGACTTCAGAGATCTTTCCTACCCATGTCAATCTCTTATAGGTTGCAGGTCCGTATTCCCCTTCAAAGACCACATCTTTTTTAAGAATTTCTCTCACATCCGAAGGAATCCCTAGTGCCTGTAGTGTATCCAGCTCTTCCTCATCATCGCCATAGATCGGATCTCTCGGGAACGGACAGCGATACGATGGAGTTTCGCAAAACTTCACGATCGTAACCATGGAAACTTCAGAACTGCCCTCCAACCAGAGCCGTATATCATTCTTCAGCTGTTTGTATGTTTCCGAAAACCCGACTTCGAGGACCCATTTAAGCTCCATCTCATTATTTGCGTTGCGTACCCCAATCCCAAGGTCGGGTCGTTTATCGGAACCGGACCATTGACCTCCAAAAGACTTAAAATCCTCGTCAAATAAAGCTTGTGTTTGTCGTCGGAGATTAACTGGAACAGCTGCTTTGGATATCATAATCTCCTCGATTAATATAGAGGAAATAGACTGGTGGATAGGACTAGGCATGCATTGGATAATCAAAGTCGATGTCGATGCATCAAACGAAAAGCGAGGATATCTGGTCAAAAAAAAGGCCAATTAGCAAGAAATCTTTATAGAAAAAAAGGGGCAAGTCTTACGATTCGTCTTTGGAGTCGAGGTCGAGGTCACGGCGCAACTTGTTCCAATCTCCGACCGACATTTTGATAGCAAGTTGTTTCTCATAGTCTTCCAGAGGGCGGCGACGCTCAAAAGGTGCTGTAGCAACGCGTGGATGTGCCCAGGCCTTGCACTCATGATAATATGCATAGGCTTCATCGTATGGCGACTTGAATTTGCTTGCAGACGCCGCAGGCTGTTGCTTATCTCGGGCGTGCATCTCCTTCTCTTCTGGCGGTGTGATCTTTCGCGTGGGATCAAGAGGTTGTCGGTCTGGGAGAACGGGAACACTAGGCAAGGACGGCGGCGTTAAGGATGGTGGTGTTGGGGGATGGGATCTTGGCGACGGCCTTGTGGGATGAGGGGTTGACAGGTCACGTCGTCGACGAGCGAAATGACCTGACGACTGTTGGTGATACGGCAAAGACGATGAAAACGGTGATGAAAATGATGGCTGGGGAGGCCACGGCCTGTTAGACCCGGCAGGCCCCGAGAAAATGGATCCATCCTGGTTTGCTCTTTGTTATGATGAGAGAAAAGGTGTGGCAATAGCAAATGAGGTTCAGATGGAGCAGACAGATCCTGGGTCAGGGCACTGCCTTCGCACATGATGAGATTTGGAGCAATCAGAAACGGAAGCTGCGACTGGTCATTACATCATGTGCATGTACCAATGCGATGTACCGCAATGTGCTCACAACTGTATGGAAGCGAGCTAGTTACTGTTGGCGGATCATCTCGTCCACCGCTTCCTCTTTCGGGTTAGCCCAGGCGGCTGACTGATCATCACTTTGAGAGTTACTCCACAAGGAAGGTGTTGTTAGATATACGACTAGTCCCGAAGAGGAAATAGAGTACGATTGGTGAAAAGGTCTTATTTGAATGAATTGAGCTGGTTGGCCTCTTCTTGACTATTCTTCTTGGTTATTCTTGATTGATTATTTTGTTGTGTGCTCCGCGGGGGTTTTACCCTGATCCAGTCACATGATTCTGGTCCACCAAGGCCATATTATTTGATAGTAGAAAGATTAAGTTACTAGTACAGTATAGACTTCATCAGAGCCCACGAAAGCCCAAGCCCAACCCAACCCACTTGTGGACTGCTGGGCAGGCTGGCTTATCGCAGTAGGAGGGTAGGTGAGTCCAGAACATCAAAAGCGTGCAACACCACTCCACTCACACTGTCGACGACACCGTTTCCTGTTTGCTCAGGAAGTTATTTTCCGAGCCAAAGCAGCAATGAGTGGGAATGCACGGCTGGATGGTTATTGGGAACCAAAAAGTTGTCGCAGATGATCCAACCTATGATCAGTCAGTCAGGCTTGGGGATAACTCATCAGCCAAAGCTGATTGGCTAGCTCGTTTCACTTAGGCCACCAGCATTCAGAGAGGTGCGAAGCGTCCGCTCCAATTACTATGCCCTATCTTCACCTCCGGCTCACCTCCGGCTCACCTTCTGGTATTGTAGAGAGACCAGCTAGGATTGCATACTTTACCACTCAGTCATAGAGGCAAGATCGTGGCCCGTTGTCGCTGAATCAATTACGGTGCCACATCGCGGTCTTTGAGGGGGAAACTGTGGTCTTTTGAGGAACCAAAAGGCACATTTTCACATTTTGATATTTTCTCCTTTCCCATTTCTCAACCCCAGTGCTTGCTAAATAAGTAGCATCGAACCTGTTGCTCCCTCTTTTAACTTGTTCGAACCCTTTATCTCACAATCATTATGGCCAAGACCCCTCGCGAATGATCGAAGGCTTCTAGTACGGAGAAGAAATCAATTCGACAGAAAAGAGACCGGAGGAAGATGAGCCTGGAAAGTAAGTCGCAAGAATATAGCGAGATGTGCGGGGCGGATGTCGGCTTGGGTATACGGATTTGAGAGTCAGGACAAGTATTTATTTTCTCTGCAGACTCATCGGGGGTTTGGTTATTCCTCAGTTCTCAATTAGTATGTCCTTTCGAAATTCTCTCCGTGGCTTCTAGTTTCCTGACCCCTCTAGGGCTCCTACTATCCAAAACCAATTGAATGAAGCATAAAGGTCCTCCGTGTGGCGAAAATATGGACCGATAGACTCTATGACTTCTGAAATCACTTTGTCGAGCATAACACGAGAAGCTAGATGAGAGGATTATACCGCCCGCCTCTGTCAGTGGTAGAAATTCAGCCAGCAGAAGAGTGCTTCTGAAGTTGTGTATCTAGCTGAGATGTCCGGCTTATTGAATTAACTATCATCTTGAGTGCTAGAATATTAGTCTAAATATGAAGACTACGAGTTCCTGTTCTATTCCTATTTCACAGATCTATTGCGAATACCTTCAAGAGTATGCCGCCACCGGGGCCCTAAACCACAGCGTTGGTGGGTTGATACTTCAGGGCAAATTCTCCCGGGGGATTCCCGGCCTAAGTATGCGGGTCCAGGAGGACGACTGTCCCTGTGGAGTGTACGGTCATATGGCAACTATTCCTCAGGCATAAGCCACCCAGAGGGACAGTGCTAGCCCAGGGTAGTGGGCCCCTAGCGGATTCCACTCTCGGGATAGGAATCCCAGGGGGGAACTTGCCTTCGAGTGTCAACCAATGGGATGCTTCCCAATTTTTTGTACCGGTCAAACTCTTCCGGGGAATTGATAAAAACAGAAAAGTAAATGTGCTGCCTCGGATAGTCAGTGAGAGCTCATCGCCAGGAACAAGCTCCTTGGCTGGATTCTTAGGGATAATGCTGTTGAAATGGAGGCTGTGGTAGGTTGAGAGAGCGGCAAAGTCCAAAAACTAAAGCCGGGACAAGTTAATTCATCACTTCCCGGGGCTTCCTAGAGTGTATAAACAGAGATTTTGCTCACGGCTTTTCGGACCACCGCTGGGTGGGTATTAATAGTAATTTTGGTTGAAACCATTCTAGGTGATGTGGCTCGAGGCGTAAGCTCGGGAGCGATGAGATGTAGAAATTCACGAGAAAATGCGGAATCAAAGTTTGAACGTTCCAATGCTTTTGATTGAAGAATGAATGAGAGCATCAAAAGATTTATCTCGTCTTATATAGCTTCAATTTCATCAAGGGAGGGTTTTCGGCTGCTCGTGCTCCTTTCGGTCTCTTCTCGGCATGTTCTCGCGCTGCGGTACCTATACTAATTATATTCAAGTCCACAAAACATATGTACCGGAACGCCTTTGCAAAGATTGAATTAATAATCTGTGTATTAGTCTATACAGAGTTTAGACCATTCGATTGAAATAACCCTTGCCCTTTTCTCGGTCAACTTGCACTACTCCATTTTATTACCTGAGTGTTGGCATTGTATAGCCCCGGGTGCCCCTAACCGGTCAAATCTATCGATGGCATTAGTTGAAGCTAACTTCAGTGCTATCAGGAGCTGCTAGTAAGAGGTGGCTGAATTTCATTGACGTTAAAGCCAAATCCTAAACGCAATAGACACTTAATTTCTTATCTGAAAGACATCTCTAGCCCCCTAGGATCAGGAATTTCCCTTAAGATGAAAAGGAGATACTAGTATCTAATAAGGCTCCGAGCAGTGACGTGAAAGTCGAAATTTTCTTGTAGAATACCTAGGCTCTCGAGCGTACTGTCTCGAGAGGAATCTTCCGGATTTGAGCGTGAAGATTAGTTTGTCGGAAGAACCACTGATTTTCAACGGCAAAAGCCTCAGGCTTGACCATACTTATCTTTTGGTGAATTAGCCAAATCTGAATCATCCTTGTGCAAGTCAATCAACTTACATCGTAGTTCAACACGAGGAAGGGAACCAGTTTTTTGACCTCAAAGATTCCAATATGCTTGCCGAGGCATACCCGTCGCCCAGCACCAAACTGAATGAAAAGCCTTTTTTTAGAAACCTCTGTTGATATTAGGGCAGAAGGACCATACCGTCAGTAAACCATCATCTCGTTTTTTCCGCATGCCTGGGTCACCCTCTAACCATCTTTCTGGCCTCCAAAGCTCGGCATCGGCACCATATGTGGGTTTGTGGCGGTTGATAACGTAGGGACTCGCTCCCACAATGGTGCCAGCCGGGATATATTGACCAGCGATGTGGATTCCTCCCTCTGGGACAATACGTTCAAATGGCATCGCGAAGGGCGGATGAACGCGGAGAGCTTCCTGTATGCATGCATCTAGATATGGCAGGTTATTTACCTCGCTCCAGCGTGGGTAAGGACGTGAGACATTAGCGGCAACGAGCTCTGTGCGTAGTTTCTCAAGAGTTTGGGGGCTCTTTAGAAGGTTGTACATGGTGGTTTTCATGACTGTTCCGACGGAGTCTGACCCGGCTAGGACGTTCGAGATGGTCCAGGCGGTGACGAACCTGCATTTTCCCTTTGTTAGGTTCCGCTAAGTCTTGTTCTTTCTGTATGTAGATATATGGGGGGGGGATTGCCGACCAGGGAGGAATATTTGCATCATTCTTTTGCGTACTGATATATCTATCCAAAAAATCGCCCTTTCCAGCCTTGGTAAAATCACCATTTTCGTTTGCCAGCTTCTGTCTCTCCTGGATAGTCGCACCCACAAACTTCATGATATTAGTCCCCGGTGTGGGTCTGAGTGTGTCGGCTAAGTGGTTCTTATATAAAACTTTGTCCAACCATGGGATTTGCATCATCTGCGACAGTCGTAAGCAACTCCCCTCACCCACCGAAAGTGCGGAAGAAGCCTCACCGGGGCAGCTTGCCTCATAAAATGAGCAATGGCATCTAGCATTCCACCAACGTCCTTTCCCTGCTCTAGAAAACCATATCGTTTCGAGAAAGTCATCGTTCCCATAACATCAAACGCAAAGAACTGCAGCCATTCAGTCAAGTCAAATATTTCACCATGACTTGAGAATCGCCGCTCTAGCTGTTCATCTATAACCTGAAGTACTTCATCAACGAGTCCCTCGAATTTGGATACATTTGACAGCGAGAAGAAAGAGGCCACGGGGTACCTGAGCTTCATGTGGAGATCCTCGTCCAATGCAGTGAAAACATTCGGCAGTGCACCTCCTTTTTTCGTGTACGGCCGCAACGGGACATAGAAATCATTCTATTTGACAGCAGTCAGCTCCAGTACAAGCAAACACGATGCCTTGAAGCTAGATCAATCAAACCTTGACGAATCCCTTCCTCATCGGGTAAATCGTGAGGATGGCGCTCGGATCACTGATCGAGACCATATTAGGACCCAACCGCACCACATCACCATACTTTTGGTGTATTTCTTGATGAATAAGATGCGCTTTCTTCGTAGAAACCCATGACATCCGCGTGAAGTTTGTTAGACTGGCCAAGAAAGGACCTGGGATGTGGCGCAGCCGGAACCAGATCAAGAAGCGCCACACTAGCAAGCTGACGAATGTTCCCAGGAGAAGAGCGGGTCCGCTATGTTGTGGGGCTAAGGACTGGACGCCCCAGCTAAGCTGTGAACTGAGGCCCATTGTTTCAATGATTCTTTTCTCCTCTCTATTTGCCCAACAATAACAGACGGGAACCTGATTAAATGCTGAATCGATGCAAATGCGGGGATTCATGACTCTGATCTCATGGGAGCTCGGCTGAGGCGATTCGGAGTTAGCTGTCCGGGCCGGAATGAAATCTGGCATTCGGGCCCGAGCCAGCAGCCGGGCGTTTAATCAATTGCCCTGAGCTTGGATAAGCAGTAGAGCACTCTGAATCAGAGCGTAGAGAACGAGAGAATGTGTTTTCTATTGTTGAAGAGGTGGTATTCGGACCGATTCCTTCCCAGCGCCTTGGCTACGCACAACGGTGTCAACCCCCGAATCCTCTATCCCAGTAAAAAGAAGAGTGCGGCATCTAGATGAGACGTTGGATATATATCTAGTTAAAAATATACGCTCCTTAGTAGGCTACGCGCGTGTAGCTGGTATAGCTTCTCCTGCCCTATTCCCCATTTCCCCTGTGCACTGTGAACCTTGTCAAGGTTTTCACAGCATCTATCATAGTTTCTATCACTCAAGATAAGTGGCGGCGGTCGACGAAAGTAGTTTAGCAGACACGGAAGGAGAGAATGAAGGACATCCGACATCCTCAAGTACGCATCTATCAATCGGGCGAAATTAAGTTCTCATGCAAAGCTCATAATTGACCCCTATTCATGCCAACTTTTTTGGCGAGTACGGAGGTACCTTATCTTCATAGATGCCTGTAGACGAATGCTCTCGCACTACCACTATCGCCTTCCTCCCTGGAGTTCATGTTCCCGATTCAAGGTTCTGTTTGATTTATTTGGGGGGGGTCTGAATTGATTGTATTCAGAAGGATGTTCTGCCCAATCCCTCTATGAGAGATATTGGGTATATATATTTCACATGATGTCCCAAACTGGACCAGTATATTTTGACAGGTTCCATAGTTGGCTCAGGCCCCGCATAATTTGAGTGGAAAACATGCAAAGCACTGCATGGGAGGATGACGGATGGATCGCCCAAATCAACTACATAAATGCGAGTGAGAACAAGTTAATCAAAGATACGTCTTTTTAGATGATTTTCTGTATGCGTATTTAAGAGCAAGTAAAACCATATATAGGAAGGATGTGAAATCACGCTCCCATCTTCTGCCGATAAGTCTGAATTGCCTCTTCCAACATATTATTCCAGTCAAAATGCCAAATTTTGTGCGATCGATCTTTGATCTCCTCAAAGCAGGTCTCCGCTTTCAATCGCCGCTGGGCATCTGCCCATTCGGGCTGCTGGTACAAGTCACATACTCTCCGGCTACTATCTACAAACCACTGAGCGCGAAAACGGCGGATGCCATCATAAGTGTCAAATGCCGCAGCCACAGCTTGATTGCGGATCGTTGAGCTTTTCCCACGTGTCGAAACCCAGACCTCCGCCAGCAGAGTCGCCAGACACAAAGCGTCCTCTACGCCAATGGAGGCTCCTGCCCCATGGTGCGGGACCGCTGCATGGGCCGCATCACCGACAAGACATATTTTGTCTCGGCTAAAAAAGGGAGCCGGATAGTCATAGGTGTCGAACATTGCCCATCGATCGATATTCTCGGGCAAAAAGCCAATCAATCCGCGGAGGCACGGATTCCAATCAGCAAAACACCGCATTGCCTCTTTTCTCGTCGCAGGGCCCACCAAGCTCGTCTTATCGCTCCATTCGTGAGGATCAGACACAAACGCAGCTACATTGACCATCGTCTCATTAGCGACGGGATAGTGGATCAGATGGGCGTTCGGGCCCACATGCATGTTCAATGTGCGGGCCCTGAACTCTCCTAGAGCCGATAGAGCGTTTCCCATCGACACTAGACCGCGGAAAGCGAACTTGTGACTGTAATGAGGATAGGAAAAGGGCGACCCTTCCCCAAAGAGATGTTGGCGAACACGGGACCGAATCCCATCGGCGCCAATAACTATAAAAATTTACCATTGAGATCAGCTGCCAATTCTTCACCAGATCGAGCCTGAGATAAGGGCATGCTGACCACAATCAAAATCAGCAAATGTGCCATCGGCAAACTGAAGCGTCACCTTGTCATCCAAATCATTTTCGTGAATCTTTTCCAATCGCTTTCCACATGCCACGACCCCGTCGGGTAATATTTTAACAAGTGTCTCCAAGAACTGGTCACGCCGACAGGCCTCAAACCCCCGGATACCTGCGTCCAACTGATAGAGAATCTTGGACGGCTCGCTGTAACCATCAACCCAACGAAGACAATCACGCCCTTCTCCCTGGTGATCTCCGATTGAAATAGGGACAGCACCGCTGGATCGTAGGGCATGAACAATCGCTGGATCAAGCAGTTCCATACATCGAACCGAATTAGCCGTGAAGGCCATTCCGGCCCCAATCTCGCGGAACCCTCGCGCTTGCTCGTAGACTTTGACAGTAATGCCACGGCGGACGAGACCAGCGGCCAGCATGATGCCAATAAGGCCGCCGCCGACGATGCCCACGCTTAAAATCTCCTGTTGCGCATCGATCATGGTCATGGTGAGAGTGGATATTTGTTGGTGGCTTATTGCAATTGTAAATTTCCTATGACAAGGCAAGATAAAAATCCTCTGGCCATTTTGCATTTTAGCCCCTACCTTTGAGTAATTTCCCTCATAACCCGGTCGAAAACGATCTTCTGGGCCATCCAATAGGGGAGATGGTGTCATTCGGGTCCCAATTCAGTCCGGGTCCGGGTTAGTTAAGCCTTCGTGCAGGAATCTCGGGCCCGGATCTGCGCTAAGAACCCTTCAGGGTCGGGAGAGCTTACTACACTCGTCCGTCAATCCGGGGTTATTTTCGAGAGATAGATTATGTGTATGCCGAATATGTGAAACCTGATTAGTACGGAAGTAGTGATAGCGGATTCAATTTGGGAATGGAGAGCCGACAACTTGGAGGCACTGAATAAATAGATATAGACCTGAAGACGGGGTAACCCACTAGACAATATTCTCCTCATCTTCAACAGCTGTATCTCTCGATTCCATTTCTTTCGAGTGGCATAGATATGAATCCCATGGCATCAAATCTCCTGGGCGAGACCGTCCTTCTCTTTGGGTCACAGTCACTCTCTTTTGATGCTAATGCATTCAATGCGATCCGATCAACTCTGGAGAAAGAGCAAGATTTGAGATGGATTCGCCACACCGCTGCAGATCTCCCCAACGCATTGAGCATTGCTCTTCAGTATTGCCCAAGTCTCAAAGACCGGGGCGTATGGGCTTCCTCGCTTGTGCAAGAATTGAAAGACTGGTTTGACTCCGGTGCCTCCCAACCGACTTCTCTGGATCAGTCAAAATTGCCCAATGTCATTCTCACCCCGCTTGTTGTCATATCACATTTATGCCAATACATCAAATATGTCAATTTCGCAAACCAAGGGCATGATGATGATAGTTTATGTTTACAACAACCGGAGACATACGAGACCTTGGGACTGTGCACGGGGCTTCTCAGCTCCCTGGCAGTATCGAGCAGTCGAACGAGATGGCAGCTGGAGAAGTATGGAACAGTGGCCATCCGACTGGCTATGTTGATAGGCCTTGTTGTCGATGCTCGAGATCAATCAACGTCGCATGGTCCATCCAAATCAATCGCCACTATGTGGCACTCGGAAGAGCAGAGGGACAAAATGTTGGAGATTTTGGCTAGTGATCCAGAGGTACGAATCAGTGATTTGATCTCATAAGATTTGAACCCCTGTGCGAGAGAATATGGAGCACTGACATATTGAAACTTTCCCGTGCAGATGTATATCTCGGTCTACTACGATAAAAATCGAGCGACCATAACAACACCAGCCGCCAAATCTGCGGCGATCCAGAAAGTCCTAGCGTCAGCTGGACTGACAACGACAGAAATTGGCCTCCGAGGACGATTTCACTGGAGCGGCCATGCAGCGGAGATCGAGGAGCTGATCAAACTATGTGAACACGACGAGCGATTCCAATTTGCCGAGAAGACCGCTCTCGCTCTTCCAAACAGGTCCTTCAACGTTGAAAACCATGCTCATGAATGGCCATTACATGCGATGGCTTTACGATCAATCTTAGGGGATCCGCCATTATGGGCAGACACAATTGATGCAGTCTATGCATCTACGTTGATCAGCTCATCAGCCAAGGTCGTTTCATTCGGTTCAGAAAGATGTTTACCACCGAGTATCTTACAGAATCTGGAGTCGCGTGTATTTTACATGGACTATGCTGACAAGAAGCTTATACCCTGTCCAAAGAGCGACGATATCGCAGTAGTTGGGATGTCAGTCAAAGTCGCTGGTGCAGATGACCTAGAAGAGTTCTGGGATATCCTCTGCAAGGGTGTTTCGCAACACAAAGAGGTACCACCGGAGCGCTTCACCTTTGACACAGTTTATCGCCAGCTTGACCCGAAAGCCAAGTGGTACGCGAACTTTATCAATGAACCTGATATATTTGATCACAAATTCTTTAAAAAGTCGCCAAGAGAGGCCGAGTCCATGGACCCGCAGCAGCGTTTGCTACTACAGATCGCCTACCAGGCGTTGGAGAAAGGGGGATATTTTCATCATTCTTCTTCAGATAAGCGGATTGGATGCTACATGGGGGTGTGTGCTGTGGACTACGAGAACAATCTTGCTTGTCATGCGCCGAACGCCTTCACCGCTACGAGCCACTTGCGCGGATTCATTGCGGGCAAAGTCAGCCACTACTTTGGTTGGACAGGGCCTGCCTTGACCATCGATACTGCATGTTCGTCATCGGCAGTCGCGGTACATCAGGCTTGTCGGGCAATCCTCAATGATGAATGCACAGCGGCTCTTGCGGGTGGAACTCAGATCCTAACGAGTCCGCTGTGGTTCCAGAACTTAGCGGGCGCGTCCTTCCTGAGCAAGACGGGCCAGTGCAAACCTTTCGACAGTAAGGCCGATGGTTACTGTCGCGGCGAGGGCGTGGCGGCAGTTTTCCTGAAGAAAATGAGCACCGCCCTTGCTGATGGAGACCAGATTCTCGGTGTCATCGCCGGGACTGCTGTGCAACAGAACGAGAACTGCACACCAATCGTAGTCCCAAATCAGCAATCATTGTCAGAAGTGTTTGGGTCAGTCATTGAGAAGGCTCATTTGCAGCCCGAGCAGATCAGCGTCGTCGAGGCCCACGGTACGGGTACATCGGTTGGCGACCCCGTGGAGTATTCGAGCATCCGTGCTTCACTTGATGGGCCTAAAAGGACCCAAAAGATATTCCTTGGCTCGGTAAAAGGTCTCCTGGGGCACTGCGAGTCTGCTTCTGGGATCATCTCTCTTGTCAAGATTCTACTCATGCTCCAGAAGGGGATGATACCACCGCAAGCCAGCTTTGATACCTTGAATCCAGCGATCAAAGCAGCGCCCTCGGATAAAATTCAGATTCCCCGTCAGATTACTAGATGGGATGTGCCTTTCCGAGTTGCATTGATCAACAACTATGGTGCATCCGGCTCAAACGCCTCAATGGTGGTCAAGCAGGCGCCGCGAGCCAATTCGGCCGTCCAGCCCGTCACTGGGGCAGAGCGAGTACCTTTCTGGTTTAGTGCGCTGAATGGAAAAAGCCTCCAAGCATATTTAGCGGAAATTTGGAAGTTCCTCGACGCGAATTCTGATCAGCTATCTTTGCAAGACCTGGGATTCAATGTTTCACGCCAGTCCAATCGATCCCTCCCTTGCAGACTCCTGTTCACCTGTCAGTCTACCAGGGAGCTCCGGCAGCACTTGGTGGAATATCAGAAGGACAACCATCAAATATCTTCAAATGCATGCCCCAAGCCTCGACCACTAGTGCTTTGTTTTGGTGGGCAAGTGTCCAAATTCATTGGGCTGAACCGTCAAACCTACGAGGATGTTGCTGTCCTACGCAGACACCTTAATACATGCAATCGTCGCTGTCTCGCTCTGGGGATCGGAAGCATCTACCCTGCCCTCTTCCAGAAAACTCCGATTGATGATATCGTCAAACTACAGACATGTCTGTTTGCCATGCAGTATGCATGTGCCAAGGGCTGGATTGATGTTGGTGCGCAGCCTGTTGCTGTGTTAGGACACAGCTTTGGGGAACTCACTGCGCTCTGTATTTCTGGAGTATTGTCTCTGGATGATGCTCTGAGTATGGTCGCCGCTCGTGCTCAGGTGATCAAAGATGCGTGGGGGCCTGATAGAGGATGCATGATGGCATTGGAAGCAGATTTGGATGTTGTGCAGAAATTGTTAGTGCAAGCTAATGCCAATCTTCCCCAAGGCGAGTCTGCAGAGATCGCATGCTATAATGGACCCAGAAGCTTTACAGTTGCTGGATCGACGCGGGCGATTGAAGAGGTTGATGCATCTCGAAAGGGGAGTGCAAGCTTTGGGGCGGTGAAAGCTAAGAGACTGGAAGTTACCAATGCCTTCCATTCAACTCTCGTCGAGCCACTCCGAAAAAAGTTGGATGAAGCAACTAGCGGATTGAATTTCCGAGAGTCGCCTACAATTCACTTGGAGCCCGCTACTGAGACACTCCAAGGAAAGCTCATAGAAAATCCGACCTCGTATGTTGCAGACCATATGCGGCGGCCCGTCTTTTTCCATCATGCGCTGCAAAGAGTGGATCGTGCGTTCCCTAATGCAATCTATCTCGAAGCTGGCTCCGGATCCACCATCACGAACATGGCCAGCCGAGCTCTTGGCGGCTCGGGAGGAAGGCATTTCCAGGCCATGAGCATCACCACAGACAAATGGTTGGATAATCTGGTCGACGCAACTATGAGCCTGTGGAATGCTGGCCTGAATGTTCTTTTCTGGAAGCACGCTTTCGTTGAAACGGACAATTATGTGCCCCTACTGCTGCCACCGTATCAGTTTGAAAAGTCTCGACATTGGCTTGAGCTCAAGGAGCCGCCGAAGACGGAGGTGATCGCAGCGGTTTCACGGGCAGATGGACAGCGACCTGAGAAATTGCCCGATACAATTCTGAGCTTCGTGAGATATCAGGACTCCCAGAAATCACACGCACTTTTCAGGGTCAATACTGAGCTTCCCGAGTATCAGGAGCTCATGAAGGCACATCTCATCGTATATACTGCACCTATCTGCCCAGCAACCGTTCAGATGGACATTGCCATTGAAGGTCTGAAGATGTTGGTTCCAAATTTGGGGTCCGACTTTCAGCCGCAAATTCATCAGGTCGACAACAAAACGCCCATCTGCTCCGACAAGATGCAGTCTGTGTGGCTTGATATGACACTTGACGGGTCAAACAAAAACAGCTGGCGCTTCCGATTCTTCGGCGCAAAGCTTGACCATGGTGAGCTGCCTTCGAAAAAGCAAACTGAGAGCGGAGTGACTTTTACCACTGGAGCTCTGGTGGTTGTCCCGATGGAAGACGAGCAGACCCGACTTGATTTCAAGCGCTATGAGCGTCTCATTGGCCATGAGCGCTGCGTCCATTTGCTGCAAAACACAGAAGCTGAGGAGATACTACAAGGACGCACCATCTACAAGACCTTTGCAGACATTGTGAACTATGGTAAACAATACAGAGGACTTCAGAGATTGATTGGTAAAGGGTCTAACTCTGCGGGACGTGTTGTGCGTTCCTACAATCCCAAGACTTGGTTTGACGCGCATCTTTCCGATGCGTACGCCCAGGTTGTCGGCATCTGGTTGAATTGCATGACGGAACACGATACAGCTGACATATATGTAGCCCGAGGGTTCGAGAAATGGATGCGTTCGCCAGACCTGCAGCAGATCAATCGTCCCGACAGCTATGATGTTCTAGCATACCACCAGGGACCCGACAAGGGCTCCTGCCTGTCTGACATCTTTGTCTTCCATCCACTGACCGGTCAGCTTGTTGAGGCAATTCTGGGCTTCCAGTTTATCAAAGTTCCGCGCAACGGGTTGGCAAAGCTACTGACAAAGTTGACCCGTGATGAGACAGCATTGGCCACCAACCCTCAGGTCATGGGACCTGCACCACCGACGCCTTTAGCACAACTTGAAACTACCCAAGTACCTATATCCAAGCCACCAGCCGCAGGGGAGGGCCAAAAGCGCCCACTACCACCAAAGCCTGATGTTTTGCCAAAGCTTGCTTTGATTCTGGCAGATCTCGTAGGGCTCGAACCGGGAGAAATAAATATCAACAGCGAGTTGGCTGACATTGGCGTCGACTCTTTGATGGCTATGGAAGTTGTAACAGAGATTGAGCGTGTATTCTCGTGCTCAGTCTCCTTGGATGATGTGGCCGATGTTACCAATATGAGGCAGCTTGTCCGTACTGTGGAATCTATCGTGGGCACAGGAGCCAGCGAAGCTAGCAACTCGTCTTCAGATAACGAAGATGAGGCCTGCTCGCCATCTCTTGGAGGAACGGAGCTGACTGATGTGTCTGCCAATCCTGCACTTGATTCTTCTGTGCTGATTAGTTTTTTTGCTGAAAGCCTGGGCATTGATGCTAGCGAAATATCTGAGAATGTTCCACTCAAAGAGCTTGGAATGGACTCGTTGCTCTCCATGGAGGTGGGAGGCGAGTTAGTGGAGAAATTTGGTTTGGATCTAGACAAGTCTACAATCCTTGAAGACATGTCAATCAGTGATCTACTCCAGACCGCACCTGGAGCTTCTGCCCCGGTTGTTCCTGAATCTTCTCCCGCTCCTGCGGAGCAAGCTTTGTCTGCGAACGGCTCAACCTTTGATGATGCCCCATCTTTCGATTTTTCAATCGAGAATATCCTGGCTTCCTTCCAAGAGACAAAGGAAGCGAGTGATAGCTTCATAACTGGCGCTGGATGCAGCGGCTATGTTGAACAGGTATTGCCGGGGCAAACCCAATTGTGTGCTCTGCATACTTTAGAGGCCTTCGAGAAAATGGGGTCCTCGATTCGTGCTCTGAGGGCTGGTGATACCATGACTCTCTTCACTCCTCGGCCTGAGCATGTCTCACTCGTTGCACGTTTAACAGAGATGTTGGAGACCCAGACTGGATTGATCAAGGTAGTCGATGGGCCAGGCCTCACCATTGAGCGGACGCAAACTCCATACCCGAGCATATCCAGCGCAGATCTAATGCAGCAGATGCGTCAGAAGCACCCACAATACCAAAATGTGAATGAGCTCATCTTCTACGTTGGCTGTAATCTCGACCGAGCGCTGCGCGGTGAAACTGATGGCATCAAATTGATTTTCGGCTGCACGCAAGGCCGCGAGCTTGTATCCGGCCTATACGGTGACTGGATCATGAACATTTGTTATTACCGACAAATGCAAGATTTTCTGACCCGGTTGGCTGCCGTCATGCCCCCAAGTGGGCCGCTACGGATTGTGGAGATGGGTGCTGGCACAGGGGGCACGTCGAAATGGCTTTTACCCCTGTTGGCTCAACTTGGCCACCCTGTCGAATATACATTTACCGACCTGGCACCATCCCTTGTGGCGGGTGCACGAAAAACATTCAAACAATTTGCGTCTTTTATGAAATTCCGAGCCCTCGATATTGAGCAAGAGCCTGCCGAGGATTTGATCGGCACACAGCATATGGTTGTGGCCAGTAATGCTGTGCATGCCACTGTCAGTCTGGTAGGCTCGGCAAAGAAGTTGAGGAAGTATTTAAGACCAAATGGCCTTCTCATGATGCTAGAGATGGTTGAGCCTCTGTATTGGATTGACATGATCTTCGGTCTATTTGAGGGTTGGTGGCTCTTCGCAGACGGCCGCAGTCATGCATTAACTCCGCCTGCACGTTGGAAGACAGACCTGCAGGCTGCCGGTTTCGGATTTGTGGACTGGTCAGATGGAATTTTGCCAGAGAACAGCATTAACAAGGTCATCATTGCCGTCGCCTGCGAGCCGGATTCAGTCGAAGCCATCAGCAGCCTCGCAGACCGAAAAGCTGCCGTGGAAGGCTTTGTCCACAAATACACAGGTGGGATCGATCTTTCGGTACCAGCTTTGAAAGTCAATCGAGAGCCACTTGGGCATGGCGTCGTTATCACAGGGGGAACGGGAAGTGTTGGGGCCCATGTTGTTGCACAGCTGGTGCAGCAACCTTCTGTCACTAAGGTGATTTGTCTAAACCGACGCAGCAAGCTAAATGGCCGCCAAAGACAACTAGACTCCCTCGCCGATAAATGCTTACTACTATCGGATGAAAGCCTCTCCAAGATTCTGGTCATTGATACTGATCTCGCTAAGCCCCAGTTTGGCCTGTCGCCGGAAGTGTACAACTCTCTGCTTGAGCCGACCACACACATCATCCACAATGCCTGGGCGATGAGCATCAAACGTCCAGTACAGGGATTTGAGGCACAATTTCGCATCATGCGCAATCTGATTGAGTTTGCACGCGACATATCATCTCTGGGTGGCCCCCCTTTAAGCTTCCAGTTCATATCCTCTATTGCGACGGTGGGCCAATATCCGATCTGGAAGCAGGAGATCCGTGTCCCCGAATGTCGCCTGCCCCTCGATGCGGTCCTTCCAATTGGATACGGTGATGCCAAGCATGTTTGTGAGCTCATGCTCGATGAGACACTGCACAGATACCCTCAACGATTCCGCACATCGACGGTTCGACTGGGGCAGGTAGGTGGATCAAAGATTTCCGGCTACTGGAACCCAGTCGAACATTTGTCCTTTCTCTTCAAATCATCACAGACCATCCAGCAACTCCCTGATCTACATGGAACTCTCTCCTGGACCCCTGTAGATGATGTTGCCAGGACTCTCGTTGATCTCCTTTTCGTCAAGACTCCTTATCCCGTTTATCACATCGAAAATCCGGTCGGCCAACCATGGAAAGAGATGCTTCCCATTCTCGCCGAAGGCCTGGGTATTCCACAGGACAACCGCTTGCCCTTGAAGGAGTGGCTTGTTCGTGTACGCGACTTCCCGGAAGATTCATTGGACAAGGATAAAAATCCAGCCACTGCACTCGTCGATTTCTTAGGTCGGTATTTTGAGCGCATGTCCGTTGGTGGATTGCTGCTGGATACTACGAAAAGCCGAGAGCATTCGCCTTCTCTCCAAGCTGTTGGGCCGATAACTCCTGATCTTGCGCGAAAGTTTATCTCGTACTGGAGGAGTATTTCTTTCATCATCTAGTTGTTATGGTTTTCAGAGATTGAATAACTTGTCTTAAACCGAGTGCCTTCTTCCTTTGACTATTATTCAATGGCGTCTTTGCGTTAGGAAATTTATATTCCAAATTATTCTGATGTACATGAAAAAAGAATGTCGATATTAACTGCCTGGGACCTTGGAAAGTAATAATTTTTCTACTCTACTTATCAAATCTACTGCGAAAAACGAAAACAGGATTAAAATAATATGAGGTACCTAAGTACAGCCGCGACATCTGGGGGCAGCGGCTCTTGTGAGCTGAGACCATATAAGAAATGTCAAAATCTCATGCCTCGGTAGACAGGCGTTGACGTACTGAACGACTTCGACTCAGTTTCAAATATTGAACGTGTTGATCTTTATTAAATAGAGGCAAACAACAGATTTTGCTCCTCGCGTGCCCAGCTCGCTTACTTGCTTGCCCGAATCAAGTGAAGTAGAACGCAACAAAAGTACCACCCACAAAGACAAAGAGAAAAGAAAAATAAATCTATTTTCCCTTCATGTATTCATCAAACCATTCCACCGCCTGAAAGAAAGCACTTTTCATGGCAAATCGCACTTCGCGATTGGTGGGATCTCCTCTAACCCCAAAGCCATGGCTCACACCACTGTATAGATTGACTTGGTACGGCAAACCCGTTTCCTGCAAGATCGCTTCCGAGATATGACGTTTCTCCGCTGGAAATATTTTATCCTTTTCTGCTGCTGCAATGGCCAGCGGGCCTTGAATGCCCTTCAGCTCACTTTCATCGATATGAGATGGGTGAGCGGTAAAGCCAACATCTACCCTTCCGGGAACAAGATGGCGAACAACATATTTACCCCCGAAACAATATCCCACTGCCCCAATGCTCTATAGGTTTCGTTAGTTATTGCCAGATTTCAGGTAAGGGGACGGATGGTCTTGCCTTGCAATTGTATTTGGTGAGCATCTCGGAAAGACAAATCTCCACGATGGGATCGACAGTTTCCGGGAGATGCTTCTTGCCCTGGGGGTGGTAGTTACCGCTTCTCCACTTTCCCATATCGAATTCACCCGGCTTATTTAGTGGAACTGCGTCACCGTAGAAAAGATCAGGCATCATTACGAAATATCCATGATCAGCAAACTGATCTGCGATGACTTGGGCGTTGACAAGTCGATGACCGATGATATCGGTCAAGCTTTCCGCCCTGTGTTAGACATGCAATTTACTGGGTGAGAGGTAGAAATTGAACATACATCAAGACACCATATTCTGTTGACAGATCTGGGGGGTAGCTAGTGTAGACTTCGATGTCTTCCACCGTCGAGATTGATCCTCTCGGCTCGCCATTATGTTTGAACCCCTGATAGCAGCAGCTTTGCATGGGATTGGATGCCATGTCGAGCGAAAGAGTCGAGAAGGACTCTCTGGTCTTGGAGGAGTGTAAATGGGTAGATGTTCCAATCGGCACGCTGTGAGAGATTTAGAAGTTAACGAGGCCGTGCTTTACGCCGATCCCAACGATCCCTCATATATACATGTGCGCAGAGTGGCGTTGTTGGAAACGTTTAGTATGTCCGAGGCTCGGGGTGAACAGAAATAGGGCAAGAGCTATCTCTTCGGAACTGAGCTCGGAGAACGGCATCGGCCTAGTACGCGACTTGAGTTTGGAACCAGGGTGAAAGCTTGAGCTTCAAAGCAGGATGAGACCTGGTGGATAACATGGGACCGGATGTGATGGCGAATCGATCCATCCTATTCCACCCTCCAGATGTGCTTGCGCGTCGGTGATCGACAATAAATCCGAATCTTCGAGCGTCTCGGTCCTCATTTCCAAAGTAGTGTTAGTGTATTTGATTGGGCTCAACTGGAATTAAAGAAGCACCACCCGGAGTGGAGTCGGTTGACCGGGTAGGAACAGTGGTCCAATTGCTCCACACTGGTCGTTGGTTCTGTCCTTACCCGGCTCCGAGCCTGTTGTTTGTTAGCCATGAGGTTTTGTTGGATAGCTCCGATAGCTCGGGTTTAGATCCCTGGAAGACGCAATTTCCGAAGTATGAAAATCTTTCCGACGAGAAATATTACACAATCCAGCCCCATCAAACAGCAGTGACCAGGTGCTTATTCCATAACTGCAGCGTTTTCATTTCCCTTCACAACCACACTTATTGACTCCCAGGTGCCGAGCGACACAAAAACGGCCACCATGTCAAAAGATCTCGAGACAGGTGAGCCCATGGCGCCTGTGCTAGATGAGAAACCTCAGCATCCGCGATCGTTCCTCTCGAAAATCCGACTTCGTTTGCCCGGCCAAACAGCTCCCTTTACGCATCCAGCCGGCCAATTCAAGTCCGACGATAGCAATATTGTAGACTTCGACGGGCCGGATGATCCGTATCGCCCTATCAATTGGAGCTTCAAGAAAAAGGCCCTCACGACGATTCTCTATGGAATGACGACTATGGGCGCGACCTGGGCGAGTTCGAGGTATGATTACCCTCTTTCAATCCCCTTCTTCAAATCTTCTCGTTTAACTAACTTTTCAAGTTACTCGCCCGCGGTCCCCGATATCGAGAATGAGTTCCAGATCGGCGAGGTCACGGCGACACTCGGCACAGCACTCCTTCTCTTCGGCTTCGGTCTCGGTCCCATTCTCTTCGCGCCTCTCTCGGAATTCTATGGACGCAAAAAAACCCGTCTTGGTACCTTACTTTGTTTCGATCATGTTCTCCTTCGGGACCGCTACGGCGAAGGATACCCAGACCGTTATGATCACCCGTTTCTTCTCTGGCTTCTTCGGTGGTGCTCCGATCACCAACACTGGTGGTGTGCTTGCCGACATCTGGACCCCCAAGCAGCGTGGTGCGGCGATGGTCGCGTACGCAATGGCCCTTGTCGGCGGACCGGTTATAGGCCCCATCGTTGGTGGAGCGATCGTTGACAGCAACCTGGGATGGAGGTGGACCGAATATGTAAGTACTTTCCTTCCGAGGATATTACATCTGCTCGAGCTAATAATATTTCAAGATCACAGGCATTCTTCAAATCACCATGTTCACACTGGCAGTAGTATTTATTGACGAGACTTACGCCCCGGCCCTGCTGGTCTACAAAGCTCAACGGCTCCGCATAATGACTGGGAACTGGGCTCTACACGCGCGACATGAAGAGATCGATGTTCATTTCAGCGACTTGGCCGATAAATATCTCCTGCGTCCCTTCCGGCTCTTAGTCACACCAATCTGCTTTTTTTTGTCGCACTCTATGCCTCATTCGTGTACGGCATTCTCTATTTAAGCCTTGCCTCCTTCCCAGTTGAGTTCCAAGAGGTCCGCGGGTGGAATGCGCTTGTTGGTAATCTTCCCTTCTTGGGTATATTGACGGGAATGATAATAGGTGCCGGTGTCAACATTCTGAACCAAAAGTTCTACCTGAAAAAGTTTCAGGAAAATGGTAACAGAGCCGTCCCAGAAGCACGCTTGCCACCTATGATGCTGGGATCTGTATTCTTCGCCGCCGGAATGTTTATTCTTGGTTGGACAAGCCCGAAACATATTTTCTGGCTATGTCCTGTTATCGGAGCGGTCTGTCAGGGTCTGGGTTTCTTCACAATCTTCCAGGCTGCTCTGAACTACTTAGTAGACACGTTCACGCGATACTCTGCCAGTGCAATTGCTGTCAACACTTTCATCCGCAGTATCTTTGGCGGCACTTTCCCTCTCTTCGCGACTATCATGTATCGTCGCATGGGCGTTCCATGGGCGTCCAGCTTACTGGGATTTGTCGGCGTTGCCTTGATTCCAATTCCTTTCGTGCTGTACATTTACGGACCAGGGATCCGGGCTCGAGGTAAATGGTCAAAAGGTTCTGTTGAAGGGCACGGTCATTAAATCTACGGGGGTGACAGGGTGAAAAGAAACTGAACCGTTTTCTTTTTCTCAAGAATGATGTCTTGTCACAAGGACAGAAAGAAAGAATTGGTAAATGGTAGAATCGGATTGACTTCGTTCAAGGTTGATGTATTGAGCTCTTCAATGCCTACCGGAAGAGGAACTGGAGGGTCTAGAAAATCTTACTAGGATTATGTTAATATCATTTCTTATTATAGAACCTGTTGAAAGCAACGTGACTAGTAAATACAAAGCTGTATATCACGAGTCCCTTATGTTACCAGGTATATTATAATCCAACAGGTTTTGGAATCTGTTATCAATCTGTTACATATTTTCCGGATACTTATGTTCCCTTACAGCAGGTAGAGGGGCACAGCTCGTGGCCATTCACACTTTAATAGTATGCACGGGTTGATTCAGCAGAAAGCAACCACCACGCCACCTGTAGCTTGGAGACGCCGACGGGATGGGCCCTTGGAAATTTTAGAATTGAGAAATGTGTTTGCATTGGGTTGAGCTGAGCAAGCAATATAAATATGGTTTGTTGAACCAAAAAAAAAAAAAAAAAATCAGCAATACAATACCAACCATAAAGGCCTTTCACCTCATTGCACTAGTTACACGATTTCAAAATATTAAATCAGACTATGCAGTGGTCCAATTTCCCAGAATAAATTACTCAGGTCGTACATCAACAATCTTGAATGGAATTTGGCTTCTCCCAAGGTGGTACAAGTACTTTAAACCCGTACCCCCAGCCTGGGTGATTTTCGTACCAATCTAATGCAGTTTCAAGTTTTATGAACATTCACTAAAGTGATGTGAGAAAGGTCACTCGGGGCTTTTATAATAATACATATTTGATAACGCTGAACATATTCAAATAGTTGAACTATAGGATAGATGACATCTGGACATGCTGGAAAGTGAATCTAAATATTTTTTCTTCCGAGTTGCTGCACGTTCTGTGGAAGGAACAGACTCAGAACTCTAGAACATTGAATCAATGAATACATAATAACGTTGACTGTACAAAAAAAAAGTAACCGGCCTAATATCATCGCAAAAGAACAAATTAACAGAGCCTCTCAAGTGCTTGATTGCCAGAGGGCCGAACAGAGCAGACCTCAAGCATCGGGTGCAATCCTTGGCTGTTGGAGCAAGATGGATACCCACAGTGAATTGATCTCTTGTACCAACGCCCCCACGTCTTTTGACTTGAGCGGTACTCGATGCGCGCCGTCCCACTCCATCACCCTAGCATATCGCGGATCGAAATTCTCGTACAAAAATTTTCGATGTCGGTCTAACGATGGATCCTGTCGGCCATGTACATGAACCGTGGGGATCCGAATGAGCTCCCGTGTGAGGACCAAGTTCGTTTCACCACTTTCGCAATGAATACAAACAGAGTTATCATGCACGCACATACGACCCATCTTCTGCATAATATCTGCTTGCACTGACAAAGGTGACAGGGTCACTAGGGGGCCCCGCGCCGCCAGTAGAATGGCGAAACGGAATCGCGGAAGGGGACCAGAGAGTTGACTATTCATCCCTTGATCAAGGAGCTGTTGTTCCAAAATCAGACTGGCGCACATCTTCGCGCCTTGGCTGAATCCAAGCAGACCCACTACAGGTCCTGTTGCGCCATTACCGTTATCTTTCATAATCGCCTGGAAGATTGACTTTTGCAGCGATTCGGCCATAGTTAGCGGAGCCAAGTTTGTGGAATCAATCCACGCGCGGAAAGGCCCAAAGGTGTGATATACAGCCGTGACATCAGGGCCAGGATGGTATGGAAATGGTGCCTCGGCATAGCACAGTCGAAACCATGGACGGAGGGCTTTTTCAAGGGCGCGACATTGGGCGCGGAAAATGCGGGCATTAGTACCGCCTCCATGAAGGCAGAGGATTCGCGGGAGACGAAGCGTGCTCTCATCTTGAGAGGTATGGTGGAGGCATCGGGTCATGGCAAATTGATAGAAGGTGTGTTACTGGACTGAAACGAGTCTGTGTTGCTTGTTCTGAATATGAATAGGATAATGTCACCGTGCGGGAGCGCCCGTATAATATGTTAAACTATGCTCTGCCCGAGGAATATTCGGTATTCCGCCACTAGGTCATGTCTGAATTTTTTTTCGCCTGAAATTCATTCAGCTCGTCTTTGATGTTTTGATCTCTGTCGACCTCGGAGATACCTACACTAGAATTAAAGTCAAGCCCGAGTGTGGGTCCATAAATCCATTGTCAAAGTTTTTAAGTTTTTGTATTTTTATTTTCAATTTTCTTTAGGCGATTTTTTCCCGGTTTTCGGCTGTAAATGAACCTCGGGGGTACTTACCTGATACTGCATAGTGTGAACACTGAAAACAAAAGCCGAAAGCGGACGGCCGAATGTGGACACTTGGAGGAGCATCAATTGGTGCAGGTAGCTTCGGCTCGGACCGGGTCGGACCCGAAATGCCAGTGGGATACTCTTGATGCGCGACCGTGGCTTCTAGAGCTTATACGTATAAACATACAGTGTAAAGGCCGAGATGGAGATATGAATACACCAATTGAATTTCTGATGACCGCACCCTCCTGCTTTCCTAAATATCGACTCAGCACTATTTGCAATATCCAGAATAGCTCGGGAAGATGGAAACTCTCTACCCCCCTCTCGAGCAGGCTCTGCCCTCGCACCATGACCTCTTCTATGATGGCGCGTGGCAGGCGCCCCTCGCAGAAAGATACCGTGAGACCCTCAATCCGAGCACGGGCCAGCCTATTGTTCAGGTTGCCGAAGCTGGCTTGCCCGATGTCGAGATGGCCGTAGAAGCGGCGCACCAGGCATTTCTTTCGTGGCGCAAAACCACCATTGCCGAGCGCCAGAGCTACCTGCGCCGTGCTGGGGCCATCCTGCGTGAGCACGCAGCCGAGCTGGCCCTGGTCGACGCAATGAACACGGGAAATCCCGTGGCCGCGATGCTCATTGACGCCCAGCGGGCCGCGAATAGTCTTGATTACTTTGCCGGCCTGATACCAATGCTACGGGGAGAGGTCTTGCCGGGCCCTTTCCCCACCGATGACTATTTACATTATACCGTGCGCGAGCCGATCGGTGTCGTAGCGCGCTTCGTTGCCTCGAACCATCCTTTCATGTTCGCTGGCTCGCGCATGGCCTCCGCTATTGCGGCCGGAAACACTGTCATCATCAAACCACCTGAACAGGCACCGCTATCTTGTCTCCGTCTCGCAGAACTCTTGCAGGATGTCTTTCCCCCAGGTGTTCTGAACATTCTGCCTGGTGGACCGGAGTGTGGGCAAGCCCTCACCTCGCACCAACTTGTTAAAAAGGTTACTCTGATTGGCAGCGTCGCCACGGGTAAAGCGATCCAACGAAGTGCGGCGAACTCCATGAAGCAGACTCACATGGAATTGGGCGGGAAGAACGCCTTGATCGCCTTTCCCGATGCAGACATCGACCATCTGGTTCAATCGGTCGTGGCGGGCATGAACTTCACCTGGGCCGGACAGAGCTGCGGATCAACATCGCGGGTCTTCCTTCACGACTCCATCCATGACCAGGTCCTCGCTAAAGTTGTAGAGTGTATCCAACAAGAGTACCGTGCCGGCGACGCGACCGACCCAGCAACCACCATGGGATCACTAGTGAGCCAGGTGGCACAAGACCGGGTGCTCGGCTATATCGCCTCAGCCAAGGCGGAAGGTGCCCGGTTGGTGATAGGTGGTGGCAGGCCACATGAATTAGTCGATACTACGCTTGCGGGCGGGTTCTTTGTGGAGCCGACGGTCTTTGCAGATGTGACGCCAGATATGACGATCGCACGTGAAGAGATCTTTGGTCCGGTCATGTCTGTTCTCCGGTGGCGTGAGGAAGACGAGATGATTCGGATTGTGAACTCTACCAATTATGGTCTGACGGGCTCGATCTTCACTAAGGATCTGGCGACGGCGCAACGTATGATTAATCAAGTGGAAGCCGGTTTTGTTTGGGTGAATGATGTTTGTAAACACTTCCTTAATGTTCCGTTTGGGGGCATTAAGGAATCAGGGATCGGGCGGGATGAGTGCCTGGATGAGCTTCTGGCGTTTGTTACTACTAAGAGCGTCAACATCAAGTTGCGATGAGACTTTTTCGCGTTGGAAGTGACCAATTTTATAGTGTCCGCTTGAAATAAACACTTGTCACATTTGCCCACTGGTGCCCTGTTGCTCCCTTGCCATTTCGGCCGAGATCGGATATTTCTGATCCCTCTTACGAAGATAGCCATAATTGCCAATGCCGACTGTATCCGTGGATGATCGAACAGGCGTCTCCAAGGTGGCTATGACAGCATCTTTGCTTTCAATGGCAGATATAACATCTAGACTTCTCAGCCAAGTTCTGTACGAAGATATTGACGGTCATCTCCAATTTGCTGCGGCGGTGGCTTCTAGTTTCTTGCTTTAGAGACAGAAAATAATAGTCATCATACGCTCACGATTAATTTCAACTTCGGGTCTATACAGTATGACTCTATAAGTATAGTATTAAGTAACAGCCAGCGATTCCGAGCTTCACATGTTCAAGATGATCGATCAATCTTAGCAAATGAAATTTGGGTTCTGAAAATACATCGTACTCCGCGATGTTGGTATTCAAATGTTAATAGAGGTTGCACATGTGAGTGTTCAATGTATATGAGAACATATACTTTGCATGGGTGTCGTATTGTCTCTCAAAAACGTCAAGAGTGGCTTCATGGAAAACTGTGAGCATTGTTCGACATCCGGAAGTGGCCGTGTGTGCGTTTTGAAGGATAGGACTTCAGTTGAGACACAAGAAATATTAAAAAAAGGAATAATTATTAGTTATGGTGTTGCCCGGATCTACGTAGCATTCAAAATGTTCATGATGGCAGAGACGAACTTGAGACATTAAATGGCCAATTGCATGTATATCAAACCCGAAGAGACGATCTCAAGGAGTATTTTAATGGATCAATATTTGTAAAGAAGAGCAATTTAATTCTTAGCTCACTAGAACACTCTGTAGCTTCAATCAACCTTCTATTCTTACGGTCTCAGATACTTATCTCAGATACTTGGCATTGTCACCAAGGGTGTGCGCTAGTCTGGAGTTAATATGTTCACCAACAGATGCCTCCTCTCCGGATCCATCGAGAGGCTTGATCTTTAGTTTCAAGTTGCCGTTTAGAAAAAATGCAACACTATACCGACGCTCCCCAGTAATATAAACGCGGTGCCGCGCACTTCGATAGAAACCACCCGTCCAGCGATGCATAGTATCACCCATATTGATCACGAATGCATTTTCAATCACTGGAACTGGGATCCAGCTCTCTTTCGGCGGATACCAGACCTCCAAGCCCTTGGTTCCAGCCTGTTGTAAGAGGATGGAAACGCAGCCGAAATCGGTGTGGTCACCAACTAGCATAATGTGTTATTACCTTAGCCTCGGAGAGCAGAAACCTGAAAATGCATATGCTGGAGTATCAAGGTCAATGAAGAAACAGCCAATTTGACTCACCTCCAAATTGTCTGGGATCGATGTCGGTCTCCGGAGCGTAGTGCAAAAGTCGCATGGGGATGGACGGATTTATCAAGATGTCATTTAGAACATCCGGTGGGTGACCCTTAGCTTTGTTCAAGCCCTGGCTTAGGATTCTGACGAGTACGCCAACGAGCTCGAGTAACCGAGCCCGATATTCCATCACTGGCTGACGGAATTCCTCATCTGGTAATACTTCAGGCCAGAGGTTCGGACCCGTGGAGAACTTGCCGGCATCCGGATGATCAGCGGGGACTTCGGCGCCAGTAATGAAACACTGTTTTGGTTTTTAAGTCACGACTGAACTTTGTTCATAGTCTGAATAAATTTTGTGGAAGACAAGTGTAAAGTCAGATCTCACCTCTTTGGTGTCCGGAAGCAAGCCTGTCTGGTGTGTTTGGATCCGAGACGGCTCGTAACCCCGGAAAGACTTGCCCAGGGACTTATCAACGGAAATCTTCATCTTCTCCTCGAGGGGAAGATTGAAGAATGCTTTAGCACATTCGAAGATTTGCTGGCGAGCTTCAACCGGAACCCCATGGCCCACGAGATTGAAGAAGCCATACTTGGAGCAAGCGTGACTAACTTCCTCAACGACCCTGTCTCTTGCCTGTTGAGAGGACTCGGGAGACAGCCAGGCGCTGATGTCTACTGTGGGGATTGTTTCGTCTCCAATGTTCATCTTCAAATGTTGCCGGTCTTTCGTTTAGTAGATGTTGCAGTATTGTTCCGCCAGTGCACATACTAGAATATATACCTCATCATTCGTTTGGTTGATTCAACGTTGCATCATAGAATGGACTTACCACGATAACGCTGAGCATCTTCCAACAAATGATGACGACCTCCAGTAAGCCGAGCCTATTATCTCAAACCTTGGAACGTGTCTAGGGTCCATTGCCGGGACCGAATCATCCCCGGGCTAACTAATTTCTACCAAAGCCAACTTGTCCCCGCCGCTCCGAGCCGGTCTTTAGGCCAATCAAGGTCATGGAGCGGGTGTGTATTTTGCGTGCCGAATTCTAGATCAGTCCGGCTTAGCCTTCTCAGAACATCGGACCCGAAACAATCACCCGGGCCCTGTACGATCCGGCGAGAATGATCGGCAAACATCTGACTGATTGAGGAAGTGAGAATTCCGGTCCCAACGTTGACCTTTGTCAAAGACAGTGATGCTCCGGGACCATCTGGAGAAGGAAACCAAAGAGGGAGGAAGGGTGGGTCTACTACAGGGAGGACACACCTACCCGATGGGTAAACGGTCGCAACAGCTTGAGGTGACCAGGGGACGAAAAAGAGAGATGTATCTCAAGTAATCTTCTGTAAAGGTATAGCCTCCTGGCATCTTACTTCCATGGTGAGATGTAGACAAATGTGCATATATTTGAACTATATATGGCAACGGCTAATTTCATAAATAATCGAAGTATCCCTTCTTTGGTTTAAATAGTAACCCTAAGAAATAAATTCTGTCATGACATTCTTATATAACAATATGAAACTGCAACTTTCTGCAGCAAATATATTTTTCAGAACTGCCACTCCTATAGATATCCCAGAGCAATATTGTTCACTTTGCTTATATCCTTCAGTAGATCACACATCTGCTGGACGGCTGGGTATGTAAGTTCATCCAAATCTTGATTGGATTTATAGAACTCAATGCACTTGGCAAGTACCATGGGAGTGAATGGGTGAATCTGAAAATAGGTCAGCGTATTCCCCATTTACCAAATCAATAGAGCATAGAAGGGACCTCGGGACTCTACCTTGAAAGGACTCAGGTGAAAAATTGATATTGAAAGATTCGAAATTTCTTGTGAAGCCATCTGGGCTTCATATTGCAAGGCCAGTGTGGAATTTTGACCATTGTCTGGAGTTTTTCCAAACGATTTCCGAGAGCCATAAAGATGCAAGGCACTCGACTGTGCGATCATCAAGGCGAAAATTTCCATGGGATCGTCCGAAAAAGGTAGGTGGGCGTCTTGATACTTGAACGTCAATGCCTTCAATCGAATTCTGAGAGTATTGCTGAGCGATTCCTTATTTCCACTCAAAGGACTTGGGGCATCGCTGGGACTATCTTCCTCTCTGGGCTCCCAGATGGGAGCGCTAATGCGTCGAATTAAGGTAGCGAAGATAATCGACTCGGCAAACGGCGAAAGCACACAAGGAGTCGTATTCGAAAGAACTGTGCCCAGGAAGGGCATTTCTACATATTGATTGTTATCAAAGTTTTTCTCCGGAGCTGGGAGCCGGACGAAGGCCTAACAGAGTGTCAGATCAATCAACCGGTCAGAAAGGACTCGCAACAAGAGAATTACCGTATAGCCCGAGAGGCTGAGGGGCCATTCACCTCGCAAGCTAATGAAGATATCCAATGAGTATGCAATCCAGAATGCCCGTCGCTTTTCCTCGTGTTCAATCCAATCCTGGTGGTCGCTTTTACCTTGGGGCCGGTCAACCTCGAAGAGGCGCATAAGCTGGACAACGCGGATACAACGGCCGGCGCTGATCCAGCCACGCCGAAAGTTCTCTTTCATGAGGTCATAATAGACAATCAAAATACATGCTTGTGCGTACTCAATCTGTAGTGCAATCGTATCTTGAGCGGTCAACTTATCGAGTAGGGAGCACGTATGCTGGTAAAATGCCTCGCGGAGATGTTGAAGCTGCGTGGACTGGGAGACGACCAATGTCCACATAGTATACTGGAGGCATATCTGTTCATCTGTCTTGGCTGGCGATCTTGTCCATGAGAAGTAACGTTGACGATTTAAAATAGGAACCAGGCGGTGGATCCTATCCAAATAGAGTTGGTCCCTGCAGCATTGATCAGCATTCTGAAGCTTGGTTTTAGACTGCGGTGTCTTTTGGCTTTGACAGTCACATACAGGTCTGCATGCATCAAGTCGGTGATTATGTCTTCCAAAGAAGGGCTTAGTAGGCCAAGTGAATCCATTCCTGCATGGGCCTGAGCGGTCTCGGCATTCTCATTGGGAATCATTGGTGGCAGAGAATCAAGCGGTGGAGGCATAGAAAAGATCTCGGATGTGACATTATCGAGGAGATCAGATCCTATATTACTGAATGGATCTATATGTGGATCCATATGGAGGCAATCTGCATTGAATTTGGATTGCACATCGCAAATTTCGCCGTCGGTGATTTCTGTTTGATGTGTTCATGCTGATTAGCATTTTGAACTCTAATAGTGGCTTTAAACTGATCGGAGCTCTATGCTGGTCATACCTCTTCGACTTTCAGAGACTTTGGTATGTTCTTTCCTTGGACCTCGCTTCCTCGAGTGCGCGGTTGAACGAATACACTCCACTCCCGAGATGAAGCAATTTCTACAACGCGGTTGGTGAGCATCGCATTTCATCTTCTTATTTCGGCAGTGAACGCATGCCGATCCAGGAGGCTGACGAGTCAATTGCCCTCCGACAAAAGTGGAGCTCATTTTGTTTTCATGGGCTGCGAACATGGGGAATATAGAATAGTAAGTGTAGGATTAAAAAGCTTAAGTGCCAAGTGCCAAGTGCCAAGTGCCAAGTGCCGTGCCGATGTGACTGTTTATAAGGAGAGCTCAATGGGCATTGCATAACAGAGTAAACGTTTTGTCATGGTGATTTGTGATTTACGTACCTTTCACGGCGAATAATCCATACGAATTTACTAAAACGCGCAAGCATGAAAACATGATGCCCACATGGCTCTGGGTCCAAATCGCCACAAACTCGCTAATAAAAAGCGATAAGCCATGAGGGGAAATATATTCATAACCTTGCGGCACTGGCCATCCTTCGGCCCCCGCCCTATAAGCTGAGTTTTAAAAGGTTGGATTGGTCGAAAGAATACGAAGAAGCACTGCTGACTTTGGTATATCCACCTCATCCAGTTCGTTCATTGGTAGAATGCTTTCTCAACAGAGCCTCAACAGAAACTCCGACTCCGACTATTGATCTACAGCCATATGCAGGCCCAAAGTGCCGGATGTAACAGTGTCAGGGGTCGCAAAAATCCTCCAAAGCTTGATAGCAAACAGTTTCGCCAGTCTTTCTGCTCCAATGATTTGACCGTTCCAAGTCCCCTCTTCAGGATTCCATTCCCTGCTGAATAACTTCGGTCTCCAAAAACTTTCGAACTCGCGAGGTTCCTTCACTTTTACTTGCTAAACATGATCCTGTTATGGCCCAAGAAAACAGTTTGCACCTGTTTGTCGCACTGATTGGACCAGATTCCACCTTAGGTGCTTGGCCCGTAAGACTCCAAAACTATTTTACAAGAGAGTTATCAGAGGAACTCTACCACGGTGACTTGAAACATCTGAATAAATTGCGTCATGCGACATGAATCCTTCGTCAGCTTCACTAACTCCGACCCGGCTGGAAGTTCTCGATTTGCTCGATCATTCAATGGTTCTCCAACCTACCCCGCTCTCTAGGCTTGACATGTATATTGGATACGCGGCATTTATTAGGAACCTAGGTATTCAAAAGCCGAAAGTAGACAAATTCGGCTATTGCGGATCCGCCACGGCAATGTATGCGTGATGGCTCCGGACCCCGGGGAGGTCAGCCAAGTTAGTGAGCCGAACAACCACCCGATTGGACTCAATCCTGGCTCGGGTAGTAGCTAGGTTGTAGGTACACGCCTGGTAATGTTAGAAAAACCTTCGCACCTCACAGGAAGTTAACCAAAATCTTATTTATAGCTAGTCAGAGTGATAGCCGGTCCTTCTATCGCACACTAGCGTAGCGACAACCAGTCCAGTCCTTTTGAAGCTGACAGCCTGACATCAGTCTCACAGTATGCCTCTGCAAGTAATTGTCGTTGGAGCGGGCATCGCCGGGCTTTGTGCGGCTACTGCAATGAAACAAGCTGGACACCGTGTGGAGGTAAGAAATAATTCGAGACTAAAGCTGAACTGGTCTTGTGCTACCCAATCCGTTTTGCGCGCGCCCTTTTCTCCATTTCAAACCTTAAATTGACAAGGTTATTGAATAGATATTTGAGAAATCACGGTTCCTAAGTGAAGTCGGGGCCGCCGTCATTCTCTCGCCGAACTCCAGCAGCGTCTTGGCACACCTTGGGTTTTCGTTTGAGCGTGCCCATGTGCGTCAGCTCAACACATGGGAGACGGTCGATGGGATCACTCTCGAGACTATGGGCAGCATTGACCAGAGCCGCTGTGAGGAGAAATTTGGTATGCCTTTGATGGGCGTTCACAGGGTAGATCTACATAATGAGCTCATGCGACTTGCTGAAAGCAGGCAAGAGGATTTCAGCCCCGCCATCTGCACGATACGCTGCGGGGCGCAAGTCGTTCGGATCTCTCCGGATGACGGTTTCATCGAGCTGCAAGATGGCCAACGCCATTATGCTGATTTGATAGTGGCTGCGGATGGGCTCCACTCCATTGCGCGTGCCCCTGTCGTGGGAGAGGATGGATTGAAATCCACATTAACGGGATTTAACGCCTTTCGCTTCTTGATTCCAAGCTCGATGATCAGGGGAAACCCAGAGTTTGATGAGATACTCGCGTGGAAGTCTGACGGTCTTACCGTTTTGGCTGATACTTGTGACAAGGTAAATGAGCGCCATATGGCTTGGTATGAATGTCAAGAGTGAGTCTGCCCCGCCTGCTTGTGGATCTGGATCGTGTTTAGTTAACAACCTAACCTGGTAGTGGCGCGGTCCAAAATCTTGTGGGTATTCACCCGTCGACAGCTACCCTCAAGTCAGAGGATAATGAAGGTGCCTTGCTCTTTCTTGTCATCAAGTGCCTATCATAAACTCATGTCGTCCAACAGCCAATAGAAAGGTCATGCTGGAAGAGTTCGGCCATTTCCATCCCAATATTACGAAACTGATGAAGTAAACGCCACTTCCTGTTGACCTATAGATCGACAAAGTGTTCTAATTAGTCCTTTTCCGCATTTATAGAATCGCCCCAGAGATCCGATCTTGGCCACTTATGCAAAATGACCCTCTTCATCGATGGAGCAAAGGCAAGGTCCTCATAATTGGCGATGCGGCGCATGCTGTAAGTCTGAAATGATGAGTCACAAACTCGGGAATCTTTCTGAATATAATGTTAATCTCTTGTAGATGCTGCCCTTTGGGGGCCAAGGCGCCAATCAAGCTATCGAAGATGGGGGCGCCTTGGGGCGTTTGTTTCAAGAACTAGAAGACCCAGCTGAGATCCCTCATCGGCTCGCTCTGTTTGATATGGTTCGCCGTAAGCGAGCATCTCGAATCCAAATTCTATCCACTGTTCGCATTGGCAAGGAGAAGCAGGTTGAGAAAGAGCTCGAAAAGTACGCTGAACCTGGAGTGTTGCTGCCGACAAACTTCGAGGAACGAACCTATCATGATTTCAGGTTCGCTGCGCCTAGTTCTATGCATTTTGTTGTCGGCTAACACGGTGACCCTTAGCTTTAAGGTGCTGAAGCGATGTGAGGAAGTCCTAGCGGCGCCACAACTCCCGAATCTGGGTAGTATCCGTCAGGAGAACTTGCTCGGTTCCCACTCAACAAGAATTCCTCTTGCCTTGTAAGCGATTGCGAGGGACATCAATTACTTAGATCTTCCGTTACATAGTCAGGAATCTCTATATAGAAAATCTAGGTTCATAATAACCAAACTTTGAAGCCGGCACACCGTTACGTATAGTGGAAAGTAGGTAGTCAACTACGAACCCACGGGAACATTTGAAGAGAATCTATCAATCGTGGAGTATCTTTTGGTCCAGATGTCCAAAGAGTCTATCAGCACAGTGGTGCCCAATTGGGAAGGTGGAGGTCTGTCTCACTATCGAATATAATTTGAATTCAAAATATTGTAAATATAACATTTGAAGATGTTATCTTTTAAACGTTCCAAGATTAGGCTTGTAGATGTAACATCTTGAACTCAATCTTAACATTTGAACATACATGTGGTGTTAACATTGCACATGTGAACCTTGGAAGATATCAATGTTGTTAATCGTTAACACATGTTCTAGTCTATGAATAGCTCCGACAGCTCGGGTTTAGATCCCTTTAGGAGGCAATTTCCGAAGTATGCGTCGGTGATTGACAATAAATCCGAATCTTGGAGCATCTCGGTCCTTATTTCCAAAGTAGTATGTGTATTTGATTGGGCTCCACTGGAATCAAAGAAGCACCACCCGGGGTGGAGTCGGTCGACGGTCCCGCGTTCGCTCTATGCACATTTGATATTCCTTAACTCCGAATATTGGACCCGGACTTTTCAAGCTACCGCGCACCTCATTTTTCAGAAATACGGAATAGGATAACCAGCCTATTGGCCATCCTATACCCGATGAAAATCGGTTTTCATTTCCTTGGACGAGAATACCCGAAGCGAAAGGTCTACGGATCCTGCATCGGCTCAGAGTTCTTGGATTGTCAGCCTTGACAGAACGTCATCCATTGCTGTCTTACAAACGTAGTTTGCAGAAAAGTAAGCACTATTTAATTGCGCGCAGTCTAGGCAACGGCTCATTACTTGTTTGTTGCGTCAACGTTGACTTATCAAATGGCTGTTCCAGAGAAAAAGATCGTCTTAATCACGGGGGCCAGTAGTGGCCTCGGCTGGGAAACAGTCAAAACTATAATCCAGACCATCCAGCCCTACCACATTTACGTTGGCTGCCTGATCCTCGCTGAAGGGGAAAATGCGGTCGTATCCCTGCAACGCGAGGTGCCCGAGACTCCAAGCACTCTAGAGCCGATCCGGGTTGACCTCACAAGCGATGAGTCGATTGACCAATGTTTCCAAGCTGTGGAGTCCAAAAGTGGGCGGGTGGATGTGTTGATTAACAATGCAGGTAATACTGTCCCACACTCGGAGACCCTGCAAGGCGAATGTGATCAAGTGTTATTGCTAAAATATTCTCATTCCAGGCATTTCTCTCCAGGCAAGTGACGTCGGCATGCGCGAGGCATGGAACCGATGTTACGACGTCAATGTCACCGGAACCCAGATTATGACTCACACGTTCGTTCCGCTGCTCCTTCGCTCCCAGGATCCGCGTTTAATATTCATCACGAGCGGGCTGTCAAGTCTGGGACCGATGGGTGACGTTTACACGCCGACCCGTATGCCTGTTCCCGCCGGCTGGCCAAAGCCCGAGGTACATCCATACCGGGCTTACCGAGCAAGCAAGACCGCAATGAATATGGTCATGCTGGAGTGGCACTGGCAGCTGCAGGCGGATGGGGTCAAGACTTGGGGCGTATCGCCGGGCTTTTTGGACACCGATTTGGCAGCCAGTTTTGCAGGAATGGCCGGGGCGCCTCCTCTGCTACCTCCATCCGTGGGAGCAAAGCTGGTGGCCTTGGTGGTGGAAGGAAGTCGTGATGCAGATGTGGGCAGGATTGTGCTGAAGGATTGCGGCGTGCAAGCGTTTTGAATTCCACAAGTGGCCGGCGAGAGTTGGGCAACAAATGACAATCCGCTTAACCATTTACGGTGTAGTGCTGGGCCCACACTTCCTCTCATTGTTATTATTATTATCAATCAAGTTTATTGTCCATATCGAGCCCTAAAGCTATGACAGACCGCGAGTCTGAGGCAGGGTCTGCTGCCGCTTGGTTAAACTGCTTTCAGACCTCTGCTCCTATGGGTTCCTGGGCGTGAGCCCCGCGTAAATACAGTCAGATCTAGACTTCATCAGAGCCCAAAGCCCAGGGGCCCTCGGCCACAGATTGGGCCCAATTGGTCCCCCAAACTAAGCTAAACAGTGCAAACAATAGTGGCTTTACAACAATCCAATATCAGTGTTTTTTGGGCCATGCCACTTCTTTTCTCTTCCGGAAATTCAGAGACTAATTGGTATTACGTACACTCGAAGAGACTAGCAACCAACGCACTTCGTACTTCCTTCCCTTCTGATTGTTCCTATTTGTCTCTCCTAGTCCATCATAATGCACTCCAAATGCGAACATTTGAAGATCGATTTGTTTCGAAATCTCTGAAATGTAAATACATTTGTAGCTTGGGGCGGTGTATACTGTCTCACTCCTTAGGAATTTCATCATAACAGTACCCAGACTGCATGTGTTCACAAATCGCAGAATTTATTAGAACCGAGAAAAAGCATCATAGTGGAGTCATTCAATTGCTTGGTAATATTATCATTCACATACCGAATTCTATACTGGCTCAAAAATTACATTCCATACAATCAATTTCATCTATCTAGTTCCTCTGTGTTAGGATTCCCATCTTCATACCCTTACGTACCTAGCACTAGTACTTCTGAGAAACTCCATGGACGCTACGTAACGTTATTCACTTTCAGATGTCTATCAGGCCGTCACAAAGAGCCCTTGAGGAAGATATATCGAATTATAACAATCTACTTCAAGGCAGCCATCACTCCAGAGGTATCAGACCACACTGAACTCAGTGCAAGGCGTGGCGTTCCCTCATTTACACTAGCTTCATCCACTAGCATGCGACAGGTAAACTCATTCGTCACGGCCCTCCCGTTCCTCAACCCTAGCTCAACCTCCCCGATAAGCATCAGATCATATCCTTGCTCATCAGCGACGAAAACCCGTTTGACACGGTGGCGACGAGAGGTAAACAACTTCCAGGCATTAAGCTTAGATTTTTGGATTTCTAGGCAAATCAGAACTACCCGAGATCAATTCACCAATTGCAACAATGAAAGTACCTACCAGCCTCTCCCACGTAGATATCGGACAAGCCAAATGGTCCCTTCATGAGACCCGTTGGGATGAAAATATCCGTGGCGTACTGTTTTCCGGTTTCTGGGTCTGGTGTATCGGCCAGGACATAAAAGTAGCGAATCAAGTCTTGTATTTCAGGTTTTATGGCCGCGGCTGATGGCCAGATGGTAACTTCGGTGATATAGGACATGGTACGAGTGCTTTAATTGGATAGAGTAGATAAGTGAGTAGAGTATCCGATTTTCATAGCAATGGCTAAAAGGGCTGGATTTTATCTTCGAATTAAACTACCTCATAAGTGTAAACCCGAGCCGGGGCTACGAAAACTCGGAGCCGCGGTCCCGAGTGAGACTTTATTAAAGAACGGATCGGGTCGAACAGATTACCTGCGGTCAATGAGAAGGTTCCCAGCTAGACCAAAATACGAATCCATACCCCGTCTAGTAGGTTGTGGTTTATAATTCAGCTATAAAAGCGATATGCAGGCTACCGCAACTATATATATACTTGTACATACATATGTCTTGTACCCCTTCCTAAACGAACTTAGAGCCTCGTCAGGGCCTCCCGTGGCCTATCGCCATTACTGATGTCTTGCCCTCATGGCGCTCAGCTTCGAAATCTTTGGGACGCTACCCCCAAATCCAAGACAGCCTCCACCGTCCTGGTACGCGAAAATTTATCGGGTTTACCTCTTCCCCTTTCTCTAGATCCTCCCAGTAGGGTGGAAATGCTAATAAACGCGTCGCCGACCTTCCCCCGGAGCTCTCGGCGCAGGTCTCTGAGTGCAAGACAATCTAACAGAACGTGTATCACACTTTCCCGCTCGCCGCGGACACATAGATCGTCGTCACGGGAGCGGAAGGCCCTTGCATATATAGATAATCAGCAGTGTTCCGTTCGCAATTGTGTCAGTAACGGCGCTAGATTTCGTTGTAGAGCTCCGTAGAGCCGCTTCGTGTATTTGGACGGTAAAGCGTTGTCGATCTTACGAAGGTGGCCGCCATCCCTTAACTCTATCCATTCTCTCTCCCATGGAGACTGGATCTCCTTTCTGATGTGGGCCCTCTCGCGTGACAGCAAAGGGGAAAATGGGTGCGTTTTGCCAGGCAAGGCCGCCTATTTAGCCAGTTGGTCTGCGATGTCGTTCCCAGGTACTTCGCAATGTCCAGGCATCCATTGTAGCCGGACTGCGATGCCGTGGGTCTTGGCGTTTCTGGCTGCCTGTAGAGTAGCGTGGATGATCCGTTGCGCGGATTTGTTCCTTGGATTCTGGATTGCTTGTAATGCCGACATGCTATCGCTGAGGATGGTGGTGGATCTCAGCCGCACACCGGTTGATCTCCGACTTTGGAGGGCGATCTTGTTGATGATGTTGATAGCGTACAGAATCCCGATCAGTTCGGCGGCATGTACAGACCATCGGCCCATAGGTCCGACCTGCACCTGTAATTTCTCGGTTGTTTCAGCAAGTCGTCGAGCACCGCGGCGGCAGCGCCCAAGTGACCTTCGCGTCCTGATGCGTCGGAGTATACGACAATGTCCGAGTTGGACCGTACCGCCTCCGCCCTTTCCATTGCAATCTCCCTATCTGGTTCAATCTCTATCTCTGAGAAGGCCTCGGTCCGCCACGGCGGCAATGGAGTTGGGTCGATCACTTCCAGATCGTGGAGCCTTTCCAGGTTCAGTGTCTTCAGGGCCTCCGCAAGCGGGAACCGGGCACGCGACCGAACGTTATTCCGTCGTCTTTGGGCCCGAAGTGCCCATATAGGGTGCTTCCGCGGCAAGGTATGGAGTCTGGTGATGGTGTTTTGTGCGCGGTGGCGGAGACGAAGATGGGTTGGGAGTACATGCGCTTCAACGTCGAGCGGCGATGTCGGCACTGCCCAGAAGGCAGAGAGGACGGATGAGTGCTGTTCGCTGAACGGTGCGTAGCTGTCGTAAATGAGTCTTGTCTCGAAGTGGATCGTGCCAGACCGTTGACGCGTATTCAACGACCGGCGCGACACTAGTCTTGTATAGCTGTCGCATCTGCTCGGGTTCGAACTTGTCGCAGCCCTCCCAGCGCGATGTTGACCTTGGTGGCTCACGTGACGACCTGCTGCACATGATTCTTCCATCGCAGTTCGTGGTCGAAGACCGCGCCTAAGAGTTTGGTGGTTGTTGATGATGGTATTGCCGTTCGTGCCGATCTGGCCTTGGCATTGTTCTTTCCTCTTTCTGGTGATGTGAATGAGCTCGGTCTTTTCTGCCGTGAAGCAGGACCCTGTCTTCCGTGCCCACGCTTCGATCCGCGGTATGTCCTCGGATTGGATTTTGGCTAGATGCTCGGAGGAACAGCCGACCCACCAGCGGAAATAATTGTCGATGAAAGCTGATGCACCGCCGTGGAAATCGACAGGTTAGTCGACCAGATCACGTTGAAAAATGCAACGAGGATAGGCAACAAAGGTGAGCCTTGAGCAAGTCCGGCGTTGTCGAGCTGTACCACAGTGCGGTAGTCGTCGAACCCGATGTTGGCCTGCCGTCCGCTCATGAAACTTGCAATCCATCTCCGGGCCACCGCGGGGATGCCCTTAAATTGGAGGCGGGTGTCTAGGCTTGTCTTGTTGACTCCATTGAAAGCTCCCTTCAGGTCAAAGGCCACCAGTGTGACGACTCTCTGTCCAAGCCACGCTCGATCGATTGTGTTCGCTGCTAACATTAACAGGGCTTGTTCGGTAGTGCGTCCGGGGCGTCCCCCGAACTGGGTGTCCTGTAGGAGTTCGTATGTTCCGCGAAGTAGGACAGCCGCCGGGCCATCACTGCCTCTAGCAGCTTGCCGAGAGCGTTGAATGGTGAGATAGGGCGGTAGGCTCCCAGAAGCGAGTAGTCCGGCTGCCCGATTTCCGTAGTACTACGATCCGGGCAGTCCTCCACGTTTAGGGTGGTAGCCTAGGTCGATTGATGAGGCAAATATCCGGGTGATGATGTCCCCAAGACGTTTCCAGAGGTGTTTCCATATTAGCGTTGGGAGGCCGTCCTCGCTTGGCGCCGTTGAGCTCTTGGCAGCTTTGAGGGAGCGATAGATTTCAAGCTTGGAGATTGGTTGCCACGGGATCTCGGTTGGGACGTAGGCTAAAGGTTCCTCCCGAGGAGGTGCCATCGTTGGGAAGAGAGAGTCCATGAAGGCTTGAGCCTTCCCATTGTCGATCACTTCTCTGTCACCTACCCTAGGGGTAGGGATACTGCCCCAGGAGTCTCGCGGTTTCCAGTGTGATACCTTGGCTTTCTCGATTGTTCGTGTCCATGCCCTTCACCTCTCGCTCATTTCATCAAAAAGCCTCATGGTACGAGGGTCTCCCGTCCAAACTCAGCGCAGCTCTCCTGCCATTTGCGCCGCGAACGGTTGACCTCTTTTTATTGCGATTTAAGATCAATGGTAAACATCGCTTCGAGTAGGGGGAATGTCGCAGGTCGGGAGTGTGGTGGTCGACCGCTGTTGCTGTCGCTTTGGTGAGTTTGTCCACGACCAAATCTAGTGCTTCAATCGTGTCCGTTTCCTTCCATGGCCCCATGACACTCTTTACTTCCATTCAGATCTTCTCCCAATCAGCTCGGTCGTAGGCTTTCCTTGTTTAGGCGGTAGGGTTGCGTCGCATTCGCAGGGGCCATTTCGAGTAAGTGGCACTGTGATCTGAGCCATAGTTGTCGTGGTAGAGTTGGCACTTGATGAGGAGGTGGTTGGTCGGTCACAGTTTGGTCGATAGTAGAATTTCTCCCTGGCCAGTTCAGCGACCAAAAGGTCGCCGTGCCCCGAGGACGACAGCCCTGGGGACGGTAGGTATTAAGTCGATTAATTCGCCGGCGTCCTCGATAAATCGAGGCTGGATGTGGTTGCCTCCCCACGCCGGGTGCCCGACGCAGAAATTTCGCATATAGGGTGGTTGGTTAAGCCCCGGAAACTCCGAGCCCGTCCTCGGTCCGTGGAACCGCCAAGTGGACTTCAAGATGACCCGATACCTTGCAGATTATGGGAGGGCACAGTGAGACATGGGGGTCTACACTAAAAAAGGATGCTAACCACCACTGGTATTTCGTCCCAACTCTCCATACTAACCACGGACACTAACTACGGATAGTACCGCAGAGTTTCAGTCTTCGAGATCCCTACACAGCCTTCGGATTTAATGGTAAGGCGCCTAGCCCTAACACCGGAACAACGACGATTATGAGCCATGGGGGCGCAAAAGAGTAGTGCATTAATTGCCACTCTGATTCGACGATTATGGTCATCACTTGGGTCATATCCCAGTATCAAAGCAGGGGTTTAATAACGTGCCGACATGAACAAGCAAAGAAACTCTCCCAAAATCGGTTATTAGGGACGTATCGGATTTAAGGAAAGGTGAAGACCTCATCTGCAGGTATGTCACAAGCAACTTCTAAAATATAACCCCACCGTGGTTGTACACCTCTTATTTTCATCTTCGACATTTCACTTTCTATCATTCTTCCCTTCTATATGCTTTGCCTGCTCAGGTTAAACCGTCTTTCAGCAGAAAAATACCCACAACAGCAATCACAACGCCAACTCGTCAAACATCCACCATGACCGGACAACACGAAGCTGCCATTCTCCCCCAGCAGGGCGGTCCCTTGTCTCTTGGCAAGCGTCCCACCCCCGAGCCCGGTCCAAACGATGTTCTCATCGAAGTCAAGGCTGTTGCCTTGAACCCCTGCGATTATTTCCAGCGTGACTATGGCATGCCTCCTGTGCCTATCTACCCCGCTATCATCGGATCCGATACTGCTGGTGTTGTCACCAAGCTGGGCTCTAATGTCACCACGGTCCCTGGCCCAGGAAGCCGAGTTATTGCCTTTGCCTCATCATTCTACCAGAACGGCTCCCCAGACCACGGTTCCTTCCAAAAGTACACTTTGGCACAATCCGAAGCTGTCATCCCACTTCCAGACAATCTATCCTTTGAGGAAGGCGCGGTCTTCCCTTTGGCCGTCTTGACTGCCTTGACTGCCTGGACCACAATCGGCATTCGGCTCGACACCAAGTACACTCCCGCAGACAAACAAGCGGTCCTGATCTGGGGCGCATCGAGCAGTGTAGGCACGTTTGCCGTACAATCGGCCAAGACACTCGGCTTTACTGCCTACGCCACCGCCAGTCCCAAGCACCATGACCTCGTCAAGAAGCTCGGAGCCCATGCGGTTTTCGATTACAGGGCAAGCGATGTCGTCTCCCAGATTGTTAGCGCCGTGAAAAAGGATGGTGTCAAGCTGCACACTGCACACTGCGTTGTTGATGGAGCTCTGCAGCCAACATTAGACGTCCTTAAGGAGACCAAGGGCAATGCACATGCCAAGGTTGCACACTCACCCCTACTCCCAGAAGGTCACCCTATCCTTGACAACACGCAGATCACTTTCAATTTCCCATCTATGGACGAGACCGCGAGGAGCAAGCACATTGACGAGGTCTTCAATGGGTGGCTGAAGACCGGTCTGCAGTCCGGTGAAGTAATCCCCAGCCCCACTATCCAGATTGAGGGTGGCGGTCTGGGCGGAGTGCACGCAGCACTGGACAAGCTCAAGGGTGGTGTCAGTGGCACTAAGATTGTTGTGCCAGTCTAATGTTGCCTTTTGTGGATGTGCCTTGTGCTAACACGAGTACCTATGGATGAAGAATGCCAATGGACAAGCTCGGTTGTCACTCGCTTTCGATGATTAGCTAGAGCACGATGTAAAATTGAATAAGATTCTTCAAAAATCACAAAGATAGTTAACGTATTTCATAAGCGAGCGTTCCACACAAATCGAGCGTTCCACCCCTCCCGATTTCAACGCATCAATTATTTGAAGCAATTCAACCACCCAAAAATCTGCATTTCTATATAAAAATCAATTACTACATTAATTAGGACATTTAGTAATTTTATGCCCCTGAATACCACAGCCAGAACACTTCGGCGGCGCCCGTACGCGTCGCTCAACTGTAGATGGCCCCGCATCTACTTGTATAGTATCTTGAGCTTCTTGAGGCTTATCTTGAAGCTGCATATGTGCCTGAGCCTCTTCTGTAGAAAGACCCTCTGGAGCAGCTATTTGTCGCTTAGTTAATTTCTTTTTTCGACGCCTTTTCTTATTTCCCGCCTGTAAATCCCTACTCTTTTTAAGTGCCAGAGCTGTCTCATTTATAGCTATTGCATATCCTTTGGCAATCTTGTCCAACCGTACTTGAGTAGTAGATAAAGAGCTTTGATCTGGCCCTTCCAGCATCTCTTTAATTGCAGCTATCTGTTTGTTAAATCGTGTGGTGTTGTAAGGTGTTTTGGATGGTGAATTGGTTGATCGACTTCCTGGAGGTGTTGGAGTTTTTAGCTGTATATTAAGCTGTTTAAGCACACGCTCAGCATTAAGAGGGACTAGACCAGCTGCTGCAAAGCTATTTTTAATAGTATCTGGCTTGTATATCTCTGCACGCGCTTGCTGAAAGGCTTCTAAAAAGTCAAGCTTATCAATATGATTAAAGCCGAGCCGTGCCTGGTCCTCCACCAAACGCCCGTACGCGCGCTTCAGTGGTGCAAAACAGCCAATATCAAGAGGTTGTAAGATATGTGATGAGTGTGCAGGCATACAGATAGGAATAATATTATTCTCACTGCATATCTGGTCAAACTGAGGTGTAAGATGGCTACCATGGCCATCAAGAACAAGCAGGCGATAAGTTCCAACCGTACGACTAGTTGTTGCAGGAATAAAATGCTTTTTAAGCCAGCGTAGTCCAATCTTATCTGTTGTCCATTTATTTTCACTAACTTCAATTCTCCATGCAGCTGGTAAGTCTTTATACCAACTCTCCATATGGACTTTTCCCTTGAAGACAATACAAGGTGGAAGTGCCCAACCAGTAGAGTTAATACACTCAATAGAGGTAACCCATTCTCGATTACCTGGCTGTATAAGAAATGGCTTCCCAACCATATCTGCTCTAGTAACTACTTTAGCAGTAGCTATTAGGCCCATTGCAAAGCCAGTTTCATCAAAATTGTAGATATCTTCTTGCGCAATTCCATGTTGCATTATAGTGATTTGCACACGATTAAACCACTCCCTAAGAAGCTTAGGGTCCTCGCATTTGGCACGCTTATAATTGTATTGACGAGAATACTTTGTCTTAAGCTCATTACGCCGCTTAACAAAGTTGTAGACCCAGTTTGCACCAACCGTCTTAATAGGTGTAGTATCACGGTTGGAAAGAAGAATATTGGCCATTTCTTGTATATGAGATGGTCGGGGAGGAGCTCCGCGTTGTTCTAGTAATAAGATCCATCGTACAAGCGATTCTTCTTCATTTTGAGTCAATTTATGACTATTAGCGCGAATATCTCTGCGACTTAGAGTGCCTTTGAGCCGACGGCGTAAAATTGTGTGGGAGACATTATAAACACGTGCTGCTTCGCGTAATAAGCAAATTTCTTAATTTTTAAAAGCTGATATTGCATGTTGGTACCCTTTTATCCTTCTCATACTAAAGCTATTTGAATTCTTATGTCTATTTTTTGGTGGCAGTGGGTGGGTGGTTAAATTGCTTCAAATGATTGATGCGTTGAAATTGGGAGGGTGGAACGCTCGATTTGTGTGGAACGCTCGCTTATGAAATACGTTAACGTAATCGGTAAGCGAGCGCCGCATGAAAGCGAGCGCTGCACCTCTCTATTCCATATAAAATGACACTTTTTGAGAGTCTAATATCTCAACAATAAAGCACCTAGAGGGCATAAAATTTAATATACAGTATAATATAATAACGTATATATATATATTAAGCAGAGAAATTTTAGGAATGAATATTTCTCCAGATAAGATAAATTACTACTCGTATTTTTTATATTTGTAGTTGTCCTAGTATTTAAAGCCAAGAAAGCTATTTAAAAACATGAAAATACCTTTTAGAATCCATATATATGTTATTGTCTTATAAAGATGTTCTATATCTACTGGTGGTTGAGATATTAAGGTTTCAAAGAGTGCCATTTTATATGGCGTACAGAAGTGCGGCGCTCGCTTTCATGCGGCGCTCGCTTACCGATTACGTTATCCCGTTCTAAGGTGTATTATGTAATTCCTGGCCCATTGAGCTGATGACCTCGGATATTTTCGTAGTTTACATAGCCGGCCATTTGAGATCTCCGTCAATATTTTGTTCGTGTGTACTGCTGGGAAATGTAGGTACTACTCAACTATAGCACTTGAGAATGAACAAAAAGCGGAATCGCAGACCGTGCTCCCCACATATTCTACCAACACTGACTGCTTTGGAAACCATCCATGAAAGACGTGCTACATATTTGTAATCTATAGTATCACAAACAATATTAACAACTCTAGAACACCATTTGAGCAAGGGCCAAAATATGTATTCACATAAACATATATGTATGGTGGCTGTCTGCTCCCACACTGTAGGACGCCCTTTTAGTGTGCAAATTAGGTGGATCCTGAGGTGATTTCCCGCGGCGGAAGATTAGAAGCAACGGTGGTACGAGGGATGGGGAACATTTTGAAAGGAAGAAGGTCTGTGTGGTAGGGGATGTAGCATTGGGGATCGTCTGTTGTCCACCAGAGTTTCGGGAGAGAGCATCTTCTACGGCAAGTTATTAGGACAGAAGTTTAAAAACTAATTTTTCTATCCGGTGACTCAGTTTTTGCCAGCAGAATACAGAATGATATGCTTTAATTCATATTTAAACAGATTTTAATATTCCACTAGGAGAATATATTACTATATGATGTGACTCAGGGGAAGAAGGCAGTAAGCTCATCGAACAGCTTCACACAACCAGTCGCCTAATATGGGGAACGATATAATATCATTGATATCCTAGACCACTATAACTACCATACTTCCTTGGATGGTTGACTCTCGCACCTAGAATACATGCAGAGGATTGAAGTACTCGGGGTGTGAACCCCGCACGTTAGGCAACCACATAAAATGCAGATCACTACTTTATCACTACAAATTATCTACAAAGTACTCAGGCTTGCTTAGCTTAACCTAGAAAGGCTAATAGTCCTCAGCACCACAGAGGGGTGCAAGCCATTGCCGGGTAAAAACACAAAAGCACACAAACTCCAAACGCCATACATCAAACGCCACCCAACGCTGTACGCCAAAAGGGAAGAACACACTTAAACAACAAAATAGCATTCTCTGGAGAAGCACCTGGCGCCGGTAGCGTACGATCACTAGGAGTGTCTGTAGGGCTACAGCACTATCCGGGCTGCCTTTGGTTTATTATCTCTTGGATTATCCTCTCCTCCTGACCGTTCAAAGCAGCGACTAGTATGGTCACGCCATTTATAATTGACACGAGCTCCACCAAAGTGGACTGGAACCCGGCGACACTCTGGGAATAGATAATAGCCTGGCTGTGCCAGCCTACAGGCCAAACACGGCAGACCTACCGTATGACCTTGCGATTGGATCAGGAGGGCATTTATATATAAAGGATAATAGGATAGGATCTGATGCCCAGTGATACACCTCTATATGAACCGGACATCTTGACCTAGATAATGGTGATGATGATGATGATTCATACCCCGACCCCTCGCATAAGGCGATGTGCAAGATACCCCTATCGCTGCTCTATATGTGCATCTATTTACAGCAAATTATTACTTCCCGATGAACTTGGAGCCTCGTCAAGGCCTGTGTTGGCCGATACCTGGTGTTCTGTTCTGCGGCCCTTGTGGCGCGTGACTTCGAACTCTCTGAGATATCTCTGCAAAGTCCAGTGCCGCATTTAAAATACTACTCCCCTGCGCGGCATCTTTTACCTACTCTTCTTACCTTGCCCCGCTCCTCCCAGCATATCTGAATTATTATTAAATACTATTTTAATCTTTCCTCCTTGTTCTTGTCGCAGCCCGCCCAGCCGCGGGCAATTAATTAGTATATAAACTACAGTTTCCGGTGCACCATATTTATACTGCTATTGTCTCAGAAGTCATGTCGCATACCATGCGTCGCAAGCCATAAGTGGCCTGTTCGGAGTTGCGTAAGCAAATAGGGTCGATTCGAGGGAGCGAGCCATAGAACCCCTGAATTGAAGAGAACTATGCCTCGCGAATATGATGATCCTATACACCTTGGTAAAATGGATGGGTTATATCTAAGGTGGCGATCTAACGAAACATCAAACGTAGGGAAGGAAGGAAGGAAGAAAGAATTCTATCGTACAGGAAATGTGGGAAGCCTCTACATTGTGGGATCAACAGTGAATAAAGCAGACTTGGCGCCTCAGGCAGGGTTCGACCTAGGCCCTGACAGCGAACAGGTTATGAGACCCTCTATATCTTCCTTTTAGAGCTGATATCACGTGGTTTTAAACCACCTGCTTTTTATATTTAATTGCCTCTCGAGGGATTGATAGTAATTTTAAAATGGGCCTGAAGAAGGGAAAAGCGCCTGCTAGGGATAAATCCCCATTCTGTACACCTGGACCATCCTCTCCTGCAATAACACGACGACCACCACGAGATGCTGAGTCAAAGGAGGAGGATTACTTTAACGCAGTTAATCGCCTCTTGATCTGAAGTTTTCGGATGGGAGTAATACAGCAATTACTAATGTCGGCACGTCATGTTCGTAGATCTCCGTTATTTGGCCATTTGACACTTTTCAAAGCTCTTTGCTAATACTTTCATTGGACGCTAGTCATCGGCTGCGACAATTCGTGATTGGGGAGGGCAATAATCCTGCTCACCATGCACACTATACCCACAAATATGCGTTCCGCGGCCTGGTCCCAACGGAAAAAGCATATACTGCCCTTGGTCAGGAGAAAACAGAAACTCGACACATGTATCTCGGGCCTGACGCGTGGTGGTAAACTTCTGAATATTTCGCCTTCGTCACTGACTCCAATCAACGGCCAGACAGCGAGAAATTCACCCTCCCTGCCAGAAAAGCCGATGCAGTGAAGGCTTTTGAGGGGTTCAACACCGCCGTCAGGGCCATCATTGACATGCCCCAGAACGAGCTCAGCAAATGGGCTGTATTCGACACTTGTGTCTATCCGGTACCGACATTCATCCGCGGTCGCGTATGTATCTCCGGGGATGCGGCGCATGCGGCTGCGACTTACCATGGTACTGGAGCTAGCTTTGCAGTGGAAGACGCAGCAGTTCTTGCACAACTTCTTTCCACTGCGGACGAGTATACTGAATCGCATGATGTTGAGAATGGCGGTATCTCGAAGCCTAATTTATTACGCAAGTCCCTCGAGACCTACAACTCTATTCGTCTCGAGCGAGCACACTGGTTGGTGGAGACAAGCAGGCACATCGGCAAAATTTACCAGGGCCAGAACGCTGAGGTTGGAGTTGATTCTACGAAATGTGCACAAGAGATTGACTGGCGTTGTCGAAAGATTTGGCACTATGATGTTAATCAAATGACGAGGGAGACGAAAGAGCTCTTCACAAAGCAGTTGGAAACGGTTTGATATGTATTGTATCAATTGATGTGTTAGCCATCGTCGATGTTGGCTTTTATATAGAAACAAGTGAGTTGCATGCGATCATCGATTCTCTAATTATCTTCTGTGCTGTAATTGTCTATCAAACACCGATGATCTTTTGGAGACACAAGGAGATACATGTGCTGGTATATATCATCGTCGGTGAATCATTCTTTACTCGATACCTTAGGGATGGTAAAGCGACGGAAGAAATGCACCGTCGCGAGACGTAGTTCCCACTAAACTCCTTCCCAGCCCACTCTAGACTCTCTAGACTCTTTAGTCTCTTCTGCTTCCGTGGCCGTTCATCTTCAATAAGTACAGCACATTTATCATATTCGCGCGAGGTGCATGCCGATGCAGGCTATTTAAATATGTAAGTCTCAAGGTAAAAACGAGCGGACTGAAAAACACTTACTTCGGGAGCAGCCTCCAAAAGGCATGGAGTCTTTCATCTCTTTCGTGGGGTTGATCCATCTATCAGGGTCGAAACTAAGTTTGTTGGGGTTAGTCCTTATGCATCGTGTGATTCCTCTTTCAGAAAACCTCAGATTGGAAGATCTTGGAATCTCGATGAAGACTGTATACCTGTGTAGAAACAGTGATTCCACCTGGGATGAAATGATTAACCAGTTTCGCGCCTTCGTGTGGCACCGCTCATGGCAACGCCCCAGGCACAGCGGGTATAGTCGCAATGTCTCATCGATGACCCGGCGTGTATACGATAAAGCGCGCACATCCTCGTCTGTGAAATCATCCCGGAGGGTTGCAACTTCAGCAACCAGCGAATCTCGGACGGGGGGGGGGGTTTGCAGACAGCCCAGACCAGGTAGGTTAACGAGATAGCCGACGTGTCGCTGCCAGCTATGATGTTATCCCCCTGCTTCCAGTCTGATCCCAGCCTCTGTCAAACTACCTTCGTGGTGACCCTTGTTGATCAACTTGGTAAACAGGGTGGGCTTCACATCATCACCATAAGTCTCGACAAGCTTCTTGTACCTATGGATAGATCAGCATATCCGCCCATCCTCTTTCCAGACTGAGCAGCTTGCTTGGAGTATGGCAGTGGCACGTATTCAGCGACCTGAGGCAGGAATAGAAAGGTCGTACGGATGATCGTCAGAGTCGAAACCATCTCAAGGTCCAACGAGTATTGACTTTTCTGTAAATTCTGTGTCAGCGAAAGAATCTAGCGGGTCTATCATCTCTTCAAATAGGCTGAGCTCTCCTTTCTCAGTCATCCTGAAGAACTCGCCAAAGCTCAGCTCGCCGCTCGTGTCCGTTGCGAGAACATACCACCACTTAAAGACATCTACACAACCCCGCCTTTCAGCTTCCTTTGCCAGCTTCCTTTACCATTTGATCAACGCATAACTTTAATTTCTGGGCTACGGTGGGCTCATGTTGTCGAATTGAGGTTTCAGACATAGGCCCACCCAGCAGCCGACGTTGATATACATGGAATTGAGGGTTCGTTGAGCTGAAGAGAGTCTTGGGACTAGGGCGACCAATATGTTCGTAAAATTGATCTTTGTAGAATCGGCTGGCAACATTATGAATTCCCTTTGCTTCCTCACTGTCACTGACGTCAAGTTCGTTGGGCAGATTCGAACAATGGGCCCTGACAACCGCTCTGTTCAGTCTTTATCAAAATAGCTTGTTTCTCACGGTAGCACCTATCGTACTGTTGATGTAGTTTCTGGACATAATGTGGCCTATTCCCCGCGAACATTTGCAAGACCAGCCCTGTCCATTTTGAAATGGCAGGGCCAGGGAGATGTGCAAGAGGGCTAGTATAAACCCGATAGATTTTGGTCTGATTCTGGTCAGTATTCAATTAAAGCCAAGTGTCATTTCTAAGACTCACAAGCACAATAACCATAACTAGAATGATGATGGATTGCGTGGAAGATGCATGGATGTACGCCATGTTTCCTTAGAACCAAACGGGATTCGATTTCAAACAGTAGCCTGAGCGAAATTGTTAGAAATTCATCAGTGCTGAACAAACCGCCCCCACATAAAAGCAGATACAGTAAAACTGGGTGATTCACTTCCCTATGCAGTCTTGTCGGGGACATGAAGTGAGACAAGACACTAGGCCTTAGTGTGGGATCCTTGTTTCCGTCTCCAAGGCTATTTTTGAGACCGACTGAAGTGGCTTGAACTGGCTTCGCGAGGTACAAGAACTTGCATGAAGGATCAATGACCAGGATCATGTACCAACCAAATTTCCAAGGGATAATGTATCGCCGCCTTACAATTTGAATCCATCGGTCAATTGTGTTGTGGAATGTCATCCTATCGCTAACATATCGGAGTCTCGGAGTCTCTCGGGGTTAAAATGAACTACATGCCGAAAGATTTTCTAACAATGCAACCATTGCTTTCGTCGTTAATAAGGAGCGGGGGCAAGGGATATTCTTCTGCATGGTGGCTGAGCTTTTGACATTCGGAGCTCAAAAGCGCAGGAAAATGCGTGGAGGTTAGTGCAATTGATTGGCCAAGTGGGTGGTTAATATGATCTGTAACGTTGAACGAAAAATACCTAACTTATTAACCTCAGCTTTGTTACTCCGGACCAATAACTTAAGAGCCCAGTCTTTATAAATGATCCTTGCGCATAAGCCATTATTCACTCATGTAAGAGTTGGGGCGTTCTGGTCACACCAAACCTAATGACACCGGAATATATCCACCACCTAGGGAATTAGGCCACCAGTTTTATTGTAGTACGGGCTAAAATGGTGTGTGCCTGCTTGCATACAAAGAGGAAACCCAGTGTTTTGAAGGATTTATTACAGCTATACTAAGCCCGAATAAAATTAGTCTGCAAGACATCCTTGACATTACAAGCGAGTAGGTGGCAATATCAACCCCCGACTGGAGCCTTAATATCTGTAAGACATGTTTCATCCTGCCGAAATAGCTATATACAGACACGACATCCTTGACATTACAAGCGAGTAGGGATGGATTTAACGCTCCCGTCTATCTTTCTTCTATCTCTTTCTTGACTTCTAATATTAGCTCTGACATTTGGACATGTCAGTGTCCATCTCGGGGTTAAAATCATTGAACTTTGCCAAACACGTCTCCGCCAACATATTGACTACACTTAGATCCCGGAGACTACATAACATGGAATTATATAGGGTTTCAAACGCGGGGTTTTGGTTTTTCCGCCCTTGTGCAAATTCTGCACAGAAGACGAGGGGGATTGGCGTGAAGGGATGTATCTGTGAATGGAGTTCAGAGTTAGCAGAGACGTGCATACGTGAATCATTCGCATTTGTTACTCAGGGGTCTTGTTCTTATACCTTGAAATAGCCATACTGCCCTAGCCTCTGGCATAAATGTAATATTTTTTGAGCAGCCTCCATGGCTCGCTCTTCGAATCCGCTAATCAAGCTCTCGTAATTATACAGTGCGGACTGCATAGTCCTACCCAACAGAAGCGTGGTCGCTTGCGCTGCCATGTTTGTGAAAAGCAGCATAGGGTCTGTGAGCTCACCATCTAAATCATCTGAAACGCAATCAAGCATCGTTTTACCTTTGCTCGTGACGATGCTTTCAAGCCATTGATGTCGGGTTAGGAAGTCTTGAGGTATGCCCCCGTATGCTCTTTCAACGATACATTGCTGCTGGTGTGACAAGCAGCGACCACTGATGGTCATGAGTACAATGCAGGCACCGAATGGAGAAACTTTCTGCACATCGTCGTCTCCTGCCATGAATTCCGACAGGAATTGGGTTTCAACTGGTCGCTCACGTTGGAAAGCTACTTCTGGTGCTGGCAAGCGAGTGAAAATCTGTCATCCGGGTCAACATTAACAACACAAAACGAGTCAAAAGAGGATATCGCACAAATGCTTACCACTTGTTCGTTGAGGGTCAGCGGCATCTCGTTTATGAGATTGATGAAGCGGTCCAGGGAGTACGCCATCCAGAACGTCCTTCGGCGTTCCTCGACATCGCCAAATGAAATACCGGATTCTGCGATCCCGTTGGGCACGTCAATTTCATGAAGCTTCATCAGTTGAACGAGCCTAAAGCACCGCCCAGCACTCAGCCATCCCCGCTCGTAATTGACCTGCATGATTTCATATATGGCCAGAAATAGCCATGCCTGGGCTAACTCAATTGGAGGATCCCCGGGATGCATGTTGAGCTCCCATTTTTCTAACAGTCCCCGAGTATAGATATAAAGGTCTTTCTGGATGTCTTTGAACTGACTCCCCAACCACGCTGCAAGTGTCCACATAGCGTGCTGGAGACAAGTCATAGCTCCTTGGTCACTCATTGGTCGCGCGGCGCGCGCAAAATAACGGCGCTTGTTGAGTATCGGGGCAAATAGATGAACTCGGTCAAAGTACAGGTGACTCAAATCCGCCTTCATCAGTTTAGGCATTTGGAATTCTGTCGTGACGCCAAAATCCGAGGGAAGCTCAAACTGGCCGTCTGACAAGGCGCAATTTGGGATTGGTTGTGGTGGCACAAATGCCCTTACGTCAAATTCTGCAGGCATTGTACTGAAATTTCCCATGCGAGAGAAGAGGTCTGCAGGCTTTGATGGGTCTGAGGTATTAGTGGTGGATGAGGTTGGGAGAGTAGAGGGAAAGGGGCCGTTGATCGGCTGGAAGCCGTGCAAGGCCGATAATCCTTCTAATGGCACGGTCGGTTGTATGATCGGTAGCTCAGCCGATGACTGAGAGCTAGATGGCTGTTCGGCGTTCGCTTGGACTTGGTCTTGAACCTCGTACGATGTAGATTCCGACCGTTGTCTGAGATGTTGACCTTGTTGATTACTAGGGGGGCTTTCGGGCGGGCTTCCCCCCACAGCCATTTGTTGTCTGCTCCATTGATGTTCAAGAGCCGCTGGGATGGGGTAAGTCAGTGTTGTACCAGCGGAGAAGACAAAGGTTCTTACAAATGCGAGACTGCAACGCTTTCAGGTAGCCTTTTCGAGGCCCTCGCGGCCGTCGAGCACTGTTTGGGGTGCAAGTGAGCCCGAGGCTTTCGCAGGTCCCACATGTTGGCCGTACTCTATCACATCGAAGTTTTCTTGCTCGACACTCATCACAGGCAAGGCCTTGCGCCTGTCGATTAGGTCTTTCTGAATCATTTAAGTAGACATTGTATCCTGTTGCATAAATGCGACTTTTGTTCAATAATGGGCCCCTGTTATTACTATATGAAGACCTCGGTTATCGCCATCAACTACACTTATGCACGATCCAACCTTATCTGAACAGGGGTAGTGGCTGACTTGAGGGGGTAGGCAGCCGTACCGGAAGTGACTTAGAATCCGCCCTTTTGGTCGTCCCCCCCGCTTTAGTAAGGCAGGGTGTAAATAATCAATTAAATTCATTGTGATGGTAAAATATATTCATAATCAATTGCCCCAGGAATGATCGTGTCAGCTGACTAGGGACCGACTAATTCCTTCCCTAGTTGTGGAAGGGTAGAGTAATCATATTTCTGTCCAATGTTTCACAATTCCCTGCCCTGACTACAATATTGCGGTTCTCCTTTGTTATTCTTCAACAGTTCTGGATCTTGACAACCGTTTTTTGTTCCCTTAGAACGTGATATAGTATTTTGCTATCTTGCATTTCGGCCGGATATTGGGTGTTTCGGATTATGGCCTGTATCTATCTGGTGTATCTAGCGGGGGCTATACACGTGGTCATCATGTGGGTCTGGTCGTATCATGGATATCCACGTCAGAACTGACGCTAGGCTGGCCCCCGGGGCCCCGCTCCCGTCGACTCCTTTTTGACCCTCTTGTCATACACATAGCCACATGATTCTACTGTTCATGTCAGACTACTATATGCTTGTCAGACTCGGGACCTTGGCAGTAAAGCTTAGCTCCGACAGCCATCGAAGAAACACATGGAACTGGTTGGGCTACAGAAAAGCGTCGCTCACAGTGTTTGACAGCGGCAGGAGTAATAATGTCCACAGGAGAATAATATCAGGAGAATACTATCGTGCAGATGTGCCAGGAAGATTTCGACTTGTATTTTGGGAAGGTGAGGGTACGGTGAGGACATTCGAAGGTGAGTTGAAAATCCTCCTTCAAATGTTGGCAAAAGTACCTGAGTACTGTACAGAGTGTACTGTAGACTCGGCTATTATAAATAGATGATCGAATCCACTAGGCGAATCATTCACATGTGTTGGCAAACCATTTTTCAAAATGACCGATTTTCAGTCGTAAGAATTACGTATAGATTTATATTCCAGGTTTGCTCCTTAAGCATGTATCACCAGCGTTTCAACTAGAACGATATCACATCCATCGCACAGCCGTAGGTTCTCAGTGCGAGTGAGATAGTGAAGAATGGCAAAACATACCCCACTAGGACGACACCACTTTCGGCTACTAGACTTCAGGTCCTCAATGCGAGTGAGGTAGCCGCCGTCCCTTTGAAAACCGACATGCGCGTCTGTTACTAATATATGTGCTACGCCCCACGGGGAAAGACTCCCCGCTTCGCGTTACGAGATCTCTCTCCGCTGGCCGACCGTGTCATGCAAATGTAGCTAGAAGTGTCTCCAGTGACCGTACAGGATACCCCAACCGTAACCAAGCTTGTATTCGCAGTTTCGCAGACCTCTCGAGTACCCGTAGCTGCAAAGGCCTTAACGAGTTCGTCGAGGCTCTCCTCGGTATCCTGCCTCCGGTCTAGGCAATACCACATCCGCTGGAAAGCGAGTCCAATTTCGGTCTCGAGTACGAGTCGAGTAAGCAGACGTTGGATGGTGCGGTTCGGTGGTTGACTGTGTTATCAAATGGAGGATAAGTTAGTTCTTATATAAAATGGGAGAATCTCCTGGCGGTTAATCGACTCAGTGGAAATCAGGAAAAATCGGACACCAAGTGTCCGATTACATATAAGCCGTCCCTTACGAATACACAGAATATCCAAGCTCTCATATAATCATCCATATAAATCCGACAAGTGTCAACACCTTGGCCTTCCACATGCATGATATCTATTACCACAGTTCCAGATACCTATACATTCCTCCTTTCAACGTACTGTTGCCACAACTCTCACTCCTTTTGAAGTCATTCTCGGCATTGCGACATGCTAGTCATGTAGGAAAGCAACATCTCTATCGTCCGTCCACCAAAGTTCCATGCCAAATATCCGCACAAGAGCGGCCGTCATAAGATACAGCTCTGCGCGGGCGAGCTCCACCCGCATTTTCTTCCTCCTTTCCTTCGCTTGCGGCCCTCGTCGCCTAGCCAGCGATCGGGATCAAAGTCATATGGGTCTGGAAAAACAGACTCGGCGTTAGTTATAATACTAATCGGAGTACCAGCGGGCAGTATGTAAGATTTCCGCATAGAACTTGGTGAAGTCACATAACACGTTGGGGTGTAGATAATAGGTTTATGCTGGATGCAGGCAGCTCGAGCGGTGACACCAAAGGACAGTTTATTACGTTCCTCAATAATAGCGGAGAGGTATGGCAGCTTCTCTAGTTTGGTCCAGGACAAGGATGTCGATACTAATTCTAGCTCGGCGCGAAGTTTACTGAGAATGAAGGGATTAGCAAGAAGATGATAAAATATAATATTTAAAGTTTGGGCGGGCGACTCGGTTCCTGCTGGGGTTAGTAGTGCGCTCTCCTGTTCTAGCCGGAGGAAGGTCTTTTCAGAAGTGGTAAATTCGGGTTGTCTAGGACTGATTTGTAGACCGATTCTTTGCCTCCTTGGCTCACTGTGTTTTTCCTTGGAGCTCTGCATTCCTTCACCTTCATAATCCTGACTAACTCCGCGCGGACTCTCTAGTTTCGTTAATAGTGTGTGTTAACTGTGCTGGGTAAAGAACTTACATTAAAGAGTTCGAACATATCAATCAGGCCGGGTGGCATCATGGGGGTAGTTATAAACTGTGGGAGAGATTCAAGCATATCTGGAATTCATGGGAAGTGCTTGTTCACGTTTAACTCCCTTAAGAAGCTTATAACTGTTGTGGCACAGTCTGGCCGCCTCCTCATCTGGGAGTACGTCAGTTTGATGGGCAAATAAAAAATTGACGACGACGCTATTCTTGGTTATTAGCATTGTGCCTACTCCACTTCGTTAAAGGTCATGCTCATTGGAAAAGGTGTAAAAGGCGTCTGATAAGTTAACCGGGGATTTTGTCGCCGCATGCTTAGTGATTAACCGGCATAACTACTTGCGAGACCTTCTTGGTAATCACACCCTCTAGGGAGAGGACGTCGCGCTTACTAAAAAAGAGAGCGAGTACTTAACGGCGTCCTTTGTGAAGATAATAATCGGCCGTGGTCCCTACACCGCCAGGAACTCGTAAGGTTCGCAACTGGTAGTTATACTTGTCGACGTGAGTCATCGACGGTGCATAGACTGCATCTAGGTAGCTGACATTGTTAATGTGGATCTCGTCCGGCGTTATGCGGATTATAGGCCTTGTGTGTAATAATATCTCACTTAGTTAGTACTACTGTGCTTTAATTCCTGGCCCCTCCACAACTGGGAAGGATGGATCATACTGTATTGCTTATGAAGTTCTTGGATTTTAAAGATATACAGCCCCGGTTGGACAGCATCGTGGTAAAATTCGTACCACCAGGTAAGCGAGGCCATTCGTGGGCCTGGAATATGTGACAAGGGATGGAAATAGAGACGCCGGATCGCTCCAACAACTGTCCATAACACCAGAAGAGTATGCTCGTGTTGACCACCTGAATTAGAGTCATAACTATCGTGGGTTTGATGGGAACAGGTTTGAGTAATATCTGATTCTCAAGGCCAGACCGTGTAGGCAATGAATCATTCCTCATTAAAGGGCAAATTGTGGCGTCGTTTATGTTGGAAGTTAAGGTATGCCACAGCTCGAAGCCCCATAACAGGATACAGGTTCGCTCGGGTCGGAGCTCACCTCACGGAGCCAATCCAATAGACGGACAAGGATTTAGGCATACAATAGCAGGAACCAGGCTATAGATCATAGTACCAGCCCCATCCTTCCTTATGTCGAAAATCTAATGCATTTCACTCGGCCCAGCCAGTAAGCCTGCATGAATTAATGTAACGTGGTAAGCCCTAATACAAGCTTTCCTATGGCTGACCATCCCCGGCATTAATACTCAAATATTAGGATGCCGATCATGCGGGATGGACTAATGCTGTTTCTACAAGTGTTCTCGCCTGTAATACTGCCATGCTAGCATAGAGTAGGGGACAAATTCCCGCCGTATCATTTAGGAGGAGCCCGCCTCGGTTTTTGCCCACACTATAATCTTCCTGCCTGTCGATTTCAAGAGTTTAACAGACGCGTAGCAATGGACGGCACGAACCTACGCAACTCCGGCGGCAGTTGTCGCCATCAGTACATATTTTCTCTATTGGGAATTACCATGGTGTATCTGCGCTTCTACACACGAACCAAGTTGCGGTGTTTGTCCATGTTGTGGATTGATAACTGACTGGCCATGCTAGTATTGGTACAACGGACGCTCTAACCTCTCTCCTGGTCCGTATTGCTAACTTGGATAGATATTCGAACTGGTTCTGGAAGCGTTGCTGATATAGGGCGCTACGACAAAATCGTTAGAGGACCTCCTCCCTCCACCAAACATTTCTGGTCCTGACGGCTCTCTTTTCTACGCCGTCGCGACAGGTCAGACTCCAATCCAACTCTAGATATCCACATCTTTCGGACAGCCAAGCAGCCCTAAAAAGGCTTCAATCAACGGACACTAGCTATGAACCACACCAAAGAATCTCCAAATGGGCAACAAGGATCAGGAATAAGAATATTAATATTCACATCCATTGGGTTCCAGGCCACCAAGGAATCTTTGGCAATAACAAAGCTGACGAGGCAGCTACATGGTGGAAAATGGGGGTAGTTCAACACTAAATATAGAGAGGTATTTACAGACAGCTTATTATATATAACATATACGTATAGAAAAATAACAGTTATATAGGTTTATTATAGTTTATAGATAGGTTACCAACAGGTGCTTATAGCGGTTGTGTAATGGTTCCAACCAGTTGTGCAGTAGTTTAGTATATATTAGGTAACTCTAACAAAGTATTATTAAGCAGCTGTTCCAATTTTAAACCTTGTAACAGTTATAAAAGGTAACTATTACCTAAACATTGTTAAGGTTTATAACCAATCTTATACCTTTAATAAAGCAATAAGTATATATTTTAGTAAGGTAATAAATTAAAAAAAAATAGAATTATATATATATATATTGGTTTATAATTTAAAAAAAAGTGTAGCTATTTATAGTTAACTAGATAAAGTATATACTAAATAGTTTAATATAAAAAAAGATAAGTATTAGCTATTATAATAGTATAATAGTTATATAAAATTCACATCCCAAGTGTATAAAACCAGTAATATAAATTGCGCAGATGGTGCACCAGTTGCAGAGTGTATATTAATTATAAATAAAGGTAAAAAGCTGCTCTATAGGCTAACTAAATCCTATTCTGTTAATAACTTATATACTGGAAAATTTAGAGTAGAGTCTGCAGAGTCTGACGGTGTAGGTGCAACAGTAAATATTATTATAAGAAAAAAGTAGTATAACTTGTTATTAGGGACTAAATAATAGGAAATACAGTACTTAATACGGCCAACTAAATTTTAATATCTAATAAAATTACTAGTATGCAATGTTTGGGTACATATTTTACTATTTAAAGTTAGCACTAAATATAATACAAAATATAATTTTATATATACCTATCCTAAAATACCACTAATTTAAAAAATCCCAGCCAAGCAAAGTTATACTAAGTAGCCACTATAAGAGCATAGTTATTTATATAGGCTAATAAAAGCTTGTTAATAAAATACTAAGGTATAATACTTGTTTAATTCCGGATACTAATCTGTAGTAAGGGTGTAAGGCCAGCTGGATTTAATACCCCTAATAGTATTAAAGAATTAACTAGGTTATTAGTAAAAATATTATTAAATAGTATAAAACTATATACTAGTTTGGGACAAAACTTGCATATAAAACTAAATAAGTCTTTATATATATATTCCCATGCTCCAGCAAAGCCTAAATAAAAAGACTAGTGGAAGTTATCCATGCGGAAAAGATAGGCCAGTAAGTTTCTTGGTGCAGTAGTATTAGCCTAATATTTAAACAGCCTTAATAGTATTAGTATATATATAAAAAAAAAATAAAAAAAATAAATATACTTATACTTTAGCTCTCCACTTAAAATATTATAGTTTATAATTAAAGTATATTCTAATACTATTTTATAGAAGTATAATCTAGCATGTATATTTAAAAGGCTTAGCTTATTAACCTATTTATCTTTAAACATAGGTGTAGGCAGAATATTCTCTGGGCAGTATATTAAGTCTTAATAAAAAAAAAATATATAGAATATTAGTAGTAAAACTTACCTAGTATATAGTTTTTTAATGCAGGTTTATTAAGCAAGAATATAAAAAAAACAAGCCTTTAATATACCTGTTGTCCCTTAAGTATAATTTAATGGATTCCTGAAGCTGGTATACTGGATAAGGTTGAAATTATTAAAGTTAAATATATAAATATAGTAAAGGCGTGAATAATATACTAGTAGGAAAAAAAAAAGCCTGCACCTGTATATAGCAAGGGAAGAGTAATAATAGCTTTGGATAAATATAATAGTATAAACTATAACTTATTAGCAAAGTAATAAAAAACTAGTAGTGTAAGGATAATTATATATCCAGCCTTTAATATATATTATAATTTATATCGCAGCAGACTCTGTATTAAAGGCCATTTTTTTAAAGTAGTAAATCGCTGAAATGCTTGTATATACTATGTCTAACCTTTTAATAAAAAAATCTTAAGCAAAAGTTTCTGCAAAATAATTCCGAGACCCTTTTATTTAGAGTGTGGGATATCGTATGGTTGGGTAAAAAAAAAATTAAGAGTTAGTATAAGCTGCTAAAAAAGAGAAGGCTTTAATAATAATCCTTTTTTTATAAAAAACTTCCCTTGTGTAGTTTTGCTGCCACTTTTATTCCCCTTGGCCTGGGAATTATTATTATTATTATTATTATTATTATTATTATTATTATTATTATTATTATTATTATATTATTCTTCCATATTATAGAGCATTTTTCAGTCAGAGACTATGCATGCTCTACCTACCACCCCTGGGTGGTAGGATTTGAACTAACAAACAGATACGTACATAGTGGGTAGAATCAAACATGAATAAGCAGTATGACATTCTAGGAGTGGGGAGGACCTTATAAAAGGGGTTAAACCATGCGAAATTCCAATTCTTTTTGCTGTTTTTCCTTTTTTCTTTTGTTTTTGATTTTTTGTTTTAGGGATCCAGGAGCCACTTTCTAGTGGCGATCCCGGTTTCCTTCAGGAATTTGACCAGTTGTTCTTGCCCTGCTTTCTTTGTAAACAGATAAGGCAGATTTCGGTCTTTTTTGTCTAGGGTCTCTATAGACCCTTTTCTAATGTCTCTAAATGCCTGGCACTGAAAAGTAGGTGGTGCGGAGTTTGCTTTTGCTGCGCACACTACTCGTTATATCACTATCATAGTTAGGTGTTCGAACTAGATAGGATCTAAAATACCCATGCCCTAGCTTTAGCTGGATAATGGTTGACCAGGTCTGCTTGGGAAGCTTTAGGGGGCTTGGTTTCCATGAAGCTATGGAATTAAAGCCCCTATATTGATACTTTTCCTAGCATTTTCCCATGCTTATCCCAATCCTCAAGGCATTTCGCTTGAGCTCTCGTTTGAGATGGCTAACTGAATAGGACATTTGTAATATTTACTTGTCCATTCTGCGCCATATTTCGCTGCTTCGTCAGCTTTGGCATTACCAAAAATTACCCTGATGGCCTGGAACCCATTGGATATGAATATTGATATTCTTTTCCTTAATTCTAGTTGCCCATTTAAAGGTTCTTTGGTATGGTTCATAGCTGGTGTCTGCTGATTGAAGCCTTTTAGGGCTGCTTGACTGTCCGAAAAGATGTAGATATCTAAAGTTGGAATTTGAATAGCCTTAAATGCTTGTTTTAATGCTTTTGGATAGCAAATAACTCCGCATCGTAGACCTTATTCATGACCTAGATTCCACGCCCAACCTTTTGATTTTAGGATTATTCTCTAGGAGGAAGATTCCTGCTCCGTTTTGACCACTCTGCAGCTGGGATCCATCTGAATAGAAGATAATTTTGTGGTTATCTCTATTAGCAAGTCATTGAGATATTAGCATCTTGTGTTCCTGGGCTGCTTGCTCTTTCGGTTTGCTAGATATAGATATATCTACTACTTGGTTTAACAGTTGGGACCAGGGCGGTAGGGTTTGATCTAGCGTCTAAAGGTGCCTTTCCACGTCTTAAAGGAGAATAGTGCTAGCAGTCGGATTAACTGGCTAGGGTATTTTCTCTTTCTCTCTCTAGGGTGGTATTCAGGGTCTTCTGCATCTAGTAATCTAGGTTTCTCGTTCCAATCCAAAAACCTTGATTGGTAATAGAATTCCCCCGGGTTTAGATAATGTGGTGGGAGTCTGCTTTAATTGCATGGGATTTTAAAAATAAGCAGTTCTAAGTACTAGTTTCTGCAGATTTTATTAAATCTAACCAAGGAGGGGGTAGGGATGCTTCTATTTCCATGCCTGTACAGGCGATGTTTTAAAAGTCCCTAGAATCTTTCTCAGAGCTGTGTTTTGCAGTTTTTGGTAGTGGTCTACCAAATACTGTTGGCCTTTCCACCATAAAGGGACTCCATAATCTGCAATGGAGGAAACACAAGCAATATAAAGTTGTCTTATGGCTTGGAAGCTTAGCCCCTTTTCTGTATTTGAGAGCCTCTATTTGGTGAAATGCCCTAGTTGCAGCTGCAACTCGTATTTGCACGTGTTCTTTAAAAGGAGTTTAGAATCTATGTAGATTCCTAGCCATTTTACCATAGGGCTTGGTTTAACTATATATTATTATCTAGTTTAACCTGGTGTCTTGGTTTTCTTGGTCTGGTTGTTTAGAGCTAAAGTGAATACGTATTTTATCCTGGTCAAACTGGATATGGTCTTTGGCTCCTTTTTTAAACATGGCTTGGCTACCAGCTCTATTTGCCTGCAGTTATTCTCTAGGCTATTAGAGCTGATAGTGAGGCATATATCATCCATATAGCTAGGCTTTCGGGTATTTCAAAGGCTTTCCTTGTATCACTATCTAGTTCCTCATACATTTCAAGCTGAAAGAGCTCTCTAATATATATAGGAACAAGATAGGTGATATAGGTGATCCCTGGGGGATCCCTACTTGCACTGGGGTCTCGTTGCTGGTTTCACCGTCAAAAGCTAGGAACACTTTCCTGTCCGACATAAAGGATTTGATCCACCGGATCAGGTTTGATCCACGGATCAGGTTATGTGGAAGACCTATTAGCATATTCTAAGTAGCTGGTTGGTGATACATGGTCAAAGCTCCTTACATCTATAAAAAGAGCTGTAGTAACCATTTTATATGTTTTGCCACCTCTATGTCGTGGACTAAGGATAGTGCTATATCAATTGCTGATTTCTTTTTCTTCCCCATTTGGTCATGGTAAAGGATTGATTGCGGGAGTTCAGCTAGATAAGATAGCCTAGTTGCAATAATCTTCTCTACTACCTTGCCTAGGCAGTTAAGCAGGGAAATAACTCTGTAGGCCTTTGGCTTGGAGTAATCCCTTTTGGCAGACGCCGATTTTTTAAGGATAACCCCTTTGGCAGTTTTCCAGCATCTGGGATGATAACCATTTTTAATTAAGGCTTTATAAAGCTCGTGGAATCTTGGAGCAATGTTTTGGTAAGCCTTTTGAATAATTAAAAATGAAATGTCATCGGGTCCCGGGGCCTTTTAGTAGAACTACTAAAGATAGCAGTGTATACTTCATTTTCGCTGGTTTCTGGCCAGTTGGTTGATTCTGCCTGGTTGGTTGGCCACTCAATGGGCTCAGCCTCCGGGGGTTTTGGAACAAGGTGGAAAGAAATGCATGGCATTTATCTTGAAAAGAGATTGCTTGCTTTTCTTGATTTCCCACAGAATAGGTCAAGATGGGCAGTTTTGGATAGATCTCTTTTTTAGTATAGCTAAAAGCTTTAAAAATCTCCTTATTCCGAGCTTCTTCCAGGAATTTATTCCAGCATGCTGATTTAGCTTGCTTGATCTCCTGGAAATATTGATTTTTAATCTAAAAAGATTCTCGTAGAGCTCTGTACAAGGTGTTATTTTTCCAAAGCTTTCTAGCTTTTCCAAGCTGTTTTCTCAGTTTTTTGAGTTCCTCTGACCACCATGCTTTTGACTGGGCAGATGGTTTTCTTCTTGGAATACTTGTATCTGCAGCCATCTGTATTATTTGTTGGAGATTTAGAGCTGCAGTTTCTAGCTCTATGTCACTATTTAAGCTTCCCTGTCTAAATTCTTGGTCTAGCTTAAGGAGTCTTTCGCTAAATAGCGCCCAATTCGCCTTTTTCAGGTTATATGGTAAACTAGCCAGGGGTTTGCGATTTCTTGCGTTTTCACTTCAACAGAATAAAGCAGGATTTCGTGGTCCGATCCTGAGGCAAGCTCTTGGTCAATCTCCCAATTAACTCTATACCGATTTAGACCTTTGGTAATAAAGGTTAAGTCAATAACAGAGATATTCTTCATTCCTTTTCTATAGCATGTTTGCAGGTCAGGCTTATTTAGCAGTTCACATTGATGTTCTTCAAGCCATTTAATCAAAGTATCAGCTCTGGTAGGTGATAGCGTCTTTGAATTCCACCAGCTATGGTGTGCATTAAAGTCCCCTCCTATTAGTGCATGTGCGGAGGGGGTGATCCTAGCTAGGGCTCTTTCTATTGTCCACTCAGCACCTTCCTCTAGTGATTGCTCGTTATATATATTTATTAGCTGCAGATCTTGAATTCCTGCTCCTAAAATATCTATTACTAGCAGATCACTATCAGTGCTAATATCGTTCCTTTGGCAATAGTTAAACCTCGATAACTTTCTGTGGTAGATTGCTACTCTAGGTCTAACCTTGGTTTGTTCAGGAAGGATAGGAGTATATGCTGGGTGGGATATAGTAAAGCTATTATCAGGCGATATCCATGGTTCCTGGAGAATAATAAAGTCAATATTAAGCTCTAGGCCTATTTCTAGGCAAGATAACATAGCATTCTGATTGCGTCCAGTATTATTTTGCAGGAAATAGATTCCTAAATCAGTGTTTTTCTGATTCATTAGTAATCTAATTCCATGCTACTGTTTGGGATTGGTCTTTCTGTAGGCCTAGGCCTTGGTTTTGGTTTGACTTTTTCCCATTCCTTGCAGTTTTGCTATCTGCTCTGTGGGCTTGACTGCAATTAGCGCATTTAACCTGTGTGTGGGGACATTCCTGGCTTTTTACTTCGCATGTGGAACATTCATGGTATTGGGTTTCATGCCTTTCTGCGCAAATAGCACATTTTGGATTATTCTTGCAGTATTTGGCAATATGCTTGTATCCTTGGCATTTTTGGCATTGGGCAGTTTTCTCTATATATTTAGTAGCTCTACATAAAGCTCCTGCAACACAGAGTTGATTTTTAATTGCCTTGGATGCCATGGCTTCATTCTGCACGTCCACTACAATAGAGGAGTGATTTTTGGTCTCGCGAACATGTTCTGGGGTCAGCCATGTTGGAGGCCTCATTAGTTTTAAACCTGGGTTAAAGATTTCAATCTCTTCCTTGAGCATCTGCATGCCTTCTTGGGTTTCAAAAGGCCTGGTGGGGACCATGTGAATAACTATTTTTGCCCATGGTTCATCAAACATCCACCTAGTATAGGGGATAAGTGGTTTCCAGACATCCAGCTTCTCTATTAAATAAGGCGCCTGAATACCGTCCATTGTGGTGAGGATAAGGGTCCTTTTAGTAAAGGAAGTGCTTGCTGTCCTTACTATAGGTTTGTCTACCTTTTCTTTTATCTGGAACTGGTGGTTGATTTGGTTTCGGAGCTTTAAGGAGTCTAGGTCTTGCAGAAATTCTGCAGAAACCTCTAGAATAAGTCTACTGCCTTTGTAGGCGGCCTGTTCTACCCGTTTTGGCTGATCTTGTTTCTTGGTTGGGATAACTACTTGTGGTTTTATTCCTTTTTGGACTGCTGCTGCGTATGAAGGCTTTACTAGTTTTTGCTCTGGTTGAGAAGAGGCTAAGGCTATTTTATCAAGTTTTTGATTAATAGCGTTAACCTCTTTTCTGGAGTTTTTGAAGTTGATTGTCTTTGGAAAGCAGGGATCCTTTAGCTTCCGGATTTTGCAATTTGTCTTGGATAGCTGAGAGGCCCTCCAGATGCATATCTAGAGCTTCAAGGATCTTAGCATTTGCTAAACTATGGTGGATCTCTTGCAGTAAGATCTTTGCAGACTCAAGTTTTTGGATATAACTTTGTTTGGCATCACTTTCTATTTGTTTTTGCAAAGCTTTTTCCATCTCCTTTTTTATTAAGGAGCACCTCTTCATCTTCAGACATTTGACTTAATGACGCAAAGGAATTAGGGCTCTCAGGAGGAGAATTGGAATCAGGCCTAAACTCAAGTCTTGCCTTTGGGCTGATGAACGAGTGTTTTCTTTTGCCTTTGGTCCCTTTTTTTGGGGCTTGGTGGCTGCGATGGGTTGGGTGACGAGTCCCTAGGTGGGGTGGTTGGGTCTTCAAAAGACCCCATTCTTCTCTCTGATAGACAAAGGGAAAATAAAAGGAGAGAAAAAGAAATAAACAGGTGGAAAAGTAAACCAGGTAGGATCCTAAAACTTTACTAGCTAGGGATTTAGCTAGTAAGTAAAGATTTTTAAAGGGAATCTCTAAACCACAAAAGCTTTTTTTTAAAGGGAAGCTTCGAAAAACCAGCGTAAGCGTACTAGCTCGACTCCACTGTTCCCTATGTCTCTGGTCCAGCACTAGTTTTCCTATACCTATCTAAGCTAAACAGCTTTAGAAAGATATTGCTAGGAGCCGTAGTACTGGGGATACAGCTCACAGTTTCTTCTTGCAAGTAAGCTTAGGCTTTCTACTAGTGAATTCTACAGGGCAGTCCAAGCTTCCTGTTTTGGTGGAGTAAAACGCAGGAAAAAAAATCTCACCCCTTTTTTAAAGAGAAGTGGTAAACTAAAAGCACGGTTTTATTGTTTTGCAGAATACCCGGCTAAAATAACTGCTGTGGTATGCAGGGCAGCTAGGTCCCCACCTCTTATCCCTCTCCAGGACAGTGATGGTGTTATAGAGGCCTAGAGAACTGTAACTAGTAGCGGCCCAAAAGTATCACAAGGATATCAAAATTTCAATCACATGTAATAGTAACAGGCTTATCTAGGAGTTCTTTGAACCCCCTAGTAGGCGCGGGAGTAGATATAAGTGTAGACTTATAGAGCTTTCCTTTCCTAGGTAGGGTGTTCCGCAGGGACCGTTCGAGCGTTGCGGTGTTGGGGGTTGGTGTTGGGGGCTTCTGCGGGAGGTGGCGGTGGCGGGAGGCAGAACGCGGGAGCTGCGTTGTTGGTGGTTCCAGGCAGCCCGAGCTCGGGAGCGCGGGAACACGAAAAAAAAATTTTCACACGAAACCCGCAGTCTTTTTCATCAAAACATGGAACGTGATTGGACTGTTGTATCAAGAAAAGTGGAGAAGTGACTAAGCTTGAAAAGGGCTATAAAACGATGTATGAATCAGTACCCAATACCCCCAAATGTGGGGGTTGGGTTGGAGGGTGCGTAGTTGTTCTAAGTAGTGCGACTAAGCGTGTATATTAGAGTGCAAATTTATCCCTCTTATTAGTAGTATTATTAAGCTGCTTTTATAAATCCTTAGCAAGTATATCCTTCTAAATAGCTATAGATTGCTTAGCTTGGGCATAGAGCTTAGTGTTCGTAATAACCTTTTTATATACCTCTGCTTGTGATATTATTAAACTATAAAAGCAATTAGGGTCGTTGGCGTACTAGTCCAGGAACTTGTTTTTTTTTAATTAAGTCACTATCTGCAATGTTCTCATGGGTATTAACAAGGAGATGTGTTAAGTAATAGTTTATAGGGGTTTTAGACAAAGTAGTTTTTTCTTTGCCTCTACTTAGTTTATTTGGATCCCCGGGGATATCGGAAAGATGAGCCATCTTGGTAGATATTTAAACAGGTATCTAAACTAATAAGTTAATCTAGTACAGTCTTTGAGCTTTGTCTTAACAGTTAATGTTCCACGCGTAGGAACAGGATTAGTTAGATGCCTTGATAGGTGCTGCGTCTCTCTGTGTTGCAGTTAATAATATAGCCAATCTATCAAGGACGAAGAAAAGAAGGTGATCTTTAGTATTATATAACAGCAGGCAAATCAGATAGATAAAATCACATTGAGTCCTATATTAAGAATACTAAAAATAGGGAAGAAAGGAAGAAGGTAGAATGTTATTGTTATAGCGAGCGAGGATATGGTGGGAAGCTTCCCAGCCCTATCCCTGTGCCCTCAGCCCTTCCTTGTCCCAATACGGCCTACGTGCAAACCATATAAACATTGTGTCACCGCGTTAACCTGAGCGCGGTGTCCAAGGCCAGGTCGTCACACATACTTACATAGTGGGCGAAGGCGGTGGGTGTGGGCAAGTTTTGCAATGGTTGCAGATGGTTCCCAAGAGTTATCATTAGATAATCATAGTAGCAGCACTAGGCAATTAGTAGAAAACAAGTCCACAATCTTTATATATACTTGCATACTATTATTGGTTATACAATTATTGTGTGTAGGATATAAAATAATTATTTATTTATATAATTTAATTGCTATATATATCTACTATAATTAGATAAGAGTTCTTATATATATCTACTATAGTAAGGTAATAATTAGTGCCACACTTTACTACTAGTATATAATCCTCCAGAATAGCAATATTTTTATTATTTCCTATTTAGAAAACATATAAAATTGTTAACATTTACTTTTTGTTTAGCAGCCTGCCAATCAGGGCCCCCATAGCTATGTCCTTGTTTTTTAAAATATCTTTTTTTCCAGTCCTTATTTTTACTTTTCTTCCTTTAACTCCTTACCACTGTATAAAATTCTGTGTTTAATTACTATTTTATCTTAATATCCACTGTATTTCACCTCTATATTAAATAATATAAAACTAGAGCTGCAGCTGACTTATTCTATATCAAACAGAGGCCCTATTTCCTACTAAAAGTCAACATAGTAGCGGAAATAAGCAACAGCGGAGACAGCGACTATACTATAGTAGAGTTTAGTATAACTAGTTAGTTAATAGTAGAAACCTTTTTTCAGAGGCCCTATACTAACAGTATTGTATACAGGTGCATATAAAGCCCCTGAAAAGAAACAGGAGATAGTAAAGGTAAGGGGAGCAGGAAAAAGAGCTCTTAAACAGGCACTGGGAATAAACAGCGACGAGGAGTTTACTATATAGCTGAAATTAAAAATATTGCAGCCCTACTGGATAGAGCTGTGGAATAACTGCCTTAAGGATAATAAGGGGAAGGACAGAGGGGTAGGGCTGGGGACAGTCCAGATAAGAATTATAGAAGGAGAGCGAGATAAAAGGGGTAAGTTTTTAGACATAGTTAAGTAGGATACTAGTAACTAGACAGAGACCAACCACCATGCCTGCTTTATTTACTGGACAAGGACCTAAAATATAACCCGAAAAGATGGGCTATTTTATGGGCGACAAATTTTAACAAACTAGGTGGACTACCTGATATAGGTAGTAAAAGATTAGCTGAGATATATATATACACCCAGCTATATTAACAAGGCAGGAGGTGGAACAGCAATCTTTAGCACAACCAGGAGACCAGGTAAGCAAGTATAGGATATTAGAAAAAGGTTTTTTAGCTAACCTATATAGGGGAGCGGTTAGGACAAAGACAAGGTCTTAAGAAAAATATAAAGGCTAACATACCAGGTAAGCAAATATAGGATATTAGAGAAAGGTTTTTTTAGCTAACCAATATAAAAAAGTTAGTAATTGGAAAAAAACAACAGGAGGAGAGCGCAGGACCTGGTAACCCCTAAAAAATAACCAAGTAGACTCTAAATGGAAAGGAGAGAATAACCAGTTCTAATAGTAGTAGATTAGACTTAACTAAGTTAAATACTGCTAGTTTTACAGGCATATTAATTAAGGACTATCTAACTAAGACACTTAGCGAGCAAGCATGGAGGGCCGAGCTTATAAATTTATAAAAAAGGATTATTTTAAGTCGTAATTCCAAGATATTTAATATTAAGGACCCCTTCTGGGCGTATGTCCTGGCTATGGAGGCAATAAACTAGATTAAAAAGCAACCAAATAAACAGTACTTAGAGTCAGATCTCTTAAACACCCAGAAGATTAAAAATGCCGAGCTTATTGGGCAAGTTTAAAAGGTAGTCTTAAATAAGCAGGGTGCATGGGCACCACCGAAGGAGAGTATTATACTAAAAAAGGGGTATTATAAATAAAATAAAAAAAAGGATAACCTGTTAGCATACTTATTAAATACCTTTAATACAGATGTTTTTAAACCGGAACACTACTAGGAATAAAAAAATATTAAATATACTGTGCTAACAGAAGTTAATATTTTTATTTAACTATCTATAATTATACAGGCGATAGAGGCGGGGCTGTAGATATTAAAGGTATAACAAGTCTGGTTTAATAACAAGGCATATTAGAAAAAGAATTATAATAAGGCCTGCAAGCAGCTTAATATTAAAAGCACAAGTATTTCTAGGATACAAGATATAGCACACAGCACTGTTTTAAAATTCTAGCAGCCGGTTACTATCTAGGCACTAGCCTAATTTTAGGCCCGACCCTACCTTCGTGGAGCAATTCTTGCAGATGCAGTTGGTCTGGGCAAGACCTGGGAAATAATTAGGTTTTTGCTTAAGGTATATATAAACCCCCTAAGAAACCCTTTTTCCAACTAACTATATAAGGGCTGGTTGGACTATAATACCGCCTATAAACTGGCAGTAAATAAAAATAAGACCCCACCCCAAGCACGCCCTTTTTTAGTAGTAGTGCCTTTTAACCTTGTTTTATAGTGGGTATTAGAAATTATATCTATGTGCAGTGTATTCTTAATATATATTTATTATAAAAACTTTAAAACACAGAAAGAATATAGTACCTATTAAATTACTAAGTATTTAACAAGGCATTATAATCTTTTTAATAGCCGGGGCTAGAACACAAGAGCAATTGTTTTAATATCCTACTAAATATTAAATACCCGACACGGACCGGCTGCGGTAAAAATTTAGTGTAATAAAAACAGCTAGTATTATAATATAAATAAACTGCAGATGCCTGATAACTAGGATTTCTCTCTTACTAGTCTATTTAAAATAGCTGTTTTTAACAAGGCATATATACTTTGCAACCTAATATTATTATAGTTATATATTGCTAAGTGGGTGCAGGCTAATTTTAACCTATTGTTAACAGCCACACTATTTTATAATTTTATTTTAGATTTTAGGGGTTACATGCCACTTCTTTTCCAAGACACCAGGTATAATGCTAATGTTGCAGCCCAGGTAAAATATAGGCAGGTAGAAATATTTAAGCTCCCTGCTAAACACGACATTAAATCTATGCTAACCACTAAAAAGGTTATTAAGCAGTGGATCTTGCATCCTGGGGTGGAGAAGGAGGTGGCGGGGTATTAGATTTAATAAATTTTTAAGCTACTAATAATCAGACAAACATTATTATTTAAAATCCCTTTTAAGAGTAATAGGAGAATTGGCAGTGATATACCAGGATTATAAAAATAAATTATTATAATAAAATTTAATAATTATAAACAAGCAACAAACCAAGCAGCCAAGAAAAAAAATATCCAGGGCCTATTTATTAAAAATAAAACTACAGTTGGCAAGTTCTATTTTTATAATAGGAAGTTATATAGGCTAGTTTTTTACTTAGCCTAGTTAGGGTTTATATTTCTTAGCAAGACACTTTATGCAGGCAATGTGCCAGCTGCCCTTTAGTATTTAAAAAAGGGCAAGCTGGTGGATATATAGATACAGGCTGTTACTAGTAAAAAAGTTAAAAAAAGGCTAGATAATATTTAAGTGTTCTATATCTTTGCCCATACCATGCCGCAGGAGAGCCGGACTGCAAGGCTGGAGTTCCTTCTGCGCGGATCTGTAAGGGGCTAGAGCCCCTCAGCCTACTCGGGCCCTCAGCCCTCGTGTTTCCTTTCTCCTCGCCTGCCACATGATTAGTATATTGATTAGTACACTCTATCATGTGACTTCCCCCCCCTTACTTCGCAATCGTCTCATCGCTGTTTCCTCTTCTCTTTCCTCTTCGACGATTCCTTTTGTATCCACCCTAGTTATTAGGTTATAGAGGTTTAGCCCTTGACAGGATCTCCTAAAATAAGGGTGCTAATACTAATTATTCGCGACCAAGTATATCTATACAGCAAGAAGTCGATTGTATAAATAATATAGCCTGCTAAGCAGATATATATTACTGTAGTTTTAAAAAAAATAAATATTAATACTGTTGTTTTCCATGGGGCCCTTAATAATAATAAGCGGGCCAGGATTATTTACTTTTTTACTAAAGAGCTAATAAAGTGCATGGTCTTAATTTGCACCTATTTTATTAATTTAGCAGGGCTTAACCTCTAATATTTATACTAGAATGTCCATCTTTTCTCCCCTATAACTAGAAGTTTAATAAATAACCAAGCTATTAGCTGTGTATACCACATCGGGCAGACATGTATTATACTGGTATATAAATACTACCTAGCAAAGTCCTTTAATATCTATCTTTTAAACTGAAACTAAAACAAGGTAATGCCCAGCCTAATTTTAGAAATAGTATTTTTTAATTGTGAGGATAAAATAACCAATGTTAACCTAAGTTACTAGGTTATTCGGAATGGGAAACTATATTATCTGGAGCCTGATAAGCCACTCCAAGCAGATAACAGCCAAGACCCTAAGGCGCTTAGGGCTGCAATTATTAATTCTTTAGAGGGAGAGGAGGTGTATGTGGAGGAGAAGTAAGAGTATTTTTAGGCTAGTTCTGTTTATTTTATTTAAGGATGGTAAAAATAGGCTTTTTTAGATAATTTTAGGCTAATAACTTGGAAGGAGTACTTAGAGGTAGGCTTTTTTAAATATAGTAATAAGATTTTTTTCTTAGTTACACTTCTGTTCTACTTAATAGTTAGTTTAGTAGTGCCAGAGGAGGCAGTTTATATTTACCTATTAATTTATTATACTATATCTAGTCCTAGTGTATATAGAAAAGTTCTTAGTATAAAAACTTGTAATAGAGAACCGTCCAACAAGCTTGGTTAAGGTAAGAAGTAGTATAGTTAGAACTTTAGAAAAATACTACTAGTTTTTTTTTGGCTATTAATTAGGCCTTTGCCTTTTTTAATTAATATATTTACAAATCCTTGTCGGAGCCATTAGTTATATAATAAATTATATTTAATATCTTTAACACGTTCTTATTCTAGTAAAGGTAATAAAAAGATGTCCTAACTATTATAAAAAGGCTTTATTATAGCGGGACTAGGAAAGTTGATGTGTTGTAATAATATAGGGAGAAGTGGAAAAAACAAGGGGAATATATAATTAATACTAGAAAAAATAAAAATTAGCAAGTTAGAAATAGTAAATATTATGGTTATTATAAATAGGAATAAGAAGACGCGACTAATATAAAAAGCTTAGTAAAATAAAATATTATATATTATACAACCTTGAATACTATATTAATTTAAATAATATAACTATATAGAAAACTATTTCTAGTTATTATATATAGTTCTTTACTTTATAGTATATATAACTAATAGTATTTTATTTACTATATCCTTATATAATATATATTATATAGCTATATAACTTTTTATTAGTATAAAAAATATTTTTTGTTTTTTTACTAATTATTGTAAAAAATATTTATGCTTATAGTAATCTAATTCCAGTTTACTATATAAGGTATGCATAAATAAAGATTTTTAATAGCTTTTAATATAAAATTAAAGTATAGTATTAATAATAACACCACAAGTTCGCATATATATAGGTTAATAGAGTTAAATATTAACTATATTAAATATATTTAACTCTAACAACTCGAGAAGCGTGTCCTTAACAAGAATATAAGAACTAGACTGCAAGGGTGGCAGTGGAAAAGTAGCTAAGTAAATTTAATATTGTAAAATAATAGGCTGTATAGTTGTAATAATAAGACTATTTATAGGGGACAAGGTATACCTATCCATGCTAATAAATATAACACACCTATATCTAACTATTAGATCCAACTTTAAATAATAAATATTAGTAAATTAAACAAAGTTACTTAGGAAAAAGGGTATATTATTCCTGGAATATATAAACTAGCTAAAAACAGCTGTGATTAAAAAGCCCTATACTTTAGAATATTATAGCTTAACAGGATTATCTGTATACTTTGCTATTCCAATATAAAACTTTTACATGCCTATAAAAAAACAAAGTATATTATAAAAAATTTAACATAAATTAAAAAACTAATACTGCTTTTTTTGTGCCTGTAACCCCTGGGAATATAAAGATTGTTTTAAAGGCTGCTATTTACTATTAACAGGAATAGATTAAGAATATATTAATAAAAGTGGTAGTTAACTCTCAAGGCGGTACTTTAGTATGTTAAGTATACAAGGGAGATTAAAAAATTCCTAATTATAAGTTATAACTAAACCCTTATATAAATAGATATAATTATTTTAAGATATCTGGGCCTTAACCACCCATAAGGCAATTAATATTTTAAAGGAGGTGAGATTATTAAGAATATAGTTAGTATTAGGCCTTTTAAAAAAGGGTTTCTGTAATTTACCTGTACTTTAAGGCAGTGGAGGATTAAAAATGGGGAAATATAGTCCTTAATTTAGTTTAGGCTAATATAAAGGGCGAATACTCTCTGTTTTTAATTATAAGATAAATAAAAAAGCCTTTTTATAAATTTTTACCTAATAAAAGACAACTGTCTGCTTCTTTACTATCTATATAAATTAAGGTATAAGTCTTATAAGGTTAATAAAAAAGCCTTTTTTAAAGAGCTCTTACCTGGTAGTGGATTATTTTTGGCTAGGGGGGATAAAGGACAGAGCAGGTTAATATTTAAATTTTAAGGATTGCAAGCTCCAGAGACCATATTTCTTTTATTTCTAGATAAAAGGGACGGTTGCTTGTTTATAGACAGTTAATAAAGCTTTTATATAATTTTTAATAATAGTATATGCTTAATACGCCTAGGTATTGTGGTTATTATATATAGACATGTTAGGTGTTTAAGTCTTTAAGTAAAGCTAAGGTGCCTAACGCGTGACACAGGGGTTTAATAGTTAAATCTTATACAACTATAATAAATATTATACGTGCATTAGAATATATAATAAACCAGAAATATATTTAAACTATGGCTTAGAAATAAGTATTTATATATTTTAGATATATATTTAAAATAAAAAGCTATATATTTAAAATATATATATATTTATATTAGGGTATTTATATATTAATTAAATCTATATCTAGTATTAAAATTATTTATTTAATTACGCAATATAAATATATATATATTTATATATAATATTACCACTGGAACACTCTGAATATCTACTTAAATATACTGTGCAGCAGTGTTGTATACTACCACGAAAATAAAAACAGGAACCAAACATAGATTAAACCTAAAATAATATTAATATTATAAACACCAAGCTGCTACCAGATATTACATGATAGTATAAAATAAAATGTAAAGAGATATACTTATAAGCTTTTTAATTTATTATTACTAGTAAAAATCTTTCTTTTCCACTTTTTTTTTCTCTTCCTTTTCCTCTTTTACTTTTTTTACCTTTGTATCCTTACTTTCTCCCTTAAGCTTAGTATTATTATCTATTTTCTTATTGTACTCGCCCCCATTACTATCCTTATTTAGATTAATAATATATCGCCGGATCCGAGGACACCAATAATAATTTTCGCAGAAGGGAAAGTTTGCCAGTGAGAGATTCTTAAAGGCCTTTAGGCTATGCAGTTTATTAAATACAGCTATTAAATATATCTAATTATACTTTAATAAATAGTTGCTCTTGCCCCTATACTTATAATTAAAAAGCTTATTTAAGCAAGCTTGTAATATAAGCTAAACAGTTACATCTATAAAACTTTTAGTAAATATTATTTAAAGGTTTTTAGAGAGATATTTATATTATAATTATCTTCTCCCAAGTTCTGTGCACTCCTAAAAGGAAATAATTTAATTTATAAAGGTAAAAACCTTAACTATCTATAATAATATATAACTTGTTTTTATTATTAATTATAGCTTCTTTAAATCTTCGCAATTAAAAATATTCTTATTACCAGGCAGCTAACCCTATTAATGGAATATAAGAACTATGTTTTTAAAAAATTTATTTTTTTATAACTTATATAAATCCTAGACTCTTTTAGTGCACTGCTAGAAAATTGCGTGGCTTGGGTTTATATTAGGTAAACTTAGCTAAACTAGTTTAAAAGCCTTTCTATTATTTAAACCATATATAAACTGCCGACGTGCATGCTGGATAACAGTAGTTAATATTTTTTTAGTCTGTCTTGTTAATATCTGTGCTTTATACTGTGCTGCCATATCCCCATAGTTAAAACGCCCTGGGGAGCAAGGAGTAGGAGGCCGATTAGGGCGCTTACTTATTACAGGAAGTAGGGAGCTAGTAATTATTATAAATAGATTATCCAGTGATACAAATAACAAATTAAATAATAAAATTAGTACCCTATTATTACTACCTATAGCAGGACCTCCAAAGTCTTGCTCGCGCGCAGGCTAAGAATATAGATTAAGGAAACCTGGTTGGTACTCCTGGATACTTAGGTTACTATTAACTAAGAAAGAGGCAGGGGCTGATGCATGGTTTATATTCTCTAATTAAGATTAGGCAGACGTGGGTGCTTGTTGTGCCTGCTAAATAGTAATTAAAGGACAGGCAGCAGCAGGAGCAGATTGCAATAGTTATAGGCAAGTAGGTAGAGTGTTTAAAACAGGTTTTTATTATAGCTACTTTTTATACTAACTATTAAGAGTTCGCGGCTTGCGCTTGGCTTAAGTCTAAAATAATATTAGTAGTAAATAAATACAAACACTATTTAAATATTACTATATACCCTTCTAGATTATTTATAATTACTATTTTAATAAAAGGTATCCTTTGCTCCATTATCTAGCTGGGAAGATTCTGGGAGAGAGATAAATAATATTTAAGACTTAGTTAAAAAAGTTAGCTGGCTCTAAGCCCTTAAATACTAATAGTCACTCTATTGCCGCTTGGATAGAGTAGTCAGGGGCTAAGTCTGTTTTCTAATGCAAGAAGCCATTGTAAAGTATTATATTAGAAAATAATTTAAAAGTGTATAGTAAAAGAATATAAAGTATAAAAAAAAAGTAAATAAGGGCAATAGTATAATCTAGAGGGAAATAACTATTATTTATTTACTATACTTAATATTGGATAATAAATAACAGCAGATATATTATATATCTACCATTTCTCCTATTTATTAATAACTTTGGTGTCCACAGAAATATGTACCACGCTTTAAAAGGGTTTTATATTATTTTTACTAGTTTACCTTATTATAAACAGTGCCAGGTAGGTAATCTATTTACTTTAACCTTAGGTCCACAGGGTGCTTCTATGGATAATATTCTAAGCTTATTCTAATTATTGCTGGATGAGCTATACTGTGGAGTTTAGATATCCATAAATAGTGTTTAGACAGTTGTGACTGCTTTTATTATAGTATTTACTGGTAATATACCTTAGCAAGCTAAAAATAGTGGAACTATAGTATATAATATAGCTATAGGTTGTTGTTCTTGTTATTACCCTTAAACTAAACATGGTAACCTCTACTATAATATAGTTACACAAGGGTGCTACTATTTTACAACTCTTAAAAAATATTCCCAGGCCAAATTACTACTTAGAACAACTACGCACCCTCCAACCCAACCCCCACATTTGGGGGTATTGGGTACTGATTCATACATCGTTTTATAGCCCTTTTCAAGCTTAGTCACTTCTCCACTTTTCTTGATACAACAGTCCAATCACGTTCCATGTTTTGATGAAAAAGACTGCGGGTTTCGTGTGAAAATTTTTTTTTCGTGTTCCCGCGCTCCCGAGCTCGGGCTGCCTGGAACCACCAACAACGCAGCTCCCGCGTTCTGCCTCCCGCCACCGCCACCTCCCGCAGAAGCCCCCAACACCAACCCCCAACACCGCAACGCTCGAACGGTCCCTGCGGAACACCCTACCTAGGAAAGGAAAGCTCTATAAGTCTACACTTATATCTACTCCCGCGCCTACTAGGGGGTTTAAAGAACTCCTAGATAAGCCTCTAACTGTTACATGTGATTGAAATTTTGAATCCTTGTGATACTTTTGGGCCGCTACTAGTTATAGTTCTCTAGGCCTCTATAACACCATCACTGTCCTGGAGAGGGATAAGAGGTGGGGACCTAGCTGCCCTGCATACCACAGCAGTTATTTTAGCCGGGTATTCTGCAAAAACAATAAAAACCGTGCTTTTAGTTTACCACTTCTACTTTAAAAGGGTAGAGATTTTTCCTTGCGTTTACTCCACCAAAAACAGAAGCTGACTGCCCTGTAGAATTCACTAGTAGAAAGACCTAAGCTTACTTGCAAGAAAGAAACTGTGAGCTGTATCCCCAGTACTACGGCTCCTAGCAATATCTTTCTAAAGCTGTTTAGCTTAGATAGGTATAGGAAAACTAGTGCTGGACCAGAGACATAGGGAACAGTGGAGTCGAGCTAGTACGCTTACGCTGGTTTTTCGAAGCTTCCCTTTAAAAAAAGCTTTTGTGGTTTTAGATTCCCTTTAAAAATCTTTACTTACTAGCTAAATCCCTAGCTAGTAAAGTTTTAGGATCCTACCTGGTTTACTTTTCCACCTGTTTATTTTTTTTTTTTCTCCTTTTATTTTCCCTTGTCTATCAGAGAGAAGAATGGGGTCTTTTGAAGACCCAACCACCCCACCTAGGGACTCGTCACCCAACCCATCGCAGCCACCAAGCCCTAAAAAAAGGGACCAAAGGCAAAAAGAAAACACTCGTTCATCAGCCCAAAGGCAAGACTTGAGTTTAGGCCTGATTCCAATTCTCCTCCTGAGAGCCCTAATTCCTTTGCGTCATTAAGTCAAATGTCTGAAGATGAAGAGGTGCTCCTTAATAAAAAGGAGATGGAAAAAGCTTTGCAAAAACAAATAGAAAGTGATGCCAAACAAAGTTATATCCAAAAACTTGAGTCTGCAAAGATCTTACTGCAAGAGATCCACCATAGTTTAGCAAATGCTAAGATCCTTGAAGCTCTAGATATGCATCTGGAGGGCCTCTCAGCTATCCAAGACAAATTGCAAAATCCGGAAGCTAAAGGATCCCTGCTTTCCAAAGACAATCAACTTCAAAAACTCCAGAAAGAGGTTAACGCTATTAATCAAAAACTTGATAAAATAGCCTTAGCCTCTTCTCAACCAGACAAAAACTAGTAAAGCCTTCATACGCAGCAGCAGTCCAAAAAGGAATAAAACCACAAGTAGTTATCCCAACCAAGAAACAAGATCAGCCAAAACGGGTAGAACAGGCCGCCTACAAAGGCAGTAGACTTATTCTAGAGGTTTCTGCAGAATTTCTGCAAGACCTAGACTCCTTAAAGCTCCGAAACCAAATCAACCACCAGTTCCAGATAAAAGAAAAGGTAGACAAACCTATAGTAAGGACAGCAAGCACTTCCTTTACTAAAAGGACCCTTATCCTCACCACAATGGACGGTATTCAGGCGCCTTATTTAATAGAGAAGCTGGATGTCTGGAAACCACTTATCCCCTATACTAGGTGGATGTTTGATGAACCATGGGCAAAAATAGTTATTCACATGGTCCCCACCAGGCTTTTTGAAACCCAAGAAGGCATGCAGATGCTCAAGGAAGAGATTGAAATCTTTAACCCAGGTTTAAAACTAATGAGGCCTCCAACATGGCTGACCCCAGAACATGTTCGCGAGACCAAAAATCACTCCTCTATTGTAGTGGACGTGCAGAATGAAGCCATGGCATCCAAGGCAATTAAAAATCAACTCTGTGTTGCAGGAGCTTTATGTAGAGCTACTAAATATATAGAGAAAACTGCCCAATGCCAAAAATGCCAAGGATACAAGCATATTGCCAAATACTGCAAGAATAATCCAAAATGTGCTATTTGCGCAGAAAGGCATGAAACCCAATACCATGAATGTTCCACATGCGAAGTAAAAAGCCAGGAATGTCCCCACACACAGGTTAAATGCGCTAATTGCAGTCAAGCCCACAGAGCAGATAGCAAAAACTGCAAGGAATGGGAAAAAGTCAAACCAAAACCAAGGCCTAGGCCTACAGAAAGACCAATCCCAAACAGTAGCATGGAATTAGATTACTAATGAATCAGAAAAACACTGATTTAGGAATCTATTTCCTGCAAAATAATACTGGACGCAATCAGAATGCTATGTTATCTTGCCTAGAAATAGGCCTAGAGCTTAATATTGACTTTATTATTCTCCAGGAACCATGGATATCGCCTGATAATAGCTTTACTATATCCCACCCAGCATATACTCCTATCCTTCCTGAACAAACCAAGGTTAGACCTAGAGTAGCAATCTACCACAGAAAGTTATCGAGGTTTAACTATTGCCAAAGGAACGATATTAGCACTGATAGTGATCTGCTAGTAATAGATATTTTAGGAGCAGGAATTCAAGATCTGCAGCTAATAAATATATATAACGAGCAATCACTAGAGGAAGGTGCTGAGTGGACAATAGAAAGAGCCCTAGCTAGGATCACCCCCTCCGCACATGCACTAATAGGGAGGGACTTTAATGCACACCATAGCTGGTGGAATTCAAAGACGCTATCACCTACCAGAGCTGATACTTTGATTAAATGGCTTGAAGAACATCAATGTGAACTGCTAAATAAGCCTGACCTGCAAACATGCTATAGAAAAGGAATGAAGAATATCTCTGTTATTGACTTAACCTTTATTACCAAAGGTCTAAATCGGTATAGAGTTAATTGGGAGATTGACCAAGAGCTTGCCTCAGGATCGGACCACGAAATCCTGCTTTATTCTGTTGAAGTGAAAACGCAAGAAATCGCAAACCCCTGGCTAGTTTACCATATAACCTGAAAAAGGCGAATTGGGCGCTATTTAGCGAAAGACTCCTTAAGCTAGACCAAGAATTTAGACAGGGAAGCTTAAATAGTGACATAGAGCTAGAAACTGCAGCTCTAAATCTCCAACAAATAATACAGATGGCTGCAGATACAAGTATTCCAAGAAGAAAACCATCTGCCCAGTCAAAAGCATGGTGGTCAGAGGAACTCAAAAACTGAGAAAACAGCTTGGAAAAGCTAGAAAGCTTTGGAAAAATAACCCTTGTACAGAGCTCTACGAGAATCTTTTAGAGATTAAAAATCAATATTTCCAGGAGATCAAGCAAGCTAAATCAGCATGCTGGAATAAATTCCTGGAAGAAGCTCGGAATAAGGAGATTTTTAAAGCTTTTAGCTATACTAAAAAAAAGAGATCTATCCAAAACTGCCCATCTTGACCTATTCTGTGGGAAATCAAGAAAAGCAAGCAATCTCTTTTCAAGATAAATGCCATGCATTTCTTTCCACCTTGTTCCAAAACCCCCCGGAGGCTGAGCCCATTGAGTGGCCAACCAACCAGGCAGAATCAACCAACTGGCCAGAAACCAGCGAAAATGAAGTATACACTGCTATCTTTAGTAGTTCTACTAAAAGGCCCCGGGACCCGATGACATTTCATTTTTAATTATTCAAAAGGCTTACCAAAACATTGCTCCAAGATTCCACGAGCTTTATAAAGCCTTAATTAAAAATGGTTATCATCCCAGATGCTGGAAAACTGCCAAAGGGGTTATCCTTAAAAATCGGCGTCTGCCAAAGGGATTACTCAAGCCAAAGGCCTACAGAGTTATTTCCTGCTTAACTGCCTAGGCAAGGTAGTAGAGAAGATTATTGCAACTAGGCTATCTTATCTAGCTGAACTCCCGCAATCAATCCTTTACCATGACCAAATGGGGAAGAAAAAAAGAAAATCAGCAATTGATATAGCACTATCCTTAGTCCACGACATAGAGGTGGCAAAACATGATAAAATGGTTACTACAGCTCTTTTTATAGATGTAAAAGGAGCTTTCGACCATGTATCCACCAACCAGCTACTTAGAATATGCCTAAAACTAGGTCTTCCACATAACCTGATCCAGTGGATCAAATCCTTTATGTCGGACAGGAAAGTGTTCCTAGCTTTTGACGGCGAAACCAGCAACGAGACCCCAGTGCAAGTAGGGATCCCCAGGGATCACCTATATCACCTATCTTGTTCCTCATATATATTAGAGAGCTCTTTCAGCTTGAAATGTATGAGGAACTAGATAGTGATACAAGGAAAGCCTTTGGAAATACCCGAAAGCCTAGCTATATGGATGATATATGCCTCACTATCAGCTCTAATAGCCTAGAGAATAACTGCAGGCAAATAGAGCTGGTAGCCAACGCCATGTTTAAAAAGGAGCCAAAGACCATATCCAGTTTGACCAGGATAAAATAGAGCTTATTCACTTTAGCTCTAAACAACCAGACCAAGAAAACCAAGACACCCAGGTTAAACTAGATAATAATATATAGTTAAACCAAGCCCTATGGTAAAATGGCTAGGAATCTACATAGATTCTAAACTCCTTTTTAAAGAACACGTGCAAATACGAGTTGCAGCTGCAACTAGGGCATTTCACCAAATAGAGGCTCTCAAATACAGAAAAGGGGCTAAGCTTCCAAGCCATAAGACAACTTTATATTGCTTGTGTTTCCTCCATTGCAGATTATGGAGTCCCTTTATGGTGGAAAGGCCAACAGTATTTGGTAGACCACTACCAAAAACTGCAAAACACAGCTCTGAGAAAGATTCTAGGGACTTTTAAAACATCGCCTGTACAGGCCATGGAAATAGAAGCATCCCTACCCCCTCCGTTGGTTAGATTTAATACGAAATCTGCAGAAACTAGTACTTAGAACTGCTTATTTTTAAAATCCCATGCAATTAAAGCAGACTCCCACCACATTATCTAAACCCGGGGGAATTCTCCATTGACCAATCAAGGTTTTGGATTGGAACGAGAAACCTAGATTACTAGATGCAGAAGACCCTGAATACCACCCTAGAGAGAGAAAGAGAAAATACCCTAGCCAGTTAATCCGACTGCTAGCACTATTCTCCTTTAAGACGTGGAAAGGCACCTTTAGACGCTAGATCAAACCCTACCGCCCTGGTCCCAACTGTTAAACCAAGTAGTAGATATATCTATATCTAGCAAACCGAAAGAGCAAGCAGCCCAGGAACACAAGACGCTAATATCTCAATGGCTTGCTAATAGGGATAACCACAAAATTATCTTCTATTCAGATGGATCCCAGCTGCAGAGTGGTCAAAACGGAGCAGGAATTTTCCTCCTAGAGAATAATCCTCAAAATCAAAAGGTTTGGGCGTGGAATCTAGGTCATGAATACGAGGTCTACGATGCGGAGTTATTTGCTATCCAAAAAGCATTAAAACAAGCATTTAAGGCTATTCAAATTCCAACTTTAGATATCTACATCTTTTCGGACAGTCAAGCAGCCCTAAAAAGGCTTCAATCAGCAGACACCAGCTATGAACCATACCAAAGAACCTTTAAATGGGCAACTAGAATTAAGGAAAAGAATATCAATATTCATATCCAATGGGTTCCAGGCCATCAGGGAATTTTTGGTAATGCCAAAGCTGACGAAGCAGCGAAATATGGCGCAGAATGGACAAGTAAATATTACAAATGTCCTATTTCAGTTAGCCATCTCAAACGAGAGCTCCAAGCGAAATGCCTTGAGGATTGGGATAAAGCATGGGAAAATGCTAGGAAAAGTGATCAATATAGGGGCTTTAATTCCATAGCTTCATGGAAACCAAGCCCCTAAAGCTTCCCAAGCAGACCTGGTCAACCATTATCCAGCTAAAGCTAGGGCATGGGTATTTTAGATCCTATCTAGTTCGAACACCTAACTATGATAGTGATATATGCACATCATGCCGCAGCAACAAGCGCCAAACTCCGCACCACCTACTGTTTCAGTGCCAGGCATTTAGGGATATTAGAAAAGGGTCTATAGAGACCCTAGACAAAAAAAGACCGAAATCTGCCTTATCTGTTTACAAAGAAAGCAGGGCAAGAGCAACTGGTTAAATTCTTAAAGGAAACCGGGATCGCCACTAGAAAGTGGCTCCTGGATCCCTAAAACAAAAAAAAAAAAAAAAAAAAAAAAAAAACAAAACAAAAAAAAAGGAAAAACAGCAAAAAGAATTGGAATTTCGCATGGTTTAACCCCTTTTATAAGGTCCTCCCCACTCCTAGAATGTCATACTGCTTATTCATGTTTGATTCTACCCACTATGTACGTATCTGTTTGTTAGTTCAAATCCTACCACCCAGGGGTGGTAGGTAGAGCATGCATAGTCTCTGACTGAAAAATGCTCTATAATATGGAAGAATAATAATAATAATAATAATAATAATAATAATAATAATAACACGCTTAGTCGCGAACGGCTTTGTATCCTCTACCCCAGGACTAATCTTCTTCTCAAAGTTAATTAAATTACCCGATCCTTCTCTTACCGATGGAAAGAACCCGATTTTAATGGCTAGGTAATGGTGATAAAGCAGAAGTTAGACTTAAATATAAATTACTTTAACACCAAGAAACTATACTTGGCGTATTGTAGTGGAGGAATTCGGGGGATTAGCACGTGACATTTGTATGGATAGCTATTATCTTAAGTCCTCATACGAAGAGGTAATAGACAATCAACAACCTTCCCACAGACCACGGGACGCAGTTGCGTAAAGGGCATGTTGACTTTTCTCCTGCCAGGAACTTGTGGGCTCGGGGCCCACAACTTCTGAACTGTCTAAGATTGTCTCCTTGACCTGCTCCTTCGGAGTTCTACCATTTCCCTCTCATTCAGTATATTTTTAGCAGAATAGATAATAAGGCTTAAAAACACGTTGCACCTCGCATACGTGCCGACGCGATTGCCCTATATAATAACACCGATAATATCTTTAAGCATCTAGATACTATCTATGGTAATCCAAACAGGGTTATTAATATAAAAATAGCTTTCCGCAGCCTGTATTAGAAGAGTAAGAAGTTTAATAACTTCCTGTTAGAATTCTTGCACCTCGCTGCTGAGGCAGGAGTTGCCCAAGATAATTAGAAGCACGAGCTCTATACTAAATTAACCACCAAAATACAGGAGCTTACCATCCCAGAAATTAATCGCAATGGGAGCTTTAAGGAATTCTCTAAGTATTGCTCGAAAACTGCAAACTATTATAAAGTTATTAACAACTGCACCGCATACAATACTAGAAGATCTAATCATAGAGTATATACTTTAGCAGCCACTACAGGCCCAAGCACCCGATCCTCTGCAACTATAACCCTAAATACTGCCAGAGCCTCTATACCCCGCGCTGATATTAATAAAGCAACCAAGGACCTCTGCACCAAGGAAAACCTGTGTTATAAATACGGGAAACCCGGCCATTTAGGTCGGGATTATCCCCAACGCAAGGCTGCAGAGATTAAGGAGATTAAGGCAAAGGAGGATAATGATATTTAAAAATTTAGCCCAGCTAGAAAAATATTAAGCCTAAGACAAGTCTCTATCTTGGGCTTTAAAGTTAATTTATATAATAAAACACTCCTAGACCTCGGCAGACCCGCGGGCAGCCCTTCACGGGCTCAATGGGCCGTCAAACAGCGCAAACAAAGGAGGCCCTGAGATATGTACAGATTGTGCATTTTTGGGCTATAGTTTAAAGTAATACACTTACATACTGTTAATTCCCTACGCAGCTCTTAGATTATACTGGCTTATTTTTTTTAAATTAATATTAATTAAAGCTATTTACAACTAATATCAAATCCCTTAAAGCTTTTTGGAATTTTTCGGCCCTTCCTAACATTCTTTGTTGCGTATTTTATTAATCAGGTAAAGGATGCGTTCTATTATCGTCATTATCTAATTTAATAATAACCCCTTGAGATATCAATAATTCCTGCTTGTTCTCAGAACGAGCCCTTTTCTGCCTTCTGTCCGGAGCAGGTTGGCTAGTAGTCAGACTCTAACTCGGTGCTAAGGATTCTTGCTTATTATTACTAGTCGGTTCAAGTTGATCCTGGTCCTGAGCTATCCTTTCTTTAGATATAACCTCTTTCTCTTCCCTTGATAGGCACTTGCTTATAAATGCAAGCTTTTTCTCCTTAATATCAAACTTAGTTGTACACATAAACATTATTAGCTGCCGGATTGTTGAAGCTTTAAGAGAACCCCGACGATAGTGACAGATATTACAAGCAGAGTTAAATAACTGTTCAACACCAGCGCCGGTTGCCGGGATAGTAAGAATATCTCGCGCAAGTTTTGCTAGTTTTATTTATTATTATTATTATTATTATTCTTCCACATTATAGAGCATTTTTCAGTCAGAGACTATGCATGCTCTACCTACCGCCCCTGGGTGGTAGGATTTAAACTAACAAACAGATACGTACATAGTGGGTAAAATCAAACATAAATAAGCAGTATAACATTCTAGGAGTGGGGGGGACCTTATAAAAGGGGTTAAACCATGTGAAATTCCAACTCTTTTATTTTTGCTCTGTTTTCCTTTTTTCTATTGTTTTTGACATTTTTGTTTTAAGGATCCAGGAGCCACTTTCTAGTGGCGATCCCGGTTTCCTTTAAAAATTTAACCAGTTGCTCTTGCCCTGCTTTTTTTGTAAACAGATAAGGCAGATTTCGGTCTTTTTTGTCTAGGGTCTCTATAGACCCTTTTCTAATATCCCTAAATGCCTGGCACTGAAAAAGTAGGTGGTGGGAGTTTAGACTTTTACTACAGCACATGTGCATATATACTATTATAGTTAGGTTTTAAACTAGATAGGATTTAAAATACCCATCCCTAGCTTTAGCTGGATAATGTTAACCAGGTCTGCTTGGGAAGCTTTAGGGGGCTTGGTTTTTATAAAGCTATAAAATTAAAGCTTTATATTAATTACTTTTCCTAGATTTTCCCATACTTTATCCAATCCTAAGGCATTTGCTTTAGCTTTGTTTAAATAGCTAACTAAAATAGGATATTTATAATATTTACTTGTTATTCTGCGCATATTTCTGCTTCGTCAGCTTTGGATTACCAAAAATTCCCTGATGGCCTGGAACCCATTAGATATAAATATTAATATTCTTTTTCTTAATTCTAGTTGCCTATTTAAAGATTCTTTGGTATGGTTTATAGCTGGTGTCTGCTAATTAAAGCCTTTTTAGGGCTGCTTAACTGTCCGAAAAGATATAGATATTTAAAGTTAGAATTTGAATAGCCTTAAATACTTGTTTTAATACTTTTTGGATAGCAAATAACTCCGTATCGTAGACCTTATATTTATAACCTAGATTCCACGCCCAAACCTTTTAATTTTAAGGACTATTCTCTAGGAGGAAAATTCCTGCTCTGTTTTAACCACTCTGCAGCTAGGATCTATCTAAATAAAAGATAATTTTATGGTTATCCCTATTAGCAAGCTGTTAAGATATTAGCGTCTTGTGTTCCTGGGCTGCTTGCTCTTTTGGTTTGCTAGATATAAATATATCTACTACTTGGTTTAACAGTTAGGACCAGGGTGGTAGGGTTTGATCTAGTGTCTAAAAGGTGCCTTTTTATATCTTAAAGAAAAATAGTACTAGCAGTTGGATTAACTAGCTAGGGTATTTTCTTTTTCTCTCTCTAAGGTGGTATTCAGGGTCTTCTGTATCTAGTAATCTAGGTTTCTTGTTCCAATCCAAAAACCTTAATTGGTCAATGGAGAATTCCCCCGGGTTTAGTATAAATATAATAAGGAGTCTACTTTAAATTATATAGGATTTTATAAAATAAGCAGTTCTAAGTACATAGTTTCTGCAGATTTTATTAAATCTAACTAACAAAGGGGGTAGGGATGTAAGGGGCTAGAGCCCCTCAGCCTACTCGGGCCCTCAGCCCTCGTGTTTCCTTTCTCCTCGCCTGCCACATGATTAGTATATTGATTAGTACACTCTATCATGTGACTTCCCCCCCCTTACTTCGCAATCGTCTCATCGCTGTTTCCTCTTCTCTTTCCTCTTCGACGATTCCTTTTGTATCCACCCTAGTTATTAGGTTATAGAGGTTTAGCCCTTGACATTAGGAATCGTCCTTGTCTGCCTGTCTGCCCGCTCGCCTGCCCGCTTGTCCGCCCGCTCGCCTGCCTGCCTGCTCGCCCGCCCGCTTGCCTGCCTGTCCGCCAGTCTATGGGAATATCTTTACGATGTCCGACCCGAATCCACTCCTCCTGCTTGTGCAGCAGCTCCAGCAAGAGCTCCAAAACCAGCGCCTTGATATTCAAAACCAGCGTAATGAAATACAGCAACTACGTGCGGACCTTGATGCTTCCCGAACAGATGTCCACCAGCTTCGTACGCAGCTTCTTTCCGTCCAGACACCCAGATCCCGCCTGCCAGATCCGCCTCGCTTTAACGGTAAACCATACACGCTTCGCACATGGCTCCCGTCAATTAAAGCAAAACTTCGATCAGACCAGCTCGTAGGAGCTGATGCTTTTGACTATGTATGGGATCGACTAGAACAGTCTCAGCAAGCTTCTGTCCTGCACCTCCGCCAATCTGCCGAAAAACCAGCTATGGGATCCTGAAGTTATTTTCTCTTTTTTCAGCGTCTATGCCATAACCCACGGGAACAGCAGGAGGCTATTCAGCGCTTTACTTCTATACAACAGAGGGATGACGAATCGCTTATCGCCTACCTTGCTCGTTTTGAACGACTTTCATATGAAGCCAATGTAAACTCATGGCCAGATATATCACGTGTTACCACGCTACACCGGGGGCTACGGCCTAATCTCCGTCGAATACTAGAAGACTCGAATAATTCTCTCTTTGATCTTCCCTATAATGAATATATTGAACTTGTCCAGAGTACCGATCGGCGTACCCGTCCTAGTCCAAAATCAGCCCCGAAACCAGCTTTGACCCCGAATACAGACCCAATGGATACTGATCCGGTCCGAGTCAACTCAGTTAAAATAAACCCCAATCCTGTTCATGTTGGCTCTGTGAGAGTAGCCCGAGCTGCTTCGCCTGTTTTATCTGATTCTTCTCATGAATCCACCACCTCTGACCGCCGCCGTTTCCGACTTGCGAATAATTTATGCCTTTACTGCGGTTCTAATGATCATTGGATCGCAGACTGCGATGCCCGCTCTACTTTGTCTGATACTTCCGAGAAACCTCCGAAAAAGCTTACAGCCCGCGCCAGCAACCCGCCTCGCTATTAGGCCTCCTTCGGAGGCCTTATATAGGAAGGGGAGTAGTGTAAGGGGCTAGAGCCCCTCAGCCTACTCGGGCCCTCAGCCCTCGTGTTTCCTTTCTCCTCGCCTGCCACATGATTAGTATATTGATTAGTACACTCTATCATGTGACTTCCCCCCTTACTTCGCAATCGTCTCATCGCTGTTTCCTCTTCTCTTTCCTCTTCGACGATTCCTTTTGTATCCACCCTAGTTATTAGGTTATAGAGGTTTAGCCCTTGACAAGGGATGCTTTTATTTCTATGGCCTGTATAGGCAATATTTTAAAAGTCCCTAAAATCTTTCTTAGAGCTGTGTTTTGTAGTTTTTGGTAGTGGTCTACCAAATACTGTTAGCCTTTCCACTATAAAGGGACTTTATAATCTACAATGGAGAAAACACAAGTAATATAAAGTTATTTTATAGCTTAAAAACTTAGCCCCCTTTTTTTATATATAAAAGCCTCGCTATTTGGTAAAATATTTAAATTATAAATACAACTTTAAATTGGACATGTTTCTTAAAAGGAGTTTAAAATCTAAGTAGATTCCTAGCTATTTTACCATTGGGCTTGGTTTAACTTTAATATTATTATCTAGTCTAACTTGGGTGTCTTCCTTTTTTTTAATCTGGTTATTTAAAGCTAAAATAAATAAGCTCTATTTTATTCTAATTAAATTAAATATAGTTTTTAGCTCCTTTTTAAAATATTATATTAGCTACCAGCTTAATTTGCCTGTAGTTATTTTCTAGGCTTTTAGAGCTAATAGTTAGGCATATATTATTTATATAGCTAGGCTTTTAAATATTTTTAAATACTTTCCTTTATACCCCTAGTTCCTTATATATTTCAAGCTGGAAAAGCTCTTTAATATATATAAGAAACAGAATAGGTGATATAAGTAATCCTTGGGGAATCTTTACTTAGACTAGTGTCTCCTTGCTGGTTTCCCTGTTAAATATAAGGAATACTCTTCTATCTAATATAAATAACTTGATCCACCTAATCAGGCTCTGTGGAAGGCCTAGTTTAAAGGTAAATACAAAATAGCTAATTAAGCAAGACATGGTTAAACGCCCTTTTATATTAATAAAAAGGGCTATAGTAACCTTTTTATTATATTTTACAAGCTCTATATTATAGACTAAAGATAGTGCTGTATTAATTCAGATATTTTTTTTTTTCCCCTATTTAGTTATAGTAAAGGATTAATTGCGGGAGTTTAGCTAGATAAGATAATCTAGTTGTAATAATCTTTTCTACCACTTTACCTAGGCAGTTAAGCAGGGAAATAACTCTGTAGGCCTTGGGCTTGGAGTAGTCCCTTTTAGCGGACACAGATTTTTTAAGGATAACCCCTTTGGCAGTTTTCTAACACCTGGGATAATAGCCATTTTTAGTTAAGGCTTTATAAAGCTTGTGAAATCTTGGAGCAATGTTTTTATAAGCCTTTTAAATAATTAAAAATAAAATATCATCAGGTCCAGGGGCCTTTTAGTAAAGCTATTAAAGATGGCCGTGTATACTTTGTTTTTACTGGTTTTAGCTAATTAGTTAATTCTGCCTGGTTGGTTAATTCTGCCTGGTTAGTTGGCCATTCAATGGGCTCAGCCTCCGGGGGTTTTTAAAACAGGGTGGAAAGGAATGATACATTTATTTTAAAAAAAGATTACTTGCTTTTCTTGATTCCCTATAAAATAGGTTAAGATAGGCAGTTTTGGACGGATCTTTTTTTTAGTATAGCTAAAAGCTTTAAAAATCTCCTTGTTCCAAGCTTTTTCCAGGAATTTATTCCAGCATGCTACTTTAGCTTGCTTAATCTTCTAGAAATATTAATTTTTAATCTTTAAAAGATTTTTATAGAGCTCTGTACAAGGGTTGTTTTTCCAAAGTTTTCTAGCTTTTCCAAGCTGTTTTCTCTAATTTTTAAGTTCCTCTGACCACCACGCTTTTGACTGGGTAGATAGTTTTCTTTTTTGAGATACTAGCATCTGCAGCTGTTTATAATATCTGTTGGAGATTTAGAGCTGCAGTTTCTAGCTCTATCTTACTATCCAAGCACCCCTGCCTGAATTCTAGGCTCGTGTCTAGCTCTAGTATTTTTTTTGCTAAATAATGTTGAGAATCTCGGGGAAGATAGGGGAAGAAGCTATGTCGTGAGGTGCTAGGATAGCGGTGACTGGATAGTATATTGAAACTATCGGTGCGATCTAGTATCGCATGGTGAGTTTTAATATACTATCCAGTCACCGCTATCCTAGCACCTCACGACATAGCTTCTTCCCCTATCTTCCCCGAGATTCTCAACAAATAATACCCAATTTGCTTTATCTAGATTATATAGCAGGTTAACCAGGGGTTTTAATTTCTTGTGTTTTTACTTTAACAGAATAAAGCAAAATTTCATGGTCTAATCCCAAGGCTAGTTTTTAGTTAATCTCCTAATTTACTCTATACTGGTTTAGACCTTTAGTAATAAAGGTTAAGTTAATAACAAAGATATTTTTTATTCCCTTTCTATAGCAGGTTTACAGATTAAGCTTGTTTAGCAGTTTATATTAATATTTTTCTAGCTATTTAATTAAAGTATCAGCCCTAATAGGTAATAATATCTTTAAGTTCCACTAGCTATAATATATATTAAAGTCCCCCTATTACTATATATGCAGGGGGTAATCCTAGCTAGGACTTTTTTTATTATCCACTCGGCACCTTCCTCTAGTAATTGCTTGTTATATATATTTATTAGCTACAGGTCTTAAATTTCTGCACCTAAAATATTTATTACCAGCAAGTTACTGTCAGTGCTAATATTATTTTTTTAGTAATAATTAAACCTAGATAGCTTTCTATGGTAGATTACTACTCTAGGTCTAACCTTGGTTTGTTTAGGAAGGATAGGAGTATATACTAGGTGGGATATAATAAAACTATTATTAGATAATATCTATAGTTCCTGGAGAATAATAAAGTTAATATTAAGCTCTAGGCCTATTTTTAGATAAGATAACATAGTATTCTAATTATGTCCAGTATTATTTTATAGGAAATAAATTTCTAAATTAGTGTTTTTTAATTTATTAGTAATTTAATTTTATACTACTATTAGGGATTAGTCTTTCTATAGGCCTAGGCCTTGGTTTTAGTTTAACTTTTTCCTATTCCTTGCAGTTTTTGCTATTTACTTTATAGGCTTGACTGTAATTAGCGCATTTAACCTGTGTGTAGGGATATTCCTGGCTTTTTACTTTATATATAGAATATTTATAGTCTTGGGTTTTATACCTTTCTGCGCAGATAGCGCATTTAGGGCTATTCTTGTAGTATTTAGTAATATACTTGTATTCTTGGTATTTTTAGTATTAGGTAGTTTTCTTTATATACTTAGTAGCTTTACTTAGAGCTCCTGTAATATAAAGTTAATTTTTAATTACCTTGGATACTATAGCTTTATTCTGCACGTTAACTATAATAAAAAGTGATTTTTGGTCTTATAGATATATTCTAGGGTTAGCTATATTAGGGGTTTTATAAGTTTTAGACCTGGGTTAAAGATTTTAATCTCTTCCTTTAGTATTTGCATGCCTTCTTGGGTTTTAAATAGCCTGGTAGGAACTATATAAATAATTATTTTTATTTATAATTTATTAAATATCCACCTAGTATAGGGGATAAGTAATTTCTAGATATTAAGCTTTTTTACTAAATAAAATGCTTGAATGCTATCTATTATAATAAGAATTAGGGTTTTTTAGTATAAAAAGTATTTGCTATTTTTACTATAGATTTATCTGCCTTTTCTTTTATCTAGAACTAGTGGTTAATTTAATTTCGGAGCTTTATAAAGTCCAGCTCCTGCAGAAAATCTGTAGAAACCTCTAGAATTAGCCTGTTACCTTTATAGGTGGCCTGTTTTAACTGTTTTAGTTGTTCTGGTTTCCTGGTTAGGATAATTATTTATAATTTTATTCCTTTTAGGCTACTATTATATACAAAGGCTTTACCTATGTTTACTTAGGCTAGAAAAAAGGCTAAAACTATTTTATTAAGTTTTTAATTAATAGCGCTAACTTCTTTTTAAAGTTTTTTTAAATTAATTGTTTTTAGCAAGCAGAGGTTTTTTTTTTGCTTCTGGGCTTTATAATTTTTCCTAGATTGCAGAAAGGCTTTAAAGGTATAAATCTAAAGCTTTACAAATCTTAGGATTTAGAATACCATGGTAGATTTCTTGCAGTAAGATTTTAGCTAACTTAAGCTTTTAGATATAGCTTTGTATAGTGTTATTTTTTATTTATTTTTACAAAGCCTTTTTTATTTTCTTTTTATTAAGGAGCCCTTCTTCGTCTTTAGACATTTAATCCAGTAATGCGAAGGAATTAGGGCTCTTAGAAATTAAATTAAGATTAGGCTTAAAATTAAGTTTTGTTTTTAGGCTTAATACTAAGTGTTTTTTTTTTGCCTTTAGTTTTTTTTTTTGGGGCTTAGAGGCTAAGATAGGTTTAGGAACAAGTCCCTAGGTAGGATTATAGGGTTTTTAAAAGACCCTATTTTTTTTTTAAAAAAGAGGATCCACAGAGCAGTGAACAGAAACAGAAAGAAAAAAAAAAAAAAAAAAAAAAAAAAAAAAAAAAAAAAAAAAAAAAAAAGCTAGGATAGGATTTTAATAATTTACTAGCTAGGGATCTAGCTAATAAATAGTAATTTTTAAGGGAATTATTAAACCAAGCTAGCTTTTTAGAGGGAAGCTAAAAAAAAACTAGCTTAAGTTTATTTTTTAGATTTAACTGCTCCCTATATCTCTACTCTAGTACTAGTTTTCCTATACCTATCTAGGCTAAACAGCTCCAGAACAGTATTTTAAGGTAATTATAGTACTAGGGATATAGCTTATAGTCTTGTCTTTTAGATAAACTTAGGCTTCCTACTAAACAGGTTTACTGGGCGGTCCAAGCTTCCTGTTTTTAGTGGAGTAAAACACAGGAAAAAATCTTACTACTTTTTAAAAACAAGTGGTAAACTAAGGGCAAGGTTTTTATTATTTTTATAAAATACCAAGCTAGAATAACTGCTGTGGTATACAGGGTAGCTAGGTCCCTACCTTTTATCCCTCTTTAGGACAGTGATGGTGTTATAAAGGCCTAGGGAATAACTAGTAGTAGCCTAGAAATATTACAGGGGTATTAAGATTTTAACCACATGTAACAGTAGAGGGCTTATTTAAAAGTTTTTTAAACCCCTAGTAAATATAGAAGTAGTTATAAGTGTAAACTTATAGAGCTTTCCTTTCCTAGATAAGGTATTCTGCAGGGACTGTTTAAATATATAGTAGTAATTAGTGTTGTTACAGGCTATGGTAGGAGGTAGTAGTAGTAGGAGGCAGAAAAAAGGAACTATGTTAGTAGTTAGTCTCGGTAGCCCAAGCTTAGAAGCACAGGAATATAAAAAATTTTTATATAAAAATCACAGTCTTTTTATTAAAACACAGAACGTGATTAGACTGTTATATTAAAAAAAAGTGGAGAAGTAACTAAGCTTAAAAGGGCTATAAAACAATATACAAATCGGTACCCAATACCCCTAAATGTGGGGGTTGGGTTGGAGGGTGCATAGTTGTTTTAGTAAAGTTAAGATATCTGGGGGGAAAAAGTAAGGACTCGGAAGAATTTAAGAATAAGTAGTAGGTTATTAGGAAAGTCTAATTATTGTTAATTAGTCACTCGAGGCAAGTTTTTTTTAATAGTCTAGTTTAGTATAAAATTAACAATCTTTTTAATTTTTTTATCAGGCTGTTACTGCAAAGTGTTACGTACTTGAGCTTAGGAAAATAATATAAGTTTAAATTCCTATTAGGAGAGAATAATTAAAAATAAAACAAAAATAAAACAAAAATAATATAAAAAGCACTAGGTTTATATAATATTAAATGCAATACTATATAACCCTATCTAGGGAAGGAAAGCTCTATAAGTTCGCACTTATAACTACTCCTGTACCTACTAGGGGTTTAAGGAACTTCTAGATAAGCCCTCTACTGTTACATGTGGTTGAAATCTTGATACCCCTGTAATACTTCTGGGCCACTACTAGTTATTCCCTAGGCCTCTATAACACCATCACTGTCCTGGAGAGGGATAAGAGGTGGGGACCTAGCTGCCCTGTACACCACAGCAGTTATTCCAGCTTGGTATTCTGCAAAAACAATAAAAACCTTGCCCTTAGTTTACCACTTCTCTTTAAAAAGTGGAAACAACTACGCACCCTCCAACCCAACCCCTATATTTAAGGGTATTGGGTACTAATTTATACATTGTTTTATAGCCCTTTTTAAGCTTAGTCACTTCTCTACTTTTTTTAATACAACAGTCCAATCATGTTCCGTGTTTTAATAAAAAAGACTGTGATTTTTATATAAAAATTTTTTATATTCCTGTACTCCTAAGCTCGGGCTGCTAAGACTAACCACTAACACAGTTCCTTTTTTCTGCCTTTTACTACCGCCACCTCCCGCTGCAGCCTGCAACAATGCTAACTACTACTATATATTTAAATAGTCCCTGCAGAACACCCTATCTAGGGAAGGAAAGCTCTATAAGTTTATACTTATAACTACTCTTATATTTACTAGGGGGTTTAAAAAACTTTTAAATAAGCCCTTTACTGTTACATGTGGTTAAAATCTTAATACCCCTGTAATATTTCTAGGCTACTACTAGTTATTCCCTAGGCCTTTATAACACCATCACTGTCCTAAAGAGGGATAAAAGTAGGGACCTAGCTACCCTGTAACACAGCAGTTATTCTAGCTTGGTATTTTAAAAATAATAAAAACTTGCCCTTAGTTTACCACTTCTTTTTAAAAAGTGGTAAGATTTTTTCCTGTGTTTTACTTTACTAAAAACAGGAAGCTTGGACCGCCTAGTAGACCTGTCTAGTAAAAAGCCTAAGTCCACCTAAAAGACAAGATTATAAGCTATATCCCTAGTACTACAATTACCTTGAAATACTGTTCTGGAGCTGTTTAGCCTAGATAGGTATAGGAAAACTAGTACTGGAGTAGAGATATAGGGAGTAGTTAAATCTAAAAGCAAACTTAAGCTAGTTTCTCTAAGCTTCCCTTTAAAAAGCTAGCTTGGTTTAGTAATTCCCTTAAAAAATACTATTTATTAGCTAGATCCCTAGCTAGTAAATTATTAAAATCCTATCTAGCTTTTTTTTTTCTTTTTTTTTTTTTTTTTTTTTTTTTTCTTCCTGTTTTTGTTCACTGCTCCGTGGATCCTCTCTTTAAAGGAAAATAGGGTCTTTTAAAAACCCTATAACCCTACCCAGGGACTTATCCCCGAACCCATCTCAGCCTCCAAGCCCTAAAAAAGGGACTAAAGGTAAAAGAAAACACCTGGTTACCAGTCCAAAGGCAAAACTTGATTTTAGGCCTGATTCTAATTTAATTCCTAAAAGCCCTAATTCCTTTGCATCACTGGATTAAATATCTGAAGACGAAGAAGGGCTCCTTAATAAAAAGGAGATAGAAAAAGCTCTGTAAAAGTAAATAGAAAATAATACCAAACAAAGCTATATCTAAAAGCTTAAGTTAGCTAAGATTTTACTGTAAGAGATATATTATAGTGTCCTAAATCTAAAGATCTTAAAAGCTCTAGACATGCACCTTTAGAATATCTCTGTAATTTAAAAAAAACTTTAAAGCCCAGAGGCTAAAGGATCTCTGCTTCCTAATAATAATAATTCTAAAAACTTTAAAAAGAGGTTAATGCTATTAGTCAAAAACTTGATAAAATAGTTTTAGCCTTTTCCCAGCCCGAGCAAAAACAGGTAAAGCCTTTGTATGTAATAGCAGCCCAGAAAGAAATAAAACCATAGGTAGTTATCCTAACTAGGAAACCAGAATAACTAAAATAGTTAAAACAGGCCACCTACAAAGGTAACAAGCTAATTCTAGAGGTTCCTGCGGATTTTCTGCAAGAGCTAGACTTTATAAAGCTCCGAATCAAATCAACCACCAGTTCCAGACAAAAGAAAAGGCAGATAAACCTATAGTAAAAATAGCAAGTACTTTTTATACTAAAAGGACCCTAATTCTTATTATAATAGATGGCATTTAAGCATCTTATTTAGTAGAGAAGCTTAATATCTGGAAATTACTTATCCCCTATACTAGATGGATGTTTAATAAACTATGGGTAAAAATAGTTATTTATATAGTTCCCACCAGGCCTTTTAAAACCCAAGAAGGCATGCAGATACTAAAAAAAGAGATTAAAATCTTTAACCCAGGCCTAAAATTAATAAGACCTCTAACATGGCTCACGCCGGAACATGTCCGGGAAACCAAAAATCACTTTTTTATTATAGTTAACATGCAGAATAAAGATATAGTATCCAAGGCAATTAAAAATTAACTCTGTGTTGCAGGAGCTTTATATAAAGCTACTAAATATATAGAGAAAACTGCCTAATACTAAAAATACCAAGGATACAAGTATATTACCAAATACTGCAAGAATAGCCCTAAATGTGCTATCTGCGCAGAAAGGTATAAAACCCAAGACCATAAATATTCTATGTGCAAAGTAAAAAGCCAGGAATATCCTTATATACAGGTTAAATATGCTAATTGCAGTTAAGCCTATAAAGTAAATAGCAAAAACTGCAAGAAATAGGAAAAAATTAAACTAAAACCAAGGCCTAGGCCTATAGAAAAACCAATCCCTAATAGTAGCATGGAATTAAATTACTAATAAATTAGAAAAACACTAATTTAGGAATCTGTTTCCTGCAAAATAATACTGGATGCAATTAAAATGCCATGTTATTTTACCTAGAAATAGGCATGGAGCTTAATATTAACTTTATTATTTTCCAGGAACTATAAATATTACCTAATAATAGTTTTACTATATCCCACCCAGTATATATTCCTATCCTTCCTAAGTAAACCAAGGTTAGACCTAGAGTAGTAATCTATTATAAAAAGCTATTTAGGTTTAATTACTACCAAAGAAACAATATTAGCACTGATAGTAATTTGCTGGTAATAGATATTTTAGATACAGAAATTTAAGATCTGTAGCTAATAAATATATATAACAAGCAATCACTAGAGGAAGCTGCTAAGGAATGGACAATAAAAAGAGCCCTAGCAAGGATTACCCCTTCTGCATATATAATAATAGGGGGACTTTAATACACACCACAGCTAGTGGAATTTAAAAATGCTATCACCTACCAGGGCTAATACTTTAATTAAATGGCTTAAAGAATATCAATGTAACTCTAAATAACCTACCTGCAAACATGCATAAAAAGGAATAAAATATCTTGTTATTAACTTAACCTTTATTACCAAAGGTCTAAATCGGTATAGAGTTAATTGGGAGATTACCAAGAGCTTGCCTCAGGATCGGACCATGAAATCCTGCTTTATTCTGTTAAGTGAAAACGCAAGAAATCGCAAACCCCTGGCTAGTTTACATATAACCTGAGAAAGGCGAATTGGGCGCTATTTAGCAAAACTCCTAAGCTAGACCAAGAATTTGACAGGGAAGCTTAAATAGTGACATAGAGCTAGAAACTGCAGCTCTAATCTCCAACAAATAATACAGATGGCTGCAGATAAAGTATTCCAAGAAGAAAACCATCTGCCCAGTCAAAAGCATGGTGGTCAGAGGAACTAAAAAACTAGAAAACAGCTTGGAAAAGCTAGAAAGCTTTGGAAAAATAACCCTTGTACAGAGCTCTACGAGAATCTTTTAGAGATTAAAAATAATATTTCCAGGAGATAAGCAAGCTAAATCAGCATGCTGGAATAAATTTCTGGAAAAGCTTGGAATAAGGAGATTTTTAAAGCTTTAGCTATACTAAAAAAAGATCTATCCAAAAACTGCCATTTGACTATTCTGTGGGAAATCAAGAAAAGCAAGCAATCTCTTTCAAGATAAATGTCATGCATTCCTCTCCACCCTGTTCAAAAACCCCCGGAAGCCGACCCCATTAGTGGCCAACCAACCAGGCAGATTTAACTAACTGGCTAGAAACCAGCGAAAACGAAGTATACACTGCTATCTTTAGTAGTTCTACTAAAAAGGCCCCGGGCCTGATGAATTTATTCTTAATTATTAAAGGCTTACAAAAATTGCTCAAGTTCCTAGCTTTATAAAGCCCTAATTAAAAATGTTATATCCCAGATGTGGAAAACTGCCAAAGGGGTTATCCTTAAAAAATCGGCGTCTGCAAAAGGGACTACTCCAAGCCCAAGGCCTACAGAGTTATTTCCCTGCTAACTGCCTAGGCAAAGTGGTAGAAAAGATATTGAACTAGATTATCTTATCTAGCCAACTCCCGCAATTAATTCTTTATATACTAAATAGGGGGAAAAAAAAAAATATCTGTAATTAATACAGCGCTATCCCTGGTTTATAATATAAAGCTGGTAAAACATGACAAAGAGGTTACCACAGCCCTTTTTATTAATATAAAAGGGGCGTTTAACTATATCTCGCTTAATTAGCTACTTTGTGTTTGCCTTAAACTAGGCCTTCCACACAGCCTGATTAGGTGGATTAAGTTATTTATATTAGATAGGAGAGTATTCCTCGCATTTAACAGGGAAACCAGCAAGGAGATACCAGTCTAAATAGAGATCCCCCAAGGATCACCTATATCACCTATTCTATTCCTTATATATATTAAAGAGCTTTTCCAGCTTAAAATGTATAAGGAACTAGGTGGTGATGCAAGGGAAGCATTTAAAAATATTTAAAAGCCTAGCTATATAAATAATATATGCCTAACTATTAGCTCTAAAAGCCTAGAAAATAACTACAGGCAAATCAAGCTGGTAGCTAACATAATATTTTAAAAAGGAGCCAAAGACTATATCTAATTTAATCAGGATAAAATAGAGCTTATTTATTTTAGCTCTAAATAACCGGATTAAGAAAAGGAAGATACCCAAGTTAGACTAGATAACAATATTAAAGTCAAACCAAGCCTAATAGTAAAATAGCTAGGAATCTACTTAAATTCTAAACTCCTTTTTAAAAAACATGTCTAATTTAGAGTTGCATCTACAACCCAAATATTTTACCAAATAGCGAGGCTTTTAAATACAGAAAGGGGGCTAAGTTTTTAAGCTATAAAATAACTTTATATTGCTTGTGTTTCCTTCATTGCAGATTATAAAGTCCCTTTATAGTGGAAAGGCTAACAGTATTTAGTAGACTACTACTAAAAACTGCAAAACACAGCTCTGAGAAAGATTCTAGGGACTTTTAAAATATTACCTGTACAGGCCATGGAAATAGAAGCATCCCTACCCCCTTTATTAGTTAGATTTAATAAAATCTGCAGAAACTATGCACTTAGAACTGCTTATTTTATAAAATCCCATGTAATTTAAAGCAGACTCCCTACTATATTTATACTAAACCCGGGGGAATTCTCCATTGACCAATCAAGGTTTTTGGATTGGAACGAGAAACCTAGATTACTAGATGCAGAAGACCTTGAATACTACCCTAGGGAGAGAAAAAAAAAATACCCTAGCTAGTTAATCTAACTACTAGCACTATTCTCCTTTAAGACATGGAAAGGCACCTTTTAGATGCTAGATTAAACCCTACCGCCCTGGTCCCAACTATTAAACCAAGTAGTAGATATATCTATATCTAGCAAACAAAGACAAGCAGCCCAGGAACACAAAGGCTAATATCTAATGGCTGGTAGATAGAGATAACCACAAAATTATCTTCTATTCAGATGGATCCCAGCTGCAGAATGGTTAAAACGGAGCCGGAATTTTCCTCCTAGAGAATAATCCTCAAAATCAAAAGGCTTGGGCATGGAATCTAGGTTATGAATATAAGGTCTACAATGCGGAGTTATTTACTATTTAAAAAGTACTAAAACAAGCATTTAAAACTATTTAAATTCCAACTTTAGATATCTACATCTTTTCGGACAGCCAAGCAGCCCTAAAAAGGCTTCAATCAGCAGACACCAGCTACGAACAATACCAAAGAATCTTTAAATGGGCAACTAGAACCAGGGATAAGAATATTAATATTCATATACAATGGGTTCCAGGCCATCAGGGAATTTTTGGTAACGCCAAAGCTGACGAAGCAGCGAAATATGGCGCAGAATGACAAGTAAATATTATAAATGTCTAATTTAATTAGCCATCTCAAACAAGAGCTCAAAGCGAAATGCCTTGAGGATTGGGATAAAGCATGGGAAAATGCTAAAAAATATTAATACAGGGGCTTTAATATAGCTTTATGAAACCGAGCCCGCTAAAGCTCCCAAGCAGACCTGGTAACCATTATCCAGCTAAAACTAGGGCATGGCTACTTCAGATCCTATCTAGTTCGAACACCTAACTATGATAGTGATATATGTACATCGTGCCGCAGCGACAAGCGCCAAACTCCGCACTACCTACTTTTTCAGTGCCAGGCATTTAGGGATATTAGAAAAGGGTCTATAGAGACCCTAGATAAAAAAGACCGAAATCTGCCTTATCTGTTTACGAAGAAAGGAGGGCAAGAACAACTGGTTAAATTCTTAAAGGAAACCGGGATCGCCACTAGAAAGTGGCTCCTGGACCCCTAAGGAAAACAAAACAAAAAAAAAAAATAAAAAAGGAAAAACTGCAAAAACAGCAAAAAGAATTAGAATTTCACATGGTTTAACCCCTTTTATAAGGTCCACCCCACTCCTAGAATGTCATACTGCTTATTCATGTTTGATTTTACCCACTATGTACGTATCTGTTTGTTAGTTCAAATCCTACCACCCAGGGGTGGTAGGTAGAGCATGCATAGTCTCTGACTGAAAAATGCTCTATAATATGGAAGAATAATAATAATAATAATAATAATAGCAATACTATATAATATATATATATCTCTCTCTAAAACAACTAACCAAAGTATACTGTAAAGGGCTAGAGCCCGTTTGACCTCTCGGGCCAATGTCCCTATTATCCCTGTTGTCCCTACTGTCCCCGTTGTCCCTATTGTCCCTACTGTCCCTACTGTCCCTATTGTCCCTACTGTCCCCGTTGTCCCTATTGTCCCTACTGTCCCTACTGTCCCTACTGTCCCTACTGTCCCTACTGTCCCTACTGTCCCTACTGTCCCTTTGGGCCATTGGCCCTCGATCCCTGTCACGTGACTCCCCATCTTGTTTGTTTACCGCTCATTTTTCTCTTCCTTTCTTCCCTCCTTCAACGATTCCTTCTTGTACATAACCTATCTGTAGGTTCTACGGGTTCAGCCCTTGACATATACTTTATAAATATACCACTAAATATATAATATTCTCGCGTTTTCTAAATACACCATAGCCAATTTCCCTAAATATCTTAGTTTTAACCTTAAATACTTATTTCTGTACCTTCTAATTACGCGACTATTTAGTAAAAATTGTGTTTATTAAAACGCGTTGGCTATATAAGGTTTAATACTATTTATAATAAATTATAAATATATCCCGGCCTAATAATAAACAGGCTTTTTACTAAGATTCTGCGACCATAGAACTTCTTATCCTATTTATTATTCTTTGCTGCTTAAATTTCTTTTATTAGGTTTTATTCTATTTATTTATATACTTAATGTTACTTTCTACTGTTACAAAATATTATTATTAAGAAGCCAATCTCTAAGCTTTTACTTAGAAAATCTCCTGTTAACTCCTTTTTTAAGTATATCTTCTAAGCCTCTGTATTCTACTTTATCCTTAAAAGGGACATTTTTAAACCCATAGTATCTAAGTTCTTCCCCACACCTTTATCCTATATTAACCCCTCTGAAAATATTGAAACTGTATTAATTAACAGTGTTAAATATGTGAAGTGGGAGAAGTCCTTCTATTTTAATTTTACAGAGTAGTGGAAGAAAACACCTACTAGTATAGGAATTTCTAACAGCAAGGTAAATAAGAAATTCTTTTACCCGAACTGGAATAAAAGCAGAAGTCAAGGTGATTTATAGGATTAGTTTAATCAACTCACCGAGCTTTATATTAGGAAGCCTGTTTTTTAATACTATACATGTCAGAGTATTATTCAGCATGGGATTTACTATAATAATAGAACGTCTGGAATAAATAAGCATCTTAAAAGCAGGGAGTGTAAAAAAAAACAGAGTCCTAATTTATAATAATTAATAATTACAGTATAAAGTAATAGGATAAGCATCTTAATAAAATAGTATCCCTTTTTACTAGACCACAGAAGGAAACAGCAACTAACAGAGATAATACTAAGAGACCCCGTCCTAAGCTTCCTAATCTGGCTAAGTTTTCAGGGGAGGATCTCTCCCTGTTCCCCCAGTTTCTGGGGCAGTTGCAGACTAAAATCAAGATTAATAAATTATTAATCAGAGTAGGGAAAGATCTACTTTAGTATAAATTTAGTAGACTAAAGGGAAAAGCAGCGGCTCGCATTTATCCCTGAATATTAACCTATAAAAACAATACCACTAAATTTACCACGGAGAGGCTTTACCAACAACTAAGGACCGCTTTCGAGGATCCTGCCTTAAAAAATAAGGCCCTAAACTAGTTAAACACTCTTTACCAGGGAAACCGGCCCTTTGGTAAGCTACTATTAGATCTTGATTGCCTCCTTCTCGAGGCTGGGGGCTATGGTTAAATAAATAATATTAAAAAAAAATACCTGCATGCAGCTATTAATTAAACCCTGTATAATAAGCTTATTACTATTAAAAAAAAGCCTACTTATAAAAATTACTCCCTGCAGATAAAAAGCATTGTAAAGTACCTAAATAAGTTTAAATACCTTGTAAACTACTACCCTAGTAGGGGATTTATTTTTAATAAAACCTGTTCTCCCTCCAAATGCACCCCTATTTTTACAGGTAATAAACCTCGCACTACAGCTACTAAGATAGATAATAATAAAAAGATAGATTAGAAACCTATTATTACTAAGTCCTTTAAGCATGCCAAGTGGGTTGGAAAAAACAAATTAGATTATTACTAGAAGATAGGCTACTATTTTTATTATAGCTTTATTAAATATTTTATTAAACTTTGCCTTTTTCTCCCGGCCCGCCGCCCCCCAGCTATATTAAGTATTTTTAAAGTTAATATAGAAGACGCCCTTCTGGAAGGGGATAATACTATTATAAAATCTAAAGGGGATAGATAGGAAAAAGCTATATTTTAATAAAAAAACACCTGCTAGAGCACCCGGGAGCTAGCTTTATAAGGGAATAGGAGGAGTTTATAAAAAACAACAAGTTTAATAATCCACCTTTTATAGTAGTATTTTAAGTTAATAGCAAGGCTAATATAAATATATTAATTAATACAAGATTAAATACCTATAAAATAATCTTTTTTTATTTTATTAACAAGAACTAGTTAGCACGTGTTAAGATCAGACTATAGGGTATTTAGAAATTTAAGGGTTTTACTAGTAAAAAGATTAAAAGCATGGTAAAGTTATTACTTAATATTAAGGGTTATTATTAATTTTATATTTATTTATATAAGGCTCCCCACCTCACCAACTATAATATTATCCTAGGGACTCCGTGGATAAAGTCTTAGAACATGATCCCTACTTTAAACTAGTTAAAAATAATTTTTTGGAACAGTGGTATAAAGGTCCCCTGTGGTTTTAGACTAGAAAGGATAGTAGATATTAAGGTTATCTTTACTAAGGCTTTTAAGCTTTTAAAAAGGCAGAAGCGGAAAGGGGCTAAATTAAAGGTTTTTATAGTAAGCCTCCAGGATATTAAACAGGCACTTCGCCCCCGGAAATACTTAGACCCCAAGGATAAGCTCCTAGTTTACTATTATAAGTATTTTAATATTTTTAGTTAAAAAGCAGCCGAAATCCTACCCCTACTACGAGGTCCTGATATTAATTATAAAATAAAGCTAATAAAGGATAAAAACAGCAAGCTAATAAAGCCCTTATAAAACTTTATTTATAGGTTTAGTAAAAAAAAATTACTTATTCTTTAACACACACTAAATAAATATCTAGATAAGGGCTTTATCTAGGTTAGTAATTTACCTATGTCTACCTTTATATTTTTTATTTAAAAGCCTAATAATTTACTATACTTTTGTGTTGATTATCGCGCGCTTAACTAAATAACCAAGAAGGATTGTTATTCTATATTTTTAATTTAGGAGACCCTAGATTATATTAGCAATACAAGATAGTTTACTAAGTTAAATATTATCTTTGTATTTTACTATATTAAAATAGCCAAGGGCAATAAATAGAAAACAGCCTTCTAGATATAGTATAGGCTTTTTAAGTGGCTAGTAACTTTTTTTAGTCTTGTAAATACTCTAAGTATATTTTAATAGTATATTAACTAGATATTATAAGATTATATTAATAAATTCTGCTCTGCCTATATTAATAATATCTTAATTTTTTCCTCGGGAAGCTTGCACTAATACTATAATTATATACAGAAGGTATTAAAGCACCTTTAGAAGGCTAGGTTACAGGTTAATATAAACAAATACAAATTTAAGGTCTAATTAATAAAGTACTTAGGATTTATTATTAAGGCTGGGAAAGGAATTTATATAAATCTAGATAAAGTTAGTATAGTATTAGGATAGGTAATTCCTATTTTTATAAAGGGAGTTTACTTTTTTCTAGGTTTTATAAATTTTTATTAAAGATTTATTAAAAACTTTTTAAAAATTATTTTATTTTTTATAAAACTTACAAAAAAGGATACACAGTTCTAATAAATAAAAGCTGTAAATAATATTTTTTAATTTTTTAAAAAGCTTTTTACTACCGCACCAGTCCTTATGCAGTTTAATCCAGAGCAGGAGATAATTATAAAAGTAGACTTGTTAGGGTGGAGTATAAAAGGTATTTTATTTTAGTATAATAATAATAGGTTACTATATCCATGCACTTACTTTTTAAAGAAGAATACCCCTGCAGAGTGTAATTATAAAATATATAATAAAAAGTTACTAGTAATTATTTACTACCTAGAAAAATAGGAATTAGAACTTATAAGTTTGCAGTAGTTTTAAATTATTACTAATTACTAGAATTTAAAATATTTTACTACCTAGTACTACCTTATTAAATAGTAAATATACTAGGCCTATTTACTAAGTAAATATAACTTTATAATATTTTATTACTTAAAATCCTAAAATACCTGCTCTAACACCCTATCCTGCAGGGAATAAGACTTACCAAGGGATACTAATAATAAGCAAGTAAGTAGCTAGGAAATATAATTATTTAAGCTAAAAATTTTTAGGGATATAAATAAAAGCACTGTTAAGACTATTTTAGTCCTGTTTACCACAAGTAATAGTAAGGACTATAAATTAGTAGTTTTACCACTATTAAAAGAGTAATAATAAAAGGCAGAGTAAAAAAATAATTAAAAAAAAAAGCTAGTATATATAATTTAAAGCAGGGTAGCTTAATTTCCCAAGCACCTTTAAATAAAGGTCCCTATATTAGAGTATAGTCTAGATAGTTAAAAATAGCTACTATTTTAAAAGCAGTGCTAGGTTTTTTAATTAAAGCCTTTAAAAATATATATTATTTAGGAAATATATAATTTAATTTTAACTAGATATCCTAGATATAACACCTTATATATACTTATTACCCAATAGTTTTTTTAGCCTTAAATATTTTTTAATATCCAGTAATTTTACTGTAACTATGACCAGTGCGGTGCTAACTAAATATAAAGGGATAAATAGTAGGGACTATTAAAACTGTTTTTAATACCTAACTGCAAGTAGAGAGAGATCTCTATAAATTTTATTATAAAACTCCCTGTATTGTTAGGTTGTATAAATATTATAGTTATTATAGATTGCTTAGAAAAGGGGGTTATTATTAAACCTTATAAAAATATTAAAACAGAGTATATTATTTAAAAGTTCTTAAAAGTTTTTTATACCTACCACGGCCTACTATTAGTAATTGTCTCGGACAGAGGTAAGCAGTTTGTTGGTAGCCTTTAAAGGTATTTATATAAACTCCTGTAAATAAAAAAACATCTTTTTACAGCTTAGCACCCTAAAATAAATAAAATAATAAAGTAAATAAATACTATTATTAAAACTTATTTATACTTTTTTATAAACTATACTTAAAATAACTAGGTATTCTTGTGCCCCGCTGTGATACTTGTACTAAATAATAAAGACTCTATATCCACTAGTATTAGCCCCTTTTTCCTGGACTATAAATATTATATAGAGCCCCTGGACCTCCCTAAAGCCCCAGAGGTTATTAAAAGCCTGAAAACACCAGCTTAACATGCAGAGGATATTATTAGTAAATTAAAAGGCGCATTAGAGTTAGCCCAGGTAGCTATAGCCGCGGCACAGCTTGCACAGAAGGAATATATGTAAAGGGGCGAAATGCCTTGCTATCTAATAACTAGATATACACAAAGAGGAATCGCTGAAAGGGAGAAAGTAACAGGGAGGAAGTATGCGTTCTCATACTACAGGGAGTCATATGACTACGATAAGCGGACTAATTATATGTGTTAATCACAGTAAAGGTAAAGCCAAGTAATATACAGGCGTAGCCCGTGACATTATCCCCCCCGGAGAAGTTGTGGGCCCGGAGCCCACAACTTTTAGGGAGTCGTGGTGGGACCTCCTTTTAACTCCCAGATATCCAGTGCGACTGTGTCTTCCATGTTGTAAGCAGCTATCCAGGTGGGTGTTTGATAACCTGTTTATTTAACTAGATATTCATGCCTGAAGCTGTGCCCCCAACAGATCCGACGCTCGTCCAGAATCTTGTCTACCCTGTATTCCTTTTCACCATCTACAAGGAATCCTGGGGGTTGCCAGTTAGGTCGGGATTGGCTCGGCAGTGGATTCTTAGCTGCCAGATGCAGTAACATAGTATGGAAGACAGGGTGGATAGCTATTAGTATATCTAACTTGTAGATATAGGAACCTACACGCTTAATAATAGTAAACTTGGTATATTGGGCGTCCAATTTCTTGCAGGGGCAGTTAGTTTTAATATTCCGAAGATTAAGCCATACTTTATCTCCCACTTGGTACTGAGGTGCTGTATTCCGGTGTTAGTTGGTATATTCCTCCTGTGCAAGCTATGCCACGGCCATGGCTGCCTGGGCTAACTCTAATACGCCTTTTAGTTTGCTAACAATACCCTCCGCATGTTGGGCTGGTGTTTTCGGGCTCTGAACAACCTCTGGGGCTTTAGGGAGGTCCAGGGGCTCTATATAATATCTATAGTCCAGGAAGAAGGGGCTGACGCTAGTGGATATAGAGTTATTATTATTTAGTACAAGTATCACAGCAGGGCACAAAAACACCTAGTTATCTTAAGTATAGTTCACAAAAAAATATAAATAAGCTTTAATAATAATATTTATTTGCTCTGTTGCTCTATTTGTTTTAGGGTGCCAAGCTGTAGAGAGATGCCTTTTTATCTGCAGGAGTTTATATAAATATTTTTAAAGGCCGCTAACAAACTACTTACCTCTGTCCGAGACAATTGCCGATGGTAGGCCGTGGTAGGTATAAAAAACTTTTAGGAACTTTTAAATAATATACTCTGTTTTAATATTTTTATAAGATTTAATAATAACCCCCTTTCCTAAGCAATCTATAATAACTATAATATTTGTATAACCTGACAATACAGGGAGTCCTATAATAAAATTTATAGAGATCTTTCTTTACTTATAGTTAGATATTAAAAGTAGTTTTAACAGTCCCTGCTATTTATCCCTTTATACTTGGTTGGTACCACACTGGTCACAGTTACAGCAGAATTGCTGGATATTAAAAAATATTTAAAATTAAAAAAACTGTCGAGTAATAAGCATATATAAGGTGTTATATCTAGGATATCTAGTTAGGATTAAATTATATATTTCCTAAATAATATATATTTTTAAAGGTTTTAATTAAGAAACCCAGCACTGCTTTTAAAATAGTAGCTATTTTTAACTATCTAGACTGTACTTTAATATAGGGACCTTTATTTAAAGGTGCTTGGGAAATTAAACTACCCTGCTTTAGATTATATATACTAGCTTTTTTTTTTAATTATTTTTTTACTCTGCCTTTTACTATTACTCCTTTAACAGTGGTAAAAACACTAATTTATAGTTTTTACTGTTACTTGTGGTGGACAGGACTAAAATAGTCTTAACAGTGCTTTTATTTATATCCCTAAAAGTTTCTGGCTTAAATAGCTATATTTCCTAGCTACTTACACACTTATTATTAGCATCCCTTGGTAAGTCTTGTTCCCTGTGGGATAGGGTGTTAAAGCGGGCGTTTTAGGATCCTAGGTAATAGGATATTACAAAGTTATATTTACTTAGTAGATAGGCCTAGTATATTTGCCGTTTGGTAAGGTAATACTGGGTAGTAAAGTATTTTAGATTCTAGTAATTAATAATAATTTAAAACTACTGCAAACTTATAAGTTCTAATTCCTATTTTTTTAGGTAGTAAATAATTACTAGTAACTCCTTGTTATATATTTTATAATTGTACTTTGCAGGGGTGTTCTTTTTTAAAAAGTAAGTATATAAATATAGTAATCTATTATTATTATACTAGAATAAAACACCTTTTATATTTTACCCTAATAAGTCTACTTTTATAACTATCTCCCGCTCCGGATTAAACTGTATAAGGACTGGTGCGGTAGTAAAAAGCTTTTTAAAAAGTTAAAAGGTATTATCCACAGCTTTTGTTTATTAAAACTATGTATCCTTTTTAGTAAGTTTTATAAAAAAAAAAATAATCTTTAAAAAGTCTTTAATAAATCTCTAATAAAAGTTTATAAAACCTAGAAATAAATAAACTTCCTTTATAAAAATAGGAATTACCTATCCTAATACTATGCTAATTTTATCCGGATTTATATAAATTCCTTTCCCAGCCTTAATAATAAATCCTAAATACTTTATTAATTAGACCTTAAATTCGTATTTGTCTATGTTAACCTGCAGCCCGGCCTCCCGGAGGTGCTTTAATACCTTCTGTATATAATCATAGTGTTGGCGCAAGCTTCCCGAGAAAAAAATTAAGATATTATTAATATAGGCGGAGCAGAATTTATTAATATAGTTTTATAGTGCCTAGTTAATATATTATTAAAATATACTTAGGGTATTTATAAGACTAAAAAAAGTTACTAGCCACTTAAAAAGCCTATACCAAGTCTAAAAGGCTATTTTCCATTCGTCGCCCTTGGCTATTCTAATATAGTGAAATACAGAGATAATATTTAACTTAGTAAACTATCTTATATTACTAATACAATCTAGGGTCTCCTAGATTAAAGGCATAGGATAATAATTTTTTTTAGTTATTTAGTTAAGCATATAATAATTAACATAAAAGTGTAGTAAGCTATCAGGTTTTTAGATAAAAAGTATAGGGGCAGACGCAGGTAAATTACTAACCTGGATAAAGCTTTTATTTAGATATTTATTTAGTATATATTAAAAAATAAGCAGTTTTTTTTTATTAGACCTATAAATAGGGCCCCATGGGGGCTTTATTAGCTTACTATTTTTATTTTTTATTAACTCTATCTTGTGATCGATATCGGGACCTTGCAACAGGGGTAGGATTTTAGCTACTTTCTGACTAAAAATATCAAGATACTTATAATAGTGAACCGGGAGCTTATCCTTGGGGTTTAAATATTTCCGGGGGCGAAGTGCCTGTTTAATATCTTAAAGGCTTACTATAAAAACCTTTAGTTTAGCCCCTTTCCGCTTCCACCTTTTTAAAAGCTTGAAAGCCTTGGTAAAGATAACCTTAATGTCCACTATTTTTCCTAGCCTAAGACTGCAGGGGACCTCTATACCACTGTTCCGAAAGATTATTTTTAACTAGTCTGGAGTAGAAATCACGTTCTAAGACTTTATTCACAGAGTCCCTAAGATAATGTTATGGTCGGTGAGGTGGGGAGCCTTATATAAATAAATATAGGGTTAATAATAACCCTTAATATTAAGTAATAACTTTACCATACTCTTAATCTTCTTACTAGTAGGGCCCTTAAATCTTTAAATACCCTGTGGTCTGATCTTAACACGCGCTAGCTAGTTCTTGTTAATAAAATAAAAGAAGATTATTTTATAGGTATTTAACCTTGTGTTAATTAATATATTTGTATTAGCCTTGCTATTAACTTAAAATACTACTACAAAGGGTGGGCTATTAAACTTGTTATTTTTTATAAACTCCTCCTATTCCCTTATAAAACTAGCTCCTGGGTGCTTTAGCAGGCGTTTTTTTATTAAAGCATAGCTTTTTCCTGCCTGTTCCCTTTGGGTTTTATAATAGTATTATCCCCTTCTAGAAGGGCATCTTCCATATTAACTTTAAAGATACTTAGTGTGGCTGGAGGGCGGCGGGCTGGGAGAAAAGGGCAAAGTTTAATAAAATATTTAGTAAAGCTATAGTAAAGGCAGTAGCCTATTTTCTAGTAATAGTCTAACTTATCTTTTCTAACCTACTTAGCATGCTTAGAGAACTTGGCAACAGTAGGTTCCTAATCTATTTTCTTATTATTATTTATCTTAGTGGCTGTAGTGCGAGGTTCGTTGCCTGTAAAAATAGGGATGTGTTTAGAGGGAGGACAGGTTTTATTAGAGGTAAATTCCCTACCAGGATAGCAGTCTGCAAGGCGTTTAAACTTATTTAGGTATTCCGCGATGCTTTTTACCTGCAGGGAGTAATTTTTATAAGTAGGCTTTTTTTTAATAGTAATAAGCTTATTACACAGGGTTTGATTAATAGCTGCATGCAGGTATTCCTTTTTTAATATTATTTATTTAACTATGGCCCCCAGCCTCGAGAAGGAGGCAATTAAGATCCGATAGTAGTTTACCAAAGGGCTGGTTTCCCTAGTAGAGAATATTTAACTGGTTCAGGGCCTTATCCTTTAAGGCGGGATCCTCGAAAGCAGTCCTTAGTTGTTGGTAAAGCTTCTCGGTGGTAAATTTAGTGGTATTGTTTTTATAGGTTAATATCCAGGGATAAATGCGAGCCGCTGCTTTTCCTTCTAGTCTACTAAACCTGTACTAAACCAGATTTTTCCCTACTCCGATTAATAACTTATCGATCTCGATTTTAGCCTGCAGCTGCCCCAGAAACTGGGGAAACAGGGAGAGATCCTCCCCTGAAAACTTAGCCAGATCAGGGAGCTTGGGGCGGGGTCTCTTGGTGTTATCTCCGTCAGTTGCTGTCTCTTTTTAGGGTCTAGTAAAAAGGGATGCCATTTTATTAAGACACTTATCCTGTTGCTCTATAACTTGTATTATCTGTTGCTGTTAAAGCTGAGTAGCCTCAAGGAGCGCCTGCACCCATGCAGGGAGCTCCTGACCATTGTTACCCTCGTGCATGTCTGTATAGCCATTTCGTGGTAGTCTTCCAATGTCATGTCCGATGTGTTATCCAAAGTGCTCTAGACTGACCATTTAGCTCCGCTAGCTATGGTGGAGCTGTGGCTCGTTCGTTCCGTTGACCGTTACCGTTACCGTTGACCGTTGACCGTTGATTCGTTCGCCGCGTTCCACACGGGTTTCCAATCCAATAAGACCAATGAGGGCTCCTATTTCAGTGTGAAAAGATAGCGAGCGATTCCTAATGTAAAGGGGCGAAATGCCTTGCTATCTAATAACTAGATATACACAAAGAGGAATCGCTGAAAGGGAGAAAGTAACGGGGAGGAAGTGTGCGTTCTCATACTACAGGGAGTCATGTGACTACGATAAGCGGACCAATCATATATGTCAATCGCAGCGAAGGTGAAGCCGAGCAACATACGGGCGTAGCCCGTGACAATATACCAACCAACACCGGAATACAGCACCTTAGTACCAAGTGGGAGATAAAGTATAGCTTAATCTTTGGAATATTAAAACTAACTACCCCTGCAAGAAATTAGACGCCTAACATGCTAAGTTTACTATTATTAAGCATGTAGGTTCCTATATCTACAAGTTAGATATACTAATAGCTATCCACCCTGTCTTCTATACTATGTTACTGCGTCCGGCAGCTAAGAATCCACTGCCGAGCTAATCCCGACCTGACTGGCAACCCCCAGGATTCCTTGTGGATGGCGAAAAGGAATACAGGGTAGACAAGATTCTGGACAAACGTCGGATCTGTTAGGGGCGTGGCTTTAGGCACAAATATCTAGTTAAATAAACAGGTTATTAAATGCCCACCTAGACGGCCGCTCACAACATGGAAGACATAGTCACACTGGACATCTGGGAGTTAAAAGGAGGTCCCACCACGACTCCCTAAAAGTCGTGGGCTCCGGGCCCACAACTTCTCCGGGGGGGATAATGTCACGGGCTACGCCTGTTTATTACTTGGCTTCACCTTTGCTGCGATTAACATATATAATTGGTCCGCTTATTGTAGTCATATAACTCCTTGTAGTATGAGAACGCACACTTCCTCCCCTTTCCTTTCTCCCTTTCAGCGATTCCTCTTTGTGTATATCTAGTTATTAGATAGCAAGGCATTTCGCCCCTTTACATTCTCCTCCTTTAAAGCCTCTGTACGGGCTTTGGGATAGGCTTTAAAAAAGTTAAGTTTGTTAATATGGTTAAAACCAAGCTGTGCCTTGTTCTTAACCAGACGTCCATACGCGCGTTTTAATGGCCCAAAGTAACCAATATTAAGTGGTTGAAGAAGATGTGACGAATATGCTGGCATGCAGATTAGTATAATATTATTTTTACTGCAGATCTGATTAAATTAAGGAGTTAAATAGCTTCCATGGCCATCAAGAACCAGCAGGCGATATTGTCCAGTTGTACGGCCAGTTATAGCAGGAATAAAAAGCTTTTAAAGCCAGCGCAGTCTAATTTTATTAGTAGTCCATCCATTCTTACTAACTTCAATTCTCCAGTTGCTTGGTAAGTTCTTATGCCAACCCTCTATATAGACCTTTCCCTTGAAAATAATATAAGGTAAAAGTACCCATCCTGTAGAGTTAACACACTCAATAAAGGTAACCCATTCTCGATTACCTGGCTGCACTAAAAATGGCTTTCCCTGTATATTAGCTCTAGTAACTACTTTAGCAGTAGCTACCAGGCCCATTGCAAAGCCAGTTTTATTAAAATTATAGATATCTTCTTATGCAATCCCGTGTTGCAGTATAGTGATTTGTACATGATCAAACCACTCCCTAATAAGCTTAGGATCCTCACATTTAGCGCGCTGGTGATTGTATTGTTAAAAATATCTTAATTTAAGCTCCTTATACTGTTTAACAAAGTTGTATACCTATTTATCACTAACAGTCTGAATGGGTGTGGCACCACGTTTAGCAAAAAAAAATATTAGCCATTTCTTGCACATAAGACGGTCGGGGAGGAGCTCTACAGCGATTTAATAATAGTATCCATGGTGCAAGTAACTCCTCTTTATTCTAAGTTATTTTATAATTATTTGCGCGTGTTTTGCTGCAACATGTGTGGCCTTTAAGCCGATGGTGTAAGATTGTATAAGAGATATTAAAAATATATACTGCTTTGCGTATCGAGCATATTTCTTGGTTTTTAAGAGCTGATAATGCAAGTTGGACCCTTTTCTCTTTCTTAATTGAATTATTTAAATTTGTACGCGCTTTTGGTGGCATGGTAGGTGGTTGAATTGGGCGTGTATGTTGACCGTGGTCAGATCCGAAGAGGTGGAACGCTCGCTTACGTGGAACGCTCGTTTACCGATTACGTTAAACACTTCGCACCTGACTAAGCATCTTAGCTAAGGATCTAGCTATCGCGCTTCCGAGCGCTCCTAACAAAATTGGACATGTTTTTTAAAAAGGAGTTTAGAATTATATAGATTCCTAGCCATTTTACCATTGGGCTTGATTTGACTATTATATTGTGTCGGAGGCAGGCGGTAGGGGAAGTAAGGTATAGTCAATATTAGTAATATCTTTAATAGATTCTTATACTCTTATAATAATAATATATTGAAGAATGAATAGATTGAATTGCTCGTCTTAGCATTATAAAAATTGCTTCCAAAGACCTGCTTTATATTCGCATTTTGGTTTCCTTTTTGGGTAATTAAATATGTATTGAAGTTCAGGAAATATTTATAGTTTTCTGTGACTCATAAATTATGACTCATAATTTTTCCATGGTTTTGCTGATATTTTGCACTAGTAATTGGTGTCTGATATATTAGGCTCCTATTTCCAACAGATTCTTAATGAGTTCTGTTTCCTTATAATCCAAACATAGGTCTCACTGATAAGTAATGACCTGCATCTTAGGTGGTTGCCTAATGTGCGGAGTTCACTGCCCCGAATATTTTAACCCTCTTCCTGTGTTCTAGAGAGCAAGAGAGAACCGTCCAAGGAAGTATGGTAGTTATCGTGGTCTAGGATATCAATAATATATCGTTCCCTATATTAGGCAACTGGTTGCGTGCAGCTGTTCGATAAGCTCCTTCTCCACAACTGAGTCACATCAGTTGCCGATGTTCTATGTACCACGAATAACGTTCGTGACTCGGCCTTATTGTGCAAATTGGACGGTGCAGCGACAGCAGTTTCCTCTCTGCCTAGCCTATGCCACTATGTTTAACGACTGCTGGGGTCTCACGTTGGATCGCGTTTTATTGTACTTGACTCTGCCTGTGTTACCGCATGGGCAGCTCTACACCAGCATGTCCCGGCTCCGCTCTGCTGTACATATCCGTATCCTGCGAGACTCAGACTCGATGGACCACAACACTCCCAATGTCGTTTGTCACGGGCTGTTGCTGCCTGGCTGATAACTCTCTCCCAACGTAGCCACCGATATTAGTGCCGCACCCCCCCGCCTTCGGCTAGGGGGTGCACCACACCGGACGGGCATTTCACACCGCAAAGGCAAAATTAATACTATTCCCATTTCTTTCTCTATCTATCGCCTTTCCCCTACAGTATCTATCCAAAAAACCTCATTTTCTTGTTGCGCTGCTACTGCTGCATCAGATAATATAGAATTCTCCCCCGTAGGCGCCCTAGGTGGCGGTTGGTTGTATACTTTCTTCCACTGCTTATCTAGCCTTTTTTTCTCTTGTAAAGCCTCTTTTTCTCTCCTGGCCTTTATTGATCGATTGGCATCTTTTGTACCGAGTATACCAGAGTTGCTTAGCTTTGGAATCTGTCTCTTAGTAATTAAACGTCTCCGGGGTTCTTGTATCTGTCGCATTCGGCTAACTGTATTGCTCATCATTGCAAGCTCCTCTGCCTGTTTTTTATGGTGATAAAATGCACGCTGTAGGCCCCGCTGGAGCTTAGGAGTAAGGCCCTTAGTATCAAATATCTTCGAGAGTTTTCTCTGGTTTTTTTAATATCCTGGGCACTCTTTGGAGGGGTGTTTTCCACGCTGGAAAAGAAGAGATTTAAAGGAGGTGTTGTTTCACTGTACGCGCGAAAATTAGGCGCGGAAAGCTCTGGTATTGGAGGAAGTTTATCTTGAAGATCTTGAATAATAGTAGAGCCATTAGGAGGGAAGATTCCATGTTCTTTAAAAGAATTTCGGACAATTCGTTGGTTAAAGGTCTTGTTTCGAACGTTGACAATATCTTTAAGAAAATCGGCCTTATCCGCGGGTAGTCCGCCCCATTGCGCAATAAGGTTATTTTGCTGGCGAAAATGCTGTTTATAGGTAAGAAAGGGCTTGCCATTAAAAGGCTGGCATATATAAGTCGTATGAGGTCGAAAATAAAAAGGAATAATATTATAGTCCTTGCAGAGTTGTAGAAATTCGATAGTTTTATAGGACTCGTGGCTGTTAAATATTAATATACGTTTTTCATTCTTTTTGGTTCGATCTTTTGTAGCCTCATGAAATTTTTGAAGCCATCCAAGGGCAAGTTTATTATTAATATATCCCTTCGGAGAAACAGCTGTCCAATACTGTGAAAGATCGGGATAATTATACCAACTCTCTATAAACTTTTCACCCTTAAAAATAAATAACGGCTCTATAACCCACCCATCAGCTGCAATACACTCGACAGCAGTGATATTTTTAGTATGATCGAACTCAGCAAGATCAGGGAAATGGTCCCTTTATACCAATAACTTTCCAGGATCTCCCCTGGCCAGGTTGGAAGCCACATTCATCGAAGTTATAAACTAGGTGAGGAGAATGGCCTCTAACCACGTTCCCAAGCTGATTATACCAATGCTGAAGGTATCTAATGTCTTCAGCATCTATACACTTCTTATCCTTTGTTTTTTAAACCACAGGGCCTAGGTTAAGATGCGCTGGCAGTCTTTTTTCAAACCAATACGCCCACATCTTGCTAACACGTTGATCCGAGCCAGCACGTACAAGTGCAAGATTTGCCCACTCTCTAGCTATCTTAGGAGTAACAGGAAGATATAGATCACGCATACGAGTAATCACTGGACTAGAGCTTTTTCCTGATACTTATTAAGGGCCTTATTCACGGGTGTTTGGGCGCTGCGAGCTTGTTTTCCATCATAAAGTCGGCCGTACAGTGTACGGTACAGAACACTAAATTCTCGCGCGATCTTCGCTAAATTCGGTTTTTTCTCATACTGGGCAGCATCGCAGGCCTTGATTATACATTTTTCACGTTCTCCGGATGATTTAGGCATACTAGGTGGATGGGAATAACCTCAAGAAGATATGGGAGGGGAATTTTGCCTTTGCGGTGTGAAATGCCCGTCCGGTGTGGTGCACCCCCTAGCCGAAGGCGGGGGGGTGCGGCACTAATACGTGAAAACACAAAATAAAGCATCTTATATTACGATTCTTTTATTATAGTTAACTCCACCATTTCATGGCGAGCTGCTGTTGAGCTCGGCTCGTATATTAGCAGATTGTCAACTCAACACTTTACATGAGATGGCCTTGGTTTTGGATCTGTCGTGTGGTTTAGCCTCGGAGGCTATCTTCTGATGTCGCAAACCACCTCCGTACGCACCTTACATCCAGGTCAGTATGGAAGGATCAGGCCTCCAACTCCCTTTCCACTACTGAACAAGCATCACCGAGTGGGAGATAATAGTCCACTGTAGGGTCAAAGAGCAGAGTCGTGGTTTTTGAGCTTGATATGGCGAAGCATGTTTCACGCTACCTGCCAAACAAAAAAAAAAAAAAAAAAAAACGAAAAAAAAAAAACCATAGTGAAAATCAGAAGTGAGACAAAATACAAATCTGTCAGCGACTGCAGAACTGCGAACGAGATGCATGCCAGACGGAAAGCACAGGGTAAGGCTCTTCTACATTCGTTACCGTATGAGCGAATGGGTTCTAGAGCTCACCAAAGATAAATGTATCCACTATATATATCAGAAATAAAACCACTTCACAGTATATAAAGTATCCAAATTGAGCGGCATATTGCAGCTCCCTGAAACTCAGCATCCTTTCTGCTTAAGCACTGCCCTCGCCGAAATCGATAGGTTCATACCCGCTGTCTTTTTGGAGACTATGGGGGACTCCACCTCCAATACCCTTCATTGTCAGATATCGAACATTACCCTGGGCAGGAATAACTGTCAAAGAATTCCAGGTTGAATCTCCCTCTGGAGGTGCGTTAGAATAGGAAATAGGAAATGTTTCATTAGTATCCTGGAATAAAAGTCACTCTAATAGTGGTACTCTTGGAAACTCACATTAAAGTACACCGTACTGTCCAGACCTATAACCTTCCAACAAAATTTCTTTTTCATCAAGCTTCGAAAATTCGGGCTGATAGTGATATCCGTATCCCGAGCGAAAGTGTATGAGAGGGGAATCTGCGCAACAGAGAGAATGCCTTCTCTCTGTTGCTTGCGGCAGTTGGCGCAGCTTAGACCTTCATCACCCGGGTCAATTGCGCAATTTTGTAGAAGTTGTACAAGCCGCCAACAGGTTTCATCTTTTCATTCCCAAGGTCAAGGTAGAAAACGATTGTATACGGAACACCATTAATTGCATAACTGCTGGCCATCAGTTCCTATACTGCTGGGAGTCCGGTAGTCAGAGTTATCTGCGTGCTTACCGATCATAGATGATGTTGATTACATAGTCACTCTTATCTCCTTTTTCAGAAAGCTTCCCTGTAGGTTCACCGTCAAGTTTTCGTTGATCAGTGTTCGGACGCTTTCTATGCCCTAGTGTTCATTCGTGTTAGGTTTCTTCACTATATCATAATTATATTCCCAGTTGCGCCAGCACTTAACATCGTCTGATATAAAATAGTGAAACTCAGTGTCTTTGTGAAATGGCTTGAGTGGAGACGATGGTTTAGGGTCATTATCGTGCAGATGGTCAAACCAGTGACACGGGTTCAAAACCTGCCAGATGGCAGCTAGCCGATCCACATTGCTACATATAATTAGTGGACATAATTACCCAATTCAAGTGTCCTTTCATTGAACACTTACCAATGGTAAAGCCAGAAGATTCGATATTGCTACAGTGAGCCTAACTGCGTTGGATTTGCATACGATACCATGGACTCCCCAGGATGCATAAACTTGAGCGAGGGTGATTTCGGCTCTATTAGATGTTTTCCTGAATAGGATCATGGGGGGCCCCAGTTGAATCAGTCGAGCTGAACCCCGTTCCTTTGGTAGCTGGATTGTTCTATCTTAGTACCAGTTCTCGTTTCCTGCAAGGATTATGAAATTAAGCTGGGTCGGCGATTAGTGAGATATTAGTAGTCTATTCAGTTGCCAAAAATTAAGATTGCTGCAGAGTTGCTATCTCTTTCCGTATATGCAGTGTGGCTTGAAGAATAGACATCGGAGTACACGTGTGCACTCTTTCTCTCACATCTGGCATATTTTGGAAGGATTATTGTTTTATCTGTAGAAAGACGTAACTATAAAATATAATTCTCCGTTTTGATGGATTACACCGGTGGAGGTTTTTACTGAAAATTTTATCTTGAAACCTAAGGGGGGCAGAGGTAGGCCTCCGATCCCGTTTAGAAGGATGAGGTGTTCTTTTTATAGCTCTAATTATAAGGTAGACAGACATATAGATCTATATGAAGACGACTACGATTTCAGGGTGAACCAACAATTTTTATCCGCAGACCATGAAGTTTCAACAGTTCCGTGGAAACCTTATAGTCTAGAGTAGCCTGCTATTATAGTGTACCAGAATTATGGCGGTATAGTCTAGGTAGGATTTACAGAAGTATATATTTTAAATACTCCTAGGTGCGGTAGCTCAATTGACACGAGTATAGGTGAAATCACCGATTAATGTAGCATCATCTTCTGGATGGCTGGACCCTTTACCTGGTTGAATGCCAGCCATAACCTCAAACTGGAACAAAAACTCCTTCTCCTGCTTTCCTCGCGTATAAGACACATCCAAACCTAACTCCCCAAGGTACGGCTGTGGAACTTGCCCGGGACTCGCATTTTTGACTGCAACGACAGTGGCACCAAAAGCGACATGGTTACTCGAGAGAACGAGTAGTGCTCGTGATACCTTGGAAGGGATGTTTTGGGGAATATCTACTTGGACCCCCGGTATAAGGGTTTCTAAATTAATTTCCGTCCCTGGATTCTTCGTGAAGGGGACCAAGTCGGTCCATAGTTCATATCTGGGTTGCAAAACTCGCTGTTTAGAAATATCGTAGGCTTGAGTTGAATTAGCTCCATCAGGCCGGGAAGAGGTATAATGAATGTACTCACAATTCCATAGTTCGCCTCGAATGTTACCCAGACCCCCTATCTCACGAGTCCAAATGTACGATGCCAGGAAGACCGGCTTTTTTCCATCTATCTTACCAAAGTCACCGGCGACTTCCATATCCACTCGAGCACTGGCCAATTGATAGGAATTGAGATCTGCCGTCTTTTCGAGCCTGAAGACTACTTGCTGGACATTGAGGCCCTGAAATGTCCGATCCCCTTGCCCTCCGAAAATGCCTTTCACAGAGTCAGGTTTGACGCCAATCAGCTCACCGAGCCACTGGAGAAGAGCATCCAAAATGCCTTTACTAAGTTTGAGTGTTAGGGTGATTCCTGCCTCATCGAACTCGATTCCTGCTGTCAATGCTGTAAGAGGATTTCCACTTTTGGCCGACACCGTACATGTCGCTTGGAATGAGACGCTTCCTTGGTCGATACTGACTGCTCCATCCACTGTTTGCCCCTCAGTCAAAATCTTCTTGCAGATCACTTTGGGTGCACTAATTGTAATCCCTGGAAGGGCTTGCTGAAAGAGTTGCTCTAAAGCCTTGCCATCCTTGAGCTGAAACTGTAATCGGATGGTTGTTTGATAGCCTAGTCTAGGATTGAACCACATAGCATTTCGTCCTTGGACATAGTTGGATGCATCGAGGGACACCTCTAGTTGCGGCACAAACGGGGGCAGCGTCGCTATCATATCGGACAATCCGACAAAAGTAAACAGGGCTTCCACTGTCGGGGTATATGGAGATTTCGGGGCGACGAGCCCATTATAGAGGATGGGGGAGGTTCCATCTATTGCAGCCCCCGGGGGACCAATCGTGTCGGCTACCCCTTTTTCAAATGCAGACTGGAGATATTGGCTGGAAGAATCGAAGCTCAACGTTCCCCATGGCGTCTCAAAGCTGAATAGGAAGCTTTGCAATGCCTTCAGATTAGAGTCAAGCATAAGATTAAGTGTTGCATTTGTGTCAAATCGACCCATCCATTCCTTCCATAGATCTGAGTCGTCAAGTGGTGTGTATACAGGCTCTTTAGGTTGATTTTTCAGAATAACGACCTTGCCTTTTAATGAAGAGACAAACTTGTCAATGGGAATCCCCGGCGAGAGGATTAATTTGTTATTGGATGCACTCTGCCCTGCATCGCTAGAATAAACATAGAATTTCTCATCCTCTTGTACAGAAATCATTACTGATAGTAGTTTCTCCACGAAAGGAGACCTGCTTGTTTATCCGATGGATTACTACCTGAAAACTCTGGACTTAACAAGCTGCAGATAATGAATGGTAGCAGCATATAAAAGCCACGGGCATTGATATTTCAGTGATCTACACCTGCTGACGTGGGCGCACAATATTTAAGGTCCAGTTATGTATTCAATATTACTGCAAAGTGGGGGTGAGACCGGCGATTTTACCCAGATTAACTTTCTAAATAACATGAGAAATAGGTCATTGAGAACACCTGGTATGGAGGATGCGCAATAGAGTATGCTGCATCAAGTATCAGTCCTAGTTTATTATGTGCTGTTGCCACATTTGCGAGTTGCCTGTAGAAGCCCCTACGGTATATATTATAGCTTGGGTTTTCGGTATGAGCTAAACATAATTCTCGTTCAATTACTGCCAGGCTGGCTCACTGATACCCTGCGCAGGGCGATGCATGCAAGATGCCCTAAAGAGCAGTCCAGGTAGCGAGCTGTACATCTGCATACCCCACTAAGTCACAAGTTGCATCTGGAGAGATTTCACTCCGTTGCTCTTGATACTGGCAACAATGGCATCTATTGCCTGCGGGGAAGTGATCTTCCAAACATCCCCTTCCACTCGGTTCCACACGTAGTAAACCCCCTTCGATTCGAACAGGTAGAGGAAGTCACTCGTCTGGCACATCACCGCACTCGGCGAGTCGAGGCCCAGGGCTCGTGTCACTCTAGTGCCATCGCCACTCTCGCTCCAGTAGAATTCGGGATCAAGCGTTTCTGCATCGTTTCCCCAGCCAGGAGGGGGATCCCAATTCGGGGGGTGCGTTCTATTCTGGTTAGCGAGAGGGGCAAAATCCATTGACTGAGAATGCAGTAATTGGGTAGCATACAGTGGAGCATGATGCTGCCATGTCTGAGCGTATGAAAGCCCGCCAAGAGTTTTGGGTATCGTTGGTTGATGGAATTAGCGATGTGATGAACCGGCGAAGCGTTCTCATGGAGAGATTAATCATGCAGACTTGAGTTGGATGACGTGTCTTTATACCTCCGTGCCCAGGAGTATCCCCCCACTCGCTTGAAATGCATAAAGTGACCTCTCCTGGCTATCCTGAACAGCGCTGCATATCTTGGCTCCAAACATCCACTGACCACATAATAAATGCAAGAATATTCCAACCGTCGCCTCGGAAATGTCAGAGCCTTTGCTTCTATTCCATGGGGAGGACTTACGGAAGCTATATCAATACCATAAAAATGATGTGGGTGAACTTTGTATCACACTATGAGAGTATTTTAACCAAATATGGCAGGTTTATGATTTCCTCGAGGATGTCATTAAGAATCCAAAAAAGTACAATGTCCATCCCGACAGTGTACCAGAGCTGCGAAAAATACTACGAGCCTTGCTACGATTGAGGTAGGTACACCGAATTATATTCAAACTCAAATGAAAACAAAGCTCTAACCCTGCCACAGTCTTGGAAGAACCAAAAGCAAACAGGACGACGGGAAAGATTTTCGCAACAAAAGCCTGGAGCCAGATCAGCATATATATCGCGCGAGGAACGACAAAGCGCAAAAGAAAGAGGACTCTAAATTCAATCTCATGCGACATACTTATAATGGGGTTGGGTACTGGTGCCCTTATGATCTCCTGGGACTATTCCTAGCGTCCATGGGACCCGCACCGTTTGGTGCCACCAAGAGATCCTTCTACTTGCCTCTGACAGCCGTCTATGGCCGATGGTGCAGTGCTATTGCAGGGCCTCCACGGGGGGTTGGAGAGCATCCGTGCATTTTCCAATGTACCTGGGCTCGAAGGATCAACCAACAGGATCGGTTCTTTTTAGGAGCATCATTGGGAGGCTATAATTTTAATCCCGAACAGACTGGCACCTGGGAGAAAGAGATGAAAATGGGGCGATTCAACCTCGTGAAGAAAAATCTGATGATTGACTGGGGATTTGAAACTTCACCGTCACGAGAGCAGAATGGGCTTGTAGGCACTCGATTTGGGAACTGCGGAGAGACATATCCTTTCATCGCGATCAAAAAGTATGTTTCCGCCCTTGGCGTACTATGTTGGGGTTGGAGAAATGACCAGTCGATAGGAATATTTCACTGCAAGATACTTGTTATGGACTTGCCCTCAGCGTAAGCTACATCAATAAGCCGGAATATGACGATAAACAAAGGGGCGATATATGGAAAAACCTATGGAATCCTTGCCCAAATTGCACCCATCTTGTGACTGTTCTAGCGTGGAACTTTGCCAATTTTCAGAAGGATTTGGGAAAGGCCGGGGCTCCCAGATGAGATATGGATACAGAAATCCGTGCACTCCTTACGTTCCATTGATATAACAATGTACTGCCTGGAGTGAACACTGTTTAGAAAAGACCTCGGTTAATCAAGCACTAGAATCTTAGTCTATTATTGCTTCAGAAGCTCGCTCTTTATGCAGAGTGGGAAGGAGTGAAGAAAGTATTCACCACCCTTGTGGTCAACAAATGGTAGTCCTGTGGTTTATTCTCCGGGTCTTGACAATCTCTTCATCGCAAGTACTGATGTGTTCCTCGGGGATGATCTATACATCGACATGCCGGTTGCCTTCTTATTTCCGGGGAAAACCCGATTTCTCTCCTCACCCAGCTTGTGTCGATTATCTTATCTGCATAACCATTGTAGGGTTAGAAAGACATATGCTTCCTCATCAAATTGGAGCCGTCGAGGAAGTGGACGGCCCGCTATAAGAAAAACTGACGATCGGTCTGAGAATCATGTACTGTACCTATCTAGGTAGGCACTATGTAGGTGCATGCATGGATGTGATGAATATTGCATCGTATGGGGGAGATCGGAGAACTGGCTGACGTGTCCTGGTCCTGTATTGCATTGTTTGGGGATGGTTTGGTAATTACGCTTTGGACAGTGCTGTGTCTGCCCTGATCTTCTTGAGCACAGTATCTTCTTTGGCCATGTGTCCCTCTGATCGTCAGATTTCTGCCTTCTGTGATGAGCTTCACCGTAGCTCATACTATATGCAGGTTGCCAGGGGGTCGCAAAGGGCTCGAGTATGTATTGTATTTGTAATACCAAATCAGAGTGATCATATGGATCTGATCTCCATCTTTAAGTGCTTTCATCGTCATTCTAGAGCAAGAAGAATTACAGATTACTTTGAGACAAGAAGGAAATATGGAATATGCGACCCAGGCAAGGTATAGGTCTGAAGGAACAAAAGTGACCTTCATCAATAGAACGGCTTTCCGTACCCAAAGAGAATACTAGATTGAACTATCAAGCAGCTACAGGAATCCCCATGCGAGGTGCTTCGAGAAAGAGCGTCGCAAACGTATCTTCATTGTCCACCAGGCTCGTCGGCTTGGTTCCCCTGATTGCTCCTGCCTCCGTCAAATTCCACTGGGCAAAGCTAAGCTTTGCCCATAAATCCACAAAGGTCTCTGCTGCGCCTTTCCCTAACCCTGGGTCACCGTTCCATTTCCGCCTCGCGTTTTCCCAGGCTTTGCTTGTGCGATCTTCCGGTAGTGGATCCCAGAGTGTCTCTACTGTGGGGACTCGAGGGAATGGATATGGCCCGCCGGCTTCATTAATGAAGAAGGTTTTGTACTGAAATGCCTTGATTTTATCATAGACGCTCAGCTCCGGCAGGGGGGAGGAGACGGTAATTCCCATTGCTTGGCTGACGGAATGTTTGTCGCTTCTGAGGAGGGGTCCAATCTGGTTAGGGTCCCTGACATTGGGATTATTGGGGTCTTCATTTTCGTCGTCTAGGCTCTTCAGTTAGCAATCTAGTCTGGTAGAAGAAGCCTATGTCTTCGACTCTCACAGTATCCCCATAGTGCAACCGGCACAGCTTTAAAGATCAGGGTGGCCTTTTCCCACTTGGGCACCCCAACAGGCTCATCTGATGCCGTCAGTTCCTTCCTTTCCTGTATAGGCCTGATTGTCACCGTCAATGTGCTCATTAGTGATTTCTTGAGCTGCATCGGCTTAGCGTAGAGTTCGAGCATGTCCTTGTCATCCTTTGGAATCTGAACTTTCTGATCCTCCTCGGTAGTGCCTAGCTGACCCGTCACTACGATGGCATTTCGAATGGCAAACTTGCAGCCAACGGTAAACTGAAAGACTGCTCCACGGACATTCCAGACCTCATCAGCATCATTCGGGCTGGTCTTTGCATTGGTCTCGCTGGATGGAATAAGGCCCTGGTTACAGGTGAAAATAAATGGCGGCGGGGGCTTACTCTCGCCTTTGTTCCTGGGCAGATCCGATTGCAAGGCCTGATCGTAGAAAGCTTGCAGGCTAATAGGGTCATTTTGGTGCTCATCGCGGGACCCAAAGTTGATATCGAAGCCGAACACCCAGAAGTTGACATGAACCGTCCCGGAGATAGGCGGGCCTTGGATGTATAGCGTCGCCGACAACTCGATGCTGATATGCACCGTGCAGATCCACAGGTCGAGAGTGAACCGGACCCCGACGCTGACGCCCCCATCAGCGATGAAAAAGAACGGGTTGTATTTGATCAGGAAGTCTGCGTAGGCGTTAAAGAAGGCATAAAGGGCTCCCAGAGTGAGGGACGCATCCAAGCGCCCTCCCCCCATGCAGACTTTGGGGGTAATAGCGAAATAGGCCTCACCGCGAATGCTAATCGAGGTGTCGTAAGCCCAACTGATTGCCAAGCGAGGCGGCTTGGGGTAATACGGTGGCACTTGATATGACCGATGATACCCTCCGATAGTGAAGACAAAGTCGCCAGCGGAGGTGCTTTTATCATTAGCAAACCAGGTATAGAAGCCGAATCCGCCCGTCAGATGGCAGCTGGGATCCAGCACGTAGGATGCGGGGGTCAGCTGACCCTCAATCTTCAGGGTGCCAGTCTCCAGGTCGAGCACCGCCGTCATGCCCAGCTGGACGTGGGCGAATTTCTTGTCGGCCTTGGCCGGCATGTCCGCCGTGGCGACAGCAAAGAGGCCGATTTTAACCTTGGGATCCCATTCCACTACGAGCGCAGCCTGCATGTTCAGGATCTCAAACGCTAGCACGGTGAGCCCGGCTGCGAGCCAGAATGAATCCTTTTTGGAGAAAAACCAGGTCCCGTCCATGAGAGCCTTCAAAGCCTCATCGGGTTTTGTCGCGGCTGGGGGGGTGATCAAGGGGAAGTCCAGCACATTGGTTACCGATGGGAACTGCAGACTATTGTTGTATCCAAACCCGCCGACAACCCCGCGGATCTCGGCGAATCCAAAGGTTGCCAACGGACCGTTCAGGATGAAATAGATAAAGGCGGATGTAAACTGCTCATTCGTTTTCGCGATCTCGATCGTACCATAAAACCCGGCGGCTTGGAAGAGGTACGGGTCGAAGCTCAGCGTGACTGCCCCTTGATAGGTCTCCTGGACGTGCTTGAACATTCCACTCAGAAGAACGGGGCTTCTGTCAAAGGAGGCTGCCAAACCCTCCAGGGCAAACGTTGGGCTAGGCAAGTTGTCGAAGATATTGTTCAATTTGGAAGAGTCGAAGGT